>NC_142286.1:1500074-2248862 GCF_965620075.1 Prunus avium
CTTAACCAATGATTTGTGAGAAGATAAATGAAAATAATTTACCCTCCCGAGGCACAGGCATAATGCAACCCTTTGCAGCTCTCCACCAGAGAGATTCACAACCTCTTGATCCATTAATTGTTCAATAAGAAGAGGCTTCATCACATCTGACATGAACTGGGGATGAGTATATGAATCGCGGATTTTTGAATGTAACAAGTGTCTCACAGTGGACGCAAACTTTGGACTGATTTTCTGGGGCTTGTAAGAAACATTGAATTCAGGTATTTCGACATCGGAATCTTCTACAGTATCAGGTTTCAACAGGCCAGCCTGCAAATTGGACAAATATATGCTAACTCAACATCTCAACCTGCAATGCGATTATGATTGAAGAAATATAAAATGAAAAGGAAAGAATACCAGCATACGGATAAACGTTGTCTTCCCCGTTCCATTCTCCCCCAGCATTACAATAATCTGAGAATCAGTAAATTCACCCTCAACCACACGAATCCTGAAGTTTCCTTGAGTTTTAGTCATCGATGGGTATCTATATCGTGCATATGACTCAATTTCCTCGGCACTTTCCTGTGGAGTCTCAGCAACCTAGTAAAGGCAACAAAGTAAATCACAAAGTAATGATAAGTCAAAAGAGCATTTCAGGGACAAAATTTATAATCTTGCCTTGAAGGTCAGAGATTCATCTCGGAACCTAAGATTTTCTGTAGGAACAAATCCGGCCAAGAAGATGTTGATTCCTTCTCTAACTGAGAAAGGAAGAGTTACAACTCCATATGCACCTGGTTTCCCATATAAGCAGCAAATGAAGTCTGATAAGTAATCCAAGACACTAAGATCATGCTCCACAACAATTACATAGCTGAAAATACAATGAAATATAATTATTAGCAAAACATACAGGAAGACAATCAACAAAAGGAACCCAACAAATCTGCAATGAAAATTTGAGGGAAGAAGATAAATATACAAAAAAAAACCTATTAGCCCTGAGCAAAGATCGGACAACTTGTGCTGCTTTAAGCCTCTGTTTCACATCAAGATAACTTGAAGGTTCATCAAACATATATATCTCTGCATTCTGTATGGCAACGACGGCAATGGCAAATCTTTGAAGCTCCCCACCTGATAAATCCCCTACATTACGCTCTATAACCTGATTCAGATCAAGATCAGCACATAGTTTTTCCTTCATATCCCTCTCATCTTTCTGGTTGAGCACCTCCCCAACATTCCCCTGAACTGCTTTTGGAATGTGATCAACGTACTGGGGCTTTATAATGGCCTGTTAAATACAAAAAATTACAAGTATGCATTTAGCAGTAAGAAAACTTATTAAATGTCCAAAAACGAACCTAACTCAGCAGCTATAAAATAAACCTAGGACATAACAGACAAAATTTTATTAGTCTAGAAGCTAAACTCATTCCATATAAGTAAGAAAGGTTACGAGCATCAAAATCAAATGGTACCTTCAAATTATCTTCCAGGATACGGGTAAAATAATTCTGCAGCTCCGATCCTCGAAAGTGGGTCAAGATTTCCTGCCAATCTGGAGGATTCTGAAGAAGAAAAAGCCCGTCGAGATAAGAAAATCAAACAATGCACCAAAACGAGTTTGAAAAAATTATAAACTTATCAGAGGAGGGGGAAGTTTTGTACAGAGTATTACATTGAAACGACCTAAATTTGGTTTCAACTTTCCCGCCAAAACTTTGAGGGCAGTTGACTTCCCAATGCCATTAGTTCCAACCAAACCAAGAACTTGACCCGGCCTTGGGACTGGTAACCTGAAATTGTAAATCTATGTTATCCCAAACCACATAAATGCTAAAGGGACCACTTGCTAATAATGTGGTCAGGAGCTAACCTGTGTAGTTTGAAAGTGTTAGGCCCATAGCGATGAGTCGTATCTCTGTCTAAATCCTTTGGCAAGTTGATGATTTGGATTGCTTCAAATGGGCATTTCTGCATCATCAGACAGGTTTAGAGTCCAAAGAATGCCTTTAAAAAACAACTACTGTAGAGAAGAAGAAAAATGACAGTAACAACACTTTTTACAGACCTTAACACAGATACCACACCCAATGCACAATTCTTCTGAGATATAAGCAATCTTGGATGCCAGGGTAACCTCGATACATAGTCTACCTTCAGATTGATTGATAAAGTAAGACAGTGTATATTTGTAGCAATACAGTACAACCATATATCTATATAAAGTCTGGTTCAAGAGAAGATAACTCAAAAAGCATCTCATTTACGTAAAAGTAATCATAGTCGCAATGATAATACATAACAGGAACTCACCAATACAGAAACATTAAACCTGTTTGGAGCTGCCTCAATATATGCAGGAGCTCATGCCTGTATTAGTAGCCTTTATTAGAAGCTTTCCTTGCTTTTATATACCATGCCATCCCTTTGAATGACTAGCTTCGAGCTTAATAAAGTTTCTGGGTGTTTCTCCTCGAAAAAGGCATTCAATTTTCTTTATTTCCTTTCAGTTACTTGTCATAATCATCAAGCCATGACCATTTGAACACAAATAATACATTTTATGATTAATAGTAGTTCACATGATAAACAATCAGCTGAGGATTCCAAGTAATCAAGAATTTTGCATCAGACAAACCCTAAAGAAACATAATAGCAAGATCATAATTATTTTAACAAACAAGAAAATGATTATCTTGAGTAAATCAACAAATCCTGATATTTTAATTTCTTTATGAATAGCAACAGATATATGTATATATATTATACAAAAAATATAAGGGAAATAATAAAAGGAGGGGTAACTAAAATATACCAGTCATGACAACAGGACAGCTCTTCTTGCATTCCTGCCGGCACTTCTTGGGTTTGCATCTGTCAGAGCTCACTATTGCTATACGGGTCAACCGGTCTGCCATCTCCTAATCTTCTTCTATCCACATAAAATCCACGGATCAAATTAAGCAAAAGATCAAATGCACACGGGCAGAGCTAGAATTAAGAGGCATCTGCTCTCTTTCTTTGCCTATATTTGCTTATGCATGTAGTGCACATGCGCCTATGGTTTCCTTCTCTTCCTCAATTGAATGGATCAAACTAGGGTTGTTGATGGGCCCAAAGCTGTTAAATTTGGGCAAAACTAGATCCAATCCATGTTGGTCAGTTTGTTACGTTTGCAATCCAATCCAACCTTAGATTGCATGGAAACCTTTTACACAAAGAATTAAAACGTGAAACCATTGTATTTGAACATACATCTGGCAAAATTGATGTATTTGGAGACGTAAAATAACTTGGTGCAGTTTAAAAGTGCTCATTTCATTCATCCCCGAAAGGCTTGAAGAGAACATATTAATATGCTACGGAAACACAAATAAACTATAAAATATCGCGCAACTGAAAGTAAACAGCAAACCGGCAATTTATCAGAAAGCTAAAATTGATCCATATCCACACCACAAATGAGTTTCTGCCGTGCCAATTTTGAATTAATACTAACAATCTTACTGAATTTCAAACAATAATCAAAACCCTTTTCAGCTATTCTTTGTTCTCGGAGAGAGATAATTTTCAATTTTTCACGAACCCAGATAACACAAGAAGAAAGTACATACAGTAAACACTTACTGAGAAAAACGAAGCAGCAGATGAAATCGCAGTGGCAAGGGAGATTGAGAGGAAGGGAGCGCAGAGCAGCTGAGACTGAAAATGCAAGCTAGAGATAAAGGGGCGCAGAGCAGAGCAGAGAAGATACTGAATGACTGCTGAGTATAGGGAGGGGGGTGTGGAGTTGCACGAGAGTTTTGGACGGTGGAGGGGAGACCACTGGTTGACAAAATTAAACAAAAACCTTTTTTTTTAAAAACACATTATGGTAATTTCATTAGATATATCATATAGTAGGTGTGACAATTTGTGGTAATTTGTTGTGTTAGTGTCGTGTCATTTCTCTTCGTGCTAAAAATTAGTTAACCTCTTAGGCGGTTTATTTATAAGGGCCTGTTTGGGGGGGATTTTGGAACAATTAAAAGCGCTTTTTGACAACCAAAAGTGCTTTTGATAGAGTTTGATAGAAAAATTTAGAAGCACTTTTGGACCATAGAAGCACGTTCTGCAGAAGCACCTGCCATGTGCTTCTTCAGAAAGCACTCCCAAGTGTTTTTCCAAGAAGCATTTCCAAAAGCACTTGTAAGTAAAAGTGCTTTCTAAAGAAGAAATCCCAAACGAGCCCTAAGTAAAATTGGCTAAAATAGTAATTTTCCACGATTTAGGGACAAATAAGCTAGAGTACTTCAGAAATCATGTTTTTACAGTTTTGTGCTAATTACCAAAACAAAAAGCATTTAGGCAAATACAATATTAGGCTACGTTAAATTAACTTCATTCGTTCCTCAAATAACATTCTAGTCAAACACAAAAACAAAGCACTTAGTCAAAACACAATATTTGATGCCACGAGAGGCCACAAAACATAGGGAAAATGTACTGAATTTGGTCACATAGGCTGAACACACTCATTCAAGCCCCCAAAAAACAAAAAAAACAAAACAATCTCTTCACCAGGCAAAGGACTCTCTCTCCAATCATTTGTGAACATGCTGGTAACTCAGCCTTGTTGTTGCTGTATCGATGTCCTCTAAAAAGTTAGCAAAACTGCAATAAATATCAAGATGATTTCATAAGTACATGACATAAACAGAGGAATATTCGACATTGTTGGAATGAGTCGTGAACCATCTATACCTTCTAGGATTATTATTGATATTGACTAGACTCTATCTATCAATGCCCTGCCCTCTGAAAACTTGCAGAACTGCAAAGTACAAATGCAGCGAAGATCAAAATGTCATAAATACACAACATGAACAGAGGAATTTTGGGCATTGTCGGAATGAGTGTACCGTACCTTTCCCGTTTGGTGGCTGGGGCTTAGTCGAGTCCTGTCCCATAGAGTCCCGCCCTTGGAGAGGGGACTTGTTGTCTCGAATATGTTGGGCAGTGTTCCAGTTTAGTCGTCCAAGTAATAATAGGACCCGGCGGCTTTTTGCTCCCTATCCTTGGTTGAGTTCAATTTGTTGATTCTTGGGCGGTAGTTTGTAGGGTCACGTCTAAATGTGATATCCAGTTGCTGCAATGCCACATTGGAAAAACAAAGAGAGAATCAGATCCTAGAACTACAAAAATTACTTTCAATTGGAGGCCGAAGTATATGCAAGGGGTGACTTGAAAAAGTTGCAAGACTTACAGATAAGAAGAGATTCATCCCACTCAACAATGACTCTGGAGAATTTGCAATACAGTCAACTGATGGCTTTCCTTCATAGACAATAACTTTGTCTGCCAAGTAAGTAGCCATAATGAAATCATGCTCAACCACGAATGCGGTTTTCTTAGCATGGAGGATGAACCTCTTTATGACTTTTGCTGCAACGATTCGCTGCTCCGAATCAAGATATGCACTTGGTTCATCTATCAGATATATGTCTGCAGGCTGCAACATCAAGCAAAAATAAAGAGATATACATTATTAGGCTGCATGGCTTCAAAGCAGATGCATCATAAACATAAAGTAAAAGTCAGTTACCTGTCCAAGGCATAGACATAAAGCAACCCTTTGCTGCTCTCCACCAGAAAGATTTGCGACTTCGCGGTCCTTCAATTCTTCGATTTGAAGAGGCTTCATCACGTCTGTCACAAACTGGGGATGAGTACTTGAATCACGAATTTTCGTATGAAGGCAGTCTCTGACAGTTGATGCAGGCAATCTAATTTTCTGAGCCTTGTACGAAACATGAAGCTTAGGTATCTCCACATTAGAATTATTTTTGAAGTGATTGGCCTACAATTTGAACCAATATATATCGTGACTCTACAAATCAGCATTTTGAAAATATGATTGAACAAAAACAAAGTGGGAAAGAAAGACATACCAGCATTTTGATAAACGTGGTCTTTCCTGTTCCATTCTCACCCAACATCACAATAATCTGAGAATCTGTAAACTCACCCTCAATCACTTGAAGCTTGAACTTTCCCAAAGTTCTAGCCATTGATGGGTATCTATACCGTGCATACGTCCCGATTTCGTCACCACTTTCTTGTGGAGTCCCAACAACCTAGACAAGGGGCAACAACACAATCAGAAAATACTGATTGAGTAAAAAACAGCATTTTCAATGACAAAATTTATAATCTTAAATACCTTGAAAGTCAGAGATTCATCCCGGAACCGTAGATTTTCTGTAGGAATAAATCCAGACAAGAAGATGTTGATTCCTTCTCTAACTGAGAATGGTAGAGTTACAACTCCATATGCGCGCGGTTTCCCATATAAACAACAAATGTGATCTGATAAGTAATCTAGAACGCTCAAATCATGCTCCACAACAATCACATAGCTGAAAAAACATAAAGAAAAATACCTATGTAAGCAAGAAATGATCCTAAAAACATAAGCAATGGAAAATTGAAGCAAGAGGATAGAGATATGGAAACAAACCTATCAGGCCTGATCAAAGATCGGATAACTTTGGCTGCTTTAAGCCTTTGCTTCACATCAAGAAAACTTGAAGGTTCGTCAAAGATATATATATCTGCGTTCTGCATGGCAACAACAGCAATGGCAAATCTCTGAAGCTCTCCACCGGATAAATAGCCTATATTACTGTCCAGAACATTGTTTAGCTCGAGATCAACACAGAGTTCTTCCTTCATCCCCCTCTCATCGATCTGTTCGAGCACCTCCCTTACTGATTTTCCATCATATTGTCTTTGGATGTCTTCGACGTCTTGGGGTTTGATAATTGCCTGTTGAAGGAAAAGAAAATGCATGTAAGACAACTATGCACTTCGCAAGAAGAAAAGGAGCTAAACAAGAACATGAAGGATAAATTTTAACATCATATGCTATTAAGGACATGAGCATCAAAATCAAAGTGCACCTTCAATTTATCTTCCAGGAGATGAATAAAATAACTCTGCAGCTCAGATCCTCGAAAGTAAGCCAAGATTTCCTGCCAATCTGGAGGGCTCTGCAAAACAAGCATCCAGATATATAGTCATAAAAAATAATGCATCAAATTAACGAAGCTTGAGAAAGTGATCACATAGTAATTAGCAAAGAGGGGAAAATGTTAAGAAGATTGAGATATAGGTAAAGAGTGTTACATTGAAACGACCCAAATTCGGTTTCAGCTGGCCAGCCAAAATTTTGAGGGCAGTTGACTTCCCAATGCCATTAGTCCCAACCAAACCAAGAACTTCACCTGGCCTAGGGACTGGCAACCTGTAATTATGTACAATTTAATTTATATTAACTTCAAAACACTAAACCCTGAAACTGATCAAAGATCACAACAAAGTGGTGAGGAATTAACTGACCTGTGTAATTTAAAAGAGTTCGAACCGTAACGATGGGTTGTATATTTGTCCAATGACTTTGGCAAGTTGATGATTTCAATTGCTCCAAATGGGCATTTCTGCATTATCACATCACATGATAGCCAGAGTCAAACGAATAGCTCCCCTAAAAAAACAACTTCAGTAGATAAAACACAGGAAATTTAAACCAAACCAAATACAATCTTCACTCACCTTAACACATATACCACAACCAATGCACAACTCTTCGGAGATACGAGCATCCTTTGACGTAGGTAAGACCTCAATGCATAATTTACCTGCACATTTATGGTTAGAAAGTAAGAAAGCATTTTCTTATACAATGTAGGGAATCGAACCTTGACCGAGAGCTTAAGAAAGTAATTTCTGGTTTTGTTAAAGTTAATTAAAAAGCAAAATCTTATAATATGAGAGGCGCGTAATAGACCAACTTTTGGTTACCAATTGACGTGACAAGTTCTTATTTATGTATAATGTATATAAGCAATCATAGACATAAACGTACAAATAGAAAGAAAGAAAGAAAAAAAGTAACATAACATACCAGTACGTACGACTGGACAACTCCTTTTGCATTCCTGCTTACATTTGTTGGGCTTGCACTTGTCAGGATTCAATATCGCTATGCGAGTCGACCTATTTTCCATCTGAAAGGTGAAAAGAATGTTTATGAACCCCACATACATACCTAAAGCATATAATACTTACAAAGAAACTGCACCTGAGCTAGTATAACACAATTGTGCGAAACTTTCAATGCCAAAAATATAAGAGCAAACAAAATCCTCAATTCTATTATCAATTCAAGCAGAAAACAAAAAGCTCAGTGATTCATATTCAGTAAAAATTTATAAAGTCAAGTTAGTTTACCAGTTGGCTACACCATGAACGGTAAAAGATTAAATAAAGGAATTTAGCAGAGTGTTTAATTCAACCCAGTATATGATTATTATGGGAAGAAGAAAAAAATAACTATATGATTTTCCAAAACAGAGAAAGAGTTAAAACACTAAGAAGAAGCAGAGACAAGGCTTGAAGAGGAGCTTACCGTGTGTTATTGCGGATGAAGATAGCTTTGGTAGCAGAGATTCAATGGCAGCAGATCAGATGGGACAAGAGAGAGAGAGAGAGAGAGAGAGAGGAATACAAGTTTCTGTTTTCGTTTTTTATTTCTAACGTGTCAAACAAGTTGTCTTCTGTTTGGATTTCAAAATAAAGTTGGAAACTGATTGGGTTACCTGCATGCATATACCTACACAAACTAGGAAAGCAAATGAAGAACAAACTAGGTTAATTAGTAAGTGTTAACAGGGATATAAACCCCAACAATCGAAGCTTTATCAATAATATTACCAATACAACGGTAAATTAACAAGTTTTATTTGCCCCAAGTACATATACTAAAATACCTAAAACATCCTGTATGTACCGTACAGATTAAGAGCATTTACCTTGCACGTGAGGTCTTAGGTTTGATTCCTCCTACTCGCTTTGTATAAATAAAAAAAATACTCTTACTTAATTACAATGCTAAAAGGAAAAATATTTATTAAATGAGTGTGAAATGGTTAGCTAACCGGTTGAACTTAAAAATAAAAACAAAAACAAAAAGTTCACGTTTTTGTCCTACTAGGGTACAAATTGTGACAACGTGATCTGAGAGATTATTAGAATTTGTTTGTTTTGGTCAAGGGGTGATTTCTATTGACCCCAAATTTCCAAGAAAGACAAAAGAAATTTCCAAGAAAGACAAAGCAGCCCACATTTAATCTAAAGTTGCCAACTCAACATTTTAGTTTTTGTTGGCGCCATGGTCCTGGTTTTTTTAAAAAAAAAAATAATAATAAAATATAAATTACTTCTTTTAATATAACTCATATGGAAAACTTCAAAATGATTGAATTTGTGCTTCCATTGCCTTCAATCAAATCTTTCCTAAAATGTGTGAAACTTTGACAAAAGAAACTAGCCGTTGTGTTGTTTCCAATATTAGGCTAATTAGCTCCCTAAGAATTTGTGATTGTGTTCAATATATTCAAACGGATCCATGATCACCTAATCTATATATATAGGGAACAAAATCTTTGACACATAACAAAATCATTCACACAAATTTGATTTCCTAGAAAATTTAGAGAAACAATCTTTGCATAGATTCTAAAGTATCTGCTATAATCTAATGGCCAATCCAACAAGATGTGCAGGTTGCAAATTTTTGAGAAGAAAATGCGCTCAAGATTGTGTTCTGGCACCCTATTTCCCCTCATCCAATCCAGAGAGATTTGCTTGTGTTCATAAGATCTTTGGTGCCGGCAACATTACCAAAATGCTACAGGTAACAATTAATTAGGATGCACTGTCAAAAAAATCTTTCTTTTGAAAGCAATTATACTCAGAAATGTTCTGTTTTCTATCTACATTTGTATATCCTAGTTGGTAAGGTAACTGCTTAAGTATTGTTCATCATTTGGCTACACACAACTCATACGAGACTAACTGTTTTTTATACAAACGATAGTCTAAACTACTTTAAACTAATCTAATCTACGGGAAGGGGGATTTGAACTTAGGTGCAAGAAGGCGGGCTCATTGCCTTGGCCAACTCGCCTAACTCACGTATGCAATCCAAACCAACTTTGGAAGCATTACAAATGGCCACTAGTAATGTAGATGTTTTTTTTATCCCTATGAATTTTTTTTTGTTACTACTTTAACCCCAAATGTTTTTTATTTATTTTTATAAATACATTATAAAAAAAAAAACAAAGAGAAATAGTTGAAAGCCTTGTTTGTATTTGAAGATAATATGAGATTTACTGAATCTGTTAATGATTTTTATTCATGTAATTATATGTGAATTGCAGCAACTTCCAGTCCATGTAAGAGAAGCAGCAGCAGACAGCATGTTTTATGAAGCATCAATACGTGTTGAAGATCCAATTTATGGGTGTGTTAAAATAGTTTCTCAATTGCAACAAGATTTATTTCAGGCTCAATCTGAGATGGCCAAGACAAAAGCTCAAATAGCATTTTACAATGCACAACAGCAACTAAATCAGCAGCAGCAAAATATGGTTGATGGTGTTGGTGATAATTACCAACAAGACCTGCACAGTGAATCTTCAAGGCTCGGTTTAGATGATCACTTTTACAGCTTGGGTTGATGTGACAAATTCATCAAGTTTAACCCAATTGCTTTGATTTAAATTCTTTATTTCATTATTGACAAAAATTCTTTCAGGTCAAGAAATAGATACCTTTTTCTTGTAGTTTTATACATTAGGATTTTTATCGTAAGCCTCGTATTTTTCATCCTTGTTTTTTTGTGTGGCATTTGGAGTACAATAATTTGGAAAACATCTCAAATCAAATCCCCTTTCGCAAAGTCGAGATTGGCTTTTAGCTTATCGTATGCATGAGTTACTTATGATCTATACAAGGTAACCTAAATTAATCAATCATTTAAATGGAACTGCAACACATTGTGAAGGGAGAATGGAATAATTTTCAAATGAGTGTTTCTATTTTGTGTAAAATCAATTTTCAAAGAAAAAGATTTTCAAGTGAAGGAAGCTCCAAAAAAGTTGCTCCAGAGCTGCACAATAACAGCTTTCTATTTACACTTGGCAATGCATTACATAGCAATTTACTAGTTGAATACAAATCCGTGACGAGTCCACTCTTACACAGAAAATCTATAGAGAAAAAAGTAAGGTCATGCCATAATGTAAGTTATGTAACCATAACCCTGGAAAAAGAAAATAGAGGCTTTCAGGCCAAAAATGAGCAATTTCTTTTTCTTGTGGGCCGGAGAAAGGGGGGAGGGGGAAGGATTCAATTCGTCCTGGCCAAATGTCAATCCACAGAAATCAAAAGATTGAGTTTTGAGAACGAGAATCATCGATTTTTCTCATAATTTCACGTAGGATTCAATTCATCCTTCTCTCAAGTTCCAAAAAATCTTCTGAAACTGATGGTTTGATGGCATGCATACAGAACACAACTAGAGAGGCGAGCATTAGGTGTTACGAGAATTTCTACATCGCTTAATTGGCCGACTGAAGAACTCGCCCAATGGTGTCTTCGAGACCGGAATTAGTTTTCCAATAACAGCAAGAGGCCAACTGTCAGAAAATAAAGGCAGTTAAGTACCATGTAAAGAAGATGGATGCATGGTATATGACCATCAACCTGAATGAACTATGAAGAACCTCAAGGGACACAAGACACTACTAAGGCCCTATTTACAGTTGATGTTAAGAGACAAAGGTTATCATGTTCATGCCATCATATGTAACATGGAGATCAAGGTAATTTGGTAGTTCTTTAATATCCATGCCAATTAAAATAAAATCAAAATTAGAGAAATTTAAATTGCAAAACAAAAATGACTGGCAACTAATTTCATTTTTTTGTCAATTGTGGTTCTCAAGGTGGTACAATAATGAGGCTAAGACTCCCATGGTCTTCATTAGCCAAACTTGAGCCAGTTTAGAAAAATATAAGCAATATCATCAAGTTTACATACCTGACGATGGCAATACCCAAGCATATAAGCCATTGCTGCCATGATAGTCTTACCGTTTTTGTAAACTTTCCGAGGAACATAATGATCAGTATCTGCAAATACAGTTATGGTGAGTAATTGTATGATAGTAAAACTAAGAACCCTAAACCAAAATGTACTGGCCTCTCACCTGAAGTACTAATGTAATTCCTATTATTCCCATAAAGAGGTAGTTCTTAGTCACTCCACTGAAGATATTTATTTCCTCAGGCTTTCGAGCATTGAACTCGTTAAAAATCTGTATAAAAAAAACACAAGATAGGCGTCAGAACAAATACTAATAAGAGGTTAGGCTAATTGCATGATATGGCATGTCAATATCATCTTTTTAACTTCCATATCTTCAGATACAATAAATGAGATAACTAACAAGCAAAATTGAAACCTTAAAATCAACTTAGCTAAACAATTAGAACGTAATTCCTAATTCGCATTATTTTCAAGTTCCTATACTTACTTGGCAGAAGACAAATGCATTAAATATGATAGTATTCTTCACACTAGTGGCCTGCTTCTGGGTCTCATTTTGCAGACCAAGAATGCTAGTTCCCAGAAAGTTGAGGACCAGGAGGACAGCAACTTGATACATAGCCTGTGGTAAGTAAAAGTTAATGACAGAACAGAGTTGTACAAGGTAACTTATGTTTCTACTGTGATCTCAGCAATTTTCCAACAATAGTCTCATGGATATAAGGTACCTGAATGAGTAGGTTCCTCCACATGATGTTCGTTATAAGAGGTTCCCTAAACAAGCAAACATCAGATCATTACTTCCTTCATCTAAATCTAGAGGTGGTCCATTAAGGCAATGTGATATACAAGAATACCTGGCCTTGCAAATGCACCCAAAATAATATACAATCTCTCAAATATTATTTAAAACCAAATCTACCAATTTTAAGATGAGCGCAACTCAAGAGAGAATATCAGAAGGGCAAAATAAATGCAAATAAATCCTACTTCCCCTTATCGAAAACTCATAAAAAGTTGACTAAGAGTGGGAAGAATATTATAGACCATCCCATGTGATTGAAATATGGGTCCAAAAAAACTAAATCAACAATATAAGGAACAGCAGACTTTCAACGCATATGTTGTTCCTCCTCCTAATAATTGTGCGAGGGCAGTCGAGGAGGGCCGGGAGAGGGACAACCCCCATAGTATTCTTATAGATCCCAAGATATTTTAATAAATATGACAAAAGTATCAAATGAAAAGGCCAAGCAAGATCAACTTATTTTCTTCTGATATGCCCAGAATCCAGACGCTAGCTGAAACTCTTCATCGTCTTCAGATGTCAAACACTTAAATATCCAAAAATTATTGAAAATATTTTTTTCTGTTGAAAGGTGACTAGAAGATCAAGACTTTAATATTTTGTTATTCAGAAAACAACAATAGACAGCCACCATATTTATAACAGCCTAAAGCCACAAGAATTTAACTTTAACAGTATCGAATTTAGATATGTTATGAATACACCATTGCTAGCTAGCCACAGAATTTCACACCTTCGGCCAACTGGTGTTCTATGCATAAGGTTGTCTGTAGGTGGCTCAGTAGCCAATGCAAGTGCTCCTAGAGTATCCATGATCAAGTTAACCCACAGAAGCTGTACGAACAACATGAAACACATTATATCAAGGAGGGTCCTTAAGTGTCCGGGCCCATTGCTATTTAGAACCACAATGTAAGAAGGAAAACAACGACAGAAACAAATAAGTAGTAACATTCTAAAATGCCGAGGATTCTTTTACTCATTTTGTTCTGGCTTCATATTCCAGATTGTACAATGTTGATTCATGACGGAATAATAGATATCCATAACCAATTAAGATATATATAAATATATATCTGGAGAGAGAGAGATCAACCTGTACAGCATTTAACGGGACACGACCAGACGATATCGCTGCCACAACATTAATTACAAGAGCTGCAACATTAACAGTAAGTTGGAATTGGATAAATTTCTGAATATTTGCATACACAGAACGTCCCCAGCGAACAACCTACATAAAAACATTGTGAACAGATAAAATCACAACCTGAATCCTATCATTAGATGAGTAAAGATATATCAGAATTATATCACTCCTTATTTAACTTGGGTATATGCACTGAAAGTCAACCCATTAATTTAACCACAAAACTATATAACTTTTTTTTACCAATGTTCTGAAAACCAGGGCAAAAGAAAAGGACTAAAGATTAAAATATTTACTATATATAAGATTTTAATTGTATGATATGTTAAAAGATATGTCAAAATATTTACCAATGCCAGGAGTCAGGAAAAAAAGATACGTAGTGTTCCTTAAAAATAGATGTTCACAAATCTGATATGTTAAACAACAATGGATATGATGATGGGAGGAAAGCAGAAAGAAAAAACCACATAATATGCATATTCAATTCAAATATAAGGCAGTCCTGCAAGAGAGATGATGTGCCTCAAACCTTGAGCAAGAACTATCAAGATTCAAGACCATTCCTAACCACAAACCTTTTCATTAAGATCCACCACATAGATGCTAGTCCTAAGGGCTGAGGTTTAAAAGCTTCAATGTATTATCTATTTTAACTTAAAGAAGCTAAATGCAAAAAAAGCAACAAAGTTACTTGAATTTTAAATAAACAAGTGAAGCAATATTTTTATAAGTTGTTTACTCACCTTTACAACAGAAGCAAAGTTATCATCCAAGATAATGATATCCGAACTTTCTTTTGCAACTTCAGTTCCTTGAATGCCCATAGAAAGACCAATATCTGCCTAAAATACAAAACGGAAAAAATTTGATCAACTATAACTAGGAAACGTTCCAACAGTGGAAGTTGAACAGATAATGTTTTAGAGCATAAAAGCCAGAATCAAAACCATGACCAACAAGAGGCAGGAAAGAAAGGTCATCCAGCTAAAAACCACCCTTCTGAACCACGAAGATGTTTTTCCTTTTAATGTGTTAATATTGATACCAATGACCATTCAGTTTCAAAAGATGCTATTTCCTATCATATATAGGAAGAGAATTCTTATGAACAAGTGTTTCTTAAATAATCTGCATCTAAACAATTGTGTTAAGACAAACCTTTGTGGCAGCATGGACATGGATGTGCATAGCAGATAATGATTATAGATTTGCTTGTATTCCGATATTCAGGCCATATCCATTAATATAAAAAATGACTGGATACTTTTTCAATTTTCAAAAGTAAATGTTAGGGTTTGGATATATCTGTGAGATACTTAATACATATAGGAAGTATCTATGAAGTATTGATATTCAATCTCAAAATACAGATATTGCTCCTTTAAAGAAGCATAAATGCTTATTCCATTATTTTCTGTAGGAAAGAAAACCTTATTAAAAGATAGAAAATCAATTACAAAAGGAGATGGGCAAGTCCACCTGAAAAAAACCAGGTATAAAACAATTTTTTTTTTAACCAAGCCAAATCAGGTTAAGGCCTAACCAGCCACAGCCAGAATGCAACCACACTTAATACAAAACTACAGATCGGTCAAGATTGTTGTAACTTGTACTCCATTAGAGTGCTAAACAAACCAAGCAGCATGGACTAGATTACAAGCATATTTTCTCAATTGCTTATATATATAGGGTCCACTATGAATTTTACTTCAATGATCCAAACTTTCTACTTTTCAATTCTTCATTCAAAGTTCACCCTTGCAAAAACTTAAACAAGTTGAAAACCATTAATACATCTACTTGAGACGAATAAAATAGATCCTTAATTGAAGCTCCCTCTATATATAGATATGAATATAATTTTAGTATTACTTCTAGTCATCCAAATATATACCTCATTGTCCATCATAGGACCTGATGCATTTCAAACTTCACATCTCATTAACATCAAGAAAAATACCTTTATCAGGATTCTTATATGTCAATGTGAATCATAGCACATCCATCTTGAGATATCTTTTTAAAGCTTAAAAGACATGAAAGCGCCAACCACATGATATTATTTAATCCACGAAAATGACAAACCTCATGAAGTGCGGGAGCATCATTAGTGCCATCTCCTGTTACTGCGACAACATCACCACCCTTACGTAATGCTTGCACAAGCAACAACTTGTCATTAGGGGAAGATCTACCCATTACCTAAGAAACACCATACAAAAATGTATATTGGCTTTAGGTACAAACAGAGCAACTCACATTTCTATGAATATCTGACATATTAAGCTGAACAGACTGAAGATCAAAAGCTAAGACATATTATCAGCATTTTCACAATGTAGGAGCCATACTGTTATCATCTTGGCAACTTGTTCCCTTTCTTTTTCAGATAATGCACGGAATGTTTTTCCTTCAATGATACTAGGCTCAGTAGCATCTTCGAGTGAAAGTAGTATTCCACACTCTATTGCGATTGCTTTTGCTGTTTGAAGATTGTCTCCAGTGACCATCCGTACCTATAGGTTCACAGAAATGTGATTCTTATGGTCATTTTTCAGATGTATAAATCATAATATAAGATATTGCATAATGTAAATAACTATACATCTCCCATCACTGTACACTTAAGGACAACAAAAAGGAGGCTTCAAATGGAATATCATAATCATGAAACAAAATCCTTGAAACTCCTCTCTGTCTACCATGAAGACCATATCAAAGGTGCATTTGTTGGGATTTTTAAGGAATTTTAGCATACATTTGTTTGTGCTTGGCAAATAGGTACTTCATAGATAATGCAACCTAATTTGAATTATTAAAACTTGCAGACTAATGTTTGAACCATATTCTTTCTTAACAGATTAGCATCAAAACAGAGATCACTTGTGGCATAAAATGAAGGTAGAACAGTGTGAAAAGAATGCTGAATATGAGAATTCTGAAGGCTGCTCACACGAACCACATTATAAATCCTTTACTAACGAACTCAGTCCAGCTTACCAAGAGTTTCTCAGTAACATACGGATTAGCATAAATACTAGCCATAGAAAACACATGACTCGATGATTTAGTTCCTACGAGCTAGGAACTTATCAGAATAACAGAATCCCTCTAATCCTAAAGTTAAAAAGTATTTATCATCCTTAGTACATGTATAATACTGATTATATTACTTAACATTCATGAGGAGCCAAAAAGCTCTTTAGCACGATTATTTCCACCAAAGAATATTCCTCAAAGATCCAACAACAGAACGTCAGATATTATTGACAAATAAAGCAATCCTAGAGGATTTTATATTCGTTCCTACAAGCTGAAATAAAGGGTACACCAATAAGCCACAACATAGGCATCTCGAAACTAATCTGTCCTTTATATCCACCATTATACTTTGCAGTAATGTAACATAAATCAAGATGTTATATGAGTCATGACCATGCATATACAATAATATGAAGATATTGTCTAGAAAATGTGAAGGTTACCTTAACACCAGCTTCTGTGCATAGTCTCACTGCATCTTTAACACCAGGACGACAAGGATCCTACTCATGGACATGCATATTAGCTTATAGCGAAGATAATACAAGGCCCAAATTTAAATACTTTATATTGCAAGCAAGACCCAAGAGTACTTTCTATGCCATAGACTATCAAAAATAATAATGCAAAGCTCACTCTAAATCAATTACTGCAACATGGGGGCATACTTTGTTTACGTGTGTGTTTGGATCATTCTCATGAAAAATGGAAAGGCAAAAAACATAATTTAGTATCATGAGAAACTTGTTCTTGGGTGCACCTTTATACCAATAATACCAAGCAAAACAAGGTTATCTTCTGGTAAAGCCCATTGACTTAAATGCTCTTCCTCAGTTGGAACTTTGTCCAATTCATATGATCTGTATGCAATGGCAACACATCGCAAACTGCTTGCTGCCATGTCATCAATAGCTGCCTTGAAAAAATCCTGCAAAAGGATATAAAAAGACATCACACCCAAGTTTCACTGAAAATTTCAAGAGACAAAAGAAAATTTCTCAACTTTCTAAGAGAAACCTATTTTCCACGTTAAAGTTGACCATATCCACCGGTACTAAAGGTCCATTTGGATTGAAGGAAAATGAAAATATCTAAGAAAATCCACATGTAAAGTGATTATTTTTTTTATAAATAAAAATATTGAGGAATTTCAAATAACAGTTTTTCTTGAAATCCCTCTTTTCTTAAGAGTAATGATATTTGGACACACAACATTGACACACTTCGTGACACCCGCTGATGTGTCAATGTATCATTTGTTCTTCTTTTCTCCTCGTTTTCTGTTCAGCGAATAATACATTGACACATCAGTGGGTGTCAACTAAGTGTGTCAATGTTGTGTGTCCAAATAGCATTACTCTTTTCTTAAATAGTCAAATTTACATGTGGATTTTAAACATAAGATTTTAAAATTTCTCAAATTACAATTAAGCAATCTTCATTCAAATCTTTCCATCCAAATGGACCATTAGAGTTTTGTGCAATCAATCCCACATAATTGTGAAGAGAATTTAAAATTTGAAAAATAAATAAGTATATATATATATATATATAGAAATCCTCATATGCAGGCATTCGGACATTATTATCGTGCAGACGCCATGTATTTTGTACTACCCCTCCCTGCTTTCCTACCTGTTTACAATAGCATCCGCACGATAATAACGTGCGGACATCCGGATAAGAGAATAACTGTATATATATATATATATATAATCATCAACAAGCAAAGCCTTTTAACCAACATAAGTAGAGAATGACAAATCATCCTCTCCTGGGTCATTTTATATCTTAAATACTATAAGAGCTTACATGGAGTCTCCAACCCACATTGTCAATATTGAACACATTTATGATTATATAAATTATTCAATCCTCTTACTGTACTCAAATAGAACATGCACGAATTTTCAACCATATATCTCTGACGAATTTTACATCAAAGACAGTAGCCAAACTTCCTTTGAAAGGATTATCTCAGACTTTTGTGACTATATTTTCCATTGTGTAAAAGTGTTACCTACCAAAATTAAGTTGTTCAGCAGTTTTGAAGGCTCGTCATTACCATGTGTAAAAGTGTTAGCTATAGCGCTTATTCATACACATAAAATGCTTTAATAGATTCTTCATCCATAATGTCTGGGATATATTTACCTAAATGGCTGATAAATGCCAATTGTTCCCAAGATTTTTATTTTCTCATAGATATTTCTGAATATGTTTTTTTTATTATATTTATAATAAGTGATAACTGATAAGACTTTCTGAATATGTATGGCTCATTTTCCCAACCTTATCTTCGTTAATATTCTGCGAGCAACCATTTGAGTCAAGATACTCTGTACACGAGGCTAAAACTATCTCTGCTGCCCCTTTCCAATGTATATGAACTTTAGAGTCAGTCTGTCAATAAAAAATAAAAGTAAAGAAATCACATTATCATAGGATTAGGCAAACAAGAGAGAAGCTGTGCACATAAAAGTTTAAGTAGTTTATTGCTTCCTTATGTGTTTGCATCTATGGATGTATTATCATGTATGCCTCACTATATAAGTATAATATAATTACATGCAAAACATGCATATAGTGATATTTTCTAGATGAAAAATACAGAAGGTGAAGGTGGTGTGAGATATAAGATATGAAGCACTATGTCCTCTGGGAAATAAGATACTTTAGTTCATAAGTATGAACATATAAATACAGAATATATCATGTATCTGCCTGTCTCTATGTCTGTACTTATATGCATGTGTAATGTAAGGGTCCAATGACCACACTGGTTGACATTGGTGAACCCTACCATGTGATAAAGAGGTTGATGCCAACCCAGTTGAAAACAAGTAGATCCGGGTTGGCCGACCAGTTTTGATTGAGAAGCCACTATAGTGCATTTTTCCTCGGAACAACTCAATCATGTTGGGAGAACATGACATAGTAGGTTTGGTTCAAGCTTATCTATAATGTGATGCACATGCAACTCCCATTAGGTCTCAAACTTGTGATTGACAAATTGAAACTTTACACCTTAAATGAATCAATTACCTGTTTTAGTGCAACACCACCTCGCTTTTTCTCTGAGTTGAAAGGGAAAACATGAAGAACCGTAGACTCTGATCTGATAACATCAAACTTCATCCCCAACTGTGATACAAATTTTGATAATTAAGAAAATCTTCAATTATTGGAGACAAAAGAGTACCAGAATACACTAAAGCACATTTAAATGGAACCTTGACTGCCCACGAAAGTATAGCCTTTTCTGTAGGAGACCCAGAAATCTCTACTTCACCACCCTGCTAATAAAATTAATTTTATGTTTAATTATCAATATGTTCAATTGAGAATAACCACCAAAGTTCAACAGTTGACGAAAACAATGTCCTCCCTCCCTTGATGATTCTGCGACACCTGAAAAGAAATATTACCTTTGGCTCAAATACGTTCCCAGTGGTATTTTGTGCAATGCCCTCACTTAGCAGAGTGGAAACTTGTGGATGCAACTGTGAGGAATCGTCTGGCAGATTTATCTTCTTTTTCCCAACATATGCTTCAACCACAGTCATCTGTAGTATCATATATTTTTGTCATTATTTCTATTTGACCGAGATATTTTTCATATCATAACCACTAAAAGATCCCCACGTTTCACATGCTGCCCAGTACCATGTGTTTAAAAATTGATGAAAACCATAATTCAGTTTTGAAAATAGAACACACCTGGTTCAAAGTCAATGTCCCAGTTTTATCACTACAAATTGTTGTTGCTGAGCCCATAGTTTCACAGGCTGACAGTCTACGCACCTGAACATGTCTGATGTTAATCTTTTATAAATGCATTCCTTGTAGAAGCAAAAATATCAGAAAAATGAAAACATAATGATAGTAAACCAGTCAAAGACGAGGGGAAAACAAGAGAGGAAATATACTTTCTTTTATTAAGAAACAGAAAAACTGGAAGAAAAAAAAAACAAAGATACTTACCAACGCCTTATCTGCCATCATTTTCTTCATCGAGTATGCTAGCCTGTCACAGAATTGAAGTACAGAGGCAAAGTTGATAACATAAATGAGAACTATATCGGTACATTAAACTTAACTCCATAACCTGAAACAAAAGTGGTGGATACTACATACGTCAGTGTAACGGCCAAAGGTAGCCCTTCAGGAACTGCAACAACCACAATGGTGACCTGAATGGTTCTAAAATTTGTTATAAAAAAAGCCCAACATATAACAATAAACCTAACGAGCATCAAGAAACTTCACTTACGGCAATGGTAAACACTTTTACTGCTCCATCTATAGCTTTGCCAGTGCTAGTCTGGCCAGCTTTAAATTGGACGGTTCCATCTGCATCTCTTGAATTTCCAGTGAAGTATCTAAAATTTCAAATAAGAGTGCAACCGATAAGATGATAAATAATTCACGTAATAGGATATACGTTATTCAATGATCACAATGTTACCTGCCCCACAGGACAGCAAGCACCAAAACAGCTACTGAAAGCCCAACTATGCCAATAAAAGTTGCAACTCCATTCAAGCGCACCTATCACACATCACCAAAAGAAAACCTTGAGCTGTAAATAATGGATTTTCATCGTTGAAGCAACAATATTTGAGAAAAAAAGCAAAAACCTGTAAAGGAGTTTCTTCACCGTTATCCTCTGAGATACTTGCCATCAACAATCCCCATTCAGTATTGATTCCAACACCAGTTACCTACAGATAAATATAAAGGTGAAGCAACATGGTGACACTGACAGAACACTTCTTAGTTTAAAAGAAATTTGGTACATGATTGCACCAATTATAACATTGTAGGACAAATTCCATAAACATGAGTTACTCCAGCATCAAAATAAATAAAATCAACACGAAGAAGTTAGCAGATTCTTAGTAATGTGTTTGCGACACACAATTCAAAAAAGTTGATAGTACATAGCAAGAAAAGGGACAGATTCTGTGAAATTGGAATATAAATACATATAGCAACCATGCATCAACATCATACTTGTTAATATCCAATGAATAAGAAATTGGTAGTGTAACCAGATTTTCCTATTGTTGGAGTAAGACATGATATTAAATATTGTCTAAAATCAAAAACCCATATTCTTAATTTTTCTGAGATCAACAGTAGGAACTGATATTCACCAAAGAAAAAAAGAAATACATAATGAATGAGGGTAAGGAATAAAACAAAAGTTCACAACTGATCACTATCCCCCCAACCAAAAAAAAAAGGAAAAAAGAAAAGGAAGTTAAATGATAAACATTAAGTGTGTGATTCTTTCGGTCATGTTATGAAAAGTGCAGTACAATAAATTAATTGAAAGTACTTTACCAGCATAGTACCCACTCCATCAGCCACTTTGCAACCTGACATTAAGAAAGGTGTCTTCTGATCCTTGTGAACCTAAAAGAGATGGCGCTTAAGAATTATATGGATAACAGTCATAATTAATTACTACAGGGAACCATTTAACCACTCACAATCTTGCTTTCACCAGTCATGCTAGATTCATCAATGGCAAGAGAATGACCAGTTACTAAGATTCCATCAGCAGGGACCTAATTACAAACAAAATAAAATTGGTTACATGATATACAATTCATTTCCACTGGAGCAAACTAAAACAGTCAATACACTTACCTGATCGCCTATTCTGAGAGGTATAACATCACCAACCACAATATCAAATATCGAAATCTTTACTATTCTACCACCTCTCATGACCTGCAGAAAATTTCAATATATAGTTAATTTAGCATCCAAAGAGTGAGTTTTAATACTCCAATGATGTAAGAGTGCACACCTCCAGTTGTATATTTTCCTTTTCCGCATTTAAATTTTGAAACTGAAGAGATTGCCGATAATCACTAATAGCTGGCAAAAAAAAAAATTAATGAACAGGAGAAAAGTACCTAACTGAAACAAAATAAAATCACAGGTACAAAATCAATTCCAATACCTGTAACAACTATAACAAGGAAAACAGCAAAGAAAATGCTTGATCCATCATACCATCCTTCAGCAAGACCCTATGAGGATTATCAGAAGAAAAAAGGTAGGGAACAGTAAACACTACTAGAGAAACCTTAGAAAAAAGAAAGAAAGAATGGAAATACAAACCATGACGAGATAATTAGACGAACCAGTTATAGGTTAAATGAGAGACTAGAGGATGCAAAATTGAGTAGATTTCAACTATTCCAAATAAAAATTAATGATATAAAATGAAGGGAGTAGGATCAGATGGTTTTTCTTTGCAAAAATATCAAAGAGAGGTTAAGATATATTCTTTGAGTGGATATTTGGGTGTTTCGTATGGTTAGGTGTTGGAGAGTGTATTAAATTTATAAGTTATAATTGTACAAAATAAGGACATGTATAAAATATTTACCATAAACAAGATAAAAATTTGCACTATTTTGGATGGGCAGGTGTTCTGAGTGTTTTAAGAATTTTTGAATCGGAAAATCAAAATGTTGAGAATTCCAAATACCTTTCATTTTCCATTTTCCAATCCAATGTTTTCTGACTTCTATAATTCTGATGTTTGGATTTGGATTTAATTGTATTATGTCAAAATCGGAAACTTTTGGATCAGTTTCTGTCAATTTAGAATCCAACTTGCACCCATAGTTCCTAATATTGATTACTGCTTCGCTCCTAAGCTAGTTTAATTTTTCAGAATTTATGTGCAATGTTTTATCATTGTTGTCTTATCATAAAGAGCTTAATCATATCTAGAGAGACAATTATAGTCCATGAGAAATAAGTTTAGAATCATGTTATACTGAGACCTAATTTCGCACAGAGAAAAAAGAGTTTTCCTTGAAGAAAACAAAGCCAATCTAGGTTAACAATGCATAACCAACTGATGGGGCAAAATGACGAGTTAATTTGAAAGGCCAAGAATACCTCAGTTTTTATTCCAAGAACCAATGACACCACTGCAGCTATGATCAAGATTATAAGAGTTAAGTCTTGCCAAGCTTCCCAAAGGAACCCCTGCAGGACAGCACAAAAATGAATTGCAGTTATTGCAACAACTTCCTAACTTAAAACAGTAAATAACAAAAAAGTAACACCTTGTACTAAGATTATATACCAAGAAACTCCGCCCTTTTTTCCGAGGATATGTATTGGATCCAAAAACATTCTTTCTTCTTTCTACATCCATCTCGTCCTCATCAACTCCCTTCTCCAAGTTTGTTTTTAGCAACGCTGATATGCCTTTAGCCTGATGAAATGATGATTACCTTATGTAAGCAGAGCACAAAGAACAATACAAAAACAAGGAGAAAATACATTTGCAGTTGGCTGACCCCTCCATATTGCTGTAGAGCGTTAATATTGTTCTCCCTGGTCAATGAAACAAGTTGTTCTAGTGCAATTCCATAATCACCACTTGAAGTTGGGGGTGCAACTGTTGTGCCTAACCCTGTATCATCCAGAAAAAATAAATAAATCAAGTTCATAAGCAACTGGAATGGAATCTTCCATCGGGGACGAAAATACAGATACAATTATGTGTAAAAGAAATTTTGAACTGCCTAACAATATTAGACACATGATATGGACCCAACGTATACTGAGCCTGCGAAAACACAACATGCAATAATGCTTCCTCTTGAGTGTAGCATGGGCCTAGCATGCGCAAAACCACGGAAATTACAGAAACAAGGTAAGATAAGAAATCAACATGATTCAAACTATGGACCAGTAACAGCCCGACTTTGAATACCATGTCAAGTGACCATAAAATGAAAAGGCTTAGGCTTCAATGAAACAAGCCCAACAATATATATTACATATCAAATCTAACACAAACTAACATTGACACTGTAAAACCATTTCAACCTAGACAACAAAGTAGCACTGATGCCGCAACAAAAGATGAAAATATTGGTGTCGGGTGAAAATATCAACGGTGCGAGTCTACCTTCTGAAAAGTGTAATATTGGTAGAAATTATGGACAAGGCAAAAACTTACTTACAGCCTAAAGACATGAAAACTAAAATAAATGCTAAACAAATAAAAAACGAAGTGAATTAGATGTGTAAGCTTCATAAAATAGTATAGTAATTATAAATAATTGACAGGTAGGGTGAACATACCGTGTTCCCTTTCTCCAGCCAATCTGAATAGCAGTGCTGCCTAATATGACAAGTAATCATCAGTTGAACTGATCAAAAACAGTACCAATCACCATAGTGAAAATTTCATCATTGTTATAAAAAAAAAACATTACTCTTATGACTTGTGCATGGGATCTAATCATCCTCCTCCTATTTTCTTTTTCTTCCTCTTTCTTTAAGTCCATGGTGTACCGGAATCGTCGGGAAGCATTTAGCACGAGTGCCGCTTGCTGCCAAGAAAATGATAAGGAAATGTAATAAATAATAGTAATATTCCATTTCCAAACCTTGTCATTCCTCATTAAATCCATAGCATTTGACAGTAATTTCCAGGATTGAAAAAGAAAAACAAAACAAATTTGATTTGATTTGAATCCCAATCCAAATTCCAATACCAAACCAACAATGCCGATTCATTTCCTCTTTGAAATCAGCCAAACACAATGCTAGCTATTGTTATAGCTACAATTTCTACGGCATTGCCAAGAATTAATTAATGTGAAAGAATTTGAATCCGAAAAAAATCATTCAAAAACAAAAACAAAGGACATTGCGCATTGGCATTGGCATAGGCATTGCAGGCATTGTGGGCATTGTAATGCGTTTGAATTGGAATGTCGTATTTGATAACAAACGTACCCTCCATCTCCTGAGCGTCTCGGGAGGCGCGTTCTTGGTGTTGGCAATGTCGAAGGGATCGGTGGTGGACGGCACGTCGTTTGCTGCTGCTGCGGCGGCGTCGTCGTCGAACTCAGTCTCGAGGCCGACGCGTGCCCCGGCCTCCATGTCTGGGTGGGTCCTCCCTGACAACGACGCCGGCAGCAAGCCGTTCGTAGAAGACGACGAACCACGGGACGCGGCCATGGCTCTCAATCTCAGTCGTCGTTTCGCAACAAAAGATCAATTGGCGCTCCTCCTACGCTTTCTTCCCTTAGCTCGACCTCCGATGCGCTGCTACTGCCTGCAAACACTTATGTCGGGGCCCACCCACCTCCCAAAAACACCAGCCAAAAAGAAGAAGAAAAAAAATCCCCAATCAACAACCTTTGCAAAACTAAGCCGTACAACAGAAGAATTAATGTCCATTTTTTTCATTAATTTGTTTATGGCTATTTTCATGGTTTTTTTTAGTAAAAATTTGGTATTTTCCGGCGAACAGCTGTACAAATTTTACCGGTTTTTTAGGAGGATAATTCGGAGGCGAGAGAGCTTACCTGTAAACGACTTGCACGTCCCATTACAGCTTCGTGGATAAGGAGAGCCGAAGGATGAACAGAGATTTGGCATTTTTATTTATTTATTTATTTTTATGTTATTTGTTTTGGTTCCGTTTGGAAAGCGAAAATGGAGGGAGGGAAGCTTCGAGGAAATTTCTTCATGCATGTGCATGGCATGACCACATGAGAGAGACTCCCTTGTTTTCGGGCGGGTCAAATCCACGGAGGCTGTTTTGGTGCGAAAAATAAAATGCTTAATTACACTAAAGCCTCTTGAAAGTTCAGTCAAATCTTATTTGCTCTTTCAAACTTAAAATGACCAACTTTCATCCTTTGATCGAGGTTTGCTGACCCACTTTGTCCCTACCGTTAACTCCATCAAAATATCTGTTAAATTTGATGACTAGTAGAGGTGTTTTTGTAATTTCATATACATGGATCATTACATCAATTGAGTTGGTGATACGGCAAATGAAGCCCATCTCCACATAGATAAAAAATAATTAAATATTCTAATAAAAATAAAATAAAATAAAACAAAAAAATTTATAACTAAATTGACAATAGGAATAACAAAAAAAAATTACAGATCCCATCCCAAAAACAATTACAGAAAAATTTAGAAAAGAAAAAAAACAGATTTTCTATTTAAACCCCGCACTTCTCTTTGTTCACCCCAATACTTAAATCATTAAGCTGTAAGTTTTATTATTATGTAAAAAGATAAAAAAAAAGGTCATCCAACTTAATATTTAACCCTAATACATCTATACACACACCCTACACACCCCACCACCACTCTTCATCTTCTTCTCAAAAAAATAAGGGCATTCTTCATCTTTTCCCCCCATTATTAAGTTTAGATATATGCTTTTTTCTATAGTTTGTAGCAGGAAGATAGTGGGGTTTAAATAGAATAGATTATTATAAATAAACCCAATCATAGACATGTATTTTTAAAAACCCACACACTATTTAAACATAGAAACACACCCAAAATCAACAATTGTATATTTTTTGGGTGTGTTTATAAATGGGTTTTGAGTGTGTGTAATGATGGGTTTTGGGTGTGTTTATAAAGTGTTTTGGGTGTTGGGTTTTTTTATAATTTCAGCCCCCATTTTTGGTGTTTTAGTGAAACCCCCTAAATAGAAAAACTCTTTTATTTATTTATTTTTCAACTTGTGGTGTATTTAAGAGTAGTTTGGGAAGATAGTGGGGTTTTCTTAGAAATTGTGAAAATTTAAATTAGAAGTTGGGGTGAATTTAGAACATGGGGTGAACAAAGAGAAGTATGGGGTTTAAATAGAAAATCTCAACCAAAAAAAAAAAACACATCCATCATCATCTCTAGAGCACTGCCATAAATCGCCCCTCCTCTCGACCTCATCCACAAACACCACCCCTCTGTCTCTCTCTTTGACACCCAGCCACCAACACCAGTGCCTCCATTCCTCTTACTCCACCTCTCTCTCTCTCGCATTTGGACTTGGTGGGGTTGGATCTGGTATTGTTGGCCACGAATACGGTGGCGTAGCCTTAGGCTTTGGGGGTTGGATATGGTATTACAGCTAGGCTTTATGCTCGACGGATCTGGAGTTTGTGGCTCGCCGAATTTGTATCGAATCTATGTCATGGTGATGGGTTGTGTCTCTCATTTTGATATGCTGGGTTCGTTGAAGTTTTATTGTTGGGGTTGTTTATTTTATTTTTTTATATGCGGATTTGCTGGAGTTTTATTAAAATGAAACTTTAGGGAGGGTAGAGGTGACTCGGGGTCGGGGTGGGGTGGCTGGGATTGAGGATGACGGAGGTTGAGATGGGGATGAGGTGTGTTGATAAGTTTTGGGTGTAAGGGGAGAGATTAATGGTGTGCATGGGTTTTCTTGTTAACCTTTTTTTAATTTTGGGTACTGATTTTCCCACTCTTTTTTTATCCACTTACACTCTATTTTTCTAAACAAAAAGGAGTGTACGTGGATAAAAGGGGAGTGGGGAAATTATTTTCCTTAATTTTTAGCTATTAGAATATTTAATTATTTTTATCTATGTAGAGGTTGGTTTCACTTGTCATGTCACCAACTCAATTGCTGTAATGATACATGTGTATGAAATTACAAAAATATCATTGTCATGTCATTAGATTTAACATATTTTTAAATAGAGCTGACGGCATAGGGCAAAGTGGGTCACCAAATTTCGGTCAAGGGATGAAAGTGGATCATTTTAAGTTTGAGGGGACAAAGTGAGATTTGACTGAAGTTTAGGGGGCATTGATGTAACTAAAACAAAATAATATAACAACCCAAAAAAATAAAAATGTGATATAATCATAAGACTACAATATCCTTTCCTTTCCATCAAAACATAAATATGCAACACATTGATTGCCAATTGCCAAGATTTCATTCTTCTAGTGCTGATTTCAGGAATTTTATTTCGCGGGGCAAAAAACATTACTATAAAGTCACTAAAAGTTAAGATCATTTGAATCTTCAATATTTTTTTTAGAAAACATAATGATATAAATATTCATATACGCACAAATTAGTAACAAAAACTCTACACATTTTATGTAATTTCTCTATTGCACGGCACAATAAGAAGAATAACATAAGCATATATAGGAGAAGAATAGGTGCCCCCTTGTCCTGCCTTATGCCCCATTTGGTTTGCGGAAAAGATTTTATGAGAAATAATTTTCTATTATGTCATTTCACAAGGGATGGCAAATTCCATTTCCCATGTTTGGTAATGCTTGAAAATTAACCATGAAATACCACTTTATTTCCTTTATCATGTTTGTGTTGTGTATAAATGGAAAACTAAGTTTGTTTTTTCAATTATATTCATATTAGAAATATGAACTTAAAAATAAAAATAAAAAGAATGCATTACCTATATTATAATTCTAAATTGTTAATAAGGACAAAATGATCATGAAAAATTTGCATTTATAGCTAGCCTTAATTTCCGATGGAAATGAAAATTGAAACCCAAGAAAGATGGAGGGTTTCATTTCCCCCTATTTTTCCACGTGCCAAACAACCATTTCCCATACCTGGATATCAAAATATCAAACCCTATTTCCCAAGAACCAAACACACCATCAATTAATCTTCTTTGAGGCATTTTATCAAACAAACTGCTCCCATTCAATACAAAATTTCATGAAAGCTTGGCACCTTCATAGGTAAAGGTCAACACTGGACTCGCCAATACATTCATCCCATGGCATTTTTATAAAGTGTTTTGAGTAACAAAAGCGATATTGGATTTTAAAAAAAAGCTTCATACAAAAGCACTTCCAAATATATGCCCTTACAATTGTTCTGATTGTATTTTTTTACTCGGGGGAAATGGGATAACAATACCGATCATTGCTGCACATGAACAATCGAGAGGTAAGTTGAAAGTTCATGGCATGCATG
Organism: Prunus avium; assembly: GCF_965620075.1. NCBI lineage: Eukaryota > Viridiplantae > Streptophyta > Magnoliopsida > Rosales > Rosaceae > Prunus > Prunus avium. Next base: position 1,529,812 of record NC_142286.1, read on the forward strand.
CATGTGGTGCACATGCCATTGTCACTAGTCTCTTGTGTTTTTTTTTATTTTTATTTTTTATGGGGCATATATTGTCCTTTTCTTATTTAAAACATGATGCATACGATTTATACATGTGACCAAACAAAAATTAAAAGTAAAAATGATCACGTAAATTATAATTATAATTATAATCTTCTTCAATATTGCACCTTCTTGATTAATTTTATATTTATCACAGTTTTCCAATGAAAGCTCGGGAGACAAATATTACAAGCGGTATAAGATATAGTTTTTAATTGAGAATGATTCCCTGAACTTTTAAGCCTAACTTTAGTGGGAAATTTTATGAAGAATGCTTTTATATATTAATTAATTGGGTGATTTTGTACTGTATATGCAAATAGAAATCACTATAATACATTTAAATCGATTTATAATTACAATAAGAAAAGTATATATAGACATTTTTTTTTAAACCATTGTGGTAGCCATGTGTTTGAGTTACTGAGTTCAATAATGGGTTGGATTTGGCCCCAATACAATATTATACGTTTTTAGTAAAAAGTTCATTTTTATATATATAAAGTAAAAGTGAGAGAATAATAAAACATTCAAAATACCAGAAATGCAATTGGTTAAGGTAAACATTAAGAATTGAAATTATTAATTAAATGAGGATAATATGGTAAATTCATATTTTTTAATTTAAAAACAAAAATCAAATAATGAGTCCTATTTTTATGGAGCACAACTACCCATTATCTTTTAATTCCAAAAAAAAAAAAAAAAAAAGGGCATACGCGTGAGCGTGTGCCAAGGGGCTGGTGATATATTATACAAATACCCATATAAAGCCTATTTGAAGAGAAAAACTCAAAACTACCCACCTATTCTCTTTTAATTGGTTCTTAGTGTGTTAAAATATTCTAAGAATCAATTAGAAAAAAGATTTTCTATTTAAACCCTGCACTTCTCTTTGTTCCCTAGTACATCTATACACACACCCCACCACTCTTCATATTAAGTTTTAGAAAAATACAAACTCCTCTACATCCTATTTAAATTGGATCAGGACAGAGGTAAATTATAAATTGGATCAGATCAGGAAAAACTCCTCTACAAACTCCTCTACTTGGAGAGAGGTAAAGTTGTTCTCTTTCTCTAGAAAGTATTAAATTTCGGGTTTGTAGTTCCATTTATTTGTGTTTTTTTTCTGCTGAAAACAAAGAAAATTGTGGGGTTTAAATAGAAAATCTCTTTTATTTCTTATTTTTTTAGTTTGGGGTGTATTTAAGGGTAGTTTGGGAAGATAGTGGGGTTTTCTTAGAAATTGTGAAAATTTAAATTAAAACATGGGGTGAACTAAGAGGAGTATGAGGTTTAAATAGAAAATCTCTTAGAAAATGACAAGCGACTAATTTAGAGTTTTTCTCTCTAAATAGACTATATATGAAAACTTATATACTACATCATGTTAAAATAGGCCTATTCATGGAAAGTCCAATACAATATCTTTTTTTTTTTAGGTGTGAGTGAGACTGAGACAAAAAACACACTCGAAAAGAAACTTTTTGCTAACAAAAAGTTTCTTTTTACTGAGTGGTAAGCATTTGCTTTTTCGTGGGCCAAGTGTGTTCTTGACTGGTTTTATTTTCTTTATCGGTCCAGTACATATCCGTCAAACTATCAACTTAATAGCTATATTCCGGTGTGCCACTTAATGGGTTCATTTTTTAGCATATCGCTTCACTCAATATAGAGGCATTTAAGTATGCTTTTATTGATTTCATCATCCATATTACCACAGATTATTTATCAACGAGATCTAGCCTATAGGAAAATGGCCTTTATTTGCGTATCAGTAGTCTTATGTTCGAATTCTCATAGCACTTTGATAACGTGTGTGTGAGACAAACTGACCTTCCCATTATAATTTAGACTATCACTTACATTAAAAAAAAAATAAAAAATAATTTAATACACCGAATATTGACATGTCAAAGTCATGTAGCAGATACATACACACACACTAATTTTCCACTGCGAGAGCGACATCCCACCAAGTCCATATTGGCTTTTATATATAGACTATAGTTAGTGAGATACACGTACATATAAGCTCAGCTATGACGATATGGATCTGCAATAACCAAATTATTAAGATACTTTTATATATAAAAGGATTATGCTTCCCTCATGACACATAAGAATGAATTCCTCCTTATCTACTAAATGAACACTTGTCTTTTTTTTATATTCTCAAATGAGCATTTATTTTTTACTTTAATTATTCTTATGAAGAGAGACACGTTGAGTCACATTAGTAGTAAAGGAGGAATTCCTCCATATGGGCAAAAAGGGAATTCCTCCATATAAAAAGCACTTTAATGTTTAATGCATGATGCACACGTAGTATTATTAGGTCAAATAAAGAAGCTTTGCACAGTGGATTAAAGAAGAAAAAAAGCAATTCTCATGACTTTTTCCCCATATATCATATCTCAACAATAATTAATTCGGCCGATGCATTTGCATGAACCGCTCTAATTAAATTTGCGGCAGCTGCATGCATCATGCTTGTGATTTGAGAGAGATAGAGAGAGAGAGAGAGAGAGAGCAAAGTAAACGCCTATAGAGCCATTAGCATGGGTCACACACTTCACACAGCATTATTGCTTCAATGGAGGGGGGCGCCGGACTGAGACAGTCGATTGGCTTTCGGTGTAAAGGTACTGCATGCCTAAGAAAATGACGTTATGGGACATATGCACGCAGTACTCTTTCGGCGGTGCTTTGCATGTTGTGGATCATGATGGAGCCATAGCTAGCCGTGTGCCTCTTACACATGCAAGGCATGCATGCAATAAATTTTTTAGTATTTACAGCAACTGAAATATGTAGTAAAGTTAGCTACAGAACTGCAGAAAGCCACCGTCCAAAGGAGTGTTTGCTTTAAGGAGAGACGGCTAGCTGCCCTATTGTACATGGGCCTGAGTCTGACCATGAGCTGAGCTTAGCTAGCTAGGACACTATGGTTAGAGAAGTTAGACAAGTTGGACATGTGTCAGTTTCAGAAAAACAATATTTGAAAAGCTGAGTTTTTTGGTCCATAGCAAATTAAGGCCCGATTTGGTTTTCTACTAAAAAAAGTAAATTAAAAAATTATAATTCTTTTTAAAAACATGAGTTTTTATTTCTCTCCGTTTGGATGGGGGAAATAATTCAGAATTTAACTAAAAGTCGGGAATTTAAGATGAGAAATTGACAATTTCTTTGTTTGGCAACTACGCACGGAATTTATTGAATGACATGCAGAAAAAGTGTGGAAATTGGAGCAACAAATTCCTGAGTTTAATTTCTAGGTGTTATTTCACAATTTTCATAGTGCCATTTACAAAATTATGTCATTTACAACATTCGAAATACATAAATTCAAACATTGAAATCTTCAATTGCCATAAATTTAAATGATAGAAATTTAAATTCCGTCATTGTAGAATTCTATGTAATTTTCAATTCCTTTATCCAAATGGAGGGATAGTGATTGTAAGATATAAAAACTTGTTTGGTATTGAACTCCAAACTACTTTTAAGATCTAAAAAAAATTTAAATTAAAATCATAAAATCAGAAACCCTAATCCCCAAATTGAAATTAATAGAAGAAAAGAAAAAAGATGTGAGACATAAACCCTATCAATTATGGTGGTGCACAACAACTCCAACTCATTGACGCCGCTTGAACTTGCTTCGGTGGTTTTGGAGAGAGAGAGAGAGAGATGTAAAACTTTTTATTTATTTATTTATGATACTTGGAGAGTTTTTTATTTTCTTTTGGGTGAGTTTTTAAAAATAGGTCTACCAAACAAGGTTTTTGACTTTGAACTTAAAATATGTTTTTAAGTCTATAAAATTGGATTCAAGTAGGGTACCAAAAGGCCGTAAGCTTCTTGGCATGCAAAGAAACATGTTTGGTTTTGCTTCCTTCTTTACTGAAAATGCTGATGAATTAACGCAATTTCTATGGAAAAACTAGGGTTCCATTGATGTTCCAAGCATTGCCATGCACGCCCTGCTGCATGGCCCGTTTGTAGTGAACTAAGGTTTAACTTTCCGCTAAACCAGTGTGGAAAAGTGTGTTTACAATTACAGCAAAGAAGATTGTAACATATTTGGAAAAACTTTTAGGCATAAAAAGACAATCAAAAAAGAACAATGTGCTTTTTTAGCTTTATTAAAAAAAATTGATTCTGTAGCCCCCAGCAAAATCTTAGCACACTGAATGTGATTCAGAGTTAAGATTCCAAAGGCATATTTTCTGCATGGAGAAAAGAAAAGGACCGAAAGTGGGGCAATGTTAGTCTTCGTCCCCTTTCCGAGTCGACCAAACAAAGTCTTGGTCTTCTGCATTGCATTGTTTGCATATATACAATAAGTCACTGTCAAGGCATAGTTACGGGCCACAACCCTAAGTCAACTAATAAATCACCCAACTTTGTACTTTTTATTTTAAACAAATTGGAAATATGTGAGTGCTTGCTCATGACTTCGAGTCACCGCACGATTGGATTGTGCAAACCATTAGATAGGAACTAAAGAATATTATATATCTAAATTCCATTCATGCCACCCACCACTTACAAATATTTGGTAATTAACAACCTAAATTGCTCACATGGATTAGGATAGTTGGTAAGGATAGTGAACCCACTATCTTTGCAGTTAAGTTTGAATTCTCTTTCTAGTAATCAGATTAATTTATAGTGATTTACACTCAATGGCTGAGCCACTCCTAGACTAGGAGTGGCCCTGACCCCCCCAATTTTTTTTGACCTATCTCCTATATTATATAATGTAATATATACAACTTATTAATTGATAACTTGTAATTTAAATTAATGGCCCCTCTAAAAATAATTAAACATGATTAATTTTGAAAATTTTAGTTCTAACATGTGTTTTGAACACTTATATGTATTTGATATGCTTGTGTTTTCTATCTCGACCCCCCAAATCCTACAATTCTAGCTTCGTTCCTGTTTACATTATCACTTCTATTTTTTTTAAAAATCATATAAATCCATACTCTTGCTTAAGGATAATAAAAATTATGTTTTAAATATAATATGTGCTCTACATATTGACAATATCCGCTTGCTAGTATTGTGGCTAGTTGTGGTAAACTCATGAATCAGTTTGATAGTTGTGCAATTATGCATATCTACATAGAAAAGAATTGTGTCGCATACGGATTAGCTAACTGGAGCTATAGCGTGGGTCTTGACGTGTGTTATTTTGATTTTGCTCCAAGTTGTATAGGTTCATTAGTTATTGATGAATTTATTGGGGTGTCTTGTTCCCGTTTTGTTTGTGTTGATTTTATGTAGTTGTGTTGTTTTAATAATAATAATAATAATAATTAATGTTAGTAGTTAGTTAGGTTCCAAATTTGAATTTCCCTCTATTTATCTCGATCTTATTCATTGTCGTTTATTATTATTTATTTGAAGATCAATTTGGAACAATGATGCCTTTTGTTTCAATCTTTTCGATTTTGCATCAATCCTTTCATCTCCCACCCTCTGAATTCAATGACCTGAACCCTTTTTTAACAGGTATTCACTCAATTCATAGTGGATCCCAGAAAGTCCCTCAAATAAATTAGTTTTGCTTTTTCATTGTCGAATTTACATATGAAGTGCATGCATGACTAAAAAGAAATATCAAGACAATTTGAACTTCTCTTTTGACAAATGCAATACAAAACTTTCTCCATCCGTCCAACTTTCCAACACAAATGCAATACATGTTCTCTTTTCTGTTAGACCATTCTACAATCACTAGAATATATACAACACGAGGTAGACCGTAAATAGTGGCGGAGGTAGAGTTTGTTGTTTGAGGGGGCCACAAGCTTAAAATTATGGGATTTTTTCTCTACATATACTCTCTATATAGTAAAGAAGATGAGAAGATGGAAGGGTGGCCAAGGCCACTTCAGGTATGTGAATAGCTCCGCCCCTGACCGTAGATGCATTTTCTCAAAAGTGTTTGGAATCTTAAAAATGTTGATGAATACACAGATAATGTATAAACCATTTGGTAAATTGAAAATGAAATCCACCATAGAGATACTATGGTGTGGGGTACACTGAAATCATGCTGGCCAAGTATTAGGAATCTCTAGCTTGAAATACCGTATTGAGGGGCTATAGTGAGGGGTTGCAAGTTGACTCAGAACTTGATACTATGCAATTAGATTAGGGGACTATATGGAAATGCTATAACGAGGGGGTTGTGACAGGGGTTCAATCCCACTATTCAATAAGAAAGAGAAAATATTGGACTTAAATTTGTTTAATAATTGGATGATTAGATTGAACCCTTCATTCCACCCCTCCATTGTATCATCTCCTAGGACCATGAACCTCTTATAGGTCCATTTTGAAACTCTAAATATGAGATTTGAGCCATTCAATTCAATACAAGTTTGAGCCCATTTGAACTTGATTTCTTCGAACTTGAAACTCTACGTCTTTGTTGATTATTCCATTCAAACATGGAGTCATTCTATAAGGCCCTTATATAAGGTCATACTCATATCTCTTAACCGGTAGATCAAACTAATTAATTTGATCTAATGGTTAACCAATTTGAATCAACAATTAAAAGATAGGGCCTCATTTAAGGGCCTTATAAGGTCCTCACTTTCCGTAGAAGGGAGCTTCTATAATGAGGATGTTATTTGAGGAGGCCCATCTCACCATCAAAAGGGGTGTGGACCCCCCAATGCACCCCCCTCATGTGCTTTGTTTTTTGTTGTTGATGGTGAGATTTCACCTCCTCAAATAACCTCCTCACTCAACCTCCTCATTCTAGATTGTTCAATCGTGTGAGCATCAATCTTTGGGCCAAATTTCCATCAAACCAATCTTTCATACTATTTTCTGGGCTTTCTTTTGGAGCCTCCTTCTGACAATTGGGCATTTACTATGTTGCCTTCAAAAAATTTTGCAAGTTTGAAACCAAGTCCTTGGCTATCATTTCGGTCTTCGACAAAAATAGGAAGATCATTTCGGTCTTCGACCCAAAAACAAAGATCATTTGGGTCGCTAAATAGAAGCCCAAATCGTAATTAAATTTCGGGTAAAATAATTATCCCAAATCTTCCCGAAATGGGTCAGCCCAATTCATTTTAGTTTCGAGTGGACTGAAATATCCCAACCCAGTTTCCAGCCCATGATAACCTTTAAAATCAACGGATGAGATCTATCTAAATCCTTCAGCAAATCAAAGCCGTCCACCGTGTCATCACGAAGCACATATAAATCCTATAAAACCCTAAACTTTCACTCCCGACCTTCTTCTTAGTAGCCCGCCGAGAACCCGAACCCTAGCCAGCGTCCTCCAAAGCACAGAGGCATCAACTCGGTGAGTAGCTTCCGGATCCCAGTCTTCATTTTCGTTTACATTTCGATTCCATGCCATTCGATCTGCAAATTTAGGGCATCAAACGAGTGATTTGGTGATTTATTTTCGTAATTTTGAATACTATTTTTGTTGCTTCTGTATACTGTTACTTAATTTTGATTTGGTTTCTGAGAAAACGGAGCATAGAATAGCATTTTGCTAGGTTGGTTTGCGTAGCTGTGTTTGACAGCCGGAGAAGGGATCACTTTGAATCAAGAGCATTTGGTTTTGATGGTTATTTGTTTTTTTAATCTAAAACATAAAGGTGTTTGCTGATATCTTCAGGAAAACAGTGAAGTTTATGTGCATATTTTCATTGCTTTGTGTTTCAGCTGGAATTCTTCTTTCTCACTTTGTTACTGGTACAGTTAGGAAAATGTGCACAATAGTTTTTTGAGCCTTGTAAGTTTGGGTATTTTTTTTAGAGTGTACTCGTTGTTAATGTTAGTTTTTGAGAAAATTAGGGTTGCAATGTCATTGGTAGAGCCCTGGAATCGGCTATTTTAATTTCTTCTCATTTGTACTTTTCATATGGCTGGTTTTTTTTAATTGTAATTATGATTTTTAAATATATGCCTCATATCAAATTTTTCGATATTTATGACTTGGTCTGAGTTTGGTTGAATTTATCTCAGTTTCCATTGTTTTATTAAATTGAAGTAGTAGTGCACTTTTATTTTGTGGGATACAAATGTGTTTCTCAGGCAATATTTTTATATCTGCTGTTAAATTTTGTTTTTATTGTATGTGCTTGTTCTCCAACTGTTCTTCACTTTTCAATTTTATAGAGATGGGTGAAGAAGTCAAGGTAGTGGTTCCAGAGTCAGTGTTGAAAAAGAGGAAGAGAGAAGAGGAGTGGGCTTTGGCAAAGAAACAGGGGCTTGAAGCTGCCAAGAAAAAGAATGCTGAGAATCGGAAGCTAATTTACAACCGAGCAAAGCAATATTCTGAGGAGTACAAGGAGCAGGTACGTGTTGGAATTTGATATATTTTAGTAACCTTTAATGTTTGTCATCTTGGGCTGATGTTTTTATTTATTGTTAACAATAATTTGTTTAATCTATACAGGAAAAGGAGTTGATCCGGTTGAAGCGTGAGGCTAAGTTGAAAGGTGGATTTTACGTTGATCCAGAGGCTAAGCTGTTGTTCATCATTCGAATTCGTGGGTATGTCCTTATTTGTATTTAATTTGAAACATAACTCCAAAGATAGTGTTCTTTCTCTTATACGTTTAATCTGTGAATTTTCAGTATCAATGCAATTGACCCAAAGACCAAGAAGATTTTGCAACTCTTGCGTTTGAGACAGGTAGCGCACTAAACCCTTTCACCTAGTTGTACTAATGCTTGCCTTCTTATGAAGGTCTTGTTGTCATTGCTTTGCCTTATTTGTGGTTGTCTGGTATTTCTCCTTTGTATCAACTGTAGCATTTCTTTTTGTCGTTGGTTTGTTCATTAGCAGTAGATGATGTCTTAAACATTTTAGGGGTTTTAGTCACAGTAACTAATTTTCATGTTCGACGGTGTATCCCTTGGACTGTTGAAATTGTAGCACGGTGTGGTTCAGTTCATTTTGTATGTGAGCCTGTATATGAATCATCTTCTAAATTTAACGTTTTTGTTACATTTTTTTATTTTTTGTTTTATTCTGTTCTGTTCTGAAACAGATCTTTAATGGTGTCTTCCTGAAAGTTAACAAGGCCACCCTCAACATGCTTCACAGGGTTGAACCTTATGTCACTTATGGGTAGGAACGTCTTTATATTTTTCTATTACCTGTAGATATGCCTAGAATGTTATGATTAATTGGAGGTGCCAAATTTCAGGTATCCCAACTTGAAGAGTGTAAAAGAGCTGATATACAAGAGAGGTTATGGGAAGCTTAACAAGCAGAGAACTGCCTTGACTGACAACTCTATTGTCGAGCAGGTTTGTGGCTGATTGCTAGTGCAGTGTACAAGGTTTAAAAAACATTTGCTGCATCTTTTTAACATGTTCTAATTTTCTCACAGGCTTTGGGCAAGCACGGCATTATCTGCACGGAAGATCTTATTCATGAGATCTTGACAGTGGGACCTCACTTTAAGGAAGCAAACAACTTTCTATGGCCATTCAAGCTGAAGGCACCACTGGGTGGTCTTAAGAAGAAGAGGAACCACTATGTTGAAGGTGGAGATGCCGGAAACCGTGAGAATTACATCAATGAGCTTATTAGAAGAATGAATTAGATTTGCAGAGTATTTACTCATTCCAGTGGTTCAAGGTTTTTTGTGTTGTCGGTAGAGGGGATCTGATATTATTCCTCTATTAAGTTGAACACAGTTTTCCGTTAAGGTTCGAGACTTGTGATGTTGAAAATTTTATTCACTTTTTGGAGACTTAATGCTAGAAAGTTTTGTTGTCTTACATTATCTTCGTACCACTGTTGCTTGAGTTATTTGTGCCGTCATATATAATTGCCTTGCCACTCGTGCAAAATTCAAAAGAACGAAGGAAAGACCAATTTAATGGTTATGTCGTGGTGTTGCGATCAAAACTTGGAGATTCTGCTATAACCACAGATCTTTTAAATAAGACTTGCCTCAGAAAATTAGTTGTGTAACATATCAAGAAATCCATGTTAGATGGGTGGTTTTAAGTGATTTTATGGAGAAGATGTTTGTCCTTAGAATCGAGGAATTTTAAAGCAATTAGATAAACAAAAGGAAGAAGCTAAGAAATTGCTTTGAGTTCTGCTTGTCTATTTCATTCATCAAATAGGGTTTATCTGCTTGTCTATTTCATTGTTTTAAATTACAAATTATTTATGGTTTTAAAATAATTAACTAATGATATAGTAGTATATAATTATATAATTATTTGTTTGCAAGATCCTCCTGGATCAACGAGCCTCTAATTCAAATGTTGAGAAAGCGCATAAACAACAGACCTATCCAAGTTCAAATGCGGAGAAAGAATGGTAGGACTCAATGTCCGAATATTTGGCAAATTTGGGTTATGCCATTTGGCCAAATCAATGTTTGAGTTCAATCTGTAGACTTTATTGACTGCACATAAGTAGAACACATATCTTTGGTATGTCGTAGAGACTGTTGAATTATCAAGAATATACATAAGAGCTCTTCTCCTCAATCCGATCCCTTCATACACTCATTCTAGATGGGGTGAATTCTTTTGTGTGGGTTGGCTTGATCGGTTGAGCAGGGGCACTTGTATTTATATGCATCTTCCTAAGAGTCTTGCCCATCAAGAAACTCTTAAGAAGTCCTTATTGCATTAGGTTTATAACTTCTAATCCACAATTAAGATAGGAATCCTTCTAGCTCTTATATTAGCCTTAGAACACTAACTTTAATAGAGCTGCAGGTTTAGTTGTATTTGAACTCCTAATTGATATCAAGTCTTAGAATCCTTTGATGATTATAAGACCACACTTTAATGGGTTAGACATCTCTACACGTCTAACATTCTCCCACTTGGTCTAATGATCATCAAGAACTCAATATCAATTACTGTAAGGCCTATGGAATTCAATTCAACTATAATTCCTAATCAAGTCACTGTCAATCAAAAGAACATGCATGGAACTATCAAGACTTATTGAACATTTCTATATTTCAAGGTCTTTACAATTACACATACAAGCTCTCAAGATCACATGAGACTTCCGTCAAGACTAGAATGCAGAATGATTATGACCAAACTTAATTTGTGTTTACAAAGGTCACTTTCATTCATACGCCCTCCCTTAAGAGATTACCAAGATCTCTCCTTAATGACTCTGGTATGAATTCATGTCTTATGCAGTGACTGTAGCTAGCTATACTGCATTATGACATATAACTGGATTCATTTGTCAAGAATAATAAACATAAATCTGAAGTCACATAATTTATTAAAAGAATTAAACCAAACAGTAGTAAACAAAATAACTGAACTGTCTCCAAGAAAATAATGAAATTAAGTGGAATAAAACTCGGCTCCCACTGATTTTGCATATATAAAATGAATGGCATAACCAAAATCAAATCAAATTTCCCATTAATACTTTTGGGAATAACCTCATACAGTAAATCAATCAACCAATGCAATTTCCTTTCATTTACCTTCTACCTTACAAGCTTGAAACAAAAACCTTAATGCTTATTAGTAGTAATCATGAATTCAATGAAAGGTAAAAGTCATTGATTAACCACTGTTAACTGAAAATATGAATTAACAATAACAATTAACACATCCAAACAATCTTTGTTCGTATTAGCCTTAAAACCCTTAATGAAGAACTGGAACATTAAGTGATTAATCATAAACAGTCAAAACTAAATGTATGCAACAAAGAAGATCATTGAATGCTCCCACTCATCAAACATTTTGCACCAAAAATGTATCAAGAAATGAGCATAGAACAAATCATATTATTTTCACTAAAATTGTTTCCTCAGGATTAGGCCTCAACTTTAATTCCTTCAATTTTTATTTCTCAAAATAGCACTTTACTAACACATTTCTTGAAAAACATATAACATGTCATGCATATTGGACTTAGTTTGAGAAATAACCAAACTGTAATGAATGCATTAAACTTTATTCACTTTGTACTTTAAATATCAATTAAATTTTCTTTAACCAATGCATAATAAAAAGTGTAAGCAAGGTAAGAACTTTTAGTAGCCAAAAACGAAACAGCCAGGTATCCAAAAAATTGGTAATGAAAATATTTAGATGCATAAAACCAACACTTAAGATGTAAAACTTCAATGTGTAACAACCAGAAAACAGTTCCAAGTATGTTCCAAAAACTTTATGAGCTTTATCAAAATACAAGATATAAGGTCTTGAGTGTGAAGCCCAAAACTTTACATCACTTCTCCCACTTGGGCAAACACTCACAACTTTGCTACTTCAATATATAGTGCAACAATAACCTTATGATTAGAAAAACGGTGACAAAATGGTGTAAAAGAACTTTCAAGGCGTGCTCCTAATGTACTTCACAGTATAAGCCTAAATGCACAAACTGTCAAGAAATTTCCAGCAATGACATGTGATTACTTGAGAATTTACCACAATTAATTTATAAGTCGGATTAGCATCAAATTTCATGGAAACAAACTAGAGACATTAATCTTCGTACTTAAAAAATATAGAGTCATTTATAGCTAATTAGAAGGACTAGAATTGATCTACAAGGTTACTCAGAAAATCTGTCAGCACATACTTTTCCTGAACACAGATCACTAATAAAATTATCACAAATAAAATATACATCCAATAATCACGAAACTTTGCAGAATTCATGAGGACACGTATATGCTTAACATATCAAAAATTCAGGTTATTTCAAGATCTTTAGGTGAGTCATATTCAACAATCTTTATACATAATGCAGAAACTGTCAGGAAAATTCATGTGGATCTGTTTCAACTTTATAAATTCACCAAAAAATCAATTCTCAATATATTTTCATGAATTCAGCGTCTAAAGAAAGCTTAGAAAATGATCCTTATCGCCTAATTTTATCACAAATTAATTCGTACTACAACATTATGTAAATAGACATCATAGCAGCATAGTTCAAAACTGAAAAATTAGTTAACTATAGAATTATGAATGCTAACAATATACTGTATACACCTCAGAATTTAGTTATCCTTATGCATTCTAAACATTCAACATTAAGTTCCATGTAGGTGCAAAACAATTAATACATATCACAAAGGTAAAATATAAAATATCACTTTATCAAGTTTAAACACTTTGAGCAATCAAAAGATCGTTCGTATGTACCTTGAGTATCTTATATATTGCAATGTGCCACTTTTTATTCAACACAAAATTAGTGAGCCTTAATTAGAAGTGCAATTTGATCCACGCAACTCATTCAATTAAGAAATAACAGTAATACAATATCCTTAAACATGATCTAAACTTCATATTGCATGACCTTACAAAACAGCCAATTTATTTTATGATGAACACAACCTTATGGATTAATCCAACTTTACATGATTCAATCCATCAAATACGAATTAATACTTTTAGACATGTGGATTAGTCCAACTATACATGGTTTAATCCAAATCACCTACGGATCAATCCTTTTACATGTGAAGTTGCATTGATGCTACAAAACATTCACTTAAATGCATACAAAAGGCAACCAAGTCACAAATATGTTCATACATAAACAAACAATATAGCCAAGCAAGAAAATTCCAAAATAGCTCACGTTTCCCTTTATGTGATCAACCAAAATTATCTTTCCTTGAGTCATGAAAACAACTTTTATGACTATTTAAGATCACTATTAATAAATTATTATCAGCAACTCAAGCAACGTGAGATTTATCAAAAACCGATAAATAGGACACGTATCATGTTACAATCCATATAACAAAACAAAACCGTATATGCGCCTAATGGAGTTAAGGTTCATTGTGACATTCCGAAAAGTTTTTAAAACACAAACATATCTGAATAAGCTGTCCCATAGTGCTTAAATATCTGTACATTATTGATTCACACCTGTGGGTTGAGAATCAAACATGTTTTTAGTGATCACCAAAAGAGTTCATATATGAATTCCTTTCATAGGTTAAATCCTCACATCTGTGGATAGAGAGAAATTCCTATTAATTCACATATGTTGTCTTTTGCATCACTCCACCATGAATATGCATGGATAAACTGTCCCCAAATAATCTGTACATTATCAATTTACGCCTGTGGGCTGAAAATTGAACATGTTATAGTGATCACCAAAATATTTGATATATGAATTTCTTTCACAGGATGATTTCTCACATCTGTGGATTGAAAGCAATCACTGTTTAATTCATATATCCCATATTTTGCACCACACCACAATGAATCACCATAACCATGATTAACCAACATCTGTGGACAGAAGGCAATCAAGATTACGATGGTCCATTGTGCAAGATTTCTCGATCATCTTTCTTGAATCCGAGATTCTTTAATCAACCAAACCGCTGTAGCTTGCTTGGTTGATCCAAGATTTCTTGGATTCTTGATCGTGAAGCTTTCAAGCATGGATGATAAAAGCCTTATATCTGAAACATATGCTTAACAGATCTATATTAATAGAAGAGTGAAAATAGACACATACTAGTAAACTTTGAACTCAGATTATTGAAAAAAAATAAAATTATGTGTCGTTTCAAAAATTAAGACTTTGTGAACATGCTTGGTTAAATTGCTTTTAGGTTCTAAAACATGCAATTATTCTATCTCTCTCTAGCCAGATTGCAAGCCAAGCACAAGTGCTCTTGATTATGATTCCATGTTTTCCGACATCAGCCTTAGTGAAAACATGTCAACTTGAATGAGATCTAATGCATTTAGCTTAGTGCTGGAATAAAATTACTTATATTAATTCATAAGAAAATAAGCATGCATCCAAAGTGCCAATTCTTTTAATAAGATTTGATATGCCATATATGAAAATATGCATGCCAACTATATCCATGATTGATTGACTCTCCCAAAGCAAGGTGCAAGCAGCCTTTATGCTAATTTGTCCCATTATGTTTCGTTTCCTAATTTCTAGGGATATTTGGCCAAAAGTTTAGGATCTAATAATCTTTAGAGCTGAACGAAAATAAACAATATAGGCGACTTTACCTTTTCAAGGGTCTGAAAGCAGTGTTAAGCTTCATGCTCTGTTGCCTATTATTCAGAACTTGAATTTCTGGATCAAACTCAACACCTCCCATGAAAACTGATAACTGAATCAATGGTTTCTGCTCAACGTCCGCCGAACGCGACTTCCTCTTCCTAGGCCTGCGGCTTTTGGATATCGGGTCTGAGAGCAAGCATCTTGATGCCGTCGTTTGAATTACCATTATCGATAGATGTCTAGTGATTTTGGGAGAGGTTTGAGAATCAGAAGCTGGGGTTTCAGAGGGAGGTGGTGGAGACGGGTCCTTATAATCTAAGACTAGAGGGAAGGTTGTACACCATTAGCTTTTTGAATTAATCAAAAATATCCAACGGCTTTGGTAGAAAAGATGGGAGAAAACTTTTGGTTCTAAGACATGCAGCCTAGGCTCTGATACCACATGTAGACTTTATTGACTGCACATAAGTAGAACACATATCTTTGGTATGTCGTAGAGACTGTTGAATTATCAAGAATATACACAAGAGCTCTTCTCCTCAATCCGATCCCTTCATACACTCATTCTAGATGGGGTGAATTCTTTTGTGTGGGTTGGCTTGATCGGTTGAGCAGGGGCACTTGTATTTATATGCATCTTCCTAAGAGTCTTGCCCATCAAGAAACTCTTAAGAAGTCCTTATTGCATTAGGTTTATAACTTCTAATCCACAATTAAGATAGGAATCCTTCTAGCTCTTATATTAGCCTTAGAACACTAACTTTAATAGAGCTGCAGGTTTAGTTGTATTTGAACTCCTAATTGATATCAAGTCTTAGAATCCTTTGATGATTATAAGACCACACTTTAATGGGTTAGACATCTCTACACGTCTAACACAATCACCTTTCTTTCTCATAAGTAGATAATTATAATATCACTTTGTCAAAAAAGAAAAATTATAATATTGGAAAAATAGCAAATCTTCGCATGATTTAAGAGCCCTTAGGTTTTATTCACGGCACGGAGGTTCATCATGCAACCAGACCATAATCCACGAAAGGGGCTTATAAGATGATTGGTAGATGAATGAAGGCACCTCAAAGGAAGGAAAGCGCTACCACCGGGGCAGTCTCAACAAAGTGATCGGAATGAAGACGTTGGGTACAGAAGCTTCGTCACAAGGCCTCCTTTCATCCTCCTGCAGGCTGCAGCTCTCATTACAAGTTGCTGTGATTAATCCCCTAGCTCTGAAGTTGGCCACATATACAGAGATGAATTCTGTTGCTGATTGCTTGCAGAGCTGAGCTGATGTTGAGGCCTAATTCTAATTAGCAAGTTAAGTTTGAAGAATTTCTGCTATTGTTTCCTCCAACTTCCTTGGAATAATAATAGCAGCAAGAGAAGACGAATAAGCTCTTTTAGCTCCTTGTTTACGCGGCTTTTTGGTCAAATTAATGTTTCCTTGACCATTTGAAAAGTTGACTTCACTTGGCCATATTTTTCTACACTTCAAATTCGTGGTCGTGACTCGTGGGTGGCAATTGGTGCATATTCATAGTCAACCATTCTTAGATTAGGGTGAGCTCCACTCCGCGCAATTTATTTATTTATTTTTGCAAAAGCGAAAGCTTTGTGCTAATTTTTAAGAGATTCACACCACTCTCCAGCAAAAATTTACCAACTTCACCTGGGCTGATCCAAAGAAAACGGAGTGAGCTCTGCTCGTGTGAAAATTCATGGTTCGGCCTTTTTGCTTCTTTTGGTTGAAAAAACATAAAAAGGCAGGGCTGGGAGTTAATTGTTGATTTGTGAGTCATGTCGGTGTGTGCATTGCATTGCATTGCATGGACTAT
Source organism: Prunus avium (assembly GCF_965620075.1). Lineage (NCBI taxonomy): Eukaryota > Viridiplantae > Streptophyta > Magnoliopsida > Rosales > Rosaceae > Prunus > Prunus avium. The sequence goes on from NC_142286.1 coordinate 1,546,735, forward strand.
ACATATAAGAGTTTTTCTATTTAACCTCACACACCCACCACACCCATCAGAAAAAGAAAAATAAAGAATTCATCAACTTCACACCCCACCAGTGGCGGATCTAGGATTTGATAGTTGACTTGGCGAAACTTACTTAATAATGCATCTTTATACATAAATAAAAGCTTAACAAAAATAAAAACAAAAACTACAAGTAAATGCAATGCAATACAAAATAACACTATTTAAATATAAAATTTTACCCTACGTGAAGCTTAGAAGTCTTAAATGTTTCAATTATCGCTGCATTATTGTTATTATTAGTAAATTCTCTTTCATATATATTAAGTACATATGTACTTGTTTTTTTTTCTGAAAAATCTCGACAGGACGGCCACCTAGCCGAAAAAGGGCTAGATCCACCCCTGCACCCCACACTCCACACCCAAATGTTTGTCATCTGAATCTACATTAGGCTTCTTAATATAATGCCCAAAGTAACTCTAGCTCTCCTAGTTATATTTTCCCCAGCTCCATCAGACCTCACACCCTACACCATTAATGAATAAAAAACTCATCAACCATATATCCTTCATATCACAAGCAAACGTCAAATAGACTCTGTTCTGTTGTATGATTGCTCTACTAAGCTATATACTCCATTGATTAATATAATTGCTCTACTGAGCTATTTACTCCATTGATTATTCACTCAAATCCAATCAAAACAGATTGTGTTGTGTTTCTCTTTCAGATTGAGTTGCCCTGGTCCTTCAGCACAAGTTTCAGGAAGCTAAATCCAGTTGCTTATGTCTTCGTATTTTTTTATTCTTTTTCTTCTTTTGGTCTCTGAACTGATCATATTCAAAAAGCCCGAAGGGCAAGGAAGATAATTCTTGGAGGAGTCCCAAACCAAGAAATAATCTCACATTACATATCTCAATTGACGACCCACAAACCACGGTTTGGTTTAGGGTTTGTGAAGAGTAAATGAGAGTGTAATAGGTTTCTTGGATTGAAAGAGGAGTAATCTGACAATAGGGTGTAGAGGAGTTTGTGGTTTTCTAAAACTTAATATGAAGAGTTGTGGGGTGTGTGTATAGATATATTAGGGTTAAGTATTAAGTTGGATGACATTTTTTGTCTTTTTACACAATAATAAAGTTTAAGAGCTTATTGATTTAAGTATTAGAGTGAACAAAGAAAAGTTATATATAGAAAAACTCTATATATAATATGATGCATGCACATTGCAGCCTTAAGTTTTTTGAAGGGTTTTTTGTTTTGAGTAAATTCTTTGTTGTAGTTTTTAGTCCCAACGCGTCTGTCAAAGTCAACTTGTCAAATGATACTTCCAGCTTATGAAGAATGCAATACTTCATGGCGCTGACTGAGGAGGCTCCAACCAAGTATTCTTCGTTGCTTTGCACCGACGTTAATTTCTCTCTTTTTTTTTTCTTTCTTTCTTTAATGTGTTTGACGGGAGCATTTTAGCCATCTTTTATTTTTGTTTGACGGGAGCATTTTTGCTCACCACCCTTAATCGATGGTGCACATTACCATCAGCTGAATTTTTTTGAAAATGAAAGGTGGGTGTACTAAGCAAAATGAACACAAAAAGGAAAAAAATAAAATAAAACGACTCTCTCTCTGTTTTTGTTTTCGGGTTTTAGTACAAGGGTTTTATAGCCTTTGAGGCCATAGAAGCTAACTCACAAGGGGAAATATAAGGGCATACAACAATGCTGGCACTTGTATCTCAAGTGACTTATTTTACCATATTTTGTAGAATTATGAGGACACAACGCAATCAATCAAGAAGCAGGAACTAGGCGCCTGTCGCAAATGGTGCAGTAAAACTTCCTCTTCGATTTGTGGGAAATGGAAATGAAACAAAAGAGCAAGTGAGCATCAAAGTCCCATGCCAAAACTGGCCCTCCACAGTAAGGGCATGCTGCTGCTGCCCCTTTCTTCCCTACCACCTTTTCTCGCAGATCAAACACTGATAAAACACTCATTTCTCTCTCTCTCTCTCTCTCTCTATCTCTCTCTTCCCTCTCTTTTACCAATTTGAATTTTCAAAGTATTTAGTTGAACAAGTCTCTGCTTCCCTCTTAATGCTTTGGCGTGCATTCAAATATGATGCGCGAGCAAGCTCCCTATTTATAGCAGCAAACGAATTACAATCTTGAATTGTATGGAAATTGTATGGAAAGAAAACTTCTTTCCTGGAAACTACTAATCCCCTTCTCCGTTTTGAGTTGGTTTGCGTTTGCTTGCTGGATATGGAGACAGCCGTCAAGTATATTGTTTGTTTTCAGTGTACTTTTTCCAAGGAAAGAAGGAAGCAAGTGGCGTGTTTGTCGCGTTTTATCTTTTCAGAAGTCAAACAATGACGAAAAAATTGACTAAAAGCTTTCTCATGGGCTTCACGCGTTATCTACAAACACCCACCCAAAAAAAAAAAAAAACTCAAAAAACTCTTTTTGTTTTTGTTTTTAAATATAGACGATATTGGGGAGGGCTATATTTAATAATTTTTAGTATATTATGTAAATTTATTAGCTAATTTAATTAAACTACTATTTATATCCTATTTAAAATACATTTTAGAAGAGAAAAATATTTTGTGATAGAATTTTTGACATCCATGTGTCGGCACTTGATTAGCCTATAGATTTATGATTAGATTGATTAGAGGAAAGTAGTTGATCTAATATCCATTCTTTTTATCCCGTATTCCTAAGTAAACATAGAAATTGGAGATTGATTAAGACTAGCTAGCAGATGCAGATCGCAAAGGGTATTATTAACAAAATTAGAATCATATGACTTGCCTTATAAGTAAAATAGAAATTGGAGATTTGATTAAAGACTAAGTAGCTAGCAGATGCAGACACCAAAGGGTATTATTAATAAAATTAGAACCATGTGACTTGCCTTAACATCTAAGTAAACTGCATCATCAGCCATTTCCAAGTTTAGGACTACAAAATATGCAGTAGCTTCCTCGAGTGGTTAGACCAACCTCAGCTATCATGATACATCTGAAACGAAGAATTCTTCTCGGTTACAAGAATCTCTTTTGTAACAATTGCACTGAAACAATCAGGAGATTCCTTAGAATAACACAAGGTTTTTTCGGATGAGACACGGTTTCACAAAAGCTACATATATAAGCAGCTCTGTCCACAAAAGCATCTATATATATAGCTATGTTAATTGCCAAGGGACGTGAGCATAGCTTTGCCTCTCCATCCCTGTTCTTCGCTTTCAAAACCAAAACTTCAAAAGCTGTTCATATTTAAAACTTTTCTGTCAATTGCAAAAATGGGGGCTTCCTTTTTGTTATTAAATTTTCTTTTCCTTTTCTTCTGTCAACTTCTAACTTTTTTATTTCCTCTGTGGAGATGTATTGAGACTTGAGAAGCAAGATCTCACAAGGGGTGGGTTTGAAACATCAGTTTTTGTTTTGACGGGTGGCATTTGATTAAAATTTTATACATCAGTTTTGTATTGAAGTTGACTGAATGAGGACAACATGAATACACAATCAGCACAAAACCAGTCTGAGCAGAACCAGCTAAACAGGCATTGCTAGAGCCGACCAAATTTGAACACACCAAAGGCTTGTTGGGCGCTCTTAGGGTTCGTTTGGCACGGCGGACTGTCATGGATTGGACTAAATCCTAGGATTGTCTTGGATTGGTTCAGATTGGGCCTAAGCTGAATTAAGTATTGACCTACGTTTGGTGCTGCGTCGGACTAAAAAGCTAGATTGTAAAAATAATGAAGACCTATGTTTGGTGCTGTGTCGAACTAAAAAATCATTCTTATAATATTTAAATTTAATTGGGGTTTTTGAACTAAAAGATAAATAAATGCTACAAAGAAACCCAATTCAAAGATTTATAACAATATCTGGCCCAAAAAAGAAGATTTAAAACAATAATAAAAAGAAAACAAATAAAATTCCAGGTTTTTTAAAAAATGAAGAATAAAATTATGATATTTGTTTTTTGGCTTCTCAAGATTAATCTTAGTTGGTCAAAACATTGTTAAAGGAGCTCTATATAATTCTAGGTTTTTCAGGGACCAAGTAAAACATTAATTATATATATGATATGTATAATTTTGTATATTTGACTTTTGACTTCAAACTGAAAAATTTAATTTGACAAGGTAAAAATTGCTTGCGATAAAGAAAGCATCACATCATGAATTATGAAACTTGTTTCAATATAAAAAAAATATCAAACATTTGTAAATTACTATAGTTTGATTTTCCAAATGCAATATCAAAATAATTATTGTAATATTTTAAGGATTTTTATCTAAAATAAACAAATGCTACAAAACAAACCCATTCAAAGATCTAAAACAATAATTAAAAGAAAACAAATAAATTTCTGATATTTTTAAAAAAGAGGCGTCAAACTCATGTGTTCTATTTAGTGAGCGTACTAATTAGCGAACCACTTTTCCGGCTCACTGTATTAGACGAGCGAGTGATGCGTTTTTTTTTTCACTATTAAACTATACAGTCTCATTTAAGTTAGTCTTGTCTCTTACCAAACAAGGGTTTCGAGTGCTATTTAACTCAGTCCAATCCAGTGAGGTGTACCAAACATATCCTTAAGGAGCACTAAAAGTTTTAATATTCAGATAAAAATACATAACTTAGCACAATCAACAAATAATGCTCTTAAAGAAAGCTGGTTATCCTTGTTGGGCGGAAGAGAAAAAAGCTGACTATCATGACACTGGAAAAATCTCTTAAACCAAGCATTGACAAATCGCATGCAAGCAAATTTTGACAGATACATTGTTATATATCTGTGGGATCTTTGACTTAACTATTGACAGTTGATATATACGTTTCCATATCCCGCCTAAAGAAGCAAGAAGCCGCTCATGTCATTAATCGAATGATAGCACATGCAGATTTTCTGAAAAGAATGATCAAGCATTACCGCATACATAAAGAAATATGTAAATCATGGGGATAGGTCTATCGGATTGTGTGCCTCGATGTCAACATGCCGTATACCAGGAACAAGCTCTTGGATCTCCTTTTCCAACCTATCAACTTCACTTCCTAAGGCTGTCACTACCTCTTCACCTGCAACAGGAAAGATAAGTCATAATATATTGCAATGCAAGTTCAACTCAATCACCAAAATAATAAAATTTTAAATAAATATAAAAATCATAACACATACCATAATTTGACATGATTTTAAGCAACGTAGTATCATCCTTCTCCTTTGCAGCATCACGAAACTGTAGCAAATCAACATTATTCATATATGACACTTGGCAATCGGCAAGTACACCAAGGAATCACTTACCACAAAGAACTTTTGTAGGTCCAGAAAAAAAAATGACAAAATGAAAAAACAATAGAGATCTATAGAGATAATTAACCTGTTTAGCCCATTCTTCACGCCCAGTCCTGTGGAGATAATTTTGAACTACCACCACTCCATTGAAATCTGTCCCATGCAGAGAGCGAGCATTATATCACATTGATATTCCAATAATGTCAGATGCAAACTAATAGAAAGAACTGACTTCTAAGGAGAAAGACAATAGAGTTTAAATAGTAAACTAAAGTTTTAGTAATAATCAAATTACAAAAGAAAATACTGCTGCAATGTCTGCATGTTAATAGTGGCAATAAGTTGCTAATGATACTGATAATGATTGACTTTTGATTTATGAATATCTGCCAACCTATGAATACTAGAACAGTAGTGAATTGTTAGAACCTATGTTTCCTAACCCAAGAATAATCAAGAAAAGAAAGAATAAGAGATGAAAAGAAAGTCACCTATTTCAGCCTTAAATCGGAAGAACCCAGGACCAATCACCTCGCTTTTGCAATCATATAGAGAATCCACAACCTATAAAAAAATCAGCGATATTTAATAACCTTAAAAACATGAAGGTACATCAATTACCCAAAAAACCATCATTGAACATAATGATACCGGGTCATTTTTCAAGAACTGGAGAACCTTCTCCATATCATGGTCGTCCATTGCCCTACCAATCAAAGCATGCCGATTCCTTTGGATCAGAAAAATAGCCACCTGCATGTTAGATTCAATTCAGTTGTAAAATCATAGTTTTACCAAGTGACGGAGTCACAATCTGTAGTGTATTTGGTTCGTTTATTATTATTATGGGATACCCAGCATTTGGTAATCCACAACTTCAGGATTAGCATTGTATTGCAGATATTCATATCATTTTCCTTAGACAGCAATATGGTATTCTATTCCAGTTCCTGTATAACTTTAGAAGAAGTATTACATACCATTCCAAGTAGGTTGCCAACTACAATTGATCCTATGGGATCGTAAATTGCATTTCCTGTTCTATTCACTGCAACCAATGATGCCGCAGCAATAGCAAGACCAGTTACAGCCGCGCCATCCTGCATATATGAGATCATTTACAAAGGATTATAGCTTGTTATCATACCAGAATAACTTTATTCAATGGCCTACTGAAAAGTAACTTGACAACTACTAACACGTAGAGAATGAACTACACAATACTAAACAAGATGTGTGGCTTCATCTTTTCTCAATTAACTCCAAGTTTAGGCTTCGGTTAGTGAAGGTTTTCAATGAAGTTGCATGTTGGGTTTGGTTGTTTGAGATAGTTTCTTGCTCCAACACCTTAGCATAGAACGCACTAGAAATTTGGATTGGCCACGAACAGATAGGAGGTCCACAAGGTTTAGGTAGATGAGCTCATTTTCAAAGTATAGCAATTAAGCATACTCTAATGTACTCATTGGTACCACTGAAATTATCATTCTTCCCCTTTTTGTCTACTAATCATTTCTTCCTTTCTAACAATTCAATTCTGATCCATTCACCTGCAATCATGTAAACAAACAAGTTCCAACAACCTTAAGGGAATAATGGAACAGCGACTCAATGGATTACCTCCGTCATGACAGCAACAGATGTGGGATCATGGCCACGCCAAATGTAGTCTCTCAATTTCATGCCCTCAGCAGCTGCACCTTTCTTGACAGCTTGTATGGCAACAAGAAGAGAAGCACCTGAGGAATGTATTCAAAGTTTTAACGCAAGAGCATGAGAAAGAAAAAGTAAAAAATAATCCCCCAATCATCCTTAAAAGATAATGCATTGAGTTGTACCTTCAATAATAAATGAGCCACCAATCACAAGAGCTGCATACTGAATATTTGGAGGGGGCTGAGGAAGAGGCAGACAAATTCAATAAAAACCACAACTGAATTTACAAACACAACAGAGAAGAATGAAAAATTAAAAAGAAAAGAGCACACAGAAGTTTGGGTAACAAATTTTCCAAGTAAAAACTCAATTAGTCAATAACCTGTGAAGTCCACAAGTTTTGAAATCCATGAACAATAGTTGCACCAGAACCAAGACAAAAGATACCAACAGCAGATATCAAAGACCAGACAAATCTTTCCTTGGAGTATCCATAACTGCCAGAATCAAAGATATTGCATGATAATTAGAACGAATTCTCTTCATGAACAGAGAATAATATAAATGCAAGTAGTTAGTTTCTAATCACAGCTCTTGATTTCTATGTTATGCACTTTTACCATCGAATTCAACTTGTTTTCTAGAATCATCAAAGTACTTAAACCAATCTAATTAATGGCTAAATTTTATTTTAGATCCTAGATTTCTTCCTTATGAAGCTTTTCTTTAGAAACATCTGGTATCTAAAACTACCAGTTAGAGACAGTTACATAATGTAAAACTTGTCTTGAGAAAAGAAAAAAAGGAAAGAATGAGAGCTAACGAAGGTTTTATCAATGATGCAAAAAGGTGGTCATGATATTGAAAGACTCACGGGTGGAGAGCATCCGGTGCACGCCTTGAGCTACTCAAACCATAAGCAAGAAGTGCCTACAATATCAACATGGATTAGTTCTCTGCATTAAATGTACGATGAATCGAGTTAATCGTAAAATGAGAAACCACAACAACATTGATTTAGAATAGGCATCAGCCAGCATGAACCCAATACCTGATTTGCAAAATCTGCAACTGAATGAACAACTTCAGCAAACATAACATGACTAGCGGTTGATAACCAGACACCAAATTTGAGAGAAAACACAAGGAAGTTGCACCACAATGCAGTTGTGACTGCCCTTTGACTAGTATACAGATTTGGTGCAAAAACAGAGGGGTTTAATGAAATTCCCAGTAATTAAAGAAATTAACAATAAATGTACAACATTGGAAAATTTCAAACATTTTTGTGCTGGGTACCTGTGCTCGTCATTGAATTGAATCTTGACCTGTTTAGCTCTAGTAAAGAAATCTGCAAATCAATGCATACCCAGTTACCCATATACACAAAGCTCTCAGCTAAATTCAGTTACTGACCACTTTCCCAATAAAAATTTACAAATTCTCAAAAAATTCAAAAGGACCTACTGCGATGGAACAAGTGCTGCTGCTGATGTTGATGGTGAACAACACTACCAGAAGAAACCAAGTCGAGCAGAACGAGCCGTTTTGAGCAAGCAGATGACGAAAACAGACCGCGCAGCAGAGTGTGAGCGGAGGAGCTAAACGGAGCGTTCTGGGAGAAGCTGCAGTCGTTATTTTGTGTGAGCTTGGGGTCTGAGTAGTGAAAGAGCAGAAATTGGGATTGGCAGCGCGAATTGAAGCGATGGGTGTGGCGGAGGCGAGAGAGCAGAGTATAAGAGGACGATCTCATCTCATCTCATCACATCAAAACAAAGCAAGTCTTCACCTTTCTCTGCTTCTTCATGCTCTTCTTCTGTGTATATTCATGCATTCTTAGAAAGATGGTGCATTTCGATTGCTTTTGAGCTTTAGAGGTCAAGACTGGTTTAGGGTTTTTCTGGGGCTAAAGAGAAAAGAGTGAATAATCACACACACACACACAGAGATTGAAGAAGGTGAAAGCTACTATGCCCTCTTTCCCTTGTTTTTGCTTGTGAAGGCTAGGCATTAACCCTCACTTCTCTGACTCCCAGAGTCCCAACAAATAAAAACTGTAGAAAATAAAAACTTATTAGAAAATGGTAAAGATATTGGGCCATGAAATGGAAAATTATTGGCTGTCACATCTACACCAATTGTAGCCTAGAAATTGGGCCCCTTAGACATTCTCCAACCCATGAGGGGCTAAACCCAAATTTTCTCACTTCAAAAAGTAATTATTTGGATTTTACCCGGACTCAAATCGTTTTTTCTCCCAACCCTCCGTACTCAAATTTTAAGTCTGCAACTTTATTAAATTGTTTAATAATGGTTTAAGTCTATATTTTTAATTTTTTATAGATAACTTTTCTTCATTCAATCTTTTTAAATAACTTCATAATTAAATTTTTTGAACAATTTGACCTAAAAAAATTAAAATTCCACAAAAATAATTTTGTTCCAAAAGAAAACACACAACATATTATTTTGAGTGAGTATTTGTAGAGTTTGGAGTGAGTTTTGGTGTTGGATCTGATCTAGATTAATTTAAAATATTATTTTGACCGTTGTATCTTTTTTTTTATTATTATATACCTTTAAAATAGCTTAGATTTAATGTAGATCGTTGATTTAAGTTATATGTATATACAAAAAAAAAAGTAGCAGCTTATTCAAATGTTGCCGTTGGATTCCAACGACAACTATACAGGAGAGCGACACGTGGCCTAGTAGAAGAAGACAAAAGCAGCAGCAATTCTGGCGCTAGGGCCCACGTTAGAATATTTTATTATGTGGTTTGTTTCAGATGTAGGTGGGCTCCACAAAAAGTTTTGGGTCCAGGCAATACTTGGACTGGTATTTGGGTCCAAGTTTGAATTTTCCCAACTTTTGGCCTCTTCATTTTCTTGAGTTGGGAGAGGTTTTGGACAATAATTTGGGATATTTTGGGTTTGGCCTCATGGGTTGGAGATGGCTAGAGCATTTCCACTCATGGCCTAAAGGTCATGATAAAAGGCCCTTGGTTTCAAAAAAACTCTCTACCAATGCATTCTAGCCCGAATAGGACGTGGGCTCCACCAAGACTAAGCAGGCCCGAAGGCAAGATCAGCCTGAGCTACTGACTAAGGGCGTTGATGTTAGCGAATAATTTTTTTTTTATTTTAAAAAGAAAAAAATTCTTAAAAATTATGAATTTTTTTATTATATATATTCCTAGCAATTTTTTATTTATTAATCTCATACATATTTTAAAAAATTAATACCATGTGAATAGTAATTGCCATTGGGTTGCCATGGCAATGGGTGGAAAAGCACCAAAAAAAATAAAATTGCTATGGCTGATACGATTCATGTGAACAATAACTGCCCTTACTTGCCCTTGCCATTTGCTATGACAAATGGGTGAAAGTGCCCTTATTATTGTAGGTTGTAAAGTCCACTACTAGATATTGCAGCACTTATGCTCAATGTTTTTGCTATAAACCCTACAAAAGGTGTTTCTCAGTAAATATCCTAGAAATGTTTTTTTTAAACACATACCCCTTCAAATGATATTTTGAAAAAAATTGTGGGCTAGGTGCTTATCATTAGAATTACAACATCTTCGCCTTTCACTACAAGAAAAACGTTTATTAGTGGCCAGCAAATTGGTCACAAAAAGTATCGATTTTGGTAATTGAATACAACTAGTGTCCAAATATTGGTGGTCACTAGAAGCTCGTCACAAATTCTATTTAGTGACCAACTACAAGTATTGGTCACTATAACCCAAAGAATTAGTGATTTCCTCTGTTTGATCGCTAACGAAAAGCTATTAGTGTCTGCAACTTTGATCACTAAAGGGCTTACAATTTGGTCACTAAAACACGTATTTCGGTCACTAAAAGTGGGTCACGTGACTAAATTACTAACCTACTTAGTTGGTCACTAATGTATTTGAAAAATTCGTAACTAATTGGTTTATTTTACTTGTTCTTTGTTGTGTAACAATATATGAAATAACATCTCATTCTTTTTCATACATAGTGCTGTGGAAACAATTTTGATAATAAAAAAATAGTATAAAATAATTCATTGCATTCAAAAAATATCAACATTCTTCCACCAAATTCACAAGCTATCCAAGTTTGAACAAATTCAAATCCAAGTCTAGACATACATCTCTCTCAAAAACAAACCTAGATGACTCTACAACCCAACCTAGATATGTCAATTGATCCAAAAACATAAAAATATGATTCACCACAGTTGACTGACTGCAAGCTTCTGCTCTTCTGGTGGAACCTTCAACAGCAAGCATATTATTCATCTGGTTGCAACTTCAACTCTTTTACCAACTGTTTACCAAACTATGTGATCCATCTGACCTGCACCACCAAGTCATGAATTAAAAAATGAAAATAAATGGCAGCAAAAATGTAAAGCAACTTACAATGAGAAATTGCGGTGCAATTGTTCATAAGATTTCCGTTGTTTCTCATATGAAAAAACATTTTCATAACTGAGCTCTCTTTTAGCATTAAGGAATTTGGCATTTTCATGCTCCATTTCGCAAAGTGACTAAAAGTATCACGAAAATGCATTAATTACAATCAAAACCAGTATTCCACTATTGAAATAAAGAAACAGATATCATTAGCAAGAAAATAAATTAGAAGCTCTGTCCAACATAGATAAAGCATACGTATAAGGTGCAAAATCAACATCTAACCCTCTAGACCCAGAAAGAAAGATAGAAAAGTAAAACTACCTTAAGCTAGGCCACATAACTCTTACAGGATGCTCGGATTGAAGTAGTTCTGCTGCACCACCATAATATGTTTGAAATCATAGGTTGTTCTTGCACAGATGTTATGCAAACTATGATATACTCAAGAAAAAGATATATCAAGTACTAGAGATATATGGAATGTGGTCTAAATTTGATATTGGAATCTACTTGTAAGTTGTAACTCTCTTTTGTGTAGTTCATACCGAGTGTAGGAATTTATTATTATCTTGTCAACTTTAAGATTCCTTATGGAAACTGGTGAGTGAAAAGATGTGCAGTGTTAAAGCACCACTCTAGATTGTTGCAGTTTTTTTTGGGTTGGGTTTATTAACAAATGTGTCTGGGGGTCATCAATTCAGATTGCTACATTTTGTCTAGTTATCGTACTCAAATATATTCTGGGTTCACTTTCTTGGGCAGGTTTTCCATTTCCTTTATACTTGTGCCATTATGGTAGATATAAGCTCCTTCACTATTGATGAGTTTGCCCAAGCATTTCAGGACAAGGTTATATCTTATCTTTGATCCAACATCGGATTTATTGTGTCTTCTACTTGCTCAACATCTTTGTTTCATAAAATGCCTTTTAGGATTCCTTGTTACTTGGAAAAATTCATGTGGCCCTTCTGAAGCTTCTTCTATCTAATGTTGAAGCCGAGCTTGGCTGTGGATCTATATACCTCATTTGAGCAAATCATGCAATTTTCTTGCATTTATTCACTCGGTGAGTTATGAACAAACAACATGTAATTGTGCAGATCACATACATTTACAGTTCATTTAACTTATGATAATGTTGTGTAGTCATATTGACCATTTCATTTGGGTACATATATGTCAGAGCTGTTTTCTAAAGGCTCATATGTTTGGAACTTTGTTGGTACCAAAAAGAGAACGCAATCTATAAGACTGTTGACATTTTTCTTTACAGGGAAGTTAAATACCGCTGAAAGTAGCAATATGATATCAAAAAAATTTAAAGAATATAGGAAAGAGGATATCAGCTAATAATCAAAAGTTTGGTGTCCATTCCAGAATGTCTGATAGATACGCTTAGGCGACAAGAAATTATCTGAAAAAAATCATAATCAGACTATTAGTAGTCCATCCATATGCACTTTTTGTGGTATAGTTGATAAGAGATACAGTATTTTGTTTTTCTTTACAACAATGTACATTTGACAACATTTTATTCCTGCTTTAAAAAACTAGAACAAGCAAGCATACATGAACAAAATCTGAATCCTCCATTGACTGAGACAGTAAAGAGGCTGCCATATTCTTCACAAGAGAATACAGGATAAACGTGAGGATATTTCTCTGGAGCAGGCTTCAGTGATATGAAACTCTTGTATCTATTAAACGTCCAACTTTCCTTCATGCTGTACATCTGACGACTCGATAGCCATATATGGCAACTAAATAGAAAACTTGAAGCATAGCTTCATACAAAGTACCGCGGTTTCAAAGCCTGCAACAGTTCCACTGATCTGGCAGTACAGTGGACATATATTTGCTCCTCAATCTGTCAAAAAAACGTGGGATTGAATTTGGCTAATCTACCGAAAAAAGGCGGTGCTATTGCTTTGGAGCATGCTTCCCTGAAGTAAAAGAAGCTTTTAAGATGGCGAAAATTTGAAAAGCTATGAAAACAATTAAGAAGTCACTCAATTGTCAAGCACCAATCCGCATTATATTCAATCATTACCTCTGACACTAATTTCCAGCCTTTTCTGAGAATGGGCTCTTTCCAAGTATGGAGCAATTAAGGCATCCAATCTCACCAACCAGAGTGCAACTGCAGATGTTGTTTGGGGCATACATGCAAAGGAAGGTCCTAATTCTCCCCTCCGTTTGTATTAAAAAAAAAAAAGAAGAAACAACTTGCCAGAAAATGACTTGCTCACAAACCAGTCATGCAATGAGTAAATTAATGTCTAAATCAGTCAGCCATGATAATTCCCTGATATCTTCCTCTTTCTCGGGCCCCACATAAAGAAACACAAGTAATAATTTTTCATAGAAACAGTCCAGTACGATTGTCTATTTCTCTGCAGTTCTTCAGGACAACAAAATTTTGGGTTTTCCAAGTCTCAAGTCATAGGTGTGTAGCTTACTTTTTGGTTTAAGATCAGCTTATTTGATTACCATGTGAGCTTGAATGCACATATTTTTAGTGGATCAACATGCTTTTTTTTTCCTATAAAAAGAAAAAGAAAAACATGCTTTCTTTCTGATGGTTTTGATTAAAAGCTTTTGAAGCAGTTCTTGGTTGTTTTAGTGCTAATTATGAAGTAAGTTTTTTGGATAGCAAAACACATAATTCAGTAGTTGGTGAATATTTGACAAACACAAATTGTTCGGGATTATAGAGGCCCCATAACTTTTCCCTTTATTTCCTTCTGAAATGTCCCTTATAAAATTGCAATGGATGTTCATCCAGTTCTGTAGATTCTAAGTAAAATATATAGCCCTTTCCTTGTAGTTTCCGATGTTTATGTCATATCATCTAGGATGGATTGTTCGAAACTCGAAAGCTATGATTGATCAATGTGTATGTTCCCAGGATAAATGGCCTCCGAACCTGTCAATGTGAATGAGTTCCGAGAATTGGCTAGGCAAGTTCTTCCAAAAATGTACTATGATTTCTATACTGGGGGAGCTGAGGACCAGCACACGCTAAAGCAGAATGTTGATGCATTTCGCAGAATCATGTAATGTTTAAACCTGCTGACGAATACCGTCAAATACAATATATTTGCTTGAGTGATTCCTATGTATTTCTTTCAGGTTGCGGCCTAGAGTTCTTGTAGATGTTAGCAGAACAGATATGTCAACTACTGTATTGGGTTACAAAATCTCAGCACCTATAATGATTGCTCCTACAGCTAGGCATCAGTTAGCCCACCCCGAAGGTCTAAATCGTATTTGAAGAGTACTCAGTTGAGATTTTCTTTCAGACACTGCTAGTTTTAACCTGCTCTTTATATTTACCACAGGAGAGGTCGCCACTGCTAGAGCAGCAGCAGCATGCAACACCATAATGGTATAATTGTAACATGTATTGAGCTAATACATGTGTAGTTAGGTTTTTGAATTGTTGTATTTTTCATTGTAGGTTTTATATCCCACATGTCTACGTGCACTGTGGAGGACGTTGCTTCCAGCTGCAATGCTGTTCGGTTCTTTCCATTATATGTACTTATTCTCTCTTGAACTCATTTTAATTTCACTACACAAGTTTTTCTTTACAGGAATATTCTTCTTGTTTACAGTTTTTTCAGTTTCTATCCTGCCTACTGGGGCTCAAGCTATCAAATGGTACCTTTCCTGAACAGGTTTACAAGAGACGAGATATATCAGCTCAGGTAGTTCAGAGAGCTGAAAAAAATGGATACAAGGCTATTGTCTTAACTGTTGATGCTCCCAGACTTGGTCGAAGAGAGGCAGACATAAAGAATAGGTTCATGTCATCTCATTTTGCTTGTGTTCTGTTTCTCCATGCCATGGAATTTATTGGTTTTGAAGTGTGATATAACTTGCTTTATGCCATGAAAGAAACTTTTATGTGTAACATCATATCAAATGTTGTTTTGTTAACACTCTCATGTGGTGGATTGGACTATATCTTATGCATCTCATTGGAAACATGACTGTGACAACTTCTGCAGAATGGTTACACCTCAGTTGAAGAACTTTGAAGGCATTTTATCAATTGACGTAAACTCTGTGAGTGTAATTGTTTAGTTATGAATAGGTATTATGTATTATTTTCTCGTAATATCGTGTTCTATTTGTACTTTAAAATGTTTAACTTGTTAAGCCTAGAAAGTGAGATGCTGCGCGTCACTGCCCCTAAGTAAATTAATCAGGTTATTTAGGTTTTCCATAATCCATTCTACTTATTATTCACCCGCTATTAGTGGAAATATGACACTTGTTTCCAAATTATGCACAATCCCATTACAGATTCTTCAGAACGTGGTCGAGACGTGTATTGTTTATTTACTAATTTTTCTTTTCCCTATTTGATAACTTTTTAACAAACTAATCCAAAGAGTAAATCTTGTGCATTGTGATTATTCACAACATGAACGTCTGTGTGCTGATTGAAATAAGTTTTGCTTGTCAGTTGTATGATCCAAGTGAAAGTACATGTTTATCTATATGACACATACTCTGCAGGATGAAGGATCGATAGTGGAAGCTTTTGTCAAAGAGACGTTTGATGTTTCTCTGTGCTGGGAGGTATGAATCAGTTGAGTCTTCTCATTACACAGTCATATGATTCGATGTTCTATGCTACAGATCTTTTTACTCTAAGGCTAATTTTTTTTTTGGTTCTGTTTTTGGGATTACACTATGAAGATGCATGATTTATATAGATTTTACTCAGTTGTAAGTTTGTAACTTTCTGCAGAGATTGAGGCTATAAGACATCCATTAAAGTGCCTAAGTTTTATACTCATTTCTGTGCCTGTGTGCTACGTACCTGGTTTCTTTTCTTCTTAAATCATTAGTTATTGCATCGCATATGCAGGACATAGAGCGGTTGAAATCTATTACAAAGTTGCCAATTCTGATCAAGGGAGTACTCACTCATGAAGTTGGTAAGATGAACTGATCAAGGCTCCAAATAATCGTATCTTTATCTTTACGTCTTGTAAGTATTAACTCATAAAGGGAAAGATCAATTTGCGTAAAAAGGAAAAAGGTCTCGTAAATGTTAACTTCTCCCGGTATTCAAGGCATGATGATCAGTCAAAATAATCGACTCGGTGAAATACATTGGATTGACACTTGAAATCAAATTTGGCATTAGCCCTTCTGAATAGGTGTTCTTCTTTCTACCATTTCAGCAAGAAAGGCTGTGGAAGTAGGTGTTGCTGGGATTGTTGTCTCCAACCAAGGAGGCCGCCAACTAGATTATACTCCTACCACCATTTCTGTCCTGGAAGAGGTAGAACTCTATTTCTAATTCATAGTTTTCTGGTGTAACCTGTAAGCACAAACATGGCATAACTTACGCATGGCTAAGCTTGTATAAAACCTGTTAATTATCGTTAATATATTCGGAATAAGGTACTGCATACCTTGCGGAAGATTCCAAGTGAAAAACCGCTTGCAATTACTAGCCCACTGTGATGCTTCCACGTCACGAACACGCCAACAAGATTCTACACGTTCTTCGTCTCCAAGGTCGTTGGATTGGCTATGAAAGTTACTCCATTGATTCCACGTACCCAAGACCAAGGCTCTTGGTGAATTGCCTAAAGGAGAGTGTTTAGGGAGATATGAGGTTTCTCTCTTTGTGGGTGTAAAACTTACTACAACTCTTTGATATGCACTCACACTTCTTGATCACACACACCAACTTAGAGAGTATGCACTAATGCTTCTCATCCCCTCTTCACTTGCACACACTCCATCTATTTATAGGAGTTGTTTTAGCTCATCTCAAGAGAGCATAAAACATGCACTAGTGCTTAGTTTGGTAGTGCACTAAAACAAGGATTAGTGCCTTAAAACAAGGATTAGTGTAGTGCCATAAAACAAGGCTAAGTGCCTTAATTTGTGTAGTGCCATAAAACAAGGATTAGTGCATAATCATTGTTTTATTACATCTCCCACTCACCCACGTAGGGTGTGATGACCTTGTTTTATTACAAAACCGAAATAGGATCTCAAGAAAAAAGGAGTCTTTAAAAGAAACTCTCCCATTGGAAAAGTTGTAAGAATGTTCAATCATATATATCTATAATGTTCTCAGGTAGTTGATGCTGTTGGAGGAAAAGTTCCTGTTCTGCTTGATGGAGGAGTAAGGCGAGGAACAGATGTGTTCAAGGCATTAGCCTTGGGTGCACAAGCTATCCTTGTAAGATATCTATATCTATACAAGCTGCCCTTCTGATATGAACCCTTAAACTGCTTGCATTGTTTTGGATTTGGGGTTCTTAGATCTAGGTCCAAAACGATTAGCTATCATTGGGTCTAGTCCTCGTGTTTTTGGTTTTAGATGTAGGTTCTTTGACATTTATTACTTTTTTGTTGTGTCGATTTTACCCTTTAAGGTAAATAAGGAAAACACATTGAAAATCTAAATTTAATGCATTATTTTCTTGAAATTGAATTCCAAATTTTGAATTTTGAATTTTTTTTCCTTGATAATATTCCTAATATATAGATAAAATACAATTTAATCAATAAAAAGTAAAGACTCACATATTATACCAATCGATCAGACAAACACCCACATTAAATTATGTACCTGACATACAGGTAAATAATGTTAATACATACAGGTACATATGTACCTACCTTACAGGTAAGTGTTTTTTTCTTGAGTTTTCTTAACCAGTTTTTTCTGGAGGTTCATATTTATATACATACGTACATGTCTTCCATGTAATAGTATTTTTTTTTTCAAAGAAATTTTGTATGGATTTTTATCTCAGTTGAGTTTAAAGATCCATACCAAGATATTATATGAGTTCAATTAGCTGGGCTAGATGGTATAATTACCTAGACTAGAGGTAATTTATGGATTTAATTACCTGGACCATAGGTAATTTATGAGTTTAATTACCTCCATACTGCATACGAGGTGTATGCATAGGTACCTTACCTATTGTTAAGGTATGAAGTTTTTATGAACTTTTATTACAAATTTTGATGTCGGTATACCTTGGGAAAATTTTAGAATTCAATAAATAGATTTGCAATTAAATTCAAATCAAATATGATAATTAATATTCTACAAATCAATAACTTACCAGTTTTAGGAATTCATAATTTACCTTATTTATGTTTTAGGTGCATAACTGGAATAAAAAATAAAAAATAAAAAAAAGTAAATATCAATAAATTGAAATAGGCATGTAATCTTATGTGGCGCAAAAGTCAAAGGACTTGGATCAACAACAATTTTTGCGTGGATTGAACCCAAAATATCTCCTCATAATTGGACTTATGCCAAATTTTCTATTTGGATTTTCTTATTGAAATACAGGCTAATGTTGCTACAGGTTGGAAGGCCTGTAATCTATGGCCTTGCAGCAAATGGAGAACACGGCGTGAGACGGGTTATCGAAATGCTGAAAGATGAGTTTGAGCTCACTATGGCCCTCTGTGGCTGCCCTGGTGTTATGGATATTACCAGGAGCCATGTGAGAACAGAATGTGATAAACTCCACTCCATGCTTTAATTTGTTTTAGAAGCATCAAAATGAAATTATGCAGAGATATGGATGAAATGAGAACGAGGCCATCAATTATTTGGGAAACTGCTTCAATTAGCAGCTATTGGAATTCAACTTGTTTTTTCTTCTCTCTCATATTGTAATTCAACTTCATTAAACGACAGGTTAAATTTATATTTACTATGGAAGTGATAGCATAACATGTGTTTACGTGTCACCGGAGAGAACCATCTTTCGGGAGCCAATTTCCTATGCAAGGTGCATAGCTTTGATCAGCCTTTCACACCGATACATTCAAGGTGCTAGGCGGGAGGACACCTAGCTGCGATTTCATCCTAATTGTAAGGAGTAGCCGCCAGGGAGTTGGGCGCCGCCTAGGCCGCCTAGCGCCCGCCTAGGCTGGTCTGGGCTGGCGTTTTGCCGTTGAGGCGTCGACGCTTAAGGTGGCACTGAGGCACTGCATGAAGAAAGACCGAGAGAAAGAGATGAAGTCGAAACAGCGAGAGGAAGGAGTGTAGGCCGCCTAGCTCCCGCCTAGGCCGCCTGGGCTGGTCTGGGCTGGCGTTTTGCCGTTCAGGCGTCGACGCTTAAGGTGGCACTGAGGCACTGCATGAAGAAAGACCGAGAGAAAGAGATGAAGTCGAAACAGCGAGAGGAAGGAGTGTAGGCCGCCTAGCTCCCGCCTAGGCCGCCTAGCGCCCGCCTAGGCCGCCTGGGCTGGTCTGGGCTGGCGTTTTTCCGATTTTTTTCCAACACTGTTTAAAACTCCCACAAACTATTTCAGCTGTTCTCAAATGATCCATAACTCTAATTAACAAGCACATAATGACATATATATGCATAGTTCGAGTATGAAATTACCAAAATGGAATCGATGTCATCCTCAGGTGAGAGCTTCTGGTCTCTCTGCGAGCTCTCTTTTCCTCAAGCTTTCGCTGCTTTCTCATTGCGTTTTCCTGGCTTCTTCGTCTTCTTCCCCGTGTCTGGAAACACAGCCCAAGAGGCTCAGACTCGACGCGAGGAAGAAGAGAGACACTTATCTGGACAACGCTAGTATTACGATTTTAAAAATAGTATAGCCGCACGGCTATACTATTTGTGACGCGTGGCAAAATGTGCGCTAGCGCCGGGTGCCATTTTTTTAATATATAAATAGTATGGCCGCTCGGCTATACTCGGTTGTTGTTCTTAATTAGAGAGAGCATAGCCGCTCGGTTTTTGTTTTTAATAAAAACAGTATAGACACGCAGCTATACTACGATTTTTTATTATTGCTTCGAAGTAATAATGCTTCTCTTGTTCATCTTCCCAAACAGATTCAATGCCTCATCAAGATTCCCAACTCTCAAATACCCCTTAATCATCCGTTCCACAAAACAACATCCCTTTCCAACATTTCATCAAACAATGTACATGTACTATTCAGAAACCCACATGCAGGGTACATACCAATCAATGAATTTTGAACGAAAACATCATGTCGAGCCCATACTTAACGACTTGTTCACGGAAACTCCGGCATGTGCCACCATCAACCCTACTCGTGCATTATTTTACAAGGAACGGAAAAGTGAGACAATTAGGGGAAATGCCATCGCAGAGCATTTGCTTATACAGCAACAACTACCCAAACAAAGAAAGAGTTTCATCCACAGCACTGATTTTTGTACACGCATATGCTCTGATCATCACGTTATTGACGTAGGTTTTCTTTAAAGTCAGGAAAAAAAATTAAAAGAACTTGGCAGGCGCCTAGCGCCTAGGCTAGTTTAGGGTCCTTTTTTTTTCCTTACCGTTATTTTGTCTTTTGCTGAAGCAGATGCTCTATAAAGATACTTACCGTTAATTGAAGAGTGATTTTTAACTTACATTTAAGCTCCAACAAAAAATAAATAAATAAATAAACTTACATTTAACCGTGTATGCAGCTTTTTATAATATAGGTAGTGACATGCCTTTTATAAGCCAATTAATTATCACATTTAATCCTTAATGTGTAAGGCAAAAAATAAACACTAGAAAGATAACTTATGTCTCTAACAAAGGGACATGTACTATTTTTCACTTCTCATTGATTTTTAAATTGATTTTTAACTAGTAAAATAGGTTCCAACAAAAAAAAAAAGTAAAATACGTGGCCCAAAAAAAGTCACTATACACACAACATATATACTCTCGAAGCCTTCTTCTGGGTTTCGGTAGCAATTCTCAGTGCCTTGAGCAACAAACTTTGTATATATGCCTCAGTCTTTGTGGCCATTTTAACCTTTAAAATTATTAGTTGAAGAGGAAGGAAGAAACTAAGAGGGATGATGCCGAGGAGGAAATAAATATGGAGAGGAAGAAATATCTTTATCTTGCACTGAATAATTATCACCTTGAATAATCTCAAATGAGTTCTCTTCATTGCTAGTTTTTACAACTTGTTTTGAGAGGTTTGTATATTTCGTTTTAAAGTTTAATAAATATATAAAATGTGTGTAACATTTGAGACTTTTTTGCTCATCTCTTAAATAAATTATTATTTCATATTTTTATGAAAAAATTGAATGGAAGTACTCAATAACTAAGCATCTTTATCAAATGATTTGGCAGGTTGAAAATCAAGAACCCACTTTGGAATTCTGGAAGAGATCGCTAAACCCTTTAACATGGACAGAAATACTGCGTCAAGTACTGGTCGCCGCTGGTTTTGGTTCAAAGCAAGGTGCAATGCGAAGGGATGCCCTTAGCAAGGTCTTCTAATTTAACTCCCATAGTTGCAATTGATTTTTCTAAGCTCCATTTCCTCTCTAGTAAATATATTTAATTTTCAACACATATGTGTATTCTGCAAGTTAAGTGCTATAGATGCCCAATAATATGTGTTCATCACCCAAAACCTTGAGCAAATGCGGAGTGTGATGGTTTCTGGGCCCTTTTAATTTTTTAATTTTTTAATTCTTATATGAAATTTAACAAAGGTTAACATGTGTCACCTTTTAAGGGTGGTGGTGAGGAGAAATTATAGAATGGTACGGTATCACCACGTCAGCCAGTGATACTTCCACTCAAATATTGACATGTGTATTTTTTTTAAAGAAAATTTAAATGTTTTTCCAGCTAGACATTAGGTCTCAATTTTACCCTTCATAATAAAAATAAAAGATTTTAAAAAGATTGTGCCACAGCCACCTCTATCCAGTTCACAGTCTCCCTCCGTGCTACCCTCCCACCTCTATCCGCTTCGCAGTCCCACTCCTCCACCTCTTCCTCTCAAAACCTCCATATCCAAGTGCTCTTTATCCAATTTTGAGAAGATCCGAGAAACACATATCCAGAAAGATCTGTATAGAAAACTTAACTAAGAAGCCCTAAGAAATTTTTGATATGCAGAGATAAGGTTGGGCCCCATGGAATGTGATGATAAAAGCAAACTATTAAATAAATTGATTCAGAGAGAGAGAGAGAGAGGGAGAGAAACTTAGATGAAGGAAGAGATGGGAGGGGGCGGCAGAAAAGGGTAGACTTACTGCAAACCTTGGCGGCAGTCGTCGTCTTCTCTTTTTTCTCTTCTTAAAATTTTGTTCTAAAGGGTAAAATTGAGACCCAATGTCCATCTGAAAAAACATTTATATTTTATATTTTAAAAAAATACATGGCAATATTTGAGTGGAAGTATTACTAGCGGATGTGGTGATACCGTATTATTCTATAATTTCTCGGTGGTGAGCATACATAAAAAAAATTTAAAAATGATCCCAGTATATAAAGAGTATAGCCAAGCGGCTATATTATTTTAAACAAATGAAAAATAAGTATAGCCCGATGGCTATACTATTTATATAAAAAATTAATAAGTGCGGCGCGTGTAAAAATAGTATAGCCGCTCGGCTATACTGCTTAATTTTTTTTTTTAAATCATAGTATAGACGAATAGCGCGGCTATACTATTTATTAAAAAAAAGGGACCCTCCTATTTGAATTAGTTTATACTGTATAGATACTAATTTAGTAGTTTCAATATATCCAAAGCATATGTTTAAAAGAGAGAAATTTCATAGTAAATCAATTTGAGAGTTCAAATTTTTTTTTTTTTGGAATGTTTGCCTTTGATCTACCTCGTTCTCTCGAGTGCTACTAAATTTTGTAACTGCACACATTATTGGTTATAGTGAATTGCATGCTGAGTTGGAGTGTTCTTGGTAATTGCTTCACATTTCAAACAACACTTTACATGATGAAGAATATTACTACTATACCCGTAAATCTTTGTTTGAAATTGTTGTTCTGTTTGGCAAAGAGTTTGCAAAATCACCATCTTGCATTTTTGTTACAACAAGTAAGAAATAATCTTAATATTTTGAATGAAATTTGTTATTTATTTATTTCTTGGCAGGCAACGTGTTTCAGGGGGAAACATTCTTGCCGCAATGTAACATACTGCCACTTTGTACGTGAGTATTGTGGTATTGAGGTGGATGTTGATAAGTTAGAGAATGGCTCTACTGGCACTAGTCCGGTTAAGGATTGAAGAAGGTGATGATAATGAATGTGTGTATAATGGTATGCTAAGTTAATACTAGTTTCAGTTTTTTTCTTCATGATCTCAACGGCCCATATTTTTTTCTTTTCTTTTCAGATTAATTTTTTCAAGGCAATCTCAATTTCCTTCTTCTTTTTTTCATTAATGACAACAAAAGAAAAGGCATGGCAGCCCGTTGATTGGAGGGTTAACTCATCTGGTTAGTACTTTTTGGGCTTGTTTTGTGCTTTTCTTTTGACTTTCCATGTTGGATGATATCTGGCTTTCTCATATAGGGTTCAATCAGGATTTCGTTAATATGCAGACACTGAAAGAAGGAATTGCTTTTGGACCTTTTTGTTGTAATCTTTTTCCACACATTTGAGTAAACTGATTCATATCTTAAGAATCTTGTATACAATTTTCTACCTACCATGATTGCTAATATTGTGAAGGCATGCCGATGCTTGACAGGTTTTCATGGCCTTAGAATTTCATCAAAACATTATCCATATCAACACTGTGCTACATAGAGTTGGTACAGGGGATACATATAGGTGGTGCAGGCTAGATGCTATGGGAGCAAATATTTTCGACTCCAATCACAGCACGCCATGTGGAAAAGAAGATTATCCCTTAAATTAATTAATTAAACTAATTTATTTGGTTAATTAATTAATAGGGATAATATCTTAATTATAAGATATTATCTTTATTTAATAAGATAATATTATTAATTGGATATTATACTAATAAGGGGATAATATCTTAATTATAGGGTATTATCTTATAATTAATGAGATAATATCATTAATTCAGATATTATCATAATAAAAGGATGTAATCAAGTCCGACTCAATCTCTACGAAACCCTAGCCCCAAGGCTCCTATAAATAGATGACTTCATTCATCATTCAAGCTACATCTAAACCTACTCCTAATACCTGATAAAAATACCCGAAGCTCTCTCCCTCTCCACTCTCCATTCTCCATATTTTCTCCACACGGCTCCGACCACCACACACGGCTCCGGCCGCCCAGTTGACACCATACATACAACTCCGTACCCTTTGCTTAGCTATTGTTTTCCTACAAACACTCTAACTAACTTAGGCATCGGAGGGCCTTTGGCCAACACCCCCCGGGTGTGGTCTATTTACTCCAGTCTTTTTTATAGGAATCGAGGAAGAGAGAGAAGGAAGATCGAAGGTTGAAGGATCTAGAAGCGAATATTCTCCTGCGAGATTATTTGCACAAACATTTGGTGCTTTCATTGAGAGCACGAATTATACTCAACGTGTGCTCAAGGAATCCGTTCCTCCTATTTTCCAATCTACCGAAGCCTTCCAAACAACCATACTTGGAAGCAAGCGCACAAGGAGCAAGACCGCCGCGATGGCTCAATCCGTGATGGCCCAAAACTACTCCTCCCATGATCCCATGATCGACATGGTGGCACCACCACCTCTCGCCACCATGAACCCTCAGCAAACCCTTGCTGCCGCACCACAGCAGCCACCCCGTGTGACTGGAACGACCGTGCCACCTACTGGACTCGTAGCTGGGACCACCGCATCAGCCTCTGCCGTTGTCGTACCATCTCAAGGACCCGTGGCCGGATCTAGCCACCTTCATAGCGTCGCCGCTGAACATGGTGGAACCTCCCATCATGGTGGGTTCACTACCACCGCCGACTTTGGCCCAATCTTGGGGCACTTCAGTCATTCCCTCCATTGCCTCCGCGCTCGACGTACGCTCCTGCTCACACCTCTAATGAAACCCTAGCCCGTGTACAATTGGGCTCTACACACTTCTCTCCTCCCGATCCACAAAGTCAAGTAGACCTTAATCTGAGAGTTGACCAGCTGACTCAGAGAATGGACGACCAAAACAATTTGATGAGGCAACTCCTCAACCAAATAAACTTGGCTCAAAACCTTGGCCTTGGACAACAGGACGAAGAGAGAAGGCTGGATGAACGCGTCGATATGCAGTTCGATGGGTACCAGGCAGGACAAGCAAGAGTAAGCAGACAAGGAGAGGGACAGCAACGTGATCAGCTTGCCGACATATCACAAGCATTTGCAAGCCACACTCAGAGCAGACGAAGTCTCTCATCCAGATTGAGTTCAAGGACCAATGTTCATGAAAGACTAGGCCCCCAGGGAGGTCAACCTTTCAAGCATGCTTGCCCATCCTTTTTTCCATCCACCTTATACATTCATACACAACACGACGACGTCATATTTGAGCATAAAAGTAGTTTTCACTTTGGTTTTGTTTTTTTAATCTTGGATTGAATTTCTCATTTAAAAGAATCCCTAAAATTTGAACGGACAAACTTGGCACCAAATACAGAGAACAAAGTGAAGGAGGAGAAGATTCAAAGTAAGCAAACAAAATTGGGCACATCTATATATCATGGGAAACCCTAAAAAATTGTAAAGCCACTTTGTTTATATTAGCAACTTTAATAATCTTCATATGAGAGTTTCTTCTCCTTGCACTGATAATACTCTTCGAGAGAGAATAAAAGCCAAGTAGATTATTGCATAGAAAAAACCAAGCACCTATCCTTGCACTTAATCTTTAAAATATTTTAAAAATACACTGTTACTTAAAATTAAATTGAAGTATGTAGAAGAATAAAATCCCAGCACCCACCCATCTACTATCAAATTGAAGTATGTACACGTTCCCGTTCAGGTTCCGAGAGCAAGTAAACTCATAATTTTGTTTTGTTTATTATGCTTATCTGTGCATGCATTGTAATTTCTCCAATCTAATATTTTATAGCACTAGCAATTAGGCAAGGATTATTCTTCCTTTTTATTAGCTGCTCAACTATACTATTTTAAAAAAGAAATTAGAAAATAACCGAGCATAGCCTTTCTTTTAAAAAAAATTGGCAAAAAACCCAACATAGCTATTTCTTAAAAAAAAAAATCCGAGGATATACTTATTTTCGAAAGAAGGGTAATAGCTATTTCTTAAAATAAAAAATAATTTTAAAAAAAGGAGTATAGCCGAGTGGCTATACTATTTCTTTTAAAAAATTTAAAACATCCGTGTATAGCCGCACGGCTATACTATTTCTTTTTAAAAAATTGGAAAAATCCGAGTGTATTCTTTTTAAAAAATTGGAAATAACCCAGTATAGCCGCGCGGCTATACTATTTATTTAAAAAAAAATTGGAGAGAATCCAGAATAGACGTGTGGCGGGGAGATACCTTTCCTGGCGAATTCCTCCTTCGACGTCATAAATATTGATAATCTCATCCGTGAAAATGTCGTTTTTTTTACTAGCGATATTTTGGGCAATATATATGTTTATATTTAAATAAATAAATAAATAAATATATAATTATAATATTTATATTTAATCCTAAGTTAATCTCCCTCTCCTAATTCTTCCTAATTTTCTCTGGATTTTCATATTGATATGATTTTGAATAGTTGAGTTGAACTTTATAGTTAATTTGAATGTGTTGAATGATAATTTAATATGAAACTTAATGTTAAAATGTATGATAAATATTTTTTATGAAAAAAAAATCAGGGATTCGAGGCGGGTTGAGGGATAGTCTCCCGACGAGGACGGGGACAGGGATTCCCCGAAACCTATTAAACGGGGATTGGTTCAGGGATGAGGGTGGGGACGGGGATGGTATTGTCATATCCGGCCCCTACCCGACCCGTTGCCATCCCTAAATATCCCATCTATTTATGGTCAATTTTTTGGGGAAATTTCGCTATCGATATTTTCAGTCAATTAGCCACATCAATTGGTTTATATATCGCAATATTATCGAATTTTTTCGAAAAACTCTTTCTTATTATTATTATTTTTTGTCTGAACCGTGAGGTGGTCCTGAATGGACCCTAACTATGGGTGGCACCTTTAAGCCTTAACCACAACCCAGACTAATCAACTCTTTTTTTTTTTTTTTTTTTTTTTTTGGTGAGAACTACAAACTTATTTTATTTTTGCTCACAACAAAATTGTCTTTTTTCTTTTGCAGACAACAAAATACTTTTCTTAGTCTTCAGTCTTTCTCTTCCACAATCTCTCTCTCTCTCTCTCTCTCTCTCCTCTCTCCTCTCTCTCTCTCTCTCCATATTAAACTTCCACGGATCGACAAAGTTCAAAAGTCATCACAAACCCTCTCCTTCCTCTCTCCACCGTTTCGTCCTGGGTACCGAAACGCGCACCTCATTCAACGGGAGATCACATCCAAAAAGGAAAAACCATCAAACCCCATTACCCGTCTATCATTGCAGCTCGAAACGTTTCTAATTACACACCGTTTTCATTTCCAGCGCTTCGATTCTGCAAAACAATTTGAATGCCGTTTCTTTATTTTCAGATCGAGGAAAGACGTTTCGTTGTGTTTTCCATGTTGTGGCTTTGAATCGTAGGGTTAGTGTTTGTGTGATATGATGGCTAGGACCAGATCATCGTCCAGCAGATTGAGGTACTGTAACCCATCGTATTACTTGAAGAGACCGAAACGCTTGGCTTTGCTTTTCATAGCCTTTGTTTGCGTCACTCTGGTTGTTTGGGACCGTCAA
The DNA here is from genome assembly GCF_965620075.1 of Prunus avium. NCBI lineage: Eukaryota > Viridiplantae > Streptophyta > Magnoliopsida > Rosales > Rosaceae > Prunus > Prunus avium. Next base: position 1,574,741 of record NC_142286.1, read on the forward strand.
ACTCTCCTCAGAGAGCACGAGGTTGGTCTCACTCTCAATCTTTTACTTTTTGTGATTTTGATTTGATAGTTGTATGGTCTGTTTGATTACTCAGAAATCCTGGGAAAATGAGGTTGAAAATTTGAACTGTATACTAGCATCTTTTACCTTGGATGAAAAAAAAATGGTTGATCTCATTGTAGGGGAGTTTGAAGTGTACTAAGTTCTCTCACAAGATATATTTATATGTTTGGTACCTTCGATGTGCGTTTCTTTTAATAGGATTTAAAATTTCAGAGCAAGTGTTTGAGTGGGGATGTAGCAAATGATAGGCTGATTGTTACAATTATGAGAGGAGGAGCACTAAGTTTTGTCTAATGGAAACCATCACAAATGTTATGGATGGCGGAAGCGTTTTAGATTTGAATTATAATCCTGGGCTATTGTGAATTGGAAAAATGGTGAATAAAATTCTCATGGGATGCCATTTAGGAGTAACTAGATTCCCCAGAAGAGATCCTGGTTATCTGTAGTCATCCATCTTTTATTTGACTGTTTTTATCGAACCTTTTGCATTGAAAAGTGAAATCTATTGCATATCTGAGGTGTAAGAGTTGCACCTTTTTTTTATTTCTTATAATTTCATGCATCTAATGATCTTGTTTATGACTTGCAGGAAGAAGTTTCTAAGTTAAATGAACAATTGCACCATTTGAAAAGTTTGGTAAGCATTTAAATACTTATGCCTTGGTTCATCTTTAAGCTTGAGCTACTTCTTGTCTGTGGTCTTTAGTTGCCATCATTTTCATCCTTTTACTTGGGATGGGGTAGTGCCATTGCAGGCATAATTTAACACTTAATAGTTTTTATGCCAGTTCCCACCACCCGACTGTGTAAAGCCACTATAAACATGTTTTCAAATAAAACATTTATAATTTATTAAAGAGCTTTAAGGTCCCCTTAATGAGCTGCAAATATTCCTTGAACTTGAACAGATTATGTTGTATGTAACCTGATTTGATTAGATATTTATGCCTTGAGATGAACATATATATTTTGGAATGCCCTGCAGCATTCTTTTAGTCTATTTTTTAAGAGGTAGATATGTGTCAAGTGTCAACTAATGGTATACTGTACACACAGGTGGAAGACTCGGAAAATGTGCAAGAGGTTGTTCCAGATGACCCGATTGACATTCAAAGACGAGAAAAAGTGAAAGAAGCTATGATTCATGCATGGAGTTCATATGAGAAGTATGCATGGGGCCAAGATGAACTTCAGGTATAATGGACCTTTCAAGATTATCATTATCTATTTCATTTTTAGAAGTTGTATCTCAAAGCATGTACACTGCATTATGGCCTTTTTTTACCCACGTATTCCTTTTGTGCTGTTTGCTGAAATGAGTCCTACAAGGTTTTATTTTCCTTCTGGTGTATCTTAAGTTTTGTTTTTTGGTCAAGCTGGTGTATCTTAAGTTGATCATTGGTAGTTTGCCGAAGTTTTGACTTTGGCAAGGTTTTCAAGCTTTGGTCTAACTTTCAGCCAGTATGTAACTAATTAGAAAAGTTATTACATATTGGGTTTCTGAAATTAGACTGTAATAAGCAAAATTATTAAGTGGATGGCACTGTACATACTCCCTTTAATACTTAAGTTATGGTCTTTTTAAGCAAAAAATATTTGTCTGTACTGATCTATTTATTATCATCTCTTTAAGGAGATTGTGCTAGGATCCTTTTGTATTGGGTCCTATATATTGTATGGTATTCTAACGTTATGTAAGCTCTTAAGCAGCAGTAAAATTTTAGTATTACTCGCCACTTCCAAATTTTTAGACTCATTTGGTGCTGTGAAGAATTATTTGGCCTTAGAAAATCTTTGGCCAAAGGTTGGAGAGTAGTGGCAAAGAACATAAAGTGCAAGAGTCCAGGAGGACGCAGGGATGGATTTTTGTTGGAACGATGTTGAAGTCCACATGTTAGGTTCAATGGACTTTATCGATTGATCTTAATGGTGGAGACTCATTGATCAATATTCTGTTGGGCATAGGAGAGCTGGAGCTCTTATGATGTGTTGTGGTGGATAAATGATGCACTAGTGGAGAATTAGTCAGAGAAATCAACAGTAAAATTTAAATATTTCCTACACATTAAAAAGCAGATGATATGTATACAGACTTTGTATCTGCCTGATTAATCTCAGCATGCGTCTTACATATTGTTCAACAAAATAAATGTAGGTGCTAATGTAACTAATCTGATACGCTACATTCCTTTTCCTGTGCTTGCTAAACAATCTAAGGAGCATTAAAGTTGCCTGGGTGCATGACAGTTCTATTTGTAATGACCACAAACTTAATATCTTTGCCAAGTTTTTTTTTTTTTTTTACTTTCCATATGTTATTGATGATGTTGTTCTGTTTAGTACAAATTTCTAACATAAATTTTTTTTTTCCATGTACCAGCCACAATCAAAGAATGGTGTTAATAGCTTTGGTGGTCTTGGAGCAACACTAGTAGACTCTCTTGATACGTTGTATATAATGGGTCTTCATGAGGAGTTCCAGAAAGCTAGAGAGTGAGTTGAAGTTTCTATTTTTTATTTTCTTTGGTAGCATATTCTGTGGATAGGTATTTGAACCCTTATCGCATTACTCTCTGTCTTTAACCACCAAAGGCTCTAAACGCTTTTTTAATTTTTACTAGAATTTTTCTTGGAAGTTTTCTTTTATTCCTAGTTTGTAATATAAGCTATTCTCCTCGTCTTTTCGTATGGATCACATTTTCTTTGTGGGTTAAACTCACGCGCTTACCTAAAAGCAAGGAAATAAGAGAAAAGAAGTCATGCTACTAATTATACATGGTTATAGTGTGTCCAGTGCCCTCAGTTAATTATGTCAAAGTCCAAACTATTTGGGGATTGATACCTGGGCTATATTGTGTCATTGCTCCTATGTCGGGCCATATTTCTGTTAACTATCAAGTCCTATGTATATATCTATGAATGCTGTTTCAGCTTCTTGTCCTTATCTCCGTCAGCTTGAACCAAAATCAATCTTTGCACAGCGCTTTGACAGATTTTCATTGCACTGTGTAAACCATCTTAGATCACCTTTTCTTTTGCGCCTCCAGCATGCCTGGATAACGCCTAAACGGAATTCCACCCTGCATTGAGCGCTCTGATGTGTTTCCTCAGCGCCTCGTGGCGAGGCGCGCTTTTTAAACCATTGATTCTTACTTATCACTTATTCATTTATTTTTCCCATCTATTTTTTTTTTGTTCTTTTTGCTCACAACCTCATTCTACAACTTTACACATTACATCTTTATAATAAATGTTTTATAACTAATATCTTCTGTGGCAGGTGGGTTGCAAACTCTTTGGATTTTAACAAGGATTATGAGGCTAGTGTTTTTGAGACAACCATAAGGTTGCATTATAAGGTTTAATATATGGTTGATTTTAATTATTTTCTCCCTTTTATAACAGGCTGTTTGGGCTTTCACTTTATTTTTCCTGCTTTTTTGGTTTCTAAAAGCAGCTTTTCTGATGTATCATGTTTATCGTTTTTTCTGAAAACCCAGAGTTGTAGGTGGCCTTCTCAGTGCATATGATCTTTCAGAAGATAAAGTTTTCCTTGATAAGGCTATAGATATTGCAGACAGATTGCTGCCTGCATGGGATACACCTAGTGGAATCCCTTACAACATTATCAACTTGGCACATGGAAGACCGCACAATCCTTCTTGGACTGGAGTAAGTAGTGAAGAAAAAATACAATTTTCAGATTGTCTCTTGTTATGATATCACATTACCCTAAGTTGCGTTTATGCTTATTGATATTGTTGCATGTGCAGATCTCTTTTGTAATTGTTCTGAAACATTTTGAACAATTACAAGTAGTGTTTTGGAATTTGATTAATATTTTTTATATTTGAATTCATCATGCTCTTAGGGTCAAAGTATCTTGGCAGATTCCGGCACAGAGCAGGTGGAGTTTATTGCTCTTTCTCAGAGGACAGGAGACCCAAAATATCAGCAGAAGGTACATTTACTACCATGTGTACTAGTGTTTTCTTTACCCTGGTCAAATAGCGCATTTACAGGAACATTTTGTTTGATTTAACTCATGATGTCTGGTATATTATGACTTGTTGCTCATAGTATTTGCGTAAACTGTATTCAGAACATAACTTGTATATCTATCTAGGTTATATAAGAAAGGCATAGATTGGTGACTTTTCATTTTAGTGATGTTAAACTAATTGCTTGAATGTTGATTTCCAGGCTGAGAATGTTGTAGTGCAGCTTAACAAAACTTTCCCTGATGATGGCTTGCTTCCTATTTATATTGACCCTGAAAGAGGAACGTCAGCGTACTCCGTTATAACCTTTGGCGCTATGGGTGACAGGTAAGCATAAAATTTTGATATGAATTATGTAATTCTCTGAGTTTCAGGTTTCATAAGGTATACTGGTGCGATTGGCTTAAAACAATGGTGTAATCAACTTGAAACAATCCATTGCAGCTTCTATGAATATTTACTCAAAGTTTGGATACAGGGGAATAGAACTACAGCTGTAAAGCCTTATAGGTAAGAAGCTTGTCATTTTCTTTAGATGGTTATAGTCACTTTGCCACAACAAAATTCTGGTTGATTTAAAGAGCTATGAGAAGCATGTATGCTTGAAAGACCAAATTTGTCATAGAACTTAACATTAGAAATCATAAAAGGCATCATGTGACTTTTGCTCTGGTACTAGGAAGAACCTGTATTCTTTAAGGCCACAAAATCTTGTAGTTCTTTAAGGTCAAAAAGTCCTGTAGTCCCTTTTTTTTTTTTTTTTTTGTTAACCTTTTCTTTTTCTGAACTCTATTTTGAAGTGGATATGTGGTCATGGTCTTCTTTAAATTTATCTTGATGTCAAAATTCTTTTGTGGAATTTTGGAAGCAGAGATATGTGGGAGAAATCAATGAAAGGTCTGTTGAGCTTGATCCGGAAAACAACACCATCATCTTTTACATATATATGCGAGAAGAATGGGAGAACTCTGACAAATAAGGTAAATTATCGTTTTGCAGCATCATTAATGCTACGTCAATAAATTACCGTGTTTCATTTTGAGTGGCATTTTCCAATGCAGATGGACGAACTAGCGTGCTTTGCTCCAGGAATGCTGGCTTTAGGATCATCTGGTTATGGTCCTGACGACTCTAAGAAATTCTTGTCACTTGCAGAAGAGGTATTACTTTGAGATATAGGGCCTCTTTTGAACCCATATTTCATGTCAGTTGGACAGGCTCTATTAACTGAGATGCTGTGTGTGTGATTTGGCACACAAATTTTCCTATGTATAGGTTTTGTGGAAGCAACTGTAGTTGTCACAATTCTGTTGCATCCAAACCATGCCCACAATTTTGTGATAGAGAGTACCATGTGTATACTAAAAATGTCAGGACATTGTAGAAACTTGTCATTACTTTTCAGCACTAAATCTGATATAGAACAGTAAGAACTGATTTGTGTTAGGGCCTTTTGGTAGTTTATATGATAGATTAGAGCTTGTAAAAGTTATATTTTTAGGTTTAAATGTGACTCAAACGGCTGATATTGCTCAAGTAGAAGTTGGAAGGCAATTAGGTAGTCTTATATAACTGTTTTAGTGTGAATACTGTTGGGCAGAATAACGGTGAAGAATGAGTTTGGGGGTTGAATCTCTGGTGGGTAGTTTGCCTAGCCAAAAAGAGGAAAAATATCAAAAGAAGCTATATTTCATTGGTTCTTTATGTAGAGAGAATTTTCATGAGTTGTGAATATTGTTGGGCCTATTGTGAATCTGTGTTGTTTTCGATATTGTTGGTTGAGAGCATAAATAGACTTCTTGTCTGACTTTTATTGTAATTCAATTTTCTTTTATTTATTATAAGTTCATGTTTCCTGATAGATAAAAGTACAAATAAAGCTCGTAAATTTTTTAATTATAGTCAGCTTCCAAACAGTGTACCGTTTTAGCGTTTGACTGGATACTGTAAACCTATTTTTCAGCTTGCTTGGACATGCTATAATTTCTACCAGTCTACACCAACAAAATTAGCTGGAGAGAACTATTTCTTTCGTGCTGGCGAGGTTAGTTATCCTGATATTTGTTTATTCGATGCCACGTACTTAATATTTTCTCTCATGGTGTCTATGTTTGATATTTCCAGGACTTGAGTGTGGGTACGTCATGGAATATATTGAGACCAGAGACAATTGAATCACTTTTTTACCTCTGGCGTTTGACTGGCAACAAGACATACCAAGAGTGGGGCTGGAATATATTTCAAGCATTTGAAAAGAACTCCCGCATAGAGTCAGGATATGTTGGACTGAAAGATGTATGCACTTCTCAAACTCATAACTACCAGTGTGCCTCCATTCAAGTTTTCTTATGCATTTAATTTGCATGACCTTTTGTTCATGGTTGAATCTCGTGTTGATGATGCTTTTTCTAGAGGTTGGGTGTTAACTGGAAAACATTTTTCTTTTGACCAATAATCTTTTGGGGCTGCAATATGTTATCGTATCCATTATTGCTTTCATCTCATGAATATTTGAACTAATCAAATATACTTGCTCCTTAGTAGACTGAAGCTTCGAGCTGGTGGAATAATTTTTATGTTTTTTTACTGGTAACATATGGTTTCTCATTTATGCGGGCTGTTGGTGGTTATCAGGTTAACACTGGTGACAAAGACAATATGATGCAAAGCTTCTTTCTTGCGGAGACTCTCAAATATCTCTATCTTCTTTTTTCACCCTCCTCAGTCATCTCACTTGATGAATGGGTTTTCAACACGGAAGCTCACCCACTAAGAATTGTGGCAAGGCATAATGAAGCAAATTCTGGAAGAGCAAATGGGGATGATAGACCAAAGATTAGATTGCGTGGCAGGAAGGAGGGCCGATCATGAGATTAATAGGATTTATTTTCTGTTCGTTATTTTGTAATTCTAGGGTCCAAGTAGATGAAGGGCCAAATAGTAAAATACATTAGTCCTTGAAATTTAATGTCAGCTTTTGTATGAGGAAACTATGCGGCTTTACAAATTTCACCTGTTGGTGGAAGTTGTATTCTATGGTGAGACATGCGTGCTCTTCTTTCACAGTGATGGATTTGTAACATAGCACATACAGATTATTTGTCAGTCGTCACCTCTCTCTCATAGGAAAATGAATATTTCCTCTTAGCCATTTGGGAATGGAAGAACCTTTGTAATTTCATGGAGGAATGTTTTGTTTTTTATTTACCCCCCTCTATTTGACATGTCAATGACACTTATGATTTGTAAGCCCAATTGAATAAATGACTTGATGGGCAGAAATTACTTATTGAATATTTCCAGACCATAAGTGCTCTCTCTCTCTCTCTCTCTCTCTCTCTCTCTCTCTCTCTCTCTCTCTCTCACATTGCATGGGTTCTCTTGCTCCTGAAGTTGCAACTTTTTTTATGGGAGATTCACTATTATATTTAATATAGGAGCCCAAATTATAAATAAAAAAACCCTATATGAAATGGATTTTAGAAACACTCCAAAACCCATTTACAACATAATAAAAAGGCTTTTAACTTCTTTTAAATTACAAAATTGCTATTGATTTTTTAAAACATACCCAACTCCAAAATCTCATTAAAAAAATCCAAAATACTCAATAGGGCATTAAAGTAATTTAATAATCAAAATTAAATTCAATAGGGTTAGCTATCATTTTTTGGGTTTTTTTTTTGGTTTGTTTATAGAAATTAAATGGTGTAGGGTTTATTTATAATTTTAGTTCTAAGAATGGGTATATGATTAAATATCTTTTTTTATTTTTATTGAGGGAGTTGTTATTGACAGTTAAATAAAGTCATCTAGTACTCATAATGCAATTTCTCCGTTGTATTTTTGGAGTGCTAAGAACAACCTCCCTTTTTTATAGTTAACAGGTGAATCGTGTGATAGTCATATTGTTCTTAGGATCATATATCCACCAAATGGGTTTTGCTTCCGTTGTTCTGTTGAGATTTTGGTTGAATTTAGTTTTCCACTTCGGTGATGGGTCATAGGAACAAAGTTCGATTGAATACGACTGGACTCCTTCCATGTTCATGAGGGTGTGACATAGGTGAGGTGAAGATAGAACTTGGTTTTAAATCTCCCTACATGCACGGCTCTAGAAGTTGAACCAGCCTTTGTCTACAATCGTAGTGTTATTAAGACGAGTAAGGTATTTGACACATATACTAACACATCATTTCAAGAACATATTTCAGGGAAATTTTCCAATAAATATTTTACGTTAATGATTGGTTACATATTGCTAATCTTGATCGTTGAATGCATATTAAATTTACCAACATATCTAATGAATGCAATCCAACGACTAAGATTATAAATATGTAACCAATCCTTAACGTCCATTTGACACATTAGCTAACACATCATTTGATGAACATATTGGTTATCCAAGGGTCGAAGACATTTTATAGTTTTATTAAGATAGAGTAAGGTATTTGACACATTAGCTAACACATTATTTGGTAAACAAATTTGGTTATCCAAAGTCTTGCATTCGACCTTGCCATATCCAAAATAGGTCAGTTTATTAAATTCTTACGTTAATGAAAAAATCACAAGTCAGTTTTCTATTATTTTTATTTTTTAAAAGAAAAGCCAGTTTTCTAATGCTATATAAACATGTTATACTCGCATTAAAAAAAAAATTTTAACATGTTATTTCTTTAAGAAACCCTAAATCTAATGAATTGAGGACAAATCTTCAATTCTCGAAATTCCTGACAACAGAAGGCCTCCGCAAGATCCCACCGTTGATCATAAAAGTCTCTCACTTCAATCCGACGGCCACATCTTCGTTCTTCATCTCCACCCGAATTTTCAAGTTTCTCGTGTTCTGTTTTTTCTGCTGCACATCGTTTCGAATCACAAACCGGAATCGGAATTAATTATTCCTTTCTCGGATATCGTTATCCCAGTTCTGAATTATCTTGCCCTCGATTGGTAATTCCGATGATGTAAATTTCCAAATTTTTTTTCTCCATTTCGTATTGAAATTTCTGTTTGCTTGCCCAGAAACCTGAGGAAAATTATGGAAATGTTCAATTACTAACTTCAACTAAGCAAATCACTCTCACTTATACATGCAACTCCATTTCGTAGTTTCGTACAATTCTGTCAAGATTTCTTATTATTTTTTCTTAATTTTCCCGCATTTTCTAGGCAATCAAACACAGTAATACTACCATGAGCTAAATACATCATTTGCGTGTATTAGCACAGTTCTCTGCAATTTTTATTATAATTTTGTTTCCTTGCATTTTCCTGGCAACCAAACAGAGCACTGAGCCATTTGATCTTTGAATTGATAGCTTTGGCATTGACATGAAGGTGAAAAGCAGTAAATTTACACAAGTTTGTACAAAAGAGTAGTGAACTTGGAAGAGTGTGATACAAATTGAGGAGTGAGCAATGGATGACATCTGTGGCAGCGATGAACCCATGCATATGAATGATGATCTGCATTTGCAATACATGCAAGAGCATGAGCATCATCACGGGTTGGACCATATAAGCAATGGAAATGGGGTGGCTGATGATCATGATAATGGAAGTGGTGGAGCTGAACTTGTCCAAGCCGATGTCCCGTCTGACCCCATGAATCTTTCTGATACGCATGATGGGATGATGGACCATGGCCCCGAAAATGGAGACCAGCTCACATTGTCGTTTCAGGGTCAGGTTTTCGTGTTCGACTCTGTGTCACCTGAGAAGGTGATTTGATTGATTATCCTGAAGTTTTATGATGCCAGTTGTTATTGTTTTCTCTACATGGTATATTTGATTTATGCTTGTGTGGCTTGTTACTGGAATTAGCTCTATTGGGGTGCTTTATTAACACATTATGCGCTTGTTGCAGTGTTTGTTTAAGCTTTGATTGATAATGGTTATGCTCGAGATGAATTGCTTCAAGTATTTGGTTTATTGTACATTTTATGAATGTCTTTTGATTGTCTAATAGAATTTTCATGAATATGATGTATCACATGACTGGCGAAAATGTTTGATTTTTACAAGAAAACTGATCTGGGAAGCATAGTTTTTCTAGTTACTCAAGTAATATTGAAAATGTATCTGCATACTGAATTTTTGGCATCGAAGAGTTATACAGACCTTAGAGAATTTGGAATGTAAAATAAAGATAATGGTAAGATGGGAGAACTATTCTTAGACTTGACCGCTTACATAGTAAATGGAGTGTTCCTAGAGTTCTAGATAATATTGTGGACCATGTAGATTTGTAATTATAACTGTAAACACAAATGAGTGAAAAAATGGTAAAATGGGAGTCTATTGGCAGACACGGCCATACATAATAAATGGAGTGTTACTAGCGTTCTATATAAAACTGGGGAGCATGTAGATATGTAAACAATAACATTGGATCCTAAACTTAGATTGAGTTATATCTGTACACATTACAGAAAGTAAAAGTGTGTAAGACTGCCATGCTTGTTACTTTCTGGCACATGTTTCAAAAGTTTGCATATGGAAAACTGTAGTCTTTCGAATGTTCTTTTGGTACTTTGAAATCTATAATTTTTTTACTTGTGGCTACTTTGTCTTCTTAGTAGCTTAATAAAGAGAAAGCCTTCTGATTTATTTGAATTACCTTCCTCAGGTTCAAGCTGTGTTGTTACTATTGGGGGGCCGTGAAGTACCTCCAAGCATGCCTGCTGTCCCAGTAACCACGCAGCATAATAATCGGGTATCTGAACTTGGTCTCAAGTGATTTCTTAACAGTTATTTGTATTCTAGTATCTTGCTAACAAAGAATTCAACCAGGGCCTTACTAGTACTCCACAACGGTTGAGTGTCCCTCAAAGACTGGCTTCACTAATTAGATTCCGTGAAAAACGGAAAGAACGAAATTTTGACAAGAAGATTCGTTATACTGTTCGAAAAGAGGTAGCACTTAGGTATGGCATCTGCATTTGTCATAATAACCAATGAATTATGAGGTAAACTAGTTCAATTTTTGCAGGAATACTTGTTCTTTGTTGTATTTTATGACTTCAATCTAAGATTAGTGATGGAAAACCAATAAATGGTTCCAATGATGTGTAGTTTCAAATAGTCAGTAGTTCATGAACCAGTTCTATGGATGCTTGCTAGGGATGTTGCTTATGTAAACTAATTCCATGGGCTGAATGTGACTTCACTTTAGGCAGAATATAGGTAATTAGGTACTTTTCTCACTGCTAGGGATGTTATTAATTGATTTACTTTACGATTCAATGTTCTAAAGTTAATTCAACATTGATACTTCTGTCAATCAGAATCAACTGAGATTTCCACCAACATCAACATTTTCAACCTTGTGTTAGACATGCTTTTTCCCTTCTGCTGTTGCCTTGTTTTCACTTTGAGGGATTTCCTCATTCTAAATAGCTGTCATTAATAAATGAATTATGATGCCTTATTAGCCTATGGCAAATTTGAGTGATGTTCATGATTACTGCTGTAGGATGCAACGAAAGAAAGGTCAATTCACATCTTCTAAACCCAATAATGATGATTCTGCATCAGCTGTCACAAGTTCGGGCTCAAACGAGAGCTGGAGTCAGGATGGTAATGGATCCCAACATCAAGAGGCTGTGTAAGTTAACATGTTTTATTCAAATTTCTTAATGTCTGCAATCTGTGAATTTTACATAAGAAATTAAAATTTTATAACAAATTATTAAGTAGACCTTCATGGATGTAGGAACAATTTGGACAAGGCAGGCTTGGAAGAAAGATATTTATAGATTTTAAGGAAAGCAAAGAAGTCGATCCAGTAGCTCTTATATATTTTTAGAAATGCATATAGCTTTATTAAAACCCTGAACTATGAGAAACCAAAACGAGTATACAGAACTGTCATGTGGTTAGTAAAGTCTGGTGGTTTTTGATGAAGCACCACTATTGAAGACTTTATCACTTGTACTGTTAAATGTAAAGAATATGCAAATTGAATGGAGTCAATGGACTTCATTCAAATTGAATGGGTCATGAAATAGGACAAGACATTAATGTGGAATAACAAGGTAATTCAGCTGTATAGAAGATATTGTAGAGGAACAAACATATTTTTGTAATTAATGCATTTGAAGGTTGTAATTTTATACTAGGTTTAAATTTGGAAAGGATATAGCTGTAAGAAATTGAGCTTGTGGTGACCTGCTGAAGTACACTGCTCTGCTCATGATATGCTATCTTATCTCTGATGGCCAAGGATATTTTGGGTTTTGGGGCAGAAAAGGCTATTACGCTTTGGCAATGTTTAGCTTTGGCTTTGGCTTTGGACAGGTTGCTTTGAAAGAAATGAAAAGAATTTTGATGATAGGGTGTGGAGGAGGTGGATTCTGTTTGGGATAGAATCAGATATCTAGCCTTGATTATCTAAGCCATTAAAGGCTTTTTCCTTTTAACTCAACTTTCGTTTTCTTCTTTCATTAAATGAAATTTTAAGTTTCCCATAAAATATGACATAATCTTTGAGAGTAGAATAATTGTGGTGCGATACTTGTGCAAGTAGGGTTATATTTTCTCGGCTTCTCTTTGTCAAAATTTACACGTGTGAGCAGCTTGAACTGAGACCATAGTTTTATTGCTTTCCATGAGCATATAGTGAAAAGAGCATTTACCCCTACACCCAAGGTCTCAAGTTCGAATCCCTCATCTCCAAAGATAGTTTGATAAAAAGTTTGATAGCAGTAGGATCTTTCTCTTTGAACTCATTTTTGTAATCTTATTATTGCTATGTACTGTGGATTTATTGCCAGCTGTCGACACTGTGGCATCAATGAGAAGTGTACACCAATGATGCGACGTGGACCTGATGGACCAAGAACCCTTTGCAACGCATGTGGACTTATGTGGGCAAACAAGGTAAATACAAGTGGCTTGTTACCTTGTTTCTTCACTATTTATTTCCGGTGGTTTGTATAATGATTGTGCTTGGTACCATTTTGCATATTGTACAGTTCTATCATGGTAAATGGAAGTCTGTCTTAAATACCATTGTGAATATGATTATTAAGATGCAATTGCATTCACCGCATTTGCCGTTTCATTTAGGGTCAATACTCAGTTTTCGTTTGGATTAATCCCTAAGGTGGTCTTACAAGGAAATATCTGTCACGAAAAGAGTGTATTTTCTGTTCAGTAATTTCATTGAAATTTCCACTGCTTTATTTATTTATTTATTTTTTCTTTGCACTCTGTGAACCGTAGGGTAGTCTGAGGGACCTCTCCAAGGCAGTAGCAGCAGCAGCAGCAGCACCCCAAGCAGGACAAAACCCTTCCATTTCCATAAGCAAGAACGAAGATATGAAATCTGATTTATAAAGTATGCTTCGTTCTTAAGAAGATATTGAAGTATAGGATTGTATTCTATTCCACTATTTCTTGATTTCTTTTCCTCTCTTCTACTTTGGCTTGTTTTACAGAACGGAAATTTGGCGGCCGACCAGGTCTTTAGAATTACAGGAAGCGGTAGTGAGTCTTCGTTATAGCCTTTTTGCTCAGGCTAGCCATTGTATGGAGGAGCTTTAGATGATTAGAAGTAATTTTGAAATGCTCCTTTTATCTCTTTTAGATGAGTTGAGTTTGGTCTCACCGCACTGCATAATATGCCAATAGGATTTTCCTGCACTTGAATTAACTAAACATTTCGGCATCGGGTTCCATCTTCTTTCTCCTTGGCATTTTACTTAAAAAAAGTTGTTATGTCTGTAAAACTGAGCTTGAGCTTTCTATCTGACGGTGAAACAGCTGTTGTGAAAGGGTTGTGTTGGGAGGATTTACTTTTACACTTTCTAGCTCCAATCAACAGAATATACACAAAGCCTCGTCTTTTTGGCTCCTCAACTCCAAGAGCAATATTATTCCTCAACTATGAAGCATCGAGGTTTCTCTAAAACTGTTGTGTTTCTGTCGCTAACACTACCTGGCGCCATTTCCACACATAATGATGACATTTTTATCAGAGACAAAAAATCAGTTACATTCGACCTTTGCTTGCCGATGTGGCATGTGCGGGTCCACGTGGCGCTCAGACGTAAGCAAAAACAGTGGACCCCACACATCTCTTTCTCCTCTTTCTTTTCCCCAACTTTCTTATTAAAAAGGGAATATCCAACCTCCAGATTCTAAAATTAAACCTTTCTCCCTCACTATCACTCACTCACTCACTCACTCACTACAACTCACTGCTTTCTGTATGATTTTTGCCTTCCCTTCTTAGACGTCGCTCCGCCACATCAACAGAAACCCAATTTCATTTCCCCAACCTTAAATTCCAGAGCAAGCACTCCTCCCTACCCCAAGTTTCAGCGCAAATGACCACCACCACCACCACCCTCACCAAACCCAAGATGTTCCATCGAAACCAAAACCCACCACCAAACCCCACCCGGCTCCCACCAAAGCAGCTTGTTCGGATCATTCTCGCAGACGCCGACGCCACCGACTCCTCCAGCGACGAAGACAGCGTCGTACCCGGTGTCAAACGGCATGTCAGAAAGATCAGCCGTGAGCTCTCCTCATCTTCGAATTGTTCCTGTCATTCTAAGCTGTCCAAGCGAGGCAACCCGCCTGAACCCGACCCGACCCGCCGGGAAAAGTTCATAGGCGTCCGGAAGCGGCCTTGGGGCCGATATGCCGCAGAGATTCGGGACCCGACTCAGAGAAAACGGGTCTGGTTGGGAACCTACGACACTGCCGAGGAAGCTGCCGCTGTCTACGACAGAGCAGCGCTGAAGCTGAGGGGTCCTCACGCCGTCACTAACTTTACCATCCCCGTTATAGCGGTGGAGACGGTTGCTGATGAGGTGGCCCCCGCTGCGGGTTTGAGCCATGTGAATGAGGTTGGGGTAGAGGGAGGAGCTGCTGGTTGTGTTTCGCTTTGAATTTAAATTTGTGTATCTTCAGTCCTAGGAAATAAAAACAAAAAAAGCTCTTTTGTTCTTTTAACTTGAATGTTAGGCCTTAATTAGTTTTTTTATTATTATTATTATTTTGTGTCACATGTAAAAAAAAGGTTCAAACATACCATGCCATGTCAACAAACTTAACAATTTTTTTGACAGAGAGATGATGGAAATGGAAATGTATGGAGTAATCCATGTCAACAAACTTAACGAATTTATAACAAATTTTTTGACAGAGAGATGATGGAAATGGAAATGTATGGAGTAATCCGTGTGTCATGTCATGTCAACAAACTTAACGAATTTAACGAATTTAAAGGGACGATGGAGATGGAAATTTAGGAAGTGAGACACCAAGATGAAAATTTTAAGAGCTAAATAAGAAAAAATAAAAATAATTTTCCAGATATAAAGCAAAATCCAAATCATAAATTGGATGGCAAAACAATAATTAAGCTTTAAGATTGTGCCAAAAACTATGTATACAAAATGGGTTTAGAAATGCGCGGGGGCACTGTTTGACTCAACAGAAACCAAGAATGATGGAAAATTGAACTAAATTAAGTATTGGAATTTGGATTTACAATGGAATTGCATGTAGAATTTACGCTTTGATGTGATGAATTCATTTACACTCTCTAGAGGGACAAAATTCATATCCACACACTCCCATTCTTCATTCAAATGGGTGCCACTAGAACAGATTTAACAGATTGTCAAAGTTGTGTCTGCCCACAAAGGATGAAAGCTTGAATGAGGCTCTGTGCAGTACGCATTTTATCCGGGGTTCCGGACACTACAACTTGGGTTTCCAAAGATCCAGACTTTGAATCATGAACAACCAAATTTGCGCCTGAGATCTGCGGATGAAATATCCATGAAAAAAGATCCCCAACAACACATTGCCAATTTTGAATGCAATACCATTGAACTAATAACAGGACAGATAAACCCACCTGCCGGATCTGATTCAGATTACTGTTGTTCTCTCCATAAACGTGACAAATCAATGTCTGAGGAATCATGATCTCAACGGTTGTGCTGCTTAAGTAAGGCGGTTGACTTCCGCTGCTCAAATAAAATTTGCAGAAAAAGGTTAGAATGGCAGCAACAGCATTGAAGTTGTTTGCATGGATTAAAAATTAGGGAACTGTTATTGACAATCCAAAATACTCATCCTGCACTTGTCTAAGTGCATTTTCTCTTATGTTTATACAATGCACGGTTAAAGGATGAGTTTTTTTGGAGTGTAAATAACAACTCCCTAAAATTATAGAGAGAAACAAGGATATATTCAAGTTCACTAAATACTTTACTCAGATTATGTGCCCATTCAGGTTTATCCAAACAGTATTACTTATCACAATCATGTTTGAATTTAGCAAATTACCACAACCATAATAGGTGAATTCACGAGATAAATAACATGGCCAGAAGTGTCAACATGTGGTGCTACTTTAATAAGTAACAAAAAATTTACCTCTATCTAATCATAAATACTTGGGAGTTCAATAGCATATAACAAATGTCCTTTCCAGAGGCTATGAAATATTACCTTCGTAGAGACCCATTTCTTGTAGCCATGCCCAAACCAACATCAGCAGTTCCCCTAGGAGTCCCACAGCTTACTCCCTAGAAGCATCCAACAGACCGGAAAAAGAGGTTTAACATAAATATTAGAAATTGACGGTGATAGGTTATTCTCCCCATGATAGATCAAAATATAAAAGTCTAAGGTTTTTTAAAAGTATAAGGCACCAACCTGGGGAGTCCATGCTCTTGGAGAAGGACTCTCATATGTTGGACCATGTCCTGGTCGCTCATTGCCAAAAGAATAGGGAACTCGGTCCATGTGAGATGGGCCATTGTGATCCATACTATGTGAAAATGAAGGCTGATGATCGGGAGGTTGGGATGGAAAAGCAGAATGATCAATTCCATGATGGAATCTACCAGGTGAAGGATAGGGACCGGGGGAGGCTGGGTTATGCCTTGGTCTAAAGGAGGGTGGAGGCATCTCGGGAAATGGAGACATGTAGGGCGGGCCACTGAAATTAGCATAAGGTGGTTTCATTGGGAATATGCTCTCCCGAATCCTACTTGTTATATGAAAGAGCGCATCCTGTACAGACTGCAAGCTACCAATAACCTGCCATAAAGCACCAAGTGAATATCCTGATACTGTATTTAGCAAGAGTAGGGTACTCAAGTCCAGAAAAAGAACCCGTGGACCAACAGAAAAATAGAGAGAAGAATGATATTTATATATTTTAGATCAAACAAATAACTGTGTTACTAGTTATATTTAGGAACCAAAAACATGCATCCAATCCCATAAATCAACCCAATGTCCATGTAAGGCTAACAGCAACTTTCTTTATCCAGTAAGGCCACATCATACTTAATTAGATAATTGAAGATTAAGCAACATGACATACAGCAGGCATGTGCAGTATTATAATATCACCTGTACAACTTCGTCATTGTGGTAGCCACCCTTCTGTACTTGTTCCTTTGGAAAAATCCGTATACTAGCACCAGTAGCTCTTCTCATTTCAGTAATAATGAAACCTCCTTTACCCAATAAACAACCTATATGCTGTGGATGTACAAGAAGCCTAGCCACTACTGCAGCTCCAGGTTCAAATCCAATCTCCGCAATTCGATGATGTACACGAATAACGGCTTCCTGTGCTGGGGAATATTTTTGCTCTGGATTCTGCAATGAACTTCCGACATCAAGCTTGAACATCCTTTTGTTTTGTTTTGTTTTGTTTTATTTTAACTTTATAGCGTGAGTAACCAAACATGTATAAAGACTAATATAAAGAAAATTAATGTTTCCAGTAAGTACTAATAAAATGTAAAGGCACACACAGTTGAGCTCTAGTACCTCTTGTGCAGATATGATAACAACCCGCTCATCTGAATCAGGTGCACAATCAGCTATCTTGATTGATGCACCAGTTTCACTTTGCAAAATCCGGATAATGGAGCCACCCTTCCCTATCAGACTACCAACCTTATCAACTTGGCATAACAACTTGAATACCACCTCTTCTTCCATAAGCATCCTGTGACCGCTTCCAACATTTTCAGGCCCAGGAGTAGAAGAGTAATTCCTCGAGTGATAATCTGCAGCATTAAAGCCAGACACAAAACCCCGATGAGGAATAGGGTCAACTTGTGCAGGCATACCAGTTCCATGAATCAATCCCCCTGAAATTTTGGTAGCACCAGAGTTAGCTGCATCTACCTTAGGGTTATCCTGAAGACACCCTGAAACAGACAGTAGTGCTTTCTTCACAGCTTGAAAGTCTCCCGTTATCTGCATATCAAACCCACACAAATATAGCCCTAAGAAATACATTAGCACAACAAAAACAAAACATGTTATTTGCATCCCATGGTAGGTGCAGCATGCTTTCCCTTTTTGTGTTAGCAAGCATCGTCCTGTTTTTGTCTTTATTTACCCTTTTTATCTACTGTTGAATCTTTTTCTCTTGGGTCCCTACCATCTTTCACTTGAACAAAACAGAAAAAGAGAAGGTAATTGAAATTCATGTCTGCCTAGTTTTACCAAAAAAATCATCATGTGGTCTTCTTCATTTGCCTGTGTGCAAATGTTTTAGCAAGCAGTGAAGTGCACTCACTGACATTTATGAAACATATACTTAGCAAGAGAAAGAAAATCAATCAATCAATCAAATTTTACAAACTTAGCATATAAATAATGAAATACAGAACTCACTGCACTTGCTTGTTGCACAAAGCAATTCAGGAAACAACATGTCACACCAACACAAAATATGCGTGGTCACTTGGTTTAGGTAACCCACAAATATCTAGCACTTTATTTTGTTGAGAAAAATTCAGTGGGACTATCATGGCACGTCATTATGCTAATTATTGAAAGAAAGTCATTTCTTCTTATAAGATCATAAACTAATAAGATTTGATATTTTGTTCCTAAGTTATGCATTCTTTTCAGTTTTAACACACGACGTTGTTTGAGTGGTTTGTCATACCACATTAGCACTACATAAGTTTTTCCAGTGTTAATGCAGTTCCTCATAACTGTTATACCATTTAAGAAATCACAAAAAATTATCATTTACATCATTCAATAGAATCGTAGTAAAAGCAACAAATAAATAACCATAAACATCTCGACAATTGGACATTGATCAACAAAACAAAGCAGTCAGAACATACAAAAAAGGGAACAAGCTTACATAAACAGTAGAACAATTACAAAGTATCCACATTTTACAATTTCAATGCAAGCCAACAAGAAATAAAAAGAAAAAATAATTCATTACCTGGATCAACTCATCTCCAGGAGATGCACATGGCGGAATCTGGTCTCTGGGCAAAACCCTAACGTGAGCCCCACTCTCATGCCTAATCTTCTCCACAATCTTGCCCCCTCTCCCAAGCACACACCCAACTTGACTAGTCGCCGCCAACAGCCTACAACACACCAAACCTCCGCCATTATTGCCCTTCTCTGCTTCACCGGCCTCGTCCACCACAGCTCTCTTGAAAACCCTAACCAGTGCCTGCTGGGCGGGGGACCCTTCAGGCTTGTCTAGGGTTTGGGTTGTGTTATTAGGGGATTGGGCATTTGGGTCGGCGAAGATGAAGACGACGCACTCGTCGCTGCCATGGGTCGGGTGTTCGATGCGGACCTTGGCGCCGGGGGTGGGGCCCAGTTTGGGGATGAGGGCGGTGGTTTTGGAGGATGGCAGGAGCAGGCGGAAGAGGGCGCCTTCCATCGATTATCGAAGCTACTGTCTCTATTCTCTAGTGAGCACAGAGTGGGATGGATACAAGTGTCTCTTTCTAAAAAGAAATGGGGTGTTCCGAGTAAATCTTTGGGTTTGGATAGAATCATCCCAGAAGCAAATATCATATGTGGGCTTGGTTCTTCAAACCCAATCTCTCTCTTTTGGACCAAAACAAAATTTCTTTCTAAGTCCACCAATTCCCCAAATGTCATCTCAGTTTCTTGATATTGAGATAGGTTATGAGTTTGTTTCTTTTTGTGATATTTGTGCGTTTACAACCAATTTCGATGGCTTAGATATCATAATAAATTTTGAAAAGCAGATCGAAGATGAAATTCTTTTCAAAAAACATTTGGGTGAAAGGGAAAAATAGGGCTACTAGAAAATGTCAAATTCAAAGCAAGAAATACACACGTTTGGTACGGTCTAATACCTTATTTGAAAGTAGCACGTTTTATATTTAGATATTGTCAATCTAGCTAAATTATTGGTTGCAACACATGAAAACGTTACTTAATATGTTGGGGACAATTTATATGCATAACCATGACATTGTCACGAAGAGTTATTAATTCATGTATTGTAATATGAATGGAGGACAAGTTTATACTTTAGATGATAGTATTAATAAATAAAACACGTGCTATAATATTTGCAAATTATAACACATGTGTTGGTATTAGGATCACACCCAAACTCTCTCGTGTGTTAAATGTATGGAGAAACTTGCATCATGTGCATGTGAGAAAAGAGAATAGAGATGTCTGTATTTGGCATGGGCGATCAAATGGAGCAGTGTCATCATGGTGATGTTTCAACTCCTAGACCTTAAACCCAACCACATGGTCATGTTGTCTCAAGACATCGCGATTGTATTACTTTGCATTCCTATATTGCACATTGTTCACGTGCAAAAATAAAAAATAAAAAATAGCTATTAGGGTTCTAATTGTGGTTGTTAAGCAACTTCTTCCACATCCCAAAGCCTAACACAATTGAAATAGCCATCTCTTGAATGAAGGGAAACTTGAGGGGATAAAATTTAAGAAGACTAAGCTTTTTTCTCTTTAATTAGGCTTTATTTTGGTCACAACATGTGGGTATAGCTCTTTTGCAAGAGAATTGTGCATGTGTCTTAATTTCATGGTTGATGTTGGGGCTAGGTTGTTATGAGGGAATCATGGTATATTCGATGGACTTCTGTTAGATTTGCATTTGAGAGATAGTGATAGGCGGATAAGTTTTGAATTAATCATATTACAGTGGTGGATAATAAGTATGATTTCTCTTGTTATATTTATCGACGAAGAATGTTAATGATAATCGTCTGTCAGTTGTTGATACATACATTGTAAGACCCACTTTAATAAACAACTCACAACAACTCATATGCACACGAACATCTACTCTAAGCACATCTCAATTCCCAATATATATGACATGACATTCAAGTCACGCGTTTTGAGTAATTTCTTTTTTAAGAAACAGACACCCAATTTAATTCAGAATTCACCAACAAATATACATCTTGTGGCTCTCGTTGCTCCATTCTCTTCAACCAACACACAACCATTCTTGACCTAGTATTAGATTTCACAAACAAGAATGATTCTTTTCTCTCAAAGAAAGCTTTCCCGCATTGCTTTTTGCACCATTTGATTTTGTGCACACAAAGACTTGAATGATTTATGGCCCGAATTCAAAAGAAGAAAGAAAGCTCCAATTCAGGGACAATGTGCCTGGCCCACCCATAAGTAAATCATTCTAATCACGCCAAAGTTGTGCTCAACCACCGCTTCTACTGCGTGGTTTTGTATCAACCGCCAGCTATAACTCACACGCGTCACTCATCCGCTGGGCCGCTGCCTCATTCAAATTATTATTATTATTTTTGTTTTTTTACTGAAAATTTTCATGTGGTGGATCTATTGTGGTTGATTCATTTGTGTGGCTGAAATTACAATGGTAAAGTAACTGTCCGCTCAGATTTTGCCACGTTGTCAGTTACCGTATGGTGGGGTTGAGGAGCTTTCTTTACGCAACGAAGGCCATGAAGCCGCTCTTAATACGTCTTCATCACTCTATTTTTTTTTTTTATCTTTTCCAATTTTATTATCTTTTTTTATTTATTTTGTAATAATTCTTTTAATAAATTTATGCGTCCTTTGTACCTAGAAAATTAATCTCGATCAAATCATGCTATAATGGGAATACAAGACAAATTATAGCTCCTCGACAAATAAAAAGAGACAAAATATAGTGCATGATATTCAACTATATCTCTAAATATGTCGTTGTGGTTTGATTTGATGTTTGTAACTCCACCGGCATTGAGTATTTACATTTTTATTCAAGGCGAAACTTTGAATATTTTAACTCTTTCAGTCCAAAAAGTCAAGATTTACTTACTCAAAGTCAAAGATGCTTAAAAATAACAAATCCATCGTATAAGTAAATTGGGGAAAAAGAAACCATCAAATATATATGTTTTAATGTGGTAGACAAGGCACAATATATTTTATTTTTAAAGTAGAAGACTTCAATTAGTAATTTTAACATTTTTAAACCATGTAAAATTTTAAATATTTCTGAATAATAAAATAAAGTTCTACTTTAAAATTGGGAACAACGCAGAAGAAGCCGAGGGGTATATTTGGAAACTCAAGAACTTCCAAAATTTTGCAAGGGGTTTTGGAGGTTGGGATTTGAATGATGGTGACGTAGTCAAGTAGTGCCACGTGGTTCGACCAAAAAAAAAGAAAGTAGTGCCAGGTGTTGATTCTCTGAAATGCCGCCCCAACTTCTGGTAGAGAATTTGGTAGCAACCAGATATTTTCCAGACGAACCTCACATTTATTATTTAATATTACTCGTCCAAGTACCCTTCTTCAATAAATAAAAAATTCTTCAACACTATTTTCATTTTTTGCCCATTTTGTTCATCATTTTACTGGATTCACCCTAAAACATCAAATAATTGCCACAACATTTTTTTTTTATTTAAAAAGGAGAATTATTTGGAGAACTACAAAGTCATAGTTATGATATACATAAATATTATTATTGAAATTATACCTTCAATGGTACAATTAGTCGTCCCCATTTTCATGATTGTATCTATTGAAAAAATGAATACAAGTGATCATTTTAAATCCACAATTAAAATTTGAAGTTAGGCTTAAGGCTTGTAGTTATATATAAAGAGCATTTACCTACATACTAAGTTATAGTTTAAAAATTCTCTTTTATCATACTCTTGACCTTCTCTCTGGAAATGACCGTGAAAGTGCCACAAAAAAATTTCATTCATCCAAAATATGGATGCGTTGTTAATTTCTCACAATTGATGTATCGTGTACAATGACATTCTCCAAATTAGTGCCTCATTTGAATCCATTAATTTTCTTATCTATATCCTTAAATTTAAAAAAGGTAACAGAACATAGAGGGGAGGGAAAAAGCAAAAACTTTCAAGTCGCATGAATAATTTGTGGTGATTGCATGTATCAATAATTTACTTTGTAAGAGACTTGTAGTTCAAGTGGTTTAGAGCATTTATCATTGTACTCGAAATGCAGGGTTCAATTTTCCTCTCCCCCAATATCGGTTGAATTAAAATAAAATAAAATAAAATAAAAAATTTACATTGAAAGCTTTCCTAATCACTAAAAAATGAAAAATAAATTTGAAGTTAGTTGAGATGTAAGATAAAAAGAAAAGAAAAGGCTAGTTGGGACTTAGATGCAATAACCAAAAGTAGGAGAAGTGAAGGTTGCCAAAAAACCAAAAAGTAGGGTGAGTTTATGAGTAGTTTCGAGGGGAACGAGGTTTATGTGGACAGAGACTGAGAGAGTCCAAGGCAAAGCCAAATACAGACACATGAACACACACCCTTATTTTTCTTCTTCTCTCCTCTCTCTCTCTCTCTCTCATTTGTTTTGTTCTCCTCCATAATTTTATTTCTTTTTATTTTTATTTTTATTATAAATTCAAACAGCCCTCCACAGCCTCCTCCACTCAAACACACACAAAAACACAAGGCTCCTTCTCCTCCTCATTATCAACCATAAAAAAAAAAAAAAAACTCAAACTCTCTCTACCTCTCTCTACCTCTCTGTCACTACCCACACCATTTCATTCCCCACCGTCTTTCTCTCCATTTAATCCCCCCACACCCTCAAATCACCTCACCACCTTTCAAACCCACAACCCAAATCCTCCAGCTCTCTAGCCTTCTCCACCATGAAAGCCAGGGTTTGCGAGCTCTGCGACCAAGAAGCTTCGCTCTACTGCCCCTCCGATTCCGCCTTCCTCTGCTCCCGCTGCGACGCTAAGGTCCACTCGGCCAACTTCCTCGTCGCTCGCCACATCCGCCAATCTATCTGCTACAATTGTAAAGGTCTTGCCGGAAGTCGGAATCTACAGTCACTCTGCTCGTCATGCTCGCCGGATAATTTTTCTGGTCATGGCAACGGCGACGGGGACACCCAGTCCTCATCCTCGGCCTGTTCCGCCTGCGTCTCCAGCACTGATTCCTTTGGCGGAACTGCGGCGACGAAGGCTGGGTTCGATAACCGGAAATCTGAGAGCTCCGTAACTCAGGTTTCCGGCAAGTTGTCGAATATTCCGGCGAGATTCTCCGGCGCAAAGAGGAAGTACGTACAGAGGGCGCGAGCGCGAACTTCGACGAGCGTGGATGCAAAAGCGAAGGGTAGTTTCGTAAATTGGTGCAGTAAGCTGGGGCTGAATGGTAATTATTCCGCGGCGTTGGTGTCGACGGCGTCGAATGCGTTGGGATTTTGCTTGGGGCGGTTGGCGGGCGTGCCCCTGAGAGTGTGCCTGGCGGCGTCGTTTTGGTTCGGATTGAGATTCTGTGGGGACAGGTCAGTTTACACGCGTCAGAATCTGAGACGGATTGAGGAGTTGTCGGGAGTGCCGGCTAAGCTGATCCTGGCCGTTGAAGCGAAGCTCGGGCGGGAGCTGAGAATTAGGCGCGCACGGCGTGATGATCTAGAGGAGGGGTGGGCCGAGTGTTGAGGGTCAGTGTGCAATGAATCTCGCACGTGCGCGTGCAATGTAGGAGTGTGAACTGAAGTGATTTTAGTGATTAATTAGTCAACAACAGAAGATTAGGGTTCAACTGAGAGAAAAAAAACTTAATTTAACTTTGTAAGTTTTCGGTTTTTAGTTTTTGTTTTCGGGTATTATTTTTTTAATTTTTATTTCGCAAAGTTATGGTCCATGGATGGTTCTTTTTCTGGTTGTTGTTTAGGATCATTGAAAGAGTACAAAACTAGAAATTATTGAAAATGGATCAATCTTGGCCACATTTTCATGATTTCTGGTTCTTAAGGTGTTTAGACCAGTATTAGGTCTTGACCATTTCATGGTTACTAATGCTCTAAAATATTGTGTGGGCATAAATTCTCATGACAGATCATTTTACTTTACATTCCTGACCAGAGTTTGACTCTCATATTCTCATTTAATTTGACTAAAAAATTAAAATTCTAAATTGATCTTCCCTACTGCCGGAATAAAGCGTTATATTAGACTTCACATTCACGACAAGAGTTTAACTCTCATATGCATCTTTTGAATACGAAAAGAAAAATAAACGTGGTTAATCGTCTATCATGTTATTCTCAACATTTCTTGGTATAAAAGAAATAGATTCCTCATTCTTCTTATCATATGTGGTATACGATATTAAGATGTGTTACCACAGAATAAGATGGGTGTGTGTGTGTTGAGTGCAATTTGGTTGACATTTCTGAAAATACCTCTTGAAAGTTATCATTCATCGGGTTATCTTGCTCAACTAAACAAGCAAACTTTCAAATCATGTCTAGAAAAAAAATCTTTTCTAGACAGTGTGGTAGTGGTAGTAAATTTGCCAGGTCTCATCATATAAAGCAACCAAAAGACAGCAGCGGATACTAAAAGGGCAAGTTGGGATGACATAATGGAATTAATAAAAGAGGTTGATACTTTGAGTACAAAGAAAGGTCATAATAAGTAAGGCAGATATTTTTTTAAAATTATAAATGTGAGGACTGAAATGTGATTCTGATTGAGGCATTTCAGACAAAAAAGGTTTGGTGGTGGAAAATTAAGAACAATAATAAGTTCTGGTTGTGGCTGCAGTTTGAAAGTTGTTGCAAAGAATCCAATGAACAGATAGAGTAGTGGGAAATTTGTTGCATCATCTAAACCAACATTAGTCACTCATTTTCTTAATAAGTGGTAAGGAAATAGAGACCAACTTGTGTACGATCTCTCTAATAGAGGTGGGATCCATTATATTGGTGGGCTCCATTTTATTAGAGAGATGATACACGAGTTGATTTCCAAAGATGGTCTCCCTACCATGACCCAAGTGATAATGATTTAAGCTTTTATGTTTCAATCTTTGTTCTTCTAACCCCTCATCTATAATTATCTGTCCAAACTAATTGCTTATGTGTAAAGATGTTGATCCTGAATCACATCTTTGGTTGGTTGGTTGGTTAGTTGGTTGGATATTAATTTACTTCTACATCCAAGACCAATGAAATTTGCAGGTTTTCTTTTTTCTTTGGCCAGTTGATAAAGAGAAGAAATATATGACCACATGTTGGGAATCCAAAAAGCTAAGCAACCTTTGGAGACATCAGAAGAATGTGTAAGTATCACTTCTATAAGACCTTCACTTAATACTTATACAAATACCCACATCCCAAGAAATTAGATGAAGATTTTGGTTGAAATGCATGGGAAGAAAATTTGTCTAAATCCATTATAGTATTATTGACATTTAAAAAAAAAAAAACACTTAACAGATGTGTACTATTTGGGTTTTGCCCTTTTGTAAGTGCTATTAGGAATCAGATTCACAATATTAATGTCCATGTTTTAATTAGAGGGGTATTTGGATTTTACTAAAATGGCCTCTCAGGCTTGGCAGTTTGAGGTCTTTGAGGTGTGTGACTAAAATCCCAAACTGTCAACAAGAATGTGAAACTCAGGCTCACAATAGATTACTTTTTCAGTTTTTCTCACTTATAAGATTTTGAATAATGAAAGATGATCATCAGCTTGCAACATTGACAGCTCTTTCAAATTCAGGCTCAAAGGCAATTAAAAATGTGGTGAAAACCCAGTACCAGAATATATCTCTCATCAAATGCATTCAAAAACAGTGCAGATCTAATCTTCCTATTTTACTAACCATACAATGCTTTGTTCAATCAAGATGGGGCAAGCAGAAAGCCAAGCATTCTTGTCAAATGTGGTTGGAAGTGTTATTTTGGAAAGAGAAAAAATAAAATTTAAAAGATTTCATCACCATTTGGTATCTAGAAAAGTTACTAATGTATGTATCAGCGTTCTTGGCAGTGACTGGTTGTAAATCTCCCTTCTACAGCAAGCTTAGGCAATAGTTCTCTAAGACTAATGCCACGAGGACCCGGCTTGACACTGTTAATGTTGTCCCAAGCTGGACACAACTCCTCCTGAGCTGTTGAATTCTCTAGGCTCTTACTTCTTCCTAGGTCAGGGCACCATTCTCCGGGAACCAACCCTTTGGAACTTCGGTTTAAAACATTCTCATCGATCTTGTTTAGTATCGGATCATCTGCTTGAAATGGTCTTGCAAAAGCTGCTCCACTTGCTAGCATTTGATCGTAGTGTGACATGCTTAGGACTTGAGATTCCCCGAGCGCATTCGAGTCCCATACAATGTACCTCAGATCATTGTTCACTACAGAGTTTTGGAACCCAGTGGAGCTGCAGATGATTGTGTGGAAGTAAGACTCAAGAGGGTAAGGCACATTGCTGATGTACATCAGTAACTTTCTAGGAAAGTTGTCCCATCCTTTGACACAATACTCCATGAAATCTCTGGTTAAAATCATCCAAGGTGAACCTATATGACAAGATTATAATAAAACTGAGAATTTTGCCAACTTACAGAAATCATAATCTTGTAACTTGTTGAATGCACATTTAGTGGCATTCTGTAAGAGCAACTGACCTCCAAATATTTTGAAAGCATCTGGCATGGATCTGTTCTCTACAGCATACATAAGTGGAGTGCTCTCCTGAAGATATAAACTAGGATCTACAACGATTCGATCCATATTTTTCTGCCTGCACCCAATCAACTTCCATTTAGAAAATTCAGGACAAGGCAAATTTTGACTTAAAACTTATGGCCTAAATGCAATTCAAGAGGCATATATGCAGGCTAGTTGGGTTGATCATTTATGTGCCTAAAACCTGCCTCATCAGTTAATAATTCTCATATGTGAAAGTTCATGACCAGGAGAATTTAAGTTCAGTCCTATAACTTTGCCTGCATCCATGTCACATTGTAATAAAAGAAAAAAGGAAAAATTCTGTGAAAAAATTCTGTAAGAGAAACAAAGTATTGGGAACATCAAAAGGCTATTGCTTACTCTTTCCAGCCAGTCTTGTTTGTAAAATGTATAAAATTGGTATTCCTTGGCAATAAAGTGAAAGCATGGAGCAGATCTGAACAAAAAAATTTAAATATATTCCTAGTCAGCACAAGCAAAGTCATAAAAGTTCCTAAGTATACATAATTCTATAAAATTTTGTAATTGGAAGTAGTTTAAGGTAATGAAATCCAATAATTTTTAGCATTAAGTGACAGTGACAATAATTTTTAGTTCCCAAACAATTTCAAGGACAATTATTTTGATTTGATATCACTTACCGTCCTGAGGGATGAGTGGATAGTCAGAAGCACTTAAAGTGATGAACCAGTCCCAATCTGCACTGAGCTTTAGAAGCAATGCTGCAGCATGAAGTGTGGCAGCAAGAGCAGAAGACCCCATCTGGTTGAGGGCATAACTTTTTCCAACAACATTAACATTTCCAAAGGCCTGAAACACCTTCTCAGATTGAACATAGAGAGCTAGCTGTCCTCTATCATAATCTGAAGAACCAGCATCAAGTTGCAGCAGATACTGGTTTCTTGGATGATATATTGCCTTCAACAGCCTCAATATTTTCTCACTTTCTCCATTAGTACCACATATCCAATAAGCAAACACAGGGGGGTAGCCACTCCCTTTTAATGGGGTTATTGAAAGGTGGTACTTGCTGCCCTCCATAGAAAACACTTTTTGAGATGATCTTGATAAAGCTCCCAACAACACTAAACAAGCTGCAAATGCTAGAAGCCATAGACTACAACCCGAGAACCATCCAAAAGTGTTTGATACTCTCATTGGGGAAAGCTTAATGTCAATTAGCTTGAAATGTTTCTGATAAATAAACTGTCAGCCACCAATGCCAAGCATTAAAATCATTCAAATCCAAGAAACCAAACTTTTCCTAACCAGTATGAGATGCGTTTGTGTAAATGAAGCTAACCACAGTTGCAGCATTACAATACCCTTGAAAGGAGAAAAAATGCATCCATGAACTTGAAACAAAACCTTACATTTGGTAAGGAGTTCATGTGAATAAGGTAAAGCATCTGTGTTGGGCCAACAAAAAAAAAGAAAAAAAAAAGAAAAGGGCATCTGTGAAACCAAGGTGAGGTTGGGAGCTTGGTATTGAAGAAAACAAGGAGGAGAAATTTGTCAAAGTTAGAATACGTTCAACACAAGGAACCGGGTTGTCCATGATGGCAGGCCTTTTGAAAAGGACTTGGAGAAAAAAAAAGAGAGAGAGAGTTGAGAGGTGGCTGTTTTATGCTGGTTAAGATGTTAGTTTAATTATAGAGGTGGGGTTGCAAGGTCGGTTGAAAGCTGTGAAACGCAAGTTTTTTCTTCTTTTTTATTTTATTCTTTTTTGTATGTGACGGTGAGAGGAAGATGTAATTTTCTAACCCATGCAGCAGGTTTATGCAAGTTAATATTTAATTCTTTGGCACTTGGCACCTTGGAAAGTTTAGAAAAAACCAAATCAGTATATTCTTTCTGTGGGGGTTTTCTAGTTCCATTGATATGTTGGGGTTTTCCTTCTCCCAAAAAATTGAATAAAAAGTATATTTTTGACCAATTTGTAGTTATGTTAGGAAATAAAATATAAGAAATTTGTGAAGCTGGGTTACCACAGTAGTTGTGGCCCTCCCTTTTCCCTGCCTGCTTGGCACCGAGGATCGAAAACCTAGGATTTCTTTCCTCCTAATGTAACCGGAAAAAAAAAAAAAAAAAAAAAAAAGAAATTTGAAAATTTTCATACCACAGAGAACGGGTTTGGGCCAATTGGGCCAGTGAATGGATCCAAGAACTGCAGTAAAGTGTCCATGGTTTAAGTTTGGATCCAAATCCTAGCCCACTTATATGGTTGTGATGGTGCTTCGTCGTGGGCGGGTCAAACTGCATCCGACCCGTTTGCAGCTTCTCCGAACAAGCAGCAAATGCTTAGTGAAAAGATTGCCAGGAGGATATTCATTTTTAGATCCTAAGCTCACATGGAACAACCAACAACAGCCTATCATTATCACGTAAGCTTCGAGACCACTTTCAACTTCACACTAAACTCATTAGGACGACTTAAACAATCACGAGTTTGAACTCAAGTTCAATTCATTATGCTTTTCGATCGTTCGAAAAAGAGACGATGGACGAGAAAACATCTTGACATTCGAATATAAGATAGAAAAGTACCGGAATGTTACATTTCAGATTCAAGTATTTAAAAAATAACCACAACAGACCAACATGCACTTCCACAACTCATATATAATATATATATATATATATATATATATAGAAATTCTCTTATGCGGACATCCGGACGTTATTATCGTGCGGACGTAGTGTATTTTGTACTACCCCTCTCTGTTTTCCTGCCTGTTTACAATATGATCCGCACGATAATAACGTGCGGACATCCGGATAAGAGAATAACTGTATATATATATATATATATATACATGAACAAATAGAGAAATAACAGATACAAAACAAATTCATAGTCATATGTTATTGCTATTGAATGTTTACTCATGATGGAGCTTCATCTGCTTGCCCACTTTGAGCATTTCTCACCAGGTGGAGCTTCATTTTCGCCTCCACAGATCATTATCACTGATCTGTTATCCATTTTAACACCTTGCCCCGTTGGAGCAGAGTAAACACTGTAATTGGTTAAAGAAAAGAAAATGTGGAAGGGAGTCATTTTTTAGACCGTGGACTGAAATTGAAACAAATAATCAAATTTTTGTGAACTATCTCTTTCTTACAGCTAACTTTCTATTCAAATTTATTTAAGTTTAAAAGAAAATTCAGCCTTTTAATAACATCTCTCACCCATGTTTAGAACGATGTATTGCTTCTCCCTCTTTGGTTATTTCCAAGAACTTGGAGTGAATGTATAGATAAGAAATTCTGAGTGCAATTTGACATATTGTTGTAACAAATTGCTTTCTTTATTCTACATTTGTAAATAAAAACACTTTCTTTCCTCTGCTTACTTACAAGCCAAATGAATGTAGTTTTACCTCATGAAGCATGTTTATTACTCATTGAATTTATTGATGAAATTGCAGTGTACTCCTGTGTAATTTGATGAGGAAAAAAGCCTAAGGGTTTTTCCCAAAAGAGAAGGTTCTGATGTCATTTTGTCGAGAAATAGGCGCTCAGATGACTCTTCTTTTTCTCCGTTTGATAGTTTCCATTCTGAATCAGGTACAATTCCACTGATTCTTTATTTCAATCAAGCTGTTGAAGGTGTAAATTCATGTGCAGCTTTAATGTCTGAAATAGGCGCTCAGAGACTATTGCTAATGAAATAGCTCTCTTCCGAGAATTGTCAGAACTAAACTGGTTGGCTGGTTACATTTCATGTGCAGCTTTAATGTCTGAAGTTCCCATTTTGTTATTATTTCTTATCTCTATACGTAAAACAATTTTATTTTGCAGTAAAATTGGAAAGCTTACACACTAGCAAGATTATTAACAGCGCATGATGTTATATTGTCTCCACGTACAAGCAAAATGTCCCATTTTGAAGAAGTTCTTGAACTCTATACTGACTTTATAAAGTTCTTGAGCACAGCTTAGTTTTGCTGCAGAAGGTAATTATCACTTCTCCTCATGTAGTAAGTCATGGTCCATTCTTATTTGTTCATAATGCTGCTACGTGTGCATCTGGATTTATATTCACATTCTGTAACTGTGTCAGTGGCTGAAGGTCCTGAACTATTTGTTGGATTACACTGACTCATAATTTGTAATTAAATAATCTATAATTTCTGCAAAGGAAAAGTGTATATATATGTTATGTGTTTATATGTATGTAGTTTATATGGTGATGCTGCATGCGTCTGGATTCCCATCATTGCTGGCTTACATGTTGCAGGTAACTTCCAATAGGGAGTCTCTGTTAAACCACTGCTTTAGCTATAAAAACTTGGCTTCTTCAAGCAGCTTATACTTGAGCCTTTGGACAGGATTGGAGGCCATGCAGCTTCTGTCTTGCTTAAATCTGAGTAACAACGAGCTCGGTAGTTTAACTTCTCTGGGGCCGTTGAGACTGTTGAAGTCACTAGAAGTGTTGGATATCTCATACAATAAGATTGGCTCACACACTACTGACACGACAAGGTATTTCTGTTTCTTCTGTTGGTTTACATTAATAAATGTTTTCTTCATACCGTCAAGGTACGTATTTCAGCCAACAAAAGGTATGAGATAGATTTTGAACTCACCAAAACTCTGTGTAAGTAAGAGGGGCTCTATTAAGTTGCTCCTCCAAATTCATTTGAGACCCATGCAAGCAAGAGCTGAAAGTAACACCTGCAAACAGTCCTAGTAGGGCATAGAGACAAATATGCTTGTTCATTTTGTTTGATTTTGACACCATTGACGCCATTCTCTCTCTCTCTCTCTCTCTCTCTCTCTCTCTCAACTGAAATGCAATGAGAAGTGCCTGCTTTTCAATGAGCTCAGAGGCACTCCTTTACTAGAAGATACTTGAAGCTCTGGCTTCCAACGGACTTCTTTTTTATTTATTAAAGATTAGAAGCTTCATTGGTCAAAGCCACTTGGTCCATCCTTGATTAGGGATTGCAAATTATGTACATATATAAATATCTAATATAAATATTCCCTAACTACTTGCTATTAAAATAAATCAATTAACAATGCTAAATAGCCTTGCACATCAATATTAAGCGGTAATTTAAAGAAAATTAATAATAAGCAAATTGTTCTTGAGGAGCACGGTGTCGACCCCATAATTTAATACTAGC
Organism: Prunus avium; assembly: GCF_965620075.1. Lineage (NCBI taxonomy): Eukaryota > Viridiplantae > Streptophyta > Magnoliopsida > Rosales > Rosaceae > Prunus > Prunus avium. The sequence continues at coordinate 1,607,742 of NC_142286.1, forward strand.
CTCTTTGCACGCACTTCCGTGCTTGTGAGAGGCTTTTTTTTTAAAAGTTTAAATTTATTTTAGAATTAAAAAAGATAATGGGTAGTTGTGTTCCATAAAAATAGGATTCATTATCTGATTTTTCTTGTAATTTTAATTTTTTTAAATATGAAAAAGTGTGAATTTACCATATTATCCTCATTTAATTAATAATTTCAATTCTTAATGTTTGCATTAACCAAGGGCATTTTCTGGTATTTTGAATGTTTCACCATTCTCTGCCTTTTGCTTTATATATACTAGCCTCTCTACATGCGCTTCCGCGCTTGCAAGAGGCTTTTTAAAAGAAAAAATTAAATTTATTTTAGAATTAAAACAAATAATGGGTAGTTGTGTTCTATAAAAAGAGGATTCATTATCTGATTTTTCTTTTAATTTTAAAATTTTTTAATATGAAAAAGTGTAAATTTACCATATTATCCTCACTTAATTAATAATTTCAATTCTTAATGTTTGCATTAACCAAGGGCATTTTTTGGTATTTTGAATGTTTCACCATTCTCTGGCTTTTGTTTTATATATATAGATATACTAGCCTCTCTGCATGCGCTTCCGCGCTTGCAAGAGGCTTTTTAAAAGAAAAAATTAAATTTATTTTAGAATTAAAACAGATAATGGGTAGTTGTGTTCCATAAAAAGAGGATCCATTATCTGATTTTTCTTTTAATTTTAAATTTTTTTAATATGAAAAAGTGTAAATTTACCATATTATCCTCATTTAATTAATAATTTCAATTCTTAATGTTTGCATTAACCAATGGCATTTTTTGGTATTTTGAATGTTTCACCATTCTCTGCCTTTTGCTTTATATATATAGATAAAACAAGGTCTTGGAGAGGATGGATGACAAGGTCAATTCCCACATTTTTGTAATCTTTGCGACTCAAAGTAGGAGGCCTCAACCCATATTTCCTTTGTTGGGCCTACGATTAGGTCGGGCCTTTACATTTGTTTCTAATTTATTTAATAATTTTAATCTATTTAAAAACAAAATAAATTCTAGTTCATGACATTCCCTAATGAAGTGGAAGATAATTTGTCATCTGTTAAGTGTTTTCTGTTTTAGATTTATTAACAGAAATGAAAAAGTATATTGAAAAAATGGGAAAATGGGTGAAGGGGTGAGGATGTGGAGAGTATTGTCCAACTTTGAATTGTTAAAGGACCTAGTATGAGATTATATGGAGTTGAGCTACTTTTCCTATTTGTAATTAATTTTGGGATGGAATCTCAACTTTCCTCATAGTATTCACTTGTTGGACCCAAGAACCACATGTACTCCCATGTCTTAAGCTTGAAAGTTATTCACACGTGTGGGGGCATGTTGACAATATGGGCTCAACTTCCTTCGGAGGGTAACTACCCAAATTTAGAATGTGGGTTTCGTTTAATGTTTTTATTTGTTTAATACTAAGTTTCATACCCTTTTACCCTCATAATATTAAATAGTGGTGCCAAGGTTTGGAAGGTAGGTACCAAGGGGGTTCAAACCTAGACTATTGGTCTACAAGCCAATGCAATTTTCCACTGGGACCTTTTAAAATTTTAATCAATCAAATTTATTTTTTAGGTTTTTCAATGTTTCACCATTTGAGGTATATCTTGTGCGCTTGTTGTTGCTGGTGAACTCCTCTATATTTGGATTAACCTCTTGTGGTTACCGCGCTTCCATATTTGTATTAACCTTATATAATTATTTGTATTTATATTGGTCCTTGTGATTGACGACCTTTCGGCCTAAATTATGAATTCAAAATTATCAAAGAAATCACTTTACACTTTTGGCCAGTACAAAGAGACTACTTAGAAACAAATACTAAATAGTTCAAGGGAAAAAGGCATTATTAGACCAAATAGCATTAATGTGATTTTGACCCCAAAATGGTATAATCATCTCATCTCCACCACCAACCCCCACCCCCATATGCTGATCTTGTGGGTTCTTCATGCCCATGAACCATGGATGCCTATGCATCGTCTCTATATTGTTAGTTTCGAAAGCCTACCTCTCTATTCAATGATCTGTTGTTGCAGGCACTAGCAATCCTGTTGATTCTACTTGGACTTGTTTGTTCTCCTCCTCCTCATTCAGAATCTTAATTTTGATGCGAATGTCCTTCAAGCTTTGGTCAATCAGCCAACCCAGATCATTCAAAGAAACCATGTTCAAACTGTGGAGGGACTTACCAGTCAACCTCTAGAATAGCACCCTTGTCATCTCCTTCTTCCTATTCTCCTTCCTTTGTTTCTTTGGTTGTTCATTGGCTTTCTCAATCCTCTGCCTTAGAAAACTTTCTTGGTTCACCATCTTTTTGCTTTGTTCCATCTCCGGCATGGTCTTAAATTTTTTAAGAATGCGTTGCACTTGGAGAGAGGATGGCCAAATCTCATGTTGAGTATCATATAGGCTCTAAATTATGGCACATGCTGGAACATCACATATGTTGTTGAGTTCACTCACTTTCTTCATCAGATCCTACTTCATTTTCTTGAATGTTGTTTCTCTAGTCGAGTAATTACTGATGTAGGTTAGTTTCACCTTCTTTCCAGACATGGCTCTTAGAGAAAACGTAATGAAAAATGCAAACTAGTAAGAAGATGATGCATTTGCGAGTTTTCTTAAGTGGAGAGTCTATGCTTTATATAGGGTAGCAATAGGGCAACCTAATGAATTCGTAGAGATTACGTTTTGAATGAGAATTAAATGCGGGGATATGTTTTTCTTTTTTCTTTTTTCTTTTTTAATACAAACGGATATTACGGGAAGGGGGAATGAACATTCCACTCCAAATCGGGGAGATTTGGTATTTTATCATAATGGGAATGGGGAAAAAAGCTAAACGGGAATGGGGATGAGAATGGCATACACACCTCTGATTCGACCCATTACATACCTTTTCTAAAGACAAATGAACTTATAAATGTACAGATGCATCTGCTATTGAATTGATTAATTTTGGGCATGTTTGGATAAGGGATGATTTGGGGTGTGGATTTGGAATTCAGTCCCTAAATCAAAATTCAATTGTTTGGGTCTGCATATTGGTTTTGGATTTGGGCCAAATCTGTGTTGTTTTATTTCATTGCATCATCTTCTTTTAATCCCAACAATATGTTAGATAAGGGTAAAGCAGCAAAGGACCCATTCATGTTGTGGTTTGGAGTATTTATTCCCTTAGCCAAGGTTCTAGGTTCAAGTCCTAGCATCCGTGTAGTGTGTGTGAGTTTAGTATACTATCACCCCTCTCATACCTGTGTCGACGAAATTTCGTCGGGAGAGGTCATTTAAAAAATATATATAAACTTAGGATGTTTAGGTTAATTAATTTTTTTAAATTTTATTGTTAGTAATTAAATAATATATTTGCCTCATTTAATTAGTTAAATTAGTAATTATATTTTAATTATTATTTATTTAGTGAATAAGTAATAATTTTTTTAATTAACTTCATGAATTATATTACTTAATAAATAATAATTCATTTTTTCCTTTAATATTCACCAAGTAAAACATGACTACTAATCCAAGTGATTAAAAAAGAGAGATACATATTAAAGGGTATAGCCGCCCGGCTGGACTTTTAAAATATTCTATTTTCGGAGTATAGCCGCGCGGCTATACTTTGAAGATATTCTATTTATAGGGTATAGCCGCGCGGCTACACTCTTTAAATATATATATATATATATATACACCAACAATAAAAATATAAATATGGATTTCTCTGTATGCTTAGCTTTTAAGGTGCCCTTTTTTAACACCCCACATCAAAAATCCACTCCTATAAAGGTCTTTATAAACAATGCACTATGATAGTTCGGTAAGTGTGGTTAACATTGGAGAGTTGGGCTAATGTAGAACAAATATATTTCCACAATGCGCCAACAATAAAAATATGGATTTTTCTGTAGGCTTATCCTTTCAGGTGCCCTTTGTGAAAATTTCACATCGATAATCCGCACTCTTATAAAGGTGTTTATAAACAAAGCACTATGATGCTTTGGTAAGTGTGGTTAACATTGGAGAGTTGGGCTGATGGGCTGATAGGGTTGGCTTTGGATTTGGCTTCGATTGATAATAATTATATTAATCAAGACTTGAGCCTTGGGCCTTGGGCCTTGGGGCTCTTGGGCTTTGGAGAAATTTAATTAAGACACTCAAACGAAAATAAGTAATTTATTTTTTCATTTAACTTACAAGATTTCCAACGTACATAAATAAGACGTATTTTTTACTTTGCATTTTGGAGAAGAAGCACATTCAAGTTCGCCACGTTCGCCACAGATCAATGATTAAATCCTAGGAGATAGACGTCCATTGAACTTCAAGCACCGAGAAGGGGCAAACTGCAAGTACTAAATCAAGGAGATTTAGGTCCAGTTTGGGATTGCTGTCACTTTAAAAAAAAGTTGCTTATGCTGTGCTTTGAAAATAATTAGCTGTAAAGTAAAGTAGCTCCATGTTTGGTAAACAATATTTTTAAAGTGCTGTTAGTATAAAAAGCAGTGTCAAAACCATTTGATAAATTTTAATATAAAATTGTTGTAACTGTAAATAATGACTAAAATAGACATGATGTTGAAGTGTTATGTACTAATCATGTGGTGGTAGTGGTGGTGATGGAGTGGAGGTGGTGGTGGTGATGAAGGTGGAGTTAATTATTAGGTGATTTACTTCCTTGTTTCATATAGTTGACACATCCTTGTATCTCCTAATTAATTATTGTATCTATTTTCTTGTAAAGCACCCTTATAAACTCCTATATATCTCTTTATGGAGAAGAATACAATTAACATAAATTATTCAAACCCTATTCATATTTTAGCACAGTTCTCTCCAGGTTGAGCTTCCTTCTTGCCTTTACAGACCATTATCACTGATCTATTATCCATTTTAACCCTTCGCTTCTACAAACATAAAATGAAAATAGTTATCCAAATGCTTCTACAAACAAAAATGAAAATAATTATCCTTTGAATATATAATTAAAAAGAACCAAGCAATTTATAGGGGTATATATCTATATACAAGAAGTACTTACAATGGGTTGAACAACCTCATATGAATGCTGAGTTTTTTGACTTGCATCTGCAAGTAGTAATGGGAACAAAATTACTAGACAAAGGAAGTAATTGTGAGTTATTTTTTGCCCTTTGTTCTCTAATTCTTGCTTAAATAAGAATGACAATTAGAGGGTATATTATATATATAAGTACAAATTATACTTTTATATATATATTTTTAGTACAAGCGATTGGAGAAGGACGGGGTTTGCACAAATACGCATTGGATGCATGAGGTTTCAAACCTCTGCCCACATAAATAGAAGTGAAAGAGCTCAACCAACTAAACTATACCCAACTTTGACCATCAAATGGTTACCAACACAAAAACTAGAATACCACACACAACAAAGCTGAAAAGATAAAACTCCTTTAAAAGTCTAAATTATGCCAAGTGTGCATGCATTAATACTTGAGAGAATAATAGCAACAGGATATGGAAGAAAAAAAAAAGTTAAATATACCATAATTTAATTAAAATACTTAGAGTCTAAACCCTAAACCCTCTTTTGTAACAACAAAGAAAAAAAAATAAAACTCTTATCCAACTTCAGGGTTGTTTATTAATGGTGTGTTAATTGGATTGACTTTAGTTTTTAGTGCGCTCCTAAGTGGTCCTCGGTACAAGCCCCCATGGTTCCCTTGTGTGTAAGTTTCTTCTAACTTGGACAACCGAAAAAAAAAAACTTTGTTCTAAAAAATTATAACACAACTCCAATACCAACTCAAATAAATTGGTGCAATACAAACCTAATTAATTGGGTGTTTGATAGAATCACTCAAAATAACAAAGTGAGGATAAAAAACCTTTCTCAAGTGTAATTAATTGGTGCATTACAACTCCAATACAAGTTACAACTCTTAGGACCAGTTTGGCATTGCTGTGCTGTGAAAATAATCACTGTTAGATTTGCTGTGAAAGAAATCAGCTGTGAGGAAAATCAGTTTGGCGTTTGGTAAACTTTTTGTTAAAAGTATTGTTGGCATTGATTTCTTCATAATCAGAAAATGAATGTGTCATAATCATTAAACCCAGCGCCTCTTCAAAACTGATTCATGCATAATCAGAAAATGAAAGCACCTCATTAGCTGCTTTCCCTTATAGCTTTCTCTCACATCAATTTTTAACAATAAGTGATTTTCTCACAGTTTACCAAACGGACTGGACTTTCCAAATTTTTTAAAAAATCACTTATCATCCCAAATAAGCAATGCCAAACGGCCACTTAATCTCTTTATCATAAAATTGAATTACTATTTTTTATTTCTAGATAATTATAAAATTATTCATGGTTGAGCTTTATTTGTTATTAGGTCTAGTTTTAGGATCCAAATTATCACCTTGGGTTGGCGCTGCCCAAACTTACCTGAATTGCATGCCACTACCAAAAACGCACAAAATTACAGCTTTTGGGGGCAGACAACGTAAGAGAACCTAAACAATCGCCATCTCTAAACCCAAAATCACGCACTCAGTTTTGCCTCTGTAGACTGCAGTACACCCAGCCAAACGCTAAATTCACTCTCTTTCTCTTTACTTTGAGTCTTCCATGGAAGCCCTTGCCAGCTCTGCGTTCGTCCCGGAGACGCACCCAGTTCTTCATAACCCCACTTCAGTCAGAACACCAAATAAGCGAAGTGGATTTCTCAAAATCAGTCAAAGTTCTCATTTTGTTGGGCTGCGGGTTCAAGCTCTCTCAGGGGAGGCTTCTGGGTCCGGTGACAGTGAAAAGGTCAGGCCCTCGAATAATGGGTTTGGTTTAGTTTCTGAAGAGATTCTCTCTTTGTCTCAGGTATGTGTTTCTCAACTGTCTACATATGCTTGTTTGTATAATTATCTACAATTGTGTGTGCGTTTTTTTTTTATAGTTTTAATAAATCCTGTTTGGTTGCTATGCAGTTGTGGAAACTGAAAATGGGTGGAAATTGAATGTTAGTTGTTGATGTTCGTTTAGTTTTTTATGTGTAAAACTTTTAAACATTTGTGATCAAAGGAAAAGTAAGACATTTGTGATCAAAGGAAAAGTGAGGAATTTGACATGTATTGGAACCGTTTTATTGGTTTTGCTGAAAAATCAGCAATCTTTATGAAGAAAGAAACCTGTCAAGTATACTTCAATTTTGAGATAAATCCTTGATATTCCGAGAATTAGATCCAGCAATTTATATCAGCAAGGAGGTGTAACTGGAAAGAAAAAAACATCAGCAAGGACTAGTTAAAGTGCTGCAAGTGCAACAATATCCGAACACTCTCAGGTTCCTCCCAACCATAGGTGATACCGCAGATTGGCCCAAAACAGAAAGACAACCTAGTGGAGTGATAACTTTGACAAAGTGCATTTAGCCAATTCACAATCCATGATTGAGACTGAGAATTCAACTTAAAACCTTCAATTGCATTCCTCCAAAACCTACTATCAAAACTACATTCAGAAAGTAGGTGAGCTCGGAGACCATAGAACATTGCCTCGCCAGCCCTAACTTGCCATCCTTTGTCTTGTAGTTAAATGATTTTTAACATCTAACTAAGCTTCAAACGATGCTTGTAAATAGAATCTTGATCAGAAGGTAGTCTTTAGCAGGTCTATTATTTATTGCTTTGGTGTGGTATTATAAACATATGTAAATTTTAAGAATGGAGAATTAGGTCACTCCAAATTCGTTTTGCAGTATTAATGTGTCTTCTGTCTTATGTTTGTTTGCACTCATTTTTCTAATTGCATCTGATCATATTCTGTCTTCTGTTTACTTGTTGTTAAGGGTAATTTAAATCAGTCTGATAGTAGTGAGAAGAATGTGAGTGAGGCAGTAAATTTAGACATGTCTCTTTCACCCCTGCCTGCAAATGGAGCAGCAGGGGGAACAAGAGCTGGGCTCTTTAGAACTCCAATTTCTGGCGGGGTGCAGAGTGCAACTTCAGCTCATGGGTTACCTCGACCCGCCTTAGCTGTACGCAATCTTATGGAGCAGGTAAAGACCTTTTGTCTTCTTTTTCTTTTTGGATTTTGAAAGATACAATAATTTCTGTTCACCTGGACAGGATTTATTATAGCTAGTAGCTTATTTATTTTTAAGCTGCTAAATATATTTTGCTTCCTAATTCAAGGCTAGATTTGCTCATTTGTGCACCGTAATGTCGCGCATGCACCATCGACGAGAAGGATATCCATTTGGTTCTCTGGTTGATTTTGCACCTGATTCTACCGGGCGTAAGTTGTTGAATATGTTCATTTAAGTAAACAATTTAGAGTTCTTCCTCAATAGAAAAAAAAATCTGCGTGTAAAGTAAAAATTTATGTGGTCAATCAGACAGAACTATAGATCACTCCTTTTACTATGTTATTTTTCTTTATATAACTTGAACAATAAAATGTATGCTATGAAATTCAACACGCTGTATAATAGTCTGTTTTGTCTTTGTTTATGTTGGTTGACAGTTTGAATCATAGTCCGTTGTATTTGACCATTTTTTCTTTTGGTCTGTATTTTGGACCTCTGTCTGATCATTCTACTATTCACTGATGGCATGCAGATCCTATATTTTCGTTTTCACCATTGGCCATCCACACACGGAATCTGTTAGCTGATCCAAGATGCACACTTGTTGTGCAGGTTAGTGATTTGATAATTTCTCTCTGTCAATTTACCTATTTGTTCTCCGTTTGGATTTTGTTAAGCTTTAGCTTTTGTAGATTCCTGGATGGAGCGGCTTGTCGAATGCAAGGGTAACCATTTTTGGTGATGTCTACCCACTTCCAGAGCATCAACAGGTGATTTCTAACTCATGCCTTGCCGAGGACATATTGGGGTTACCTAGCCAGAAGTTTTTGTTTTTCCTTTAGCCATAATGGTGATGTGGAACATGAAGCTTTCCCCTATAGCTCATTTTGTTCCTGTATGGGTTCTCATTTATGTTGAAATTTTAAGATATGGATCTTGTTTCATAATTTTATTTTCTCATTTAAGAAAATATGAAATGATTGATTTTGAAGATAATAGTTAAAAAGTAGGTATTTGTTTCTTCAAGCTCATATTTAGGGTCAATTCGTGTTTCATTGGGTTAATTGTATGGTTGGATGGCAGGCGACCATATGAATCTGGTCAGGAATAGCTTGAGTTTTTAAGAATAGTATTTAACTTGCAGCTGTTGCTACTGCATGTTTAGCTTAAATACGTGTATGGTAGACAATAGAGAAGGGTTTTTCTAGCAGTAGATTTATTGTATTTGGCTGTGTTTGTAGGAATGGGCTCATAAACAATACATAGCAAAACATCAACAGGGGCCTTCTCAACAATGGGGAAACTTCTACTACTTCAGGATGCAGAACATAAGGTTGGATGTTAGTTTTGCCTTGAGTAATTTGTGCAGTTTGTGCTTATTTTATGATTAGAAAAGCTCTCTTGTGTTTCAGGTTCTGTTCTTTGCATTGCGTCTGTAATTGCATTTTGACTGTTAGGCTCTTATGAACTATTAAGTTGAATTTTACATTTACATTGTACATTTAATATTCTTTAACTTGCAAAAACCGATTTTGGGATTGTGAACCTTTTATGGACTTCTGAAAATGTAATCCTTTTGTCAAGGGCCTCTTTAAAGCTTTAGTCCATTTTCAACAGGGGCTAGGTCATCTTTCTTATTAGGTGGTTAAGGTGTTGACTATGAACCACTAGGTAGATTCCATGTTTCTGCGTATTGCCTTTCTCTATTGATTGTTCTTACAAAATGGAACTTTTTGGGCAGAATATTGAAAAGTTAATTTATTCGTAAAGATGAATTAGGTGATGCATTGTGAAAAATACTAGCGAACTATATTCGGGTTAAAGTAATATCGATATAGTGGAGTCACAGCCTTGCTATGGGGAAAAGTGTATGTAAAAGTATTCCGGCTTGTATTTCTGGGCACAAATTTCTGATGTTGCCACATGGCCAGTGCAGTCTCTGCATTTTTTCATAAAATTTAAAACTGTTGTTTATTCAATGTCTTTATTCCATGCTGGAACTTATATTGTTTATTTCTTGCTACCAGTGACATATATTTCATTGGTGGATTTGGCACTGTTGCTTGGGTTGACGTCAAAGAATATGAGGCCGTTCAGCCTGATAAGATTGCAGTTGATGGAGGGGAGCAGAACCTGAAGGTGGGTGCTCTGATTATTATTATTATTGTTATTATTATTATTATATTATCATTATTATTTCGAAATATCCTATTGAAAAAATCAGTTTGAAATGGAAGACCAAGAGGGGAACTAATTTGCAGGTAAGGCTGTAAGGGACATTTCTTTAGTGCTTTGTATATGCCCTTGATAGATCTTGGTCAACTCATAGCATGCTGGTCTCGTCCATTAATCTTTATGCCATCTTGTAGTATTTATCTGTTTGTATGGGTCTCTTGTTTTCCGCTTGTAGATTTTGCAAATTTGCATCTCACTTTTAATATGCACAGTTTGGGGCTTTGGTGGACTTAACCATTTTTAACTCTCTATACATTTAGGAACTTAATGCAATCTTTTCGAAGCCCCTGAAAGAGCTTTTGTCTGCTGAATCTGAGGTCGATGATGCTGCTCTCATATCCATAGACAGCAAAGGAACTGATGTTCGGGTCCGTCAGGGTGCACAGGTAAGTTTTTTAAAGTGACAACCTTCTGAATTTCTTATGTTATCTTGTTTCTTATACTCCTTTCTCATGATTGTAAAAAACTGTCTTTTGGTTATTGCAGTTCAACATACAGAGGATATCATTTGACGAAGGCCATTCTGTCGAGACGTTAGAGGAAGCCAAGGCTGCTCTTAGGAAACTTATAAACAAAGGCCGAGTATTTAAGTTATAAAAGTAAAAGACAGGCATTGCCTTATAATGCATTTGCCTTTCTGCCTTATGAGAGAGAATGAGAATGGATAAGCGTGGATGGTTGGTGACTGTAAAACAAGTCGCAGTCCTTTCAAATTTCAAATTGAGAACGATGACCACATCCGTTTTGTCAACTTACATATAATGCTGTTAACCTATAGGAACTGTAATAATAGCACCATTATATGAAGAAAATGAGAGAACATTATCATGTTGGTAAATTTTGTTTCGTATGAGCTAAAATGGGTTTTTTTTTTACAATGCATTATTTATTCTCACTCTGGGAGTTACTGAGAGGTAAAAAAAAAAAAGCATCTGAGTTTCTAATTGTCTTTTTGATATAAATACAAAACATCCTTTGGACTCACAAGGGAGGGAAGACATTAGACTTTTCTGGTCTCATCTTGTTAATGTTGTGGATATGTCTTGAAGACCTGTATTATGGATAGTGTGCCGTGGATTTACCAAAATTTTGGAGCTTTTCATCTGTCTATTCAATCCCTTGAGGATGACAAATTTTCCATCCAAGGGTCAAAACTATGCCACCTATTAGATCAGTGGATTGGATTAGTCCACTTCATCATGTTACATCCTTAACGATGACTATACCTTCTTACGTGGCAGTGGCACCAAAATTCCATGACCTTGCGGCTTGTGCCTGGCAGCAGCTTCATGCTTAGTCAAATTTCTAGAAGGTAGCCTCGGGCCTTTATTATCCTATTCTTTCTTAAATGCAAAGCCCCACATGAAATTACTAACTGGGGAATTTTCCATGTTGGGTAGCTCTCCATAGTAAGTTCACCTACTTTCAATGGTCCGTACGAGGTTTGAGTAATAAGAGCATCATAATAATGCTCTCTAATTTTTTTTGTTAAATTTTAGTTGAAAACATATCAACGTTATTTTAGGAGTTCTTTATAAAATTTAAACTCCAATCATGCTCTCTAATTTAGAGAATCATAAATGCTATAACTCTTTTAATTGGTCTATCTCTATTAAAAAATAGTTAGCATTAATTAAAGGTTTGAAATATTCATTAAATAAAGCAACATTAATTATAGGGAGCCACTAGGAGTCCTTTCTCTTTCCTCACATTTAGAAGCTCCTAGAAGTCTCCTTATTTTAGGAGGTGGATAGAGAGCATGATTGGTGTTATATTTTTCCAATTCCTCCCTAAAATTTGTCTAATGAGATGGTTTAGGAAACCCATTGTGAATGCTCTAAAGCACCTTGATTTCTCTACCAGAAGAATAAAGCATCCCTTGTTATCTACATGCACGAAGCATTTACCAATTACAATTATAAAAGGAAATATGGAGGACCTATTTGAGCTTCATGGGAGAAATATGTAGTGATGCTTCATATATTTAGACATGCCAAAGCATGACACGATAAATATTACTAGATGAAAAACTAGTTTATCACTCATAGATAAATCACCATATCATGCGTGACATACGTCATGTTTATGGTGTGCTATGCTCATTTTAAATTTGATGCTGCACCGCTGTTGTGTGCACCCTAGACCCGACCAGTTTTTTCTTGGTGCTGCCATTTGTGAGCTTTCCCTTTGGTTCACCGTCCGTACAGAGAAACGAGAGAGAGTGTGGACTGTGGAGAGAAGAAGGAAGAAAGAGACTTGGATTGAGATATGTTTGTCTTATAAGTCATAACTTTAGTTTTTGGTTAAATTTAAAGTTTACTCACAGGAACAACCGTAGAAAATGAACCAAGTTGTTGGAGTGAAAAGCTAATAATTTCATAAACAAGACAAAAAACAACAGGTACTACAGTCCACCATTTTCTTTCCAAAATGAAAATTTACCATCTTCTTCTAAATCAACAATGAAAAGAAAGAAAAGGAAAAAAGAAACAGAAACTCATTTACCTTTCCTTTGCCATGAACAATCTGAACAAATCAAACCAACCCAGTTTTGGAGCTCTCTACCCTCTGCCCAATAATACCTCACTTACCCAAGAATCACAGCCATAAATCCCCAACAACCTACTACAAGAAGACAAACATAGCTTTTTCAATGGCAGAAACCAGTACTAGCAGTAGCAACAGTTTCAATAACACCAATGGGGGCTCACCACTTTCCAACATAGCCCAAGACCACCTCGTTACAATCTTGTTGCTTCTTCCTGTAGATTCAATTCTTTGCTTTGCCATGGCCTGCAAGAAGTTTAGAGCTTTGACAGCCTCTGACACTCTGTGGGAGTCCATATGCAGAAGGGACTGGGGTCCCAAATCAGTTGAGGCCCTCAAGGCTTCAAATTTTCATCATCAGCTGCCTTGGATGAGGCTCTACAAGCAAGTCTCTCGCTTGGACTCTGTTTATTGCCATAAATTGCCTAACCCAGAAGGGGAATTGGTGTTTCCAAGTCCCAGGGCCTCTCATTCTCTCAATTTCGTGTCTGATTGCTTGGTTTTGTTTGGTGGTGGCAGTGAGGGAGGTCAGTCAGTTAATCTTGTTGAAAATTATCCCAGCTCTACTTTTCTTTTGTTCGTGCTTCTGGTTTATTTGTTTATGTTTCATGATGAAAAATCTCATGTTCTGTGTTTTGATGATTGGTTGTTCATTTTATTTATTTAATGGTGCTTCTGAGATGTCTTCCTGGTGTTTTGGTTTAAAAAATTATACTGCTTGAGATTTCACCATCACAACTTTATATTTTATTGAACTTTATAATCCATTGGCTAGATGAAAGTCATTCCACATGCATTTTTATAAACAATATAGAACCTCTCATAAAATATATGTTCATAAGTAGTTTATGTATCTGAATAGGGCATGGAGTCTTCTAGTTTTTCATGCCCCCTCCTACTTGTTCCACATCATTTCTACTGGGTCTCTTTGGTTTTGGAGGCTTACTGAACTTTGTAAATTCAGTAGAGATGTTGTGAGCATTGACAAAATGTCTAATTGTTTTTATAACAAAATTATAGGGAAACTCTATGATGAGAAAAGGACCACCATGACAATAATGCTTCATATCTTGCCTTGCATGTAGGAATAAGCTTTTTAGAAGTCTGACCAACCTGAACCTGACCAGATAATGAAGGTCTCTCTCTCTCTGCATTAAAGACAAAATGGTCTAACGAATAGTTGGCAACCTGCTCAACTTCTAAACCCCATCCCTCTGCTCCTCCTCCTGAATTCTAATCTTGAAAGATCAAATTTTTTGATTTTGTTGTTGTTGTCAGTTCTTGGTTTGATCGAGTAAATGATGGAACTTGGAAGAACATTTTTTCCATTGATCAGAGAGGTTAGGTAGTACTAGAGTTGATGCCCAGCTTCTCAAGATTCAGACTTATGCTTACAACTCTAGTGTTCCTCTTAATCTGCAGAACTGCAGAATATTAGAAGAACGTGCTGAGAATAAATGACTTGCGGTTTCAGTTCTGATATTCAGAAAGTTTAATCTATGCAGGCTATAAAACCCCATTCAAGTGTCTTTTTTTTTCCTGTAGATAACCTCTTTCAAACTTGTAAGCAGGCAATGAAATTGTTTTAGAAACGATTTAAACTACAACTCAAGATACTTGAGGCCACCTTTCTATAACTGAACACCAGCTCCAAATTGTATTTAGTTCCAATTTTATCATGGTTACTAAGAAAGAGAGTCAGCCATACCCTCCCCTGGAATCAGGTCGCACGTAGATAGTTGGATGTGTACCGGTTGGTCCAGTCTTGCCAGTGGTAAATTCATATTTCCATTTCGAATTACTACAGAAATTTAGAAATTATGGAAATTGTATACTATTTACCACAATATTGCACAAACGGTCCCTTAATTGCCAATTCTCATGCCAAATAGAAGTGCCTTCTTTCATATTCAGTAATTACTTGTCACATTTAAACAGCAGAAGTTGATATAAGACCTGTAGGATCACTAGGTTTGAGGCTTTTCTTTCCTATTTCTCTTCATATCATTAGTTAACATTAGTCTTATAGTTTGAAACTAGGCCCCTCTATCTCAGTCGAGAAGGGCATGGTCAAATAGCTATACATAAGGATAGTCTCCATTTACACCAGTTGCTTTGTTACTTAGCATGCCTAGACTTGTTTTGAACTCTGTTTCCTTCTAAATTTAGCCTTTAAACCTTTGCTCGCAGGTGTTGGCTGACTGAGTAGATGTTTGAAGTTATATTTACATAATTTGTAAAACATTTGCCGTTCTATAATCTGCACCATGCCACTGTTTAATCTAATTCATGAATGAATGAATGTGTGTTCACAAAAGGCAGAACTCTAAGACGTGCTGTATCCATTTAGGAGTGTAGTAATCCTATGAACTCTGAGAATCTACTTGTACTCGTAACCACCCAAAAAAGAAGACTAAAAAACATAGTTCTTCAGCTGCACAACAAGGTGCTGTCTTCTTTTTAGTCAGTTAATAACTAAGTTTTTCTATTCTTTTCTCAAAGGCTCTTGCAAACTTCAGCAGGTATAATCTATCCCTTTTGTCGAACTTTGCCTATGGTTTTTTTCATCAAACTGTGAGAAAACAATAATAATCTGGACACCATTGAGTCTGAATAAAGTAGATTAATTTGGTTTCATTTATCAGAAGTTGAAGTTATATCAGTACAAGCTAGTCACTCCTATAAAAATTTATTGAGCCGTGCAAGATTACTGTATGAGTATGATAGAATTATACAACAACTAACCATCTTAAAATTGTCTTCTCAATTGTCCTTGGAGCATGCTTGTGTTTCTTGTCTGGTACTTTTATTTTAATAACCAACCATTCTGTTTCTGTTGTTTATTATTTTTTAGGACGCCATCTAGATGACACATGGGTGGCATGCATTGGTAACGATTTTCGGAGAATGTTGAAGTGGCAGAAGATCAATTCAGGCATTCCAAGTGGCAGATTTGGGCATTCATGTGTTGTTATTGATGATTTTCTTGTTCTATTTGGAGGAATAAATGACAATGGAATCCGTCACAACGATACATGGGTGGGGAAAGTAGCATGCCATGAGACCCTTGGTATCACACTGTCATGGAGGCTGCTTGTCGTGGGGCCCGATGCACCTTCGCAGCGCGGGGCTCATGCTGCATGCTGCATTGATGGCAGAAAGATGGTTATCCATGGAGGAATTGGGCTGCATGGTGTCAGGTTGGGTGATACATGGGTGTTGGAACTCTCTGAAAACTTTCGATTTGGAACTTGGTATGAAATTGTGGCTCATCCATGTCCGCCAGCTCGCTCAGGACACACATTGACTTGCATTCGGGGAACCCGAACAGTTTTATTTGGAGGGAGAGGATTGGGCTATGATGTGCTTCATGATGTCTGGTTCTTGGATATTCATGAAGGCCAGCCTAAATGGGTACAAATACTCTATGAATTACAAAATGTTCCTGGAGGAGTTTCCCTCCCGAGAGTTGGTCACTCAGCTACCCTCATCTTAGGAGGCCATTTGCTGATTGGTGGGGGAGAGGACTCGTACAGACACCGGAAGAATGACTTCTGGGTTTTAGACATAAGTGCAGTTCCATCCATTACAATGCAGCCAACTACACTCAACTCTGTGCAGTTATTGGCAAAAATGTGGAAAAGGTTGAAGGCAAACGGTTACAAACCCAAATGCCGGTCATTCCATCGTGCCTGCACAGATAACTCCGGGCGTTACTTGTTTGTGTTTGGTGGAATGGTGGATGGCGTACTTCAGCCTGCTGACCCTGCTGGGCTGAGGTTTGATGGAGAGCTCGTCCTTGTGGAGCTTGTGCTCCAGCTGTAAGGAGGAATGAATATATCATTGGTACAAAAGATGAAGATGCTTTAATTATAGAAAGGAAAGGAGACTTTTTTCGACTGGTGAGTTGGTCACTAACGCGTTCACATAGCCAGCCTTTGTTGCTGCTGAAGCTGATGGCTACTTTAGGAAGCCCCCAACAATCGAAAACTTGCAATCATATTTGATCACGTTCTCCAATCTATGTAAACAGTTGAGGTACGTGCATACGTACAAACAAAGCCTCCTTTCCAAAAGCATCGTCATCATTTGGTTAGTTACTTGCCATTCCAGTACACCATGTCTTGTACATAGTAGCTCATAACTTGCTCTGTACGTCTCTTTTGAATTGAGATTATCTCTTCTACGAGAAAAGACAAAAAAGAAAAAAAAAAAATTAGAATTGAGATTCTCTGACTAAATGGATTTTCATGCGTTGTTATTATCCATGGGGTTTGGAGAGCTTATTTCTAACTACATTTGCATTTCGAGTCGATTCTGCATCGTTCTAGTCAATGAGGAATCTGCATCATATATGTTAATGAGAAAAATGGCAATGCCCCAATCCATGCAATAGTTCTTTTATTATTATTATTTTTTATACAAGCGATATTATGGGAGGGTGAATTAAACGTAGGACCTCGGGTGTAGGGGTAAATACTCTAAATCGATGGAGTAGTTTTAAGTGCCTTTCTTTTTAAGGGTGTGTCATATTCAGTGGCAACCTAGCCAACATCATTTTGTCGTTTGTTCTGTATTTTTTCTTGGAAAGCAAACCAACAACTTGAAGGTATGTATATGACCAAAAAAAAAAACAGAGGTATTTATATCTTAGGACCAATAATGTCACTAGAATAAGTTGATTGTGGGATTGAATTTAATTTTTACGTGGGACCATAAAAGATCACAATAAGCTTTATAAGAGAAGCATGAGAGGCCTAGAGGTAAATGAGTATTTACCTTGCAGGTATAGTTTTGGGTAATATTTCTCACACTTTGTTAGGTTTTTCTAAAAGAGAAACACCATATTATTAGTTACTTTTAACAGATTAAACGCATAAAAATTCGATTAAAGAAAGAATAATGTCAACTATAAAACTCATCTAAATACTTTTTCATTTGCTTACAATTGGGTGAGAGTTTAAAATCTTCAATCTCGACCTCAACCCTTTTGCAAGCAATAATAGCCTGCAAAGCCAAAGTCCATAAGAATACGTAAGACACCCCATTTACAATTCCTTGTGAAAACCAATACAAGATTCAAACAGCTGTTGCTGCAAAGAAAGACAACATGACCAGGCTGCTTCCTGTTTACGCTCATTAACAACAACGTCTTGATTTGCATCTTAAAAGAAGAAGAAATAAATGAATTGATTTGAACTTATCATCAACATGTTGTACATTGATAATTCAGATGAATGAAATTTTTTGATAAACTCGAGTTGATATACAATACAAGGTTACATAACCAGGCTATATATGTCCACAACAATGAGAATTACAGCAATAGAATCTGTCCACAAGATTTTCTCTAAGTAGGTGATTTTTCCATTTCATTCCCACTGCAGTAGGGAAGAAGTATTTCTAATCCAGAAAATAAATAATTAAATTTTCTAAAAAACACAATTAGATTTGAATTTGCGTTTGTTACCAGATGACGAATGGTTGTACTGGCAGAAAACAATCCTACAAAAGAACCAGCATGAACCAATCACGAGCTCAATTTTAACTTCGTTCTCCGCAACTCTCCGATGACCTTCTTTGGTGCTGGATTCTCTGGTCCTTTGTCTCGCTGCCCTGATGTAAAATACAACCACCCATTCCAGAAGCCAACTAGGGTGGTTTTAACTCGAAATGGCAGTTTCCCAAGAACTGACCAGTTCTGTAACAAAAATCAGAAATTAAGAGTAGAAACCAACATTGTAGCACATAGGCACCACTAGGGTAAAGAGGGCAGGGGTAATAAGAAACATTATGAATTAGACAAAATTGAAGAGATTTCGATAACAGCAAACAAACTTATGACCCATTATCTGGGCTATAGCTTGTTTGTAGCAACTGATGTAAATGCAGGAGTTAGATTTCTTTAAATTCACACATTCCATGGATAGTTTCGGAGTGCTGCTGTAAGTCCACAACAACAAGCCTAGTCATCAAAAAGATGGTCTCTCTTGTCACCACAAGAAAGACAAGATGGTAACTGCATATGAGAATAATTGTGAACCCACTGCAGTGAACTCTATCCACAATCTAATCAATGGAGATAAATAAAATAACACTCAAGATCAAGGGCAATCTTGACTCCAGCTTAAGGCATTGTGATACCTTAACCTACATAACAACAATGATTGCCTCACTGTTTGTGTGGTTTTTTGTTCATTTGTTTGTGTGTAAACAAAACAATTAAGGCACATGTACTTTATCTTTAAAAGCATATAGAGGTGAGCGTCAATACCAGTGTATTCAAGTTAAACTGGAATATTTCTCCAACCAAAGTCATCTTCTTAGTTACAGGGTGCTTCTCTGTTGTGCCTCCAACAATAACAACAGAATTGTTAACAACAACCCAAGCAAATTCGATATGGGAATCTGGTTTAGGCATGGGAGGTAACACTTTCCACTTCATTTCGTCATCTAGCATGTAAACATCACCATATACAACCTGAAACAATCATAAAATACAAAATGAAATTTATTCTAGAGGACAAGTCCAGATTTGAACTTTGGTTTCTTGGATTTGTTTGCTAAATTCATTCTATGTTTGTGTAGGGCTCTGAAGCTTCCAGTAAGTAATTGACTGGTTCCTTTAGAAACAGTGCATGTTTCTAACTGAGTGAGTAAAATAGGTGTAACTGTGTGTGTATTAAAAGCCTAAAAAAGATCCATCATTGATTCTTTTTCATATGTACAACTGAGGATGATGTAATACATCAAGAAGAATCTATGATAGCCTAGAACCAAAAGAAACTGACATAACCATCTGGTTATTATTAACAAAACTCAGACATAACTGATCCAACAAAAGAATAATAAATATATGAAATTCTTACCTCATTCCTGCGAGAGCACTTGAAAATAGGTGATCCAGGTTTGGCCATGAAATCACCCTCTTGACCACCAATAAGATAAAGACGATCATCAACAACTATACAAGCCCTACAAAAAGATACCAATTACAGTAGAACATTGTTAAGATTTAGTTGATGGGATTACCATAGACAAATCTAGCTTGCAATTGGCAAATAAAAGGTCACATTATAGCTCATAGGGCCATGCCCCTTAAAAATGATCAGTGGGAGGGTTCAGGAAAGAGGTCTTAAAACCAATAATTATTTTCTCAGGAAGGACCACCCAAGGCAGTACAAATAATAAAGTAATTATTCCACTAGTTGTCATGTTTCACTTGTATTTACCGCTCCAGGGGGAGTTGGGAGCCAATTTACATCCCTTGGGAATATCAAATAACAAGAAGCCCTTTCTCTTCTCCCTCTATCAACTAACTCTAGATTCTCTGAGCAGAATTTTGTAACTCAGAGTGAAAATGCTACGAGGAGACCAAAGACCTTTTGATAACAAAATTCTAGAGAAGTTACTCTGTTTATTCTCTTCAGGTCTGATGGAGATCAAGTAATTCCATCATCAAAATTTGAACATCAATAAGCTTACACCAGAACCCCAAGTTCTGAAGCTAGCTCTATAAACATTCTAAGCAGGGAGTGTATACCATTGTCCTTATGTTATTGCCCTAGACACCAAAGAGGATTATTCTCATTGCTACATATAAGAAAGAATCTGGAATTGATAGATCACAAAAAGAAATATGGACCTAGAAAATAATCAAGAAGAGAGAATTAGAACTTTCAACAATGGTTATTGGTAAAAAGAACTTCAAAATTTATGATTTAATTTTATGTGATCACTTTCAAGGCCAATGAATGCAAAATTGTACTCAATTTCATATGCGGGAATTCCACCAAGATCTCCCATGATGAAATGCTTAGTTACATAAACGCAGCAAGAATAAGACAGTGGACATACCTATGAGGTCCACCCCTGGGAATAGGCATTTCAGTCCTCCATTCCTTTTCTAATGCTTTTCCATCTTTAACAGCAAGACTCCAATGATCTACTCCAGGTGTATATCGATTCTCCTTGCTACCACCCATTACATGAAGTCTACCTCTCCAAAGTTGAGTTGCTGGTGCATACCTGAAAATTACTGAGTTAAAACCATTCAATCTACGTGTGAACTACAGAAGAAAAATTATATGATTTGTTTTGGACTACAAATACTTACTAATGAAATCTTACACTAACAAATTGATTTTCCAGTTCACACCATCAGTACAAAAAGTTCCCATGAGCTAAGTAGAAACCAGCAAACAAAGGCTACAACTCAACAAAGCCTTAATCCCGGCATCTGGGCTCAGCTACACTACCCCTATATACACATGCGCACATACAAATACATACATACATCTATAATATATATACATATATACATATATAAACAGATATCCTACAATGAAATCAGGTGGTATTAAATAAGAGCAAAATCACATAAAGCCATGGTATAAATGACACTCATTCACAAACATGTGTATGCACGCAGCACAATTCAGGAATACACAGTGCTCGATTTCAGTATCACACAGCATTTAACAGAATCGTACACTTCATTCTATTCAATCTTATTAAGGAAGAAACAAACCTAGGAACTGGTAAAGGAGGCATGTCCCGCCACTGCTTTGTCTCAGTATCAAGCACGAATGTGTGGGCAGTGGGCCCTCTGCACTGTGGCCCATACTGTCCTGTGACAATGTATATGTACCTTCCATCAGTTACCATTCCCAGATGTGAATGTGCCATTTCTTTTGGCATATCAAATCTTCCTCCCCATGTATTATCACTGAAATTGTAGATATCAACATGTGAATGTACCTAAAGTAAACAATAAACAGAAAGGAAAGCCCATTAACATAAGAAGGGAGGGTGAATCTTTTCAGTTTTGGTGAACGAGTGAATATAATAAAACATGTTTATCACAGTTCCACATAAGCAGTAGGATCTGATCTATCCCCAGTAGTTGAGTTGAGGCCCAATTCATTGATGTCACCAGTCATGAAGCAGTTCGTGATTTCCCCCTTTTTTTTGGTAGTAAACATTAAAATCTAGTTCAAAAAAATATGTGATAAAGTGTCTCTCTATAAGTTGTTTATTTTAAAATTTAAAAAAAAAAAACAAAAGACAATGCAGATAATTACGGACAACTATTTCATAACACCCACAAAATCAAGATAAATTAAACTAAAGGCAATATCCTAAAACTCTTTGACATAGATTCCCATAAAGACACCACAGTTCTACTCGATACAATTAAGTCAAAGTAAGAACCCATAAAAACACACCCTTTTCAACCCATCTAATCTCACTTTTTAACTACCGGATTCCAAAAATTTAAAGAACAAGAACTACCCTGAGCAGTTTGTGCTACAATCTTCAATTTTCCTTCATAGCTGCTCCTAGCAATTCCTAATCCACTTGCAACACGAACATCTTCTACTAAATCTTGATATCCTTTTCCAATTCTCTGCATGGTCTATAGAATAGAAACCCTTCTCTCTCATGAAGCAGTTTGTACTTTAACAAATTCTTCCCCCAACCCCTAGTGCTAAAAAAATATAGAACCATTTCTAGTTTCTACGTGATTTCATTGTTTGTCTTTATTTTATAATTTCTTCAGCAAATGTAACTAATAACATAATACAGTGCGAATATTCATATCGAGTACATGTGCGTCATACTAGTCAATCTTCACTTTCAAAAGTTCCATAACCCACAAAATAGTGCCCATGGCTCGCTGTTTATCTTAAAAGTTATTTGCACAGGAGCATCAACAATTTATTTTGTTAAGGGACTACATTAAATCAGTTCATTTCCCCGAAAAAAAAATTAAAGATAGAATTCCCATAGCATCAACTAAAACAAGATCTCAAGAAAATGTAAGACCACTCTATACAGTGGTCATTTCAACGGGGTTAAGTTAAAGTAATGTGCTAAATCATGAAAATTTGGATGTTAAAAAATAAGCAACAGACCATTTTAATAAATAAAAAAGGACATAGCCTGAAAAATTCAGTAGAGATAGCTAGCATAACAATATAAAAAGAATAATTTAGTGAAGGAGCAATACAAGGTTCTCACATAATCAATGGTACCGTATCCAGCAAACACGAATAGAAGATTCTTTATCTGTATAGCCGCCCCATCCAAGCGAGCTACAGGTGCGGCAGCCATATTTTCCCATTTTAATTCTGGTCCAGGCAAATCAGCAAAAGTTGCTGATAAAACTCTCCCATGAGCAGTATCATTTTTATGATTTCCCTAAAGGTAACAGAATAGTGGTCAATATTCAGAGCTGAAACAAGGATCAGTTAGAATTTTATTTGCCAATAATTTAACATAACAGGAAAAAGTTCTAGAAGATAAGTAAAAGGACAACACATTGGTTTCATAAAAGTGGAAATTCCTTCTACTTAACCCATTGATGGATGGAATTAAGCTCCAATAACAGGACCATTGTTTTTCTAATAGGTACAGAATTTACTCATATGCCCAATAACAGAAACCCAAATTCATAAAAATCTTCACTTTGCTTTTCTTTTCCCCGCATTTTCAAGTGGAACTGGAAAAGCATCCTAAAAGCTCAAAATAAAGAATAGCAGTTCATGCAATTTCATAATTTTCAATATGCCGAATATACTAATATCCCAAATCTGATATCCATTTTCTTCTACGGCATCTTCTCAGCACCCACAACAAAATCAAATTTGAAATCTGCAAAAACTAATCAAATAAGCAACGATGAATTTCAACAAAGCAACCTAGCAAACCTTTTTTTTTTCTTTCATTTTCCACCATGTTTCACAAACAGAACAATGCCGGTAAGAATTCACATCAAAAGACAAACCCTGCAACAATGGGGGTGTTGAAATCCACAGAAACACTAATCACAACGTACAACTACCAACAATAAGCTTTAATGATCAACCAACTCTCACATCCAGAAATGAAAGCACCAATTCCTTTGCGGAGCACTTAATAACACACTAAAAAAGACCGCAACGAAAATATTCATACAAACTCAGCGGCAAAGATGAGCTTCAATATAGCAACCAAACAAACTAAAAATGCACACTTACTCACAAATCAGACAATACTGAGATCAAATTCACATGAAAAATCATAAATCAGCACGAATGAGCTTCAACAAAACAATCAAACAATAAAAAGTTATCATTTTCCCGCGTTTTGACACAAGCCAACGAATACCCAGATGAGAATTCACATAAAAACGCAAGATTTCGACAAGATGATAACAAAGAGCCAGGCAAACCTTTTCGGGTACCTCATCGTCAGTCTTCTTGGGTGTGAGGATCAGACTGGGTTTTGAAATATCAAGGGGAGGAGCCCAATTGGAGGCAATGGAGATATAGGAATTAGCAAAACGAGGCGAGGAAGCCCAGAGGAACTCAGCAATCAGAGCAAGCCCCAGTAGGCCAACGCATATCAACACCAAGCGAGCCGATGTGTGCTTCGCAGAGGGCCTAACCATCTCATATATGAATGAATGAACGAAAGAATCGTAGTTGTAAAGTCAGAGAGAGAGGTGAATGTTGCAGAGCTCAGCTGGGTTACGCATTTATCTTCTCTCCCAATTGGAAGATGAGAGTGACGGTGACACAGAGAGAGAAACACCGACACTGATTATTGTAGTGACTCAGGTTTTCTGCAATTACCAATTTTCCCGGGGTCGGAGCAAATTTGTCCCTTCCTCTAGTTTCGTAGTGAAGCAACTTAATAGAAAATCATTATATAAAAATCACCTTTTTTTTAAGGGTAAAGATTTCCCTACTACAATTTTATCCACTTACACTCCTTTTTTAGTTATAAAATGGAGTGTAAGTGAATAAAATTGGAGTGGGGAAATCACCACTCTTTTTTAATAGCGAAATTAGAAAATTAATAATTTTTAAATGGAGAATATCAATTGAATTTCTTATGAAAATTTTAAAGTTTTATAATAAAAGCATTTTTGTTAGAAAAAGTACTTCGTAGAGAAGCAGGCCCAAACGAGCCCTTTTTTCTCTCCTTTGTATATGTTCAAATTTGATGATCGGTTTTTATTAGGAATGGGAATGATTCAATCCGTTTAACGCACAAAAAATGGTTATATAAACTAAACCAACCTAAACCAATTCAAGAACAGTTCAGTTTGGTTTTTATTAGGAATGGGAATGATTCAATCCGTTTAACGCACAAAAAATGGTTATATAAACTAAACCAACCTAAACCAATTCAAGAACAGTTCAGTTTGGTCAGTTCGATTCAGTTTGGGCTCACGCCGTTTTATTTATTTTCTTGCAGTTTGGTAGGTGATGACGTCAAGAACCGTGAACTAAACCGGATCTAATCAGTACGGTTATGTTTCGAGAGATTTCGACTTTTTTTGGTTCAAGAACTGAACCAAATCGAATGATTCTGATTATGAGCTTTCAAGTGTAAGTGTGCAACCAAAATATAAACAATGAATCTCATGTACGCGGAGATGGGCAAACCAATGGAAGCATTGGAAAAGATCATATACAAATAACTCAATTATTTTTTCTTTCTATTTCACATTAACTCAATCTGATTAAACATGTAAATCCCTTGATTCATCAAGCCACCCCATTACAAAAACTTTCAAACCCTAAAAGAAAAATAGAAAGGGAAAGGAAACCCAGGAAAACTATACACCATGTTAAAAGGAATAAACACCACCACCCCTATCTTAATCTGTTACAAACACAACTTCTTCACTCCTACCGCCATCACCAACATCATCAATAATAATAATAGAGGGAAAGAATATACTCTCAAAAGAGCAATACCTAAAATAAGTCTGCAATTCAATTTACTGCTAAACTGGTATGACATCATTCTTTGATGCTTCATCACATCTCAAAACAATACCCTCAAGGCTAGCTGGAAAGATACATTTGGCCCACTGGCATCCCGTCGTGATCGGCTCAGGGGGAGGAACGATCATCAGCACATTGTCATTTCTCTGGACAACTCCCATTACACTAACTGTGCTTCCTTCTTTAATATACCTGCAAATATGGCATGGCAGTTTAGATCTACAACCACATCACTTTACATCTATCACATTCAAACAGCTTGTATGGAAAATTTCACAAATCTAATTGAATTTATACATACCATCATATAGACAGGGACAAGAACCGTCGTCATTTAATCACATACTGTCAAATTCCCATTTTCTTGTGTTTAAAAATCTAATTTTGTATTTCTTTACTTAAGTTTAGTACTGGATTCATTGGATGACTCAACTATCTTAAGGGTAAAATTTTAGGTTGCATGGGAAAGAGTGGCTAGAGAGCTGGAGCACTTTTCAACCCAACAAACCACCCAAATCCGCATATTGGCCACCCAATTTCGTGCTAATGCCTCAACTGAGAAAAAGCTAAAATCAGTAGAAAGTACAAACTGCTACTGCCAGGTATACACTTCCTAAGAACAGGAAGACTAGATATTTGAGAGCACACTATAGACTCCTTATAAGGGGCATTTATGTTTAACAACTATAAAAACGATAGATTATGAGGGAAAAACTCATAGAAGCATTTTTCATTTATAATTATAAGAGAAAAGGCATCAACATAAATTAATTGTAAGAAAGAGCTATTACCCTTCTTTCAAACGCATCATGCGATCATCACTTGAAAGGTTCCTCTCTCCCAACCACCTAATAAACTCTGGAGACAACTCTTCATTTTCAGGGTTCACATCAATGACAATCGAATCATCAACATAAGGAGTCACCCTCGCTCCAGAGCCAGTCTTAACCAATGCTCTTAACCCAGATTGGAAATCAGAGATGTAGAAATCTACAACACGCCCCTGTCAAACGACATAATTAGAAATTCTGGTCAAAAGTGTGAAATCTAAAGTCCAATAATTTTCAAGCCTGGTAGCCATAAAAGTCATCCCTTGGCATCACCATGCAATAGCTCCTTCCAGCAACAGAACATTCAAGGCAGGAAGGCAAATAAACCAGAAACAAATATATTAACAAAATTCAAATAGCAACTGGTGGATTGGCAATGGCACTGTCCAGGCACTAGAATTAAAATTAGCCAACGGCAAAATCTTAAATATTTTGAAAGTAATGAGAAATAAAATTAAGTTCGTTAATTCTGAAAACCCCAACCCCAGCCCTAATAAAAAGAAGGAAAGAAAAGCAGAAAGAGAAATACTATATGTTATCCATGAAACATTAAGCTGACTTTCAGTTACTCACTTCTATGGACCTGAGCCCCCAAGTAAAGCGACGATGTGTAGGGTTGGCAGCTTTTGAATCCCATCCTCGATACTCGTACAAACTTGTAGATGTATACACACATCTAGGAACCTTTTGAAAGGACGACTCAAGGGGCAGATTGCCACAAGTGACCACCTTCAAAAACAGAACCAGATATAACTTGTGAAAACTATTGATTAACATTTACATAAGAATAGCTAAGCTCAACAAAAAGGAAAAACACTCAAGTCCTTAACCCGTTTAGAAGATAAATGTTATAGAGATATAGTATTTCCAGCATTTAAATTCCTCGTGTATCTTCATCCCACCCTCCTTCATAGATCTCAATAACAATTATAAGCCATATGTTCGAATCCATCAACGGATTAACTTACCCCTGAGACCTTCACAAATTGCCCATTCTTCGCAGTCCTCAGCTCAGAATCTGAATAGCTAGCAATATAACCTATAATAGCTCGTCTTCCCCAATAAGTATTCCATGTGAATAGTGTAGCAACTGCACCAAAAAGGATCACAACCACAATGAGGAGATATGCATTGTGGACTGCACCTAGAATAAAACCACCAGCTATGAACCCCATCACGAAAAGTAGAATCAAAGACCATAAAATTAGCTTTGGGAAGCTCTTCCTAAATGAAAACTCGTCATCTTGACTAAGAGTAGTAATGGCCTGATTGTGAACAATGGAGGAACCTTGTACTTTCATTGATCCCATTGACTCCAAAGGACCGGATACCTTACGAGGGGCCCCAGAAGCATTTAGTGGGCCAGAAGAAATGGGTCCAGATGTAATGAGACCTGTTGTAGGGAGAACAGGAGGAAGAGGTCCAGAGTTTTGGCGGCCAGTTGGTGTTACCCCACCAGATTGAGGACCAGACGACTTCTTAAGAGGTTCCCCATGCTTATTTAGCGGTCCAGAATTTGACTTCTTTAAGGAAGCTGGACCAGGCATGCCTCCAGATGATACGGGACCTGATGTAGTATAGCCAGCACGAACTGCAGCATTAGGGATTGGTCCTGAATGTGAGGCAGCACCTCCAAAAGACCCAGTCCTTGAAGGAGGACCAGTTATAGGTCCAGATTTTCTAGACTTAGAGCCATCCATAGGGATATCAAACATCTTTCCTAGTTCTCCCGACTTCTTGATATCTCCACCAGTATAGGGCATGGCAACTGAGCTCATAGTTGGAGTCCTTTCCTTTGGTTGCTCTGGCCGGCCTGATACGTAAAGGCCATTGCTGAGCTGATGAGATGGGAATCTGGAACCCATCTTGCTCCTTTGAAAGATCCCACAAGATATTAAGCAATAAACTCAACTAGCGGATAGAATTCACTGATGTGATCCTCCTAGTAAAAAACAAAGGCACTGCAACAGTTAGAATATAACCCATTGCTTATCTAAAAACCAAAACAGTAACCCACAGCTACAGCCGCTCACACTATAGTAACACATAAATGAATTAGAGATTGCTCGGGAACTAGTAGTAAGTTGGAGAAAAATAAAGTTTTTCACAGACCAATAAAGAAAGGTCACAAAGGAACTAAAACGCAGTGCCATCTTAGATTTCCAGTAAAGCTAAAACATTTCTAAAGATTATATACTTTATTTGTATGTCCTGGCAAATTTATCACAATGCACACCTAATTTATACACCACTGAAATAGTCAACACCCATGACATCTTCTGGACAATCTATATTTACTTGTACAATCTTCACAACCATTGTCATCTATTAAAAACACTAGAGATAATAGAAAAGTGGGGTTTCGGAGAATGTACAAGAAATATCTTGTTTAGAAGATATGGATATGATTTCTGCCACTTATAAAACACCAACCACTCAAGGAACCAAACAGTGTTATTATAGAAGTCAAGGAAACAAAACCAATCTCTGTCTGTATGAATGTGAATGTGCTGCGCATGCACAACATCTTGTTATGAAGATTAAGCAAATGAAGTCAAACAACAAGCAAAAGCTGTTTCAGTGTATCTTAGTTGAGTTTGAGCGGAGACTATTTTATATGTCGATTCATATAAGAATCTACAGTTCAAAAATCATATGCACATTTACATTTATAAAATGAAAGCAGTATTATCATTTTGAAACGTCATCCACACTCAAAAGAACAATATCATGGATCGAATGAATTAATTACAGGATCTGTTCAAAACAATTTCAAACAAAATAATCATGAAATAGGTCAGAAACAATAATTACAAAATTAGGAAAAAGGAAGTATCAGAATCTTCTATTTTTAGAAAGGTTTGAAAACTAAATTTATACCTCAGGGTCAAAACAGAGTAACAAAGCATGCCCACATTAACATTTTGAACATAAATCAAAGACATGAAAAAGATCTAGAATACAAGAAAAGATTTCAAGTGAGAGTTCAGTGGGGGGTTTTTAGCTATATCAAGTCCCAATGCAACAAAAAGAAAATTCAAACTTGTCGTTTTGATTTCTCTACCTCCACTTTCTCAAAAACCAGACAAACTCAAAGAAACATGAGCAACCCAGATTTGAAGGAACTTAGGAGCCAGTATAACCTTCCGTATACGGAAAATTTCATCAAAATGACACCATCTTGAAGGACCAACCATCCAAATGGCCACTCTTACAGCCCAAATCAAGAAAACAAAGCATACCCAAATCACCAATTGGCGCAAACAGTAAGAAAATCGAAAAGATCTAGGAAAACAAGCAGATATTGACAATAAAACTATCACAGTCAAAGAGTAGCTGACTGAGAGAGAAAAGCAGGGGGAGGAACCAAATGGCAATTAGGAAATTGTTCACATACCTGAAGGAGAAGCAGTAGGAGCTGAAATCTGGAGATTTGGAGACATCATGGCTTGACTGATAAAGACAAATAGAACCGAAAAGAAAAATCTGACTCTCTCTAAAATCTTCTTTTGTTTGTGTTTGTTTTTCTCTCTCTCTGTCTCTCTCTCACTTGAGACTTGAGAGAGGCGCAAGCAACAACTGGTGGGTGTTGTTGTCTCGTCCGGCCAAAACCTCCGAACTCGAAGAAAAATGTGATTACTTTTAGTACCAAGGTACACAAATTTTATATAGGAATTATTATATAGCTCAGTCTTACAGTCTACACTCCACTGTACATCTCAATATATATCCTCAAAAATAAAATAAAATAAAACTGTACATTTCCTATTAAAATGACATATTTCTCCTCTATAGCTTTCATTTTGTTTTTTTTTTCTTTTCTTCTTTTTATCATATTTATATTTTGGTCTGTTTTGGACCCTTTTGGTCATTTATATGTACAGTACTAGTGAGTGGTCACAGGATCATCAAAAAAAATTTACCTCACGGATATGTTGGGTCTCACACTCATGTCCCTTCTCTCAACATGCTAAGTTAGGTTGGACGAGAACAATTCAATTGTATGCAATCTCTATATAACAAATTAATATTGTCAATTTTTCAGAGATTAGAGTTGATAAGTAAGAATGAATCATTAATGAGTACATGTCAACTTAGTTAAGATATGTTCATAGGGAAATGTCAATATGAAATGTTATGTTGCTTAACTATCAATATGTACAGCGTATTTTGATAAGATATCAATTTTCCATGTAACGTAATATTCCAAATAAACTCCAAGAGAAATATATAGAAAACCAAGCGGATGCATAATTGAAGGAAAACTCGTTTTTTTTCCTTCTTCTACACGTTAATTGATCGGTAATGTGTATATCTGTCAAATTGGCAGTTTGGTAACGTAATATGTCTAATAAATTTCAAAAGAAACATCCAAAAAGGATCAAGTTGGCACCATATATGAACTCGTATTCTTTGCATTGCTCGTCGATTAAGTGTATTTGTACCTTACGACCAGCAATGCAAAAAAACACGAGTCTGCATAAAGTTCGCTCCTAAACCAGCTACATTGTTGATACTAGTAGTCTCTTATTTGGTAACACTTTCATTTCTATGTGCCTTTTCATTTTTAGTTAAAACTCTAATGGCGACCTTAAATGAAAACTATTTAGAATTGCTTTTAGTTTTTGGTTTTTTTTTTTTTTTTTCCATACACATTTTATCCCTCATTCATTCCTCCCCTTCCTTCTACCTTTTTTTCTCCCTATTTTCTCCCATGCATTTTCTCTATCTTTTACTAAAAATTCGACCCCAAAAAAAAATCTTTTACTAAAAATAAATACTGAAAACCAAATTGAGAGTATTACCAAGGACTCTTAAATGCGTGGAAAGAAAGTTGAACATTTTCTTGCTTCTATATATTGGGAAGAATTCTCAAACTCTCTAAGTAATCCTTGGATTTATATAAGGGTGAGTTGGCATCCGCGAAAATAGGGAAAAAGAGTATCATGAACTGGCCAGTTGCCCCCATGCAGTTCAAGAGAGATTGCACATGTTCCTTCATTTTTTTTAGGCCAGAAACTACACAAAATTTAATTTTTCTGGTGAGAGATTGCATTAGAACAAGACCTTTTCCCTTCTCCAGGCTGGAAACTTCTTAATTAAAGCTTTTTGTTTAGGTTGCAAATGGCTCTGAGAGAGAGAGAGGGAGAGAGAGAGAGAGAGAGAGAGAGAGAGAGAGAGGCAAGGGAACTTCAACAGAAAAAAACCTGATGAATATATAACACTTTCCTTTATAACATAGTCTTCTCAAACTGGTAAAATTCCCACTACATGAAGCCACACCATTACAGAAACTTTCAAACCCTAAGAAAAACAATGGATAAGAAATTTCTAAAATCTATACACAAGGAGAGAAAAAAAAATCACGTCATCTTAAACCATCAAGCTCATCACTGTTTATCACTACAACACCATCACTGCCATCCACCATCAATTTTGACATTGGGAACAAAATATTTTTCAAAAGAGCAATATACCCGAAAACGTTTTCTGGAGCGCAAACAACTAAACGGGTATGACATCATTTTTTGATGAGTCTTCACATCTCAAAACAACCCCCTCAAGGCTAGCCGGAAAAATACAATTGCTCCATTGGCATCCAGTTGTCAAAGGCTCAGGTGGAGGGACAATCATAAGCACATTGTCATTTCTCTGGACAACTCCCATCACACTAACTGTGCTACCTTCCTTGATGTACCTACACAAGGGCATCACTTGCAGTTATGTAAGATGCACTTGGATTAAACCAGTAATACAACTGATTCATGCATTTTCCAAAACCCCCTCAAAAGAAGGGGAAACAGTTTTCATTAAGAATATTTATAAGAACCTAACAATTAAATAAGCAACAGGTTTCTACCCTTCTTTCAATCGCATCGTACGGTCATCACTTGAAAGATTCCTCTCTCCCAACCACCTGACAAAATCTGGAGACATGTCTTTGTTTTCTGGGTTAACATCAATAATGACGGACTCATCAACATAAGGAGTAACTCTTGCGCCATAGCCAGTCTTAACTAATGCTCTCAACCCAGACTGGAAATCAGAGATGTAGAAGTCCACTATGTGCCTCTGTCAAGCAACATAGACAAATTAGTACAGTTCAACATTAAAAATCTTACACCTCAAAAGTTACAGCATGGCATGATACTGCCACATTGGCCCTCCAATTGTTAACTAAGACATTTTATGTGAGAAGGAAATCTTTTTCTTTTTTTAAAGAAAAAGGATTTTAAGAAGAGGCTTCGAAGTCAGGAAATGTAACTAAAGGTCCAGTATCTACATTGCAAAGGCAACCATCCAGTTCACCTACATGCATATCCTTTAAATTTGGTTCTTTTTTTCTCTTTATTTTTGGAAAGAAAAGGTCCCTAACTGTGAGGATAAAATGACTAAAACATATCACAATCCTAATAAAATTACAAGGCCATTAAGCATGAAAAAGAAGTTATGAACACACATTTTAAGCAATAAGTATGAATCTATCATTTTGAAGAGAATGAAGTACAATATGGACCTTCCATCTACACATTGGTCATTGGGCAAGGTGTACATCTATCTTTTTTATTTTATAAAAAGAGTGCAAACCCTTCCTATATTAATACATACCATTATAATAATAACTCAAATTCTTTATTTAAACTATCAAAAACTGCCTAATTATGACTTTAAAAAATGTGAATAACTACAATGTGTTTAGGGGTATCAAGTACTGTATACATCTCAAAAGTTTAAAAAGTTTAGTGTTAACAAAATTATTTTCAAAATCAAAATCCATTTATTTATAATCAGATACTTGTTGCAGAGTATTCAAAAGTTATCCATATCCATATTGGGTATGGTTCTCCAATACAATTATCCATGTTACATAATTTCAAAGGAAATTTGTCACTTCTCATTTACTCACCTCTGATGATCTAAGTCCCCACGTAAATCGACGATGTGTAGGGTTTGCTGGTTTTGAATCCCATCCTCGGTACTCATATAAACTTGTAGATGTGTAAACGCATCTAGGAACTCTCCGGAAGGATGACTCAAGGGGCACATTACCACAGGTAACCACCTTCAAGAATTACAAAAGCATAAAACATCCAAACTTCAGCATACTATTTATGCAGAAAAAGGTAAATGACAACAGGTGATGAACCACTGCACAACAAATACCAGCCAGGCAATGTTCAGAGTAACAACAAATCTATAGATTCTATAGCACTGTTTGAGAGCACATATGAGAAGTTCTCTCTTTTCAAGGTATTTTTCATAGAATATTTTCTAATTCACATATGCTTCTATTCTTATAAAGTTCTGATATGCAAGTGCAGATGTAGCAACCACTAATAAAGTTCTGATATGCAAATGCAGATGCAGCAGCCACTACCTTGTAAGAGAATATGCCCAATGCTAAGCATGATACTCATAGAAAAGTTTTTGCACCCTCGAGTACTCCTTGGTAGTTTTAATTACTATGTTTGAAATTTATTTCAACTTAGGGAAATAACTTGGTAGTTTTAATTACTGTGAAGTTTTGGAGTTGAAGTGTCTACTGATTTTCATTTCAACTTAGGGAAACAGCAAGGTTTTAGCTCGGTTGGGTAAATGTTTGCACTTCACAGCTACTAATTAAATGTTTTGATAGGGGGCATGCCACCACTTTATTATAAAGGATATCCTGGGTTTTTGGCTTTGGTTTATTAGAGTTTGAGTAAAAGGTTATGATTAGTTACAATTTGAAAGTTATGGCTTAATACTGTGAAGTTTTGTTACAAATAAGCTCAACCTTCCTTTTTGATGCATGGATTCTGACTGAGATACAACATTATTCTTTATCATCTTCAGACTAGGTACTTCAATAAAAGACTTTCCATTTGACACCAACTCTGAACCCTAAATATTCCACTTTAGGGATAGAAACTGAATGTTTTATTTCTTGGCTGTCCTGCATGACATATGCATAAACATACATATAAACATGTAAAAAGTACAAAGATGTTTTATTTTTATTTATAAAAAAAACTCTCAATTTACATGATATCTTCAGATTAACGTGCAGAAATATATTTTAAATAGAAGCATCCAAATGTCAAAGTAGAAAGACTTTTCAAAATGTCAAGGTTTCTTTGCACAGTTTTCACTATGCCACTTTAAAATTTTAAATAAAGTCCAACCTGTTCGTGCACTTTGTCATTTCACACTTTTATGCATACATATTAACTCCTCTCATCTATTCTTCCTTTGCTCACACCATTTCAGTTCTCAGTAAAAGATTTCATGTTTTTGTTCAAAGTAGTGGGGAAACACAGATAGGCAACTACTGTGACGTGAAACTTACCAACATGAATTAAAGGTAAACAGAAGTAAATCTTCTAAACGAAGTTTTAAGTAAGGTGGAACGGACACAAGCACAAAGTGAAAAACAACTACTTGGTGATGTTATTTGAGATCCAAGGCGGGGAAGAAACGCGCAAACTAAAAGTAGAATTTCTATAGTCATAAATATCAATAGGCAGATAAACCAACAAGAGGATGTATAACTATAAGATATTATATCAGCATTGGCTATGTTACATACCCCAGAGACTTTCACATATTGCCCATTTTTAGCAGTTCTGAGCTCAGCATCAGGATAACGAGAAATGAAATTTACGATAGCATTTCTTCCCCAACAAGTATTCCATGTGAACAAAGCAGCAACTGCAGCAAAAAGAATTCCCACAACAGCAAGGAGTATGGCATTGTGGACCGCTCCAAGAATAAAACCACCAGCTATGAACCCCATCACAAATATCAGTATCACAGACCACAATATTGTCTTTGGGAAGTTCTTTCTGAAAGAATAATCATCTTGGCCAAGAGTGGTCACTGCTGGATTGTGAGCAACAGAGGAACTTTGTAATTTCATTGATCCCATAGACTCTAAAGGTCCAGAGACCTTTCTAGGGGCCCCAGAGGAATTTAGTGGACCTGAAGATATGGGTCCAGATGTGATAAGACCTGTTGTGGGAAGAACTGGTGGAATATGGCCAGAGTTTTGACGTGTCACTCCACCAGATTGAGGACCAGAAGACTTCTTCAATGGTTCCCCATGCTTATTGAGTGGCCCAGAATTAGTCTTCTTTACTGAAGCAGAACCAGTCATGCCTCCAGAAGATACAGGACCTGATGTCGTATAGTTAGCTCGAGCTGCAGCAGTAGGCATAATGGGACCTGAATGAGAAGCAGCACCTCCAAATGATCCAGTCCTTGAAGGAGCACTGGTCAGTTGTCCGGACTTCCTAGACTTGGACCCATCCATAGGGATATCAAACATTTTCCCCAGCTCTCCCGACTTCTTGATATCACCACCAGTATAGGGCATGGCCGTTGAGCCCATCGTAGGTGCTCTTTCTTTTGGCTGCTCAGGCCTGCCTGATACGTAGAGACCATTGCTGAGCTGATGAGATGGGAATCTGGAACCCATCAAGCTTCTTTGAGGGGCACAGGACAAAGCACAAGATGGTTACCTAACGGACGCTCAAAGTCCTACTGAGAGAGAGAAAGAGAGACAATCAGGTATAAAAAATGATATAACCAATCAACCACACCAGAATACAGCAAAGGAACAGTAAGCACGTGATATTATCTCAACTTTCAAACTGAAGTACAACAATTGGAAATTTCGAAGATACAATAGTGATTTAGATTGGACATGTTCTCAGAGATCAAGTCTTGAGAGCAAGCTTTTGTTTTGTGGTGGTGGCACAAGCATCTCTAATACTCGGAGGTTAATTTATGATGCTAAGTCCTGATCTTCAATTTTTGGCAACCTAAGAAACTAGGCAAAAATACTTAAACTACAACAGAATTGCAAGTAAAACAAATCATCTCCTGATTACTAACGTTACAGTCTGAAATCTATCATTCATAGAACAAATTTTCATTGATGAAAGATCTGAAGCAAGAAGAAGGGATTGTAGGACTTCTGGCTACTTCTGGATCTCAGAAAAATTGATAGGCAGGAGAACAAAGCTCTCAAGAATATCTTAAATGGCTCTGTCCCTTGAGCTTCTCTTTTTTATCATATAAGAACTGACAAAACCCAACATTCAAAAGTTGCTTCTTTCCACATTTTCTCATCAACCAACCAGAGTACAAAAAGGAAGTAAATTGATGATCGATATTCAACAAAACAAGAAAGACAGCACAATCCTCCACATTTAGCAAAGTACAAACAAAACCATGTCATTCTCAAATTAAAAATGAAATAAAATAAAATAAAAGACGCAGCTTCACAAGCCAAATCAGAGAAACAAAGCATACCCAGATCACCATTTTGAACTATAACCATGGAAATGTGGAAGATCTACACAAATGAAGAAAAGTTTCATCTGGGTTCAGAGCAGATTGGTGGCAATGCGGGAAGGGGCATAATGGGAATAAAAATGCGGTAAGAGTAAGAGTAATACCTGAGGAGGAAGAAGAAGAAAAAGATTTAGTTGCTGAAATGGATCAAACACAGTGGTTGAAGTGGTAATAATAGCAGTAATGATTCTGCTGGTGAGAGTGAGATCCCATCTCTATAGCAGTCACAATCTCTCTCTCTCTCTGAAATGCTTTGTTTCTTTCTCTCTCTAAAAAAAGTCTCTCTCTTTCTCACTCTTCAAAGAGCCGCAACAACTGGTAGGTTGTCTCATCCGGCAAAAACCACCAAACTCAGTAAATGACTTTGGATAAACAAAATATTATTTCAATATTACCTGAAAAGTCACCTTCCACCTTCCACCCCCTCTCTCCTCTCTTGTATTTCTCTATGTTTTTTCCATTTTGTTTGGGGTTATTTTTTATTTTTTATTTTTTATAGATTTTTATTTCCCTAATTTATATTCAAGCTTTTCTATGTAAGAGCCAGGAGTCAATTAATTAATATCTTGAGGCCTCTAATATCCCTAATATCATGATCTCTAAGAATTCCTTTTTGAGATAAGAACCTACCATCCTTCAGAAATACAGTTGTCTTTATTTATTAAACTTTATAATCATTATAGAGAAATAGCGTAAGCTCAAATCCTACGACTCATCAGAAATTAAAAATCAATGCTCATTGTTTTTTTTTTAAAAGCTAGTATTGAGAATTTCTCAAGTCTATTACAATATAGTGAATATATATACTGAGGGATTCTAAACACGTTGGAAGCACTTTGTGATCAGGGGCAAGCCGAATCCCGATCGGGGATTAATCCCACCATTTGAGTATGGAGACACCTCGTGGTATTTACAAAAGAATATATATATATACCAAAATACTAAACACCCCCAAATTTTCTTTTCCAACTAATACAGAACTTGATATGCGGCTTGCATTATATTGCATTGAAAAATAACCATGTTGTAGAACCCGTCATGACGGTGCGATATTCACTGAAAAAATAAGGTTGGGATAAAAAAATTGAGAAGTGTAGCATTTTTCATTAGCTTAGCTGTATAACATTCCACAGTTTGAGTGATTTCCTTGACTAATACACCTTACAAGAGATGGAATTTACTAATTAGTTAGAAGTTCCATGAAGTGTCTTTCTTTTCTTCTTTATTATTATTTTTAAAACTTTTTTCAGCTCCCATGGAGGTGGAGCTGAAAATTGAAACTTACCTGATACCATGTATGCAGTTGGTCCGTGATTGGTAAATACTGTAAAATGGCATGCATCATCAAAAAAATAGCCACACACAAAACAAAAAAAAAAAACACGAGTTGGGTTAGGCAGTGTGTGTGGGGTATGAGATTGTAGAAGGTGAGAACTAAAAGAGTTGGTTTACAAGTCAATTTTTTTGTTTTAGAAAAATTATGAACTCTAGATCATCATCATCATTATTAGAATGACAGTTTCACTTCACCATAATAAAATTAAAACCCTTCATTCTCAATTTTCTTTATTTTTGACAAAAAAAAAAAGTTTCTTGTTCAACTTCACACGTCTCCAAAAATATTCAACATTGTAATTTTCAAATTAATGGCCTCTTGACCATTTTTAGGCCAATGGTGTTATAACACCACCAAATGTCATTTGACTGATCCCATTTTTTTAATCATTTTTTTTATGTGGTACTAAGAAATTTTTTATGGTTTATTTTTATTTTTTTGGAGAATGGTCTCTTGACTTAATGAAATGGGTAAATGTTAAAAATATCTTACTTGAAAGAGATTTAATTGTTTTAAATTCAATAAAATTTTAATTACACTGGTGTAATTGATTCTCATCCACTGTGCATGGGGTGCAATATCTCCATCAGTTTGCAAATAAATTATAACATTCTCATTCAACTTTCAAAAAGTTGATCCACCATGCATAATAAAAATACTTATTCAAAGTATTATAATGTGCTCTACCCTCCTCTCTCTCTCTATAGCATGATGCATCTGGCAAACAATGAGATCACTAGATATTTTGAAGAGGGTGATGGCTAATCTATATGGACTCTTTATGCTAAATTGTTTCAAAAGTATTAAAAAATGAGAAAAGGAAAACTCAAATCCCACCACAATAAGTAAATTATTCAGATTCGTCCAAAAGGGTTGATAACCAACTGTTGGAAGATCATATTCTTCTTCTTTTTTAGAGATAAAGGTAGATTCAACTACGTATTGTTGCTTATGCATCCCAAAGTGATTGGTGACCATGGTGTCATTATATTTCCTTGTTTTTGTTTTCAATAATTTCCAGAGATAATTATCTAGGTTTTGATGTTTTCTTTCC
Organism: Prunus avium; assembly: GCF_965620075.1. Lineage (NCBI taxonomy): Eukaryota > Viridiplantae > Streptophyta > Magnoliopsida > Rosales > Rosaceae > Prunus > Prunus avium. Next base: position 1,646,968 of record NC_142286.1, read on the forward strand.
TTCACATTCACGACAAGGGTTCGATTTCACGGACGCTTACACAAACGTCTAAGCGGGAAAATGAGAGAAGAATCAAGAACACCGGTAATTACAGTTTAACCAACAAGTTATTTCAACATCTCAGATGCTACTTGATTGGTCCACCGCATAATTAATCCTAGACCCGCATATCTGAATCTGTTAATACTGGGATACCACTTTGCAGTGACAGCCTAACAGCTAAAATTGAAACAATCCACCTCCTTTACAAAATTTGGCACACAATATTCCATTTACCAATAAATTGTATTTGAGAGGCGGCCCTTCTCCAATCATGTCATATCAACAAGTTTGATGCGTGAAAGCTAAGGGATCAGACCAATCCAGACAGATTAAGAAGTGTTCAATTTGTATGCAGCAATTGGAGTTCAGCTGCAAAGTAAACGTCAATGCTTGAAAATGGGATAACAGAATATTATAAACACATTATTTTATTTCTAATTGCATAAAATTAGTCCTCCGCAGAGCTGGATTACATGATGGAACAAGAATTTCTGGAGAGAGAGAGAGAGAGAGAGACATCCAACCAACACAAACATATAACCACAGACAGATTTAGAGCTTTATATTTTCATAAATATTATTGCACAAACCGGTGTTTCAGTCACTCCAATATACTTAAAGGGGCCTTCGTTCCAGATGGCTTCCAAAAGGTAAAAAGTAAAAAACTGCTGAGAATCATTTTGGGGTATTTGCTAGTAAAAGAAAAGAAGAATGAGATTGACAAGGTAAATATTTCCACATAATCACCACAAACTAGGTTAGCCTTCCTATCACTCAGTAATGTAATATTGCTGCTGATGGCTGAGGCTGTTGTCTTCTGGGGTGATTGCCTTGTCTATCGGTCTAAATTTGCTCTTCTTAACCCTTTTGGTTGGTCTGCAGTGATGCCTGGTCATTTTATAGTGAGGGCCTTAACGCCCTTAAATGAGGGCCTATCTCTTAATTATTGGATCAAACTAACTAATTTGATCCAACGGCTAAGAGATAGGGCCTCATCTAAGGCCCTCACTATATAGAATTCTATCAGTGATGCCTCCCTGGTTCTAGGGTGGCCTAGTGATTTTGGTTTCGTTTTGTTACTGTGATTGTTTGTCTACATTTACCCTGCTTCAGCTGTTCATTGCCAATCATCGGGCTTGGTTTTTATTAAGCCTGCTTTTGTTTGTTGGGGTTCTGCATTTTTATTCCGGTTTGGCCTTGCCTTTTTGCAGCTGTTTTTCAAGTGTTCAACTGGGTCCCAATTTGATTAATTTCATTATTTTCCTATTAAAGTTGTTTCTTAATCATTAGGCTTACAACAGAGGTTGCCTTCTCAAAGAAGTAATATATAGGGCAATACACTCACCTAAAGACCTAAAAATGAGGTCATTTGAACAATTGTTTAATAAAAGTCCTTGAATTAATCTAAGGGTGCATGTTGTTAGTACTTTAAATTCTCACGCATACTCCTTGTTTTACTCAAACAACTCTTTAACAATTCTAACCTAAGGAATAATAATAATAAGGCTTATTATCACAAAAGGTCCCTAAGGTTTACGAAACTATCAGATTTCATCCTTAATGTTTTTTTGTGTCATTAGTGGTCCTCAAGGTTAGTATGTATGATCACAAATGGTCCCTGCCGTTAGATTCCGTCAAAAACTCCGTTAGTTTGCTGATGTGGCATATATATATATCACAAAACATCCCTGAGATTTACACACCTATCACAAATGGTCCCTGCAAATTTTTTAAATTTTTTAAATTTAAAATTCATAAAATTTTGGTTTTATTTTTTAAATTTTATGAATTTTAAATTATTTTAAAATATATATTGTATTTTAAATACACATGACACTATATTATTTTAGATGTGGGCTCCACATAGATGCCACATCAACAAACTAATGGAGTTTTTAAAAAATAATTTAAAATTCATAAAATTTAAAAATGAAAAAAACCAAGGGTTTAGGGATTATAAATGGTCCTTAAGGTTAAAATCCTTATATAAATGATTTTTTCATTTTTAAATTTTATAAATTTTAAATTATTTTAAAAAAACTTCATTAGTTTGTTGGTGTGGCATATATGTGGAGCCCACATCTTCAAAAATATAGTGTCATATGTGTTTAAAATACAATATATATTTTTAAATAATATAAAAAAGAAAACCAAAATTCATAAAATTTTAAATTAAAAAATTAAAAAATTTCGCAAGGACCATTTGTGATAGATGTGTAAACCTTAGGGATGTTTTGTGATATGTATATATGCCACGTCAGCAAACTAACAGAGTTTTTGACAAAACCTAACGGCAAGGACCATTTGTGATTATACATACTAACCTTGAGGACCACGAGTGACACAAAAAAACATTAAGGATGCAATCTGATAGTTTCGTAAACCTTAGGGACCTTTTGTGATAATAAGCCTAATAATAATAAATAAAAAATTAGGGATACACGTTCATCCCTGTCTTCCTCCTCTCCATCCATCTTTCTCCCCCTCCTTCCCTTTCGCCATCGCTCTTTCCCAGTCTCCATGAACAAAGATAGAAAAATAAAGCATATTATTCTTGTTGGACCAAGGCTTATCATTGTGACCTTGATAGAGTCATAAGAAACCTCTCGACCAAAAAATCCATTCGACCAAGGCGTATCAAGACAACATCCATTCAACTCCAAGGCCTCGTTTGGTTCATGAAAAGGAAACTTGGGATGGGAAATCAATTGCTTTCCCATTTTTGGTAAGTCATACATGGGAAATCGTTGCCTTGGACATGGGAAAGTAGGGGGGGGAAGTGAAGCCATCCTCCCTCCTTAGGTTTTACTTTCCCTTCTCATGGGAAAGTAAGGCTAGCATTAAATACACATTTTTTTGACTAATTTGTCCTTACTAATAATTTATAATTATAGTTTTATCCAACAACTATTGGTATTCCTTTTTTATTTTTTAATTCATAACATATTTTTAATAGGGGTAAAATTGGGAAACTAAACAAAATTAGTTTTTCATTCCTACTCAAACCAAACATGGGAAATGAAATAAAGTAATATTTACGGGTTACTTTCCCATCAAATCCATTCTGTGAACCAAACGGGGCCTTAAAGAAAAAAAGAAACCTCTCGACTCCATGTGACTTTGTGTAGGGAATTCACAATTTAAATTTCCACCATGTATTTGCATAGGAAAACCCCATAAATAAAAATAACTAAGAATCAAGATATGCTTATGTAATTTTTTTAAAAAACAGATAAGCTTATTCTCTTCACCCTAATAAAAACAATTCTTCTGATATTTATTTCTTGTGTGTGTTTTTCAGTTGGCAATGGGAATTGAATATCCTCTGTTCATGGATGAAAGAGCGATGATGAAAGAGGGGAGGGGGAGGAGTCACCACTTTGGCCAACACTTTACCCCTTACGGGCCGACCCGGTGTGAATGGGGATCAGTCTGGGTTGTGGTTAAGGCTTAAAGGTGCCACCCATAGTTGGGGCCCATCTAGGATCACCTCATGGTTCATACCAAAAAAAAAAAAAAAGGGGAGGGGGAAAAAGACGGCTAGGGAGGAAGAGGAGGGATGAAAGTGCATCTCTAATTTTTTTTAATTTTTTTTTTGTGGGTTAGAACGGTTAAAAAATAGTTGTTTGGGTAAAACAAGGGGATATGATGACGGTTTAAATTACTAACAACATGTGCCATTAGATTAATCCAAGGGCTTTTATTAAGTAAATGCTCACATGACCTCATTTTTAGGTCCTTCGGTGAGCAGGACAGATATACAGGGTACCCTAATATATATTTGAGAAACAATAGAGGGCAAATGACTCGGAATGAATTAGAAAGAAGATTTTCTTATATATATATTTTTTTGGTATGCCAAATTAAATGAGTTGTTTCCAATATAATAAATTTTTTTAGTACTCCTTCAATGCTTTCTTACATCCAAAAATGAAGCTAGTCACAGTCAAAAGGGTAGATGTTGTTCGTTCATTCACTCAAAAACTGCAGGGTAGATAGAATTCCCCACAAAAAGCAAATAGCATCAGCAATCAAGTAACTCAACCTGACCAAAGATTCAAACTTTGGGCCACATTCTCAGTTAGAACTTAGAAGGTTGTGGTACAATTCATATCATGCTTCTGCACTCAAACATGAACTTATCTATCTGATTATTGATGCAGAAAACCCAACGAACAAACATGGTATTAAGTACAAAACGGATAGCTTTCACGAATTTTAATGAGACTATCTACGAAAACGGAGGTGGTGAAGAAAAGAAGGTTTATGCAATGGAATATAATATATCTCACCCAAAGCAAATCTTCTGCATGAATATAGATAGATGATAACTTGAACACACAAACTATCATAGAGGAACCCTTCAAACATACATTTGACACAACACAGAGAAATGTAATCAACTCTTTGAAAGAAATCTCCATTTCTGGAAAAGAATAATCAAAATAGATGTCCCACATACACCATTTTCTTCATCAACATGTGCATCTGCATAACTGGTATAAGAAGATGCATATCCGCATTGTTCAGAAGCACGTAATACCAAGTAAAACAGCAAACTAAAATATCAAATTTCTTAGTCATCTAATGGCTCCTTCAGAAACCTGTGCTTTGTCAATGGAAATTTGAATCTCTATAGGGTCGTCTGAAGATAACATAGATTCCCTAACAAAGGCTTCTTGATGTCAGTACCTAAAGCTATAACACATCAATTCTTTCCATTTAAAATTGTCCAAAATCAATGTGAAATAACACGAACACAAGTAGCATGGAAATGATATCTCTTCTGCAAAACACTGTAAAGCCACGAGCATATTCTGGTGGAAGCTGGTTATTCACCACTTCCAATTAGAAAACGTCCTGCCAGCAGTAGGTTCCACGTTGGACTTAATCACAGATTAATAACAAGATGTGACCTAATAAACCAACTGGGCCGCTCAAATCTATCTGTGACTAAAGTATGGTTTCACCCTTCTTCATTTTCTTTTTTCAACCATGGAAAAAATGATAAATTGTTGTCACAGATTTTATTGCTTTATCAAAATTTATCACCATTCTAGAATGTAAACAACAAAGTGCTAAGCTTTGTAATTTCTTTCCTATCCCAAGTTTCGTAATCACGTATCCAGAGTTTCCCAACAACTTTGCATATCACTAACAAGATTACATGCAAAATTCTGACAAATCAACAATGCTTAGCACCACAATACTGCAACAACAGATATGAAACGAAAATTGAAAATCTCATCCATAAAATATGTCAAAATTTATATATTCATACTGAATTTAAACTTATCACAGTGTTATAACCGAAACGCATTATGAATAATCCACAAAAAATATGAACTTAAGCTAAACAACCGAAAACTTCACTTACCCAATTGCTTCCCAACCCAAACCCGCCAATTTTTCTTGCTCAATCAATACATTCCTCTACTGTTGTTGAGAATCGACCCCAGCGTGCCCAAAACTGCGAAAGCCAAGAGCGGACTAACATCCAAGGTATCGAAAATCGGCGGGATTATGTTGCGAAAGAGATTCAAATAGGGATCACAGAGGTCCCGAATCGCCGAAAGGGGTTGGCGGTCCCAAGGAATATTGGGGAACCAACTGAGCAAAACCCTAACCATCAAAACCCCACTGTAGATATCGAGCCATTTGGAGAGTCCGGCGGCGACCACCGTCAACGGCGTGTTCAAGTAGCCGCTCGGGCGGTCTCCGAGCGCCGCGAAGAAGAGGGTTCCGGTGGCGGAACCGATGGAGGGTCCGAATTGGGATCCGAATTTCAATAGTGATATTGAGAGGTTGCGGACGACGGCTAGGGTTAGGGCGAAGAGGGTGGTGAGTGTCCGAGTAGGGAGATGGGCTAGGAGTGGTGGGTACTGAGATGGGATTTGGGTATTTAGGGTTTTGGGGTTTGTGGTGAGAGAGGTGCAGAGGGGTCTGAGGGAGAATTTGGGAATTTTGTTGGGGTTAAGGTTAGGGTTGGGGCTGAATTTGAGAGTGGGGGTGCAGAAAGGTTTGAGCTTGGGTTTGGGTCTGATTGGGTTTGAGGTTTGGAAGAGGATAGCATGAGAAGCCATGACTGAAGCCATGGTTGCTTTGGAGCTTTCTGTTCTGATGAAGGCAGCGAAGTGCCCAATTATACTACCGACTTGTCTTGCGTACAATGCCCTGTTCTGTTTTAGACTGTAGAGATAAGTGAAAACTAACGGCATATAAAATAGGGACCCTATAAAATAATAATAACAATTATTTTTTGTCTTCGGTATTTTATTTTTTATTTTTTGAAATACAGATATATGTCTTGTTTAGCTAAATTCTATACATACGACTATATTATTTAAGAAAAATGCTAGCGTATGTCGCATTCAAATAAATAAGAGCTTTTTCAGAGTTATTCCAGCAAGTTATATGTATCTCATATTATTGTAATGCAAAAACTAATGTTAATCGTGCATGAATCGATGCTTAACAACGAAAACAATATCATTTGTGTAAAAATGTAAAAAGTACGTAAACTTCAATACGATTAACGCTAGCACTTTTCTTATCGTAAAAAATTGAAACTGTTTGGCCATTGTAACAAATTGAAAATGAATTGGTTAATCATTTACTTCTTTATTAAAAAATTTAATTATTTTCCGAATCCGAACAAAACACCTTTGATCTCGATCTTTTGTGAACATCCTAATTGCTTTTATTTTTGTTGTCTTGCCCTTAATTTAAATAGAGTTAAAAGGATTTCCTTTTTCTTTTGAGCTAAACTCCAGAAATTAAAAGAGCAAAAACGAGGCATATATAATAAGACAAAGAATTTTCGCAAAGGCTGACCGACTCTTTTGAGTCTGACGTATGGGCCGACGAGGCAAACAAGCCACCTGCCAGCGCCACGTCTTGAGGCTTCACTGCTTTAGCAATCAGCATCTAGACACGTGTCAACAAACTGTGACACAATCATGAAAGCTCACACCATCATATATAGAGAGATTTTTATATGATCCCAGTGCATCACTTAATCTCATCATCCATTGCAGCTTTCAGCAATGGAGTTGAAACTCAGAAGAAAAAACAATTGCTCATCTGCAGTTTTGCTGATTCTCTGCACTATATTGTTATTGGTCACTACTAGCTTTGGTTCTGCAGATGAAGGAGAGCAGCAGTATAAGGTGGAGGAAAGCAGAAACGATGATGCACCAGAAAAACCATCTTTGTGGAAGATGACCAGAAATGCTTTTCCTCCGTACAAATCTTACCTGGAGAAGGCCAAAGCGCTTTTGAACCAAGGGCAAGCCTACATCTTCCCTCCCAGTTTAGAGTATGTTTTTTTATATAAATATTTTCTTTAGTAATTATTTTGTTTTTGAGGAAGTTAATTAACTATGTGATTATTATTGATTTGGTGTTAGTTTTAAGGGGAGTGGTAATAATATTTATGATGGAGAGGAGGCTGGGAGCAGAGGAGGAGGAGGAGCTGGAGAGAAGGTGAGAGAGGTTGTGGGGAATAGTTTCGGGAAGAGCAAAGAGACGGTTGATTCCTCGGCTAAATCAGCAGCCAAATTAGTTGGGGAAACAGTGCAGAAGACGAAGGAGAAAGTGAAGAGGAGCTTTTCTGACAGAGAAAGTAGAGAACCTCAATATGAGCTCTAGGCTCCTCTGTTTGAGTAACAGAGCATATATTAAGTTTTTGGGTTTTCTTGTAGCATGGATATGCTGGTAATTAAGTTCAAATTTTTGTAGTGAGTGCAGAGCTTGATATAAATACAAAAAATAAAATAAAAGAAAAAAGGATTGGATCAATATGAATTTCGTTTGTTCTCTTTTCATATGGGTTTTACTCCTCTATTTGTATAATAGTGATCCATTGATAAGTAAGAGCATTTCCACCATGGCTGAAAATACCTCTACACCAATGAATTCTAGCCAGCCCATCAAGATTGGGAGCCCGAAGGCACGTTAATGAAGAATTTTTTTATAAAAAAATCGAAAACATTTCTAAAGAAATTTTTTTATGCATACATAGTAATTTTTTATTTATTAATCTCATACATATGAGGTCACGGCAATGGGTGGAAAAGCATAAAAAAGTAGTTAGGGAAAATACTATTTATATGAACAGTAATTATTCTTATTTGCCTTTGGACATCTATTTTAGTAATCGTTCTTATTTGTCTTTGTCATAAACAGTAATCATTCTTATTTGCCTTTGGACATCTATTTTAGTAATCGTTCTTATTTGTCTTTGGACATGACAAATAGATGGAAGTACTAAGTGATATACATTATTATTTTTGTTTCTGTATTTATTATTTTTATTAATACTCAATTCTTACTAAAAGAATTTATAGAGATGGAGAAAACAAAGTGATGTGATGTTAAAAAAAAACAATGCGGAAATGAAAATCATGATAGAGGCTAAAAATGATTGAAACTCTATTTTTGTTTAATACATCATGATGGAGGCTAAAAATGATTGAAACTCTAAACATCACCACTTCAGCAATGTAAGTCCTTGTCATCTTCCATTTCAGCGTATCTGGTTCATCACATCTGCTCCGTGAGTGCCATTTGGATGACTAGGATTGTGACACGTCATAATTCATTAAAAAATTTATTCTCCCCTCAACTTCTAAAATTCTCCAAAAATACCTCCCAGTATCAAAAAAATTACTACGATTTACTACAAACCCAATTCCCACCTCTACTATTTTCTGTAAACTCCATTTCTACAAATGACTTCAAAATACTTTGCAACATGTTTTCTTACACTTCCAACAATAAATCCAAATAAGTTTAAAAAATTCAACTTAATTTTTAAAAATAACCAAAACTCTAATTTTCACCACTTTGAGCCCCCAAAAGAATTTATTTCACACAAATAATTCCAACTAAAAATAAAAAAAAATCTCCAAGGACTCGCAATGTCACAAATTACCCCGAAAATTGTATTTAGATCCAGCTTAATCTTAGCTTGTTTTCTTTCCCTTCGCTATCACCCAGAAGGACAACTAATTTACAATATTTTAACTAATCTTTAGTTTCCCCCAATATTTCAACTTAAAATTTGAAAAGAAACTCGTTAATTTTTGTGGGGATCATGCATCAAATTATGTGTATATACAGACATAACTATTATCTCTGACTATCTTATATACACAAACGAAATGAAAATGACAAAGCTGTTAACAATGGAAGTTGTGTGAGTCTCTAACTTGTACTAACAACATTGTAATGAAAGTTGTGTGACTGACTCCATGTAAAAAGGTGAATGCACATATATGAACAGAAACGGCCTTATATATTCAACAATATGAAAATCGATGTCTTCATGGTTGTTATACTTATACTCTTTTTCAAATAAAATTCTATTTTTTATTGCAAATACGATAAAAATAAGCAAGAAATTGCAAACGATACTACTAAATCTTTAAATTCAAAATTAGAACAGAAAATACAAGCTCATTGTCCAACTAATTGGGAAGGCTATGCGGAAAACTGGTCCAGTTTAAGAGTCGGCAATTGTAACCTCCACTTCCACACCAGGTTCAATTGTAATGGATGTAATTTGCTTGACCACATCAGAAGAGCTAAAGAGGTCAATAACCCTCTTGTGGACACGCAACTCAAATCTGTCCCATGTGTTGGTACCTGTAAATCACAAACAAACCCTTTAAAATGCAAATGCAGACAATGTATTTCCGTAACTGGTCAGGTATGAACAGGCCACAGTAAGTCAAGGGTAACCCGAAACCAACTCTAAGAATGACCACAAAAGCCATAACCCTTGTCCATAAACTAGCCCATGAGGCATTCATATATACACTAAAACAACGATAGAAATATAACAATATCATTTGAGCAAGCACATTTCACACAGAAATGTACCTTCACCACAAGGAGCCTTCCTGGTGGTAATGTGCAGAACCTTGGTTGGCATTCTCACGGGTCCCTTAACCCTGAGCCTCTTGTCCTTTGCACCACGAACAAGATCAGTGCACACTATCAATAAAATACATGTCAATCCAACAGGCTAAACAAATATGCAAACAAGAAAACGTGATTCTTATAATCTGAACAATGGTGGATAAACCGATTTTATTTAGACCACGTCACAAAGCCATTAAAGAAAAACAAAATTGAATAACAGTTAGACAATCAAACTCATAAAAACCAGCAAAATCTAAGAGATTAAGAAGATAATTCAGGTATGACAAACCAATCTGATTGAAAAGGCATTGCACTGGTTTCACGTGATATGTACACAATATTATACTGCAACCACAAAGTTTTCTACAAAGTTCAATTCGCACTAACAAATATGCAGCTACTGAACGGGTGTTACGAAAATAGAAAATGGGAACAAACGCGACCCTAAGAGATACTAATTACTAATACAATAGTCCATTTCAAATGAAAAACAAAGAATAAGGACCTATTGCAAGTAATACGAATCAGGCAAAACTAAAATAAATATAATAAGCAAAAGCAGATACCTTTCTCGAGGTTCTTCACGTTCTTGGAAGAGAGAGTGATCCTGATCTTGTGGATCTGCTCCTGAGGCTCCTCCAGCCCTGGCTTGTTTGGTTTCATCGCTGCGTAAGCCATTGTGTTCAAGCTACTTGTTCGCTTTCCTACATATCGAGATAAAACACAACGGTTAATCACATACATCATATTCAATCTATAAGAAATCAGAAACGAAATGAACTTGGTTTCAGTCTGGGAAAATCACAGACCTGGGTGCGGGTGCGGGTGTGGAGGGGAGGAAGGAGGTCTGGAGCTGCGGCTTCTTCAATAACTCTTTCTCAAAGCGATGGAAGGAGCAGCCAAGTCTAGTGAGTTTATATATCATGGGTTATCAGGGTTTTGAGCGCGAAAGTTAAGGGCGGGTCGGGTTGACGATTTTTGAACGTGGGTGACTCTGTGTTTCTGTGACTCTGTGACTCTGTGACTCTGGGCTTCATCAGACAAATTATATTTTTTACTTTCTGTGTTTCCCTACTATTTGTTATTTATCATGATAATAGGGTTCATTTGTTACCAAATTTGGTTTTGGAAAATCTTCTTGGAAATTTTTGGTGACCATATTTTTGGTTCCCATTTTGTTCTATGGTACCTCTTCCTAAAACAAAATTATAGTCATATAATTATTTATTTTGTGTATGCCAGTGCCGCCCTCAAATTAACAGGAGAAGTTGTACTTATTTACAAAACATCTAATGACCTTAATTTACAATATTTTAACTAATCTTTAGTTTCCCCCAATATTTCAACTTAAAATTTGAAAAGAAACTCGTTAACTTTTGTGGGTATCATGCATCAAATTATGTGTATATACAGACATAACTATTATCTCTGACTATCTTATATACACAAACGAAATGAAAATGACAAGCTGTTAACAATGGAAGTTGTGTGAGTCTCTAACTTATACTAACAGCATTGTAATGAAAGTTGTGTGACTGACTCCATATAAAAAGGTGAATGCACATATATGAACAGAAACGGCCACATTAAAATAAACAAAACAACATGCTACAACTACCAAAAGGAAAATCGGATATCCTATGTTGATGCCATGTCTATTTTCAAATTAATTTGTTCATACAATGTTTATTTTCAAAATTGCAAGTATAAATGCCTCACAATACGATACAAACTAGTACTCCAGGGGGGGAAAAAGAAAACCCTAAGAGCATGTTTGTTTATTATGAATGGAGGAAATTATGAATTGGGAATTTAGTAATAGAGAAATTAATGAATTGGAAGAATCCCATTCATAATTTTGAGACCACTAAATTGCTGATTTTAACGTGAAACCCTTGTTGCGAATATCGCATTTGTGTTGGATCTTGTGAGACACGTACGGGGTGTTAAAATTCTGTTGAATTTTGGTCGGTTTCTAGTGAGTTAGGTGTAAGTTTTGTGTATGCTGTTTGCTTATTATCGCTTTCAATTTTGCGATGTAAAAACAATCCTCTGTTTAGGTTGTGCTTTTTAGTTTTTGTGCCAGCTCTTCGTGATAGAATGAAATTTGATAATTTTATCAAGAAACCGAAGGTTCAATTAATAAGTTGACAAATATATCGTATTATTAGTAAAGACATAAAAACTATAAAACAAACTTTTTTACAATAATGGTATTTTAAATTACTGTAATACTCTTAGGATATAATGTACACCACATTGGCATATGCCACTACAAACAGTCCAGTAACCTTGGTACCTTTTAAGACGTTGATTCGCACTCTTCCTCGTACAATATCCTTTTTGCTTTACATGAAAGGTTGATCATATTGATTGAAGTTGAGAAGATGATCATATCCGATATCATTTGACCACTTAATTAAATTATTGAAATCGTGTTCATTGATTTTGTAGGACACAATTAGATGTCTAAATGGTTTCTGATTTGTCTAATTTTTTGCAAGGATAATCTATGAATGAAGACCTAAAAAAAAGATTGTTTGGATCGTTGAAAAAAAAATCGTAAGGTACCCTAAACGGTGTCCTTCAAGTCCGTACATACCTTATATGTTTAATTTTTAATTTTTACCTTTTCTGTGGGTGAGGTTTTTTCGCACTAGTTGGCTAGGTTGATTTCATATTGCCTATTTACCACATATAAAAGTTATTTCTTGATGAATTTTTACCTTTTGTTAGGTAGATTATGTGTATCTTAATTACATGTGTCGAGTTTTTTGATTTTGTGAATGTAAATTATGAATTTTTTGAGACATAAATGTTCAAAATTCAAATTCAAAATCAGAGAGTAACAAATGCATCAAATAAATCACTTTAAATTAGTTTCCATTATTTACATTCAAGGGCAAAATAGTCATAAAAAGTAAGTAATAAATGAAATTTGGGTTTTTATTTAATAACTGTAATACAAGGGTTTTTTCAACATTTTAGTCTTTGACTGGGTCTACATCGAAATACTTGAAGTAAGAATAACATTTTTGGTAGACTAATTCTCTTATTGATATCACAACTACATCTTCTCATGTTTAATAAAATTCTTAAACTTACATGTGCGGTAATTGATAATGTCGGTGTTGGCTTAATTATTACTTTTCTGTTGGTTGATCCTGTCTTGATTGCTGAAACTTTCAAGTTTTCAGGTAGTTGATCATGCATTCCATGAATTTGCAAAAGAAACATGTTGGAAGCAACAATTGAAGCCCCTTAGCCTCTTCAACCACAACTTCTACCCCTCGAACCCCATAATAAGCATATCCAACTTCACCAATTCCACAGGCAAACAATGTCAATTTGGACAAAACAAACATAGCACTATTTAGCTTAATCTTGCTCAGTCTCTTTTCCCTCCCTTATCATCCACAAGTACAATTATTTTGACTATTTATAATAGTATTTCTATACTAATATTTAGTTTCCACCAACATTTCAACTTATAATTTGAAAAGAAACTCGTTTTCAACATCAAATTAAGTGTTATAATACAATTATGCATGTTTGGCTATCTTATATATACACAAACGAAAAGAAAATGACAAGCTGTTAATAATGGAAGTTGTGTGAGTGTGTGATTAATACTAACAACATTGTAATGAAAATCGTGTGACTCTATATAAATTTGGTTAGTCTTATTTGGGTGGTTGGTTGAAAGTTTATACTTTAAATTTTAGAGATGTGAGGCGAAATTTATTATTTATCATAATTTGATGAACTGAATGACGATATTCTAAAATATAGGAAGGAGTTCGAACTCGGATATAAAGGATGAACACATAGCCTTAACTAACTAGCCTAATTTAGATACACATCTCAAAGTCATTGCTTACCAAACAATGGATTGGAATCTTACTTAAGTATCTCGTAGTACCAAAAACAAAAACAAAAGAAAAAATTAAAGTATATCGGCTGTTCTAACTTGACCAACTCATCCCCAGTTGCCCCTAAATTGAATCCACTATTCTTCAAACCTCCATTAACCAAAAATTAAATCATTAAAAATTCACTAATAAAAAAAGCTTTTGACGGTACGGTCGGTAGTACCGTATTTAAAGTCTCATTCCTCCTCCACTCTCTCACATCTTTCTACCACTCTCTTTCTATCAAACACCTAAATTTTCTCTCATATTTTCCTCTTATCCAAACAACCCTTCAGAATCTACCCTTTCTCTCTTCCCAATTTCCTTTCCCAATGGCAAGGTCCATCTCTCAAACCCTTACCCTAACCCGCCACCTCTCATCCAAATCATCGCCGTCTTCCTCCTCTCGCCTCATAACCCTCCGGGCCCAATCCAACCTTCCTTTTCACCATGAACCAACAACAGACTCATCCACCGACCCTCCTTCTGATCCCCTTTTGCGAAAGCTCGAGGACGCCATCCACCGGATCATGGTCCGCCGATCCGCACCCGATTGGCTCCCGTTTCTTCCCGGTACCTCCTACTGGGTCCCTCCGCCCCGGTCGAGATCCACCGGTCTGGCTCAGCTGGTCGATAAGCTGGCCAACCCTTTGACTGAGGAGGAGACCATGTCTATGACCACCATTAGAGGCTGGCCTTCTTCTGCTTACTTCATAGAAGGTTTGATTGAGTTTTTTGATCCTGTTCATTGGGTTTTGTTCAAAACTAGGTTTCTGAATTGTGGGTTCTCCTGGATTGTTAGTTGGAGTATCTGATTCTTTTGTGCAATTTGATCATCTGGGATTGGTTCTGAATTGTGTAATTTTCTGTATTTAGGTGAGAAATTGGTGCTAATGCTTTATCTTCCTTTCTATTTGTAGGTGCATCTCCACAACCGATGGAGGCGGTGGATCAAAGTTCTAATAACGTGTCCTCCAAGTCTGAAGATGAGGAAGGATGAACAATGTATTTCTCAAAACCGGCATCTGAGGTGAGCTTAATGTCAGATCAATTGCCTGATTTTATAATTGTTGGAAGAAATGTTTTTGCTCAATTAGTAAAATCAATGCCATTCATTTTGGATTCTATCTGGTGGAATTTAATGTTTTGGGCAGCAAATAATCAAACTAATTTGGGGGTAAACTGGATTAACTGAGGCTATTTAGTGGAGGTTTATAATTACAGATGTTAAGCTGCTGCATATGCGATGACCGAAGAGAAATTCTTTTTCTTCCCTAAAGTAGCAAACATATTTTATGAATACAATATAGGTTGACCAATGCCTCAATATGGAACGTAATGAATTACAGTCTCTGTTGGGAACATCTGTTTTGAGCTTGTTCACTCTGCTTCAGATCAGGTGTTTAAGGCCATGGTTAATTCACAGCCCTTTATTAAATTATCATGAGAGGTGTGTGCAAGCTCTGAATTTGGATGCTAATAAATCATCAATTGTTGAATTCATATATTTATGTGAGAAAATGGATTTGGAGTGAATGTCAAATATGATCTTTTAGTATACCGGTGATTTTTACTTGAAAAGAGTTGATGCTGTGTTGTGGGGGCTAATCTCCCTGGTTCAAATGACGGGGCTGCTTATCTTAGAATATTTGTTTTGCATTCCTGACAAGCAGTTGATAACTAGGCAGAAATAAATCTGTCCTGTTCTAGATGGACTTGTTCCTTCAATTTTAATATTGGTTAAGCAAAGCTATTGCTTGAAAGCTAATTATGCCTTGGTTGCTGGGATACGCAGGCTCATCTGGTCTTGTAAATTGTATGTTGGAGGACAAAAGGTGCATTGATGAAAGGCATTTCGTCAAGGTGAAGAGCTGTACAGATGCAACCTGGTTAGCCAGGTAGAATGACTTCTATCCAAGAGTTCAAGTTCACAACCCAAAAGGAGTTTACTGTAATTATTTTTCATGTATGTACAGTTGATTATCGTAGTTTAATTTCAGTTGAATTGTATGTTATTTGTACCCTACCTTGCATGTTTAATTTGCTCTATTTGGGTTTACCATCTACATTTCAGTTTTTATCTGAATGTCCATGTAAATATAGTGAAAATTACATCAATCCTTTTTGTTTCATTGATATAATAATACCTCGGCTCGTTTTCGGAATTAACTATTATGTTTTGGCTTGATGCATTGATTAATTTCTTTTGTGCGACCGGCCATCATCTGTGTGTTGTTAATAGTTCAAAAGTAGTTAGAGGAGGAAAAGGGTTTTAAAATAAAACTAGGCATGTGTTTTGAACAGATTTTTATTTCAATTGTTTAATGTGGGTTGTTTCTCATTCAAGAAGGGAGGGCTAGTTTATGTTTGTGATGACTTAGATTGATTGGTAGTAGTTGGTAGGCTCTTTCCAAGTTATATTTTAATTGAATGGCCTTGCTAAGAATTAGGTGGCGCTTTTGGTGGTCTAATATATGTATTTTGAGGCAGGCCGATGCAACACGTGTGTACGATGTACAATTTATTCTGAACTATTAAACTAATTTTGCGGCATCTCAACCTATTACCCTCCGTGGAATTTATTAAATGGCACACGGAAAAAATCGTAGAAATTGGAGCATCAAATTCCCGAGTTTAATTTCCATCAAAATATGCATTATTTCACAATTGTCAGTGTTTACGAAATTCGATATACATATCCAAATATCGAAATCTTCAATTGCCAGAAATTGAAATGATGGAAATTGAAATTTTGTCATTTTAGAATTCTATGTAGTTTTCACTTTCTTCATCTTGGATGGTTAAGGTCTATTATAACAACTGCAATAAGTCAACTTTCATGTTTGAAAACCTCTAATATTTGTCCCCATATCTTTGGAGGAAAAATTTACGTCGACCTGAGTGATGGGACATCTATTCCTACACATTTGTAACATCATGTCACATGAGTGTTGTAGGAACAGTTGTCCAATCTCTCGCCGGGGTATGTAAATTTTTCTTCATGTAAGACATCATCGTCTCATAAGAAACCCAGAGGTTTCCATTGTTCTCAACCAGTATGAAACCATATGTCTACACCTTTCGACAAAAAACAAAACTGACAATTTGACAAGAATCATAAAGGTTTGTGAGATGCAGAAGTCATATATGAATGAAAGCAAGGAAAATTAAGCCATTTTTGGTGACTAAACCTATCCATGGATGAATAAGATTTAGGCTACTATTTATACTGGTGATTTTCTAAAGGATTGGAGACAATAAATGGAGGGTTTAATGAAATAAACTGATGCAGAAACTAAAGAAAATTCTTTTGGTCAGAAACTGATGTGTATTCTTTATCTAACCTGATATGTTGTGAGGAGGATAAGTATATGGAATAAGAACTGCACAGAAACTAAAACAAAATTTAATTCCATTTGTAACCCACCCATCTCAGCATTAAAATCTTCATGGTTTCCAATCTCATTGCTCTTCTATAAATCCTCTTACCCTCTCTCCAGCAATCCACAGAGCCAATCTAGCTTCCCTTTCTCTGACCTAGTATAAAACTGGGAGTTCCAACTTTGACAAAACCATGTCTAGAGAAGCTCGAGCAATATTTTCACTACTGCTAATGGCAGCATGTGCTGCAACCGTGCTGGCGGATGTGCCACCCTCGCCCTCTCCGACGATCCAAGGCCTATTGCCACCCGGGGCCCCAAGCTTTTTGCCACCAGGGGCTCCAAACTTTTTGCCACTGGGTGCTCCAATGATCCCAGGCCTATTGCCATCAGGGGTCCCAAGCCTTTTGCCACCAGGGACTCCAGGCTTCTTGCCACCAGGGATACCAGGCTTCTTGCCACCAGGGATCCCAGGCCTATTGCCACCAGGGAAACAGGGAGACATAGAAGCAGAGTGTTGGTCTTCACTTCAGGGCATTCCGGGGTGTGTATGGGAAATTTATGGCTCAATCTTTACTGGGAAACTCTCACTAGGCCCTGCTTGTTGCAAGGCTTTCCAATCAATTGATGCGAATTGCTTGGCTAAATTGCTCCCTCCTTTCTTCCCTCCATTGCCCCAGGGAGACTGTGCTCCAGGGATTGTTGCTGCTTCTAAAGCAGTTGGGTCAAAGCAGTAGTGGGCAACTGAGAGGATAGTTCTTGCAGGCAAAAAATTATATTTTTGTTCTCGATTAGTCATTGTCATGCAAGTTTTACGTATAACTTGAGTTTTGCTTAGGTTGTGAATTGTGATGAACATTTTAAAGAGTATAACATCTGATGAATCTTATTGCACTAAGTCTCTCTCTCTCTCTCTCTCTCTAAAATTCCCGGGGTAGGGTGATTGTATACGCTTCCCCTTTCATATTTACCGATTATGTGTTGTTCACATGATGAGATGATTGTGGAGAGTGTTAGTCATAAAACAGTGTCAAGATAGGGTCAGCATGTTGCCGGTCCAATATACTTCCAATTAAATATTTTCTTCCTTCCTGGCCATAAGAACAACTGTGTGCTGCCATGAGAGGGAAAATTTTGCATATTTCCTAGTTTCTCTTCCAAGAGAAACTCAAGATTTTTTGTGGCTTTCTATTACCAAAATACTTAAGTTTCTAATTTGCCCATAAATTTTAGCTCAAGTGATATGGGATGAGATGAGATCTTTTTTTAGAGTTCAGATCAAGTGGCATTGGCTTGTAACTCTGCAATAACATTTTATTGGGATTCTGGGTACATTTACATGAGAAAATAAATTCCACTAACTCAGAGGTACTTTTTTTTTTTCTTCTTCTAAATTTGCAACAAAATCCTAAATTCAGATAAATGGTTATTAAATTGAGGAAATCGAAAACAATGATGCTTGAACTTGGAAATCATGCAAATCAGACATTAAGTCACCAATGAGGTCCATTATAGCAACTGCAACAACAATACGGATTCCTATATACCATATACTGGGATTAGAAACTCCTGTATGGTATCCATAGATGGGTTTTTAACCTGCAACATTTTTGTTCATACACAGAAAATGTTATGACTTCAACAGTAGCTAAAGTAGATTTGCATTGCCTTACTTTCGCTACTCAGTAAAGAACGAAAATTTTTGGGGACTAGGGTAAACAAAGTTGGCTTATATTTTGGTCGATCCACAAAGATATCCTCCTCAAGTGAAAGTTTTGCGTATAACGGGTGTATAGTACATTTGAGATGTTGAATGTGAGAGTGACGGTGTATACATAAGCTGATTGTATGCAAGAATTTTCCCAACATCTCTTAACATTCTAGAAGTATGAAACCATATGTGTACACCAATGACGGAAAAAAATGAAGCCTGTTCTTTTCCCAACTAGGCTTCTTCCTAAGAAACTATTGCACCAAAGCCATGCATGACAAGTATCACTGTCCCACTGAAGGGTTTTAGTCCATTTTGGTGAGAGCAATAACGCTTGTGATGTGGCCAAAAGTAAAGCAAGAGCTTGTAGTGTTGGAATCAAACTAAATAGAGAATTAATTGAAATAAATTCTGGCAGGGTCGTTATAACTTTTGAAGCTCATATGGTCTTAGATCAGAAACACTATGGCAAACAGTTATAATGTTACTTAATAATGCTCATTAAAATAAAATAAAAACTGCACTATAACTAAATTCAATTTAATTCCATTTGTAACCCAGTTACCAGAGCATCAGAGTCTTCAACTTAGCTCAGGCTCATTGCTCTTATATAAATCCTTACCCTCTTCTCTCCAACCATCAACAAAGCCAATCTAGCTAACCCTTTTCTGATATAGTGCAAAAGTAAGAGTTCCAGGTTTGCCAATAACCATGTCTAGAAAAGTTGAAGCAATATTTTCACTACTGCTAATGGCAGCATGTGCTGCAACCGGCCTGGCGCATGTGCCCCCCCCACCAGCATTGCCTCTCTTTCCACCGATCCCAGGCCTATTGCCACCAGGGATCCCAGGGTTGCCGCTGCCAGGGAACCAGGATGACATAGCAAAGTGTTGGTCTTCACTTCAGAACGTTCCAGGGTGTGCATGGGAAATTTATACCTCAATCTCTACTGGTAAATTTGTAGTAGGCCCTGCTTGTTGCAAGGCCTTCCACGCAATTGACCAGAATTGCTTGCTGAAAATGTTCCCGTTCTTTCCTTCATTTCCTCCATTGATCAAGAGAAACTGTGCAAATGCTGCTGCTCCTAAAGCAGGTGGGTCAAAGCAGTAATATGCAGTTGAGAGGATAGTTCTCAGAGGAAATAAGTTGACTTCGTTTTCAATTAGTCACATAGTCATGCAGAGTTTTTACCTTCTGGTGCCATTTAAGTTGCTTTGGTTTTGGAGAATTCAGGATTGTGATATGTATTTGAAGGAGAATAACAGCTAATTAATCTCATTAAAATAACTCTCTCTCTCTCTCTCTCTCTCTCTCTCTCTCTCTCTCTCTCTCTCTCTCTCATACATCATTAAAATCCTTTCTTTCTTCCTTTGCCCAAAAACAACTGTGTAACCATCAATGGGAAAAAAAAGATTAGCAATATTTCCTAGTTCCTCTTCAAAGGGAAATGCAAGACACCATCTTCTAATAAAAAAAGTAAATTAGCAAACCAAATGATGATGCAGCTCAAGTAGTATTAGATGAGGTCATTTTTGTAGACTTTAGATTCAATTCCTTTTGCAAGGAAAAAGAAAACTGGAATGTGGTGGACAGATCATCTGTATTTTGACACTTCGTAATAACATTTGATTGGGAACATACACAGGCGAAATAAACTCCACTAAAATGGAGGCAGGTTTTCTAAATTTGCAACAAAATAAAATCCCAAGTGCTTATGTAAAACAATGATGCTTGAACTTGATAAGCATGCATATCAGGTGCTTATGTAAGTCACCATTGAGGTATATTATAGCAAATGCAATAACTATACATATTCTTCTGCCAAATAACAGGATTAAAACTTCCTGTATGTTATGCATACATAGGTTTCTAGCCAAGCCAACTTAAAAGATATGCCTAAAGAGAAATCCATATTTTTATTGTTGGTGTAATGTGGAAATATATTTAAAGCGTATAGCCGCGCGGCTATACTTTATAAATAGAATATTTTAAGCGTATTGCCGCACGTCTATACTTATACTCCAAAAATAGAATATTTTAAACGTATAGCTGGGCGGCTATACTCCAAAATATAATATCATACCTGTATAGCCGGTCGGCTATTCGGCTATACTCGATAAATATAGTAACTTAAAGGTTTAGCCTCTCGTCTATACTCCGAAAATAGAATATTTTAAAAGTATAGCCGGCGGCTATACTCCAAAAAATATAATATCGTACAACTATAGCCGATCGGCGATACTCCAAAATATAATATCGTACAAGTATAGCCGTGCAGCGATACTCGATAAATATAATAGCGTAAGCGTACACCCGTACGGCTATACTGCAAAATATAATATTTTAAATTATAGCCGTGCGGCTATACCCCCAAAATATAACAACGTACAAGTACAGCCGCACGGTTATACTCCAAAAATAGAATATCTTAAAAGGATCGCCGCACGGCTATACCCCTTAAGTAACATAGCATGGATTTCGCTTTTTTAATTACTTTAATTAGTAGTTATGTTTTAGTTATTATTTACTTAGTGAATTATTAGTGTTTAAATATTTTATTAAAGAAAAAAATAGAACATTTTAATTACTATGTATTAAGTAATATAATTCATGAAGTTAATTAAAATATTTAATACTAATTATTCACTAAAGAAATAATAATTAAAATATAATTACTAATTTAACTAATTAAATAAGACGAAGATATTATTTAATTACTAAAAATAAAATTAAAAAAAATTAATTAACCTAAACATACTAAGTTTATATTTATTTTAAAAAATCTCTCCCGACGAAACATCGTCGGCATATGTCTATCCCGTTGAAATTTGCCGTATTAGACCTCTCCCGACAAAATTTCATCAGTAGAGGTAATGTTCGTCAAGAGTGGTCTAATCTGACAAATCGGCATAGACAAGTGACGACGAACGTTCGTCGGTAGAGGTTTTTTGTTTTTTTTTTTGTTTTAATTTTAAAAATATAAAATAAATTTTTTTTCTTTAACTTTGTATTTTCAGACAACTTCTTTAATTTAATATATGTAATTAAGTAATATTTTAGCCTTTTTGAATTACTTTAATTAGTAATTATATTTTAATTATTATTTCTTTAGTGAATATTTAAATAATACTGATTTCATAAATGACTTACTAAATAGTAATGAATTATTTTGTGTAATTTTTTATATATTAAATAATAATTAAAACATTATATATTTAAAGAGTATATAATCACTGTATTAATACAATAAGCAATGTGTTTATACAAGAACAGATTATACAATCAGTTGTTTGATTGAAACATTGGACAATATTCTAATAATGGGCAAGCTAGGTTTGCTGTATTCATTTGTTTTAATCTGCATTTTTTTCTTTTGGTATTTGTTTGGTTGCAGACTTATTCTGAATCACGCGGTCACAATTTTACGCTCAATGCAACATTTGATGACGTTGAGTTCGACAAATATCAACAAGGAGGACGGGCTCCTGAATATCTTGCTATGGATGTATCGGTTGTAGGATTGGTGAGAAAATTTTCCGATTCTAGAAAGCCAATTGCTGCTATTTGCCATGGGCAGTAGGCAGCTGCTGGAGCTGTTAAAGGTCGAAAGTGTACTCGCTGCCGCAGGCGCTTACTGGGTAGAACCTAAGACCATGTCGGGTTGTTAATGGGGCTACATTTGGGATAACATATTCATATGCCCATTACTTGTGCTTTATATTGAAATTTGATTTATCACTCACCGAAGTGTCCTTTTCGTTTGTTGCTGCATCTAGAGTGTATTTTAATCGGATAATAATTCAGTTCCATTTAAAATAACATAAATTAATTTAGAGTAAATTGCCGTACACGACCCCAAACTAGGATCTCAATCGAACTTAATCTCCTAAACTTAAAAAGTAAGCAAATTTAACAAACAAATTATTTAAATGGCAAATTTAGCATTTGCCGTTAATTTGTGTGAATTTCATCCAATTTTCCATTAAGTATAAGGATAAACTCGTACTTTCGAGTATAATAAATAATAAATAAATCAAAGAAATAAATAAAAAATAAATAAGAAAACTATAATAACATTTAAATATAAAAAAAGAAGAAAAAACAGCCCCATCCAGCAAGAAGCCGGAACAATCAGCGTCAATGGAGGTGTGTCTCTGAGATGGAGCTAGATTGAAGCTTTGTCTGTAACATATACCCTGGCTGCCTCCCCACACCCTCCAAATGAAAATTAAAATGAACCAAAATATTCCACCCCCGTTGTATTTTTTGCAGACCAGGTTTTTTCAATGAAATTTCGAAAGGTTACGAACAAAATGTTAGTTGGGAGTGAATTTTATTATATTACGTTCTGCGTGTGTTTAGAAATTGAGAGAGAGAGAGAGAGAGAGAGAGAGATGGAAAGAAAAGAAAAGGGTGTGGTAAGTGAAAGAAAAAAGCAAGAAGGATCATCAATGGTGAGAAAGTTGAAACGCGGTGTATTGGTAGGGAAAATAGGAGGGCTTTGTAGCACGCCATCGCCAATTTGGAGACTTGACGAGTTTTACTATCAGCAAAACAACAACAAACCCAGCTCTGAATTTCTCCCACAACTCTTCGGAATTTCATCCAGTTTTGGGATCAGACGATAATTCTTCGGAATTTTACGACGATGAAGACAATGACGAAGAAGATGGTGAAGGCGTGGTACAGTTTTAAAATATTCTATTTAAATAGTATAGCCGAATGGCTATACTTTTAACATATTCTATTTATAGAATATAGCCGGTCGGCTATACGTTTAGAATATTCTATTTATATAGTATAGCCGCACAGCTATACTGTTTAACACATTCTAGTTATAGAGTCCAGCCGCTCGGCTATACTGTTAGATATTCTATTTATAGAGTATCGCCGCTCGGCTATACTGTTAACATATTTTATCTACAGTGTATAGCCGATCGGCTATACTGTTTAACACACTCTATTTAGATAGTTTAGCCGAACGGCTATACTTTTTAACACAGTCTATTTATGGAGTATCGCCGCGCGGCTCGACTATTAGATATTCTATTTATAAAGTATCGCCGCTCGGCTATACCGTTTAAGCAATTCTATTTATATAGTATAGCCGCGCGGCTATACCGTTTAAGCAATTCTATTTATGGAGTATAGCCGAAAGCAATGAGATCCTATTTCTTTATCCATCTGAGAGTTTAGTCCACCCAAGTTCTCTCTCACCCCCTCCTCTCTCTCTCTCTCTCTCTCTCTCTCTCTCTCAAATTCCAAGAAATTAAACACAAGAAAATGGCGAAAGGTGAACGCAGGGTGTTGTTGGTATTGGGGGACTACGTGGAAGACTACGAGGCGATGGTTCCATTTCAAGCACTGCAGGCATATGGAGTGTCCGTTGATGCCGTCTGTCCTGGCAAGAAAGCTGGTGATATCTGCCGCACAGCCATTCATCAACTTTCTCCTGCTCACCAGGTCACCCACCTCTGCTTCTTTTGCCTTTTCCTTTGTTTATTTTTAATGAAAAACGTTTTCTTTAGCCTCATTACATCACTTGAGCACTGTCAGTTGGTCTTTTCCATGCTCTGTAATCAAGCACACTCAATTAGATTGAAGATTGAATGCTTACTTCACTTGAATTTGTAAACCCAAAAAAAGAAATTTGTCTCAAAGATTGAAGTGCTTACAATTCTCACATATGGGATTATGTTGCCTCCTCTAAAATTTGGAATATGTTGGGACTGGAAATTAGTTTGTCAAGTTTACGAACGAACATCATGCTTTCAAGTTTAGTTTTTTGCATCAGCCAATCGTTGGTAGCCTTAATTATAGACAAAATGAACAAGTTTTATTGTTGATTAGAGCCACTCTATTAGATTGACAAATAGCAATCCGTAGGTTATAGTTCTAGGTTGTGTGGACAGCGAGACTAAAGTAAGCTCAAACAAGAACACATGTTAGGAGTTTTGTTAGAGTGCTTGCTCATTCATTATGAGCTAGAGAACCAACCTGTATTGAGCTTGAGTTCTGGGAACAAGACAGCGTGAACAAATTCTTGGCTCCAACGTCACTGCATACACCATATTCAATAAACAAAATTGGATTAGTGCCCTCGTCTCTAAGTGAAAATAATCTGATAATGGGCTACCTAGGTTTGCTGAATCGTGATCTGTGTTTAATTTACAAATCTTCAAATGCTATATGTCTTTCTGGTCCCCCTTTGTTTTAATATGTTTTTTGGTTTTCTGTATTTTTTTCTCCGGTTGCAGACTTATTCTGAATCACGTGGTCACAATTTCGCACTCAATGCAACATTTGATGACATTGAATTTAATAAATATGATGGATTAATAATACCAGGAGGACGGGCACCTGAATATCTTGCTTTGGATGCGTCGGTTTTAGAATTGGTGAGAAAGTTTTCTGACTCAGGAAAGCCAATTGCTTCGATTTGCCATGGGCAACTTGTCCTAGCAGCTGCAGGCTCGGTTAAAGGTAGGAAGTGTACAGCCTTCCCAGCTGTCAGACCTGTACTTGTTGCTGCAGGTGCTTATTGGGTGGAACCCGAGACCATGTTGGAGTGTGTTGTTGATGGTAATATAATTACTGGGGCTACATATGAAGGCCATCCTGAGTTCATTAGGCTTTTTGTGAAGGCACTAGGAGGTAACATAACTGGTTCAGAGAGGAGGATCCTGTTTCTCTGTGGGGTAAGTTTTATTTTCCTTCGTAGTGCAATGAGAAATATGAAATTGTGATGCCGATCAATATTGAGTATATATAGTATCGAGTTTTGCCCTTTTACAGATACTTCTGAAAGATAGTGAAATAAACCTGAATAGGCTTTACCAGATTTGCCACAATTCTGGTGTGATAGGGTTCCATCATTCATTCCTATGTGTTTTTTCAATGTTTTGGTGGTATGCTTCATTCGTCTGCCTACCTGGGTCCGTTGCCCATTGGAATATTTGTTTGTCAGGTCATTTGTGTGAGTTGTGAACTTGTGAAAGTAAATCCAAACATGCATACTGGGCATTTTTCAAGTTGTTTGAATTATGGATTCTAAACATGATACATAGACAACTACATCCTTTATGAATTTTAAAAGACTCCTTTACTTTAATTTCCAGAAAGTTGACTACTGAAGAATTTCAATTCCCCCCTTCCCCCCAAACTGAATACCTCCAATACCCAAGCCAATTAGGTCTCCAAATTCGAAATGCTACTACTGCCCTAGGCCCATAAATTAGTTGCTGTCAGATTTCATAAGAACCTATTTTCTTGAAACCAGTTGTTTGTTTTCCCTTTAAAACCAAGTCCTTTGAAGCATACCTAAACTTCTCTACCTACAATGCCAAAAGTTATACAACTTGACAAACCTTAAAGCCCATCACGTTTTGTAGGCTGGTTATTTAACAGTGATAAGATGGTCCATAAATCAAGATTGGCTACTTGACAAACCTTAAAGCCCACCATATTCAAAATATTATTTTACTTGTCAATATCAATAGTGATAAGATGGTCCATAAATCAAGTTTGGCTACGTGTTTTAATTCACTGTAAATCTAGTAAACCCCTTGACAATGATCAAAATTTTATATTTCTCACAGTTACTAAGCATCATTCACTTTCTCTCCCTCAACACTTGTAGGACTTCATGGAAGATTATGAGGTAATTGTGCCTTTTCAGTCTCTTCAAGCTCTAGGATGCCATGTTGATGCAGTTTGCCCCAAGAAGAAAGCTGGTGAAATCTGTGCAACTGCTGTCCATGATTTTGAAGGTGACCAAACATACAGTGAGAAGCCGGGCCATAATTTCACTTTAACAGCTGACTTTGAAGCTCTAGATGTCTCAAGTTATGATGCTCTTGTAATCCCTGGAGGTCGAGCCCCAGAATATTTGGCATTGGATGAGAAAGTTATTGCATTAGTGAAGCAAATTGTGGAAGCCAGGAAACCAATTGCATCCATCTGCCACGGGCAGCAGATTTTAGCTGCTGCTGGTGTTCTA
This sequence comes from Prunus avium, assembly GCF_965620075.1. Classification (NCBI taxonomy): domain Eukaryota; kingdom Viridiplantae; phylum Streptophyta; class Magnoliopsida; order Rosales; family Rosaceae; genus Prunus; species Prunus avium. Next base: position 1,673,938 of record NC_142286.1, read on the forward strand.
CAGGTAAGATTACTCCCTTTAAGCCAGGCTACGCCGTTGTTTCCAGAAATTTGATCCGAATTTCAATTTGGTCTATATTCTTTAAGTTTCTCAATCAAATCCGACTATTTCCATATTGTTTCAATTTGGTGCGTCGTCAAACATAGTATTGATATTGTTAAAAATATTACTGAATTTCTATAATTCCATGTGATGCCATCAAAGGAATTGCTCCAATAATTGGGTTCAACTGAAACAAAGTGAAGCTGTAATCCCTGTTTACGTGACAGTGTAGTTTTATTGTATCTACAGCTCATCTTTTAATAGGGATGGGTCCCATGTTGTTGGGATCAGTCCCGTGCTGTCGAGAAGTTCAATCTAAAGTCCAAGTTGATTTCTGAAACTAAATGAGTTGAAAGTGTACAAAATGCAGAAACAATAATATGAAGTTAATTTGTTAGGCACACAAACAAGGAATCAAAATCCTCATTAACAATCCAAAATCATATAACAAAATCGAGATTATAAATTTTGAAATTTTAAAGTCCAAGCATGATATGGTAGATATGGGAGATGCTACAATGAGGGGGATCTGAGTGGGGGGTTTGAGTGAGGGGTTCAATCCAACCATCCAACCATCCAATCATTAAAAAAGTTTTAAGTTCAAAATTTCCTTTATATTATTGGATAGTGGTATTGAACCCCTCACCCACAACCCCGCATTATAGCATTTCCGTGGTAGATATACATTTATAATGTAGATTACATAACTTCTTACGCTTTTTAACATCAACTAAAATGCTAGAGTAAAATTAATTTTTTGTGTGGGAAGTTAAACATGTTTAACCAAAAAGACAATATACAGATAATCTGTGGATTTATTTGTTCTTTTACTCACTATCAATGTAGTTGATCGTAAATTTAAATGTTTGTTCTATTGTGGGTGTTGATGAGCAAGCTTGCCAGTTGGTGCATGAACATTTGTGCTGTAATATAAAAGTCAGAAGGTGTGTACTGTAATGCAGAATTCTCTGAAGGAATATATGAAGCAGTAAAAATCTATGCTAGATGGAATGGTTTAAGAATGGGGTAAAACAGGAAATTACCTAGTAAGGAAAACCAAAAGGCTTCGCTGAGCTAGGCAGTTTCAGTTTTTCAGAAGGTGTTAGGAAGAGTTGGGAGTATCATCAATTTTGTAAGAGGGTTGATTTACTGAGTGATTATTTTATGACAAGGTAAAAAAGAAACCACCTTGAAGTTGTAATCTGTTTGCCTTTTGCTGATTCTTCTGATTGAGGGTTGATTTACTTATTTTCACATTATGAACTTTTTTTAATCATGTCCTAATTGTTGTTAACTGGCTAAATTTTAGGGAAAGAAATGTACTGCGTATCCAGCGGTGAAGCTTAATGTGGTTTTGTCAGGAGCAACATGGCTGGAACCAGATCCAATAGATCGTTGCTTCACGGATGGAAATTTGGTTACTGGAGCAGCGTGGCCGGGCCACCCAGAGTTCATTTCTCAGTTGATGACATTGCTTGATATTCGAGTATCATTCTAGTTGCTGTTTACCGGGTCAGCTGCGTGCACGTACTATATGTAATTCATGAAAGAATAAGGCATGTATGTTGTGTTATGTTAAGGTGACGTTTGTATATATGAGGGAACAAGTGACACTCTGGTTTTGATATGTATATGCCATGTTCCATGCAAGTTTGGTTGTGGATGAAGCTTGTATTATACTACTTATGTTTAGAAGGACACTATGATTTATTAGTCGTCGGTCCCCTTGGTCTCTATCTCTCTCACCATACACCTCGAAGGTTTACCTGAATAAATATCATGTTGTCCAGAAATTAGTTGGGAGTGGATTACGGTCTGCGTGTGTTTAGAAATTTAGAGAGAGAGAGAGAGAGAGAGAGATATATATATATATATATATATATATATATATATATATATATATATATATATATGGAGAGAAGAGAGAAGAAAAGGGTGTGGTAAGTGAAAGAAAAAAGCAAGAAGGATCATCAATGGTGAAAAAGTTGAAACGCGGTGTATTAGTAGGGAAAATAGGAGGGGCTTTGTAGCACGCCACCGGCGACTTGGAGACTTCGATAATTCTTCAGAATTTTACGACGATGGTTACAATGACGAAGAAGATGGTGATGGCGATGATGGATCTGGGTAGGGGGTGTTGGCCGGGAGCGTGGTACAGTTTAAAATATTATATTCATCGAGTAGCCGCGCGGCTATACTTTTATAATATTCTATTTATATAGTATAGCCGGGCAACTATAGTTTTCACATATTTTATTTATAGCGTAGCCGCAGGGCTATACTTTTATAATATTCTATTTATATAGTACCGCCGCACGGCTATACCTTTAACATATTCTATTTATACAGTATAGCCGTGCGGCTATACTTCGAGTTCCTTCCTTTTCAAATGATACGCTTGGGCGAACCTACCAAAAAATGCCCTGCTAGGTGATCAAAATCGCTCCCCTTGAGATTCCGAAGGGAGAGAATGAGCCACGGATGTGGTGCACGAACGCTCCCTCGATCGATCCAGTTACTCGCGATAGAGGTTATATCAGTTATGTTTTTTCTCCATGGGTGCCATATGGAATAAAGGAAGGCATCCTTCCATTCGGGGGGTGGGCAACTTCAGCCGGTGCTAGCGCCTCAAGGAGATCCATTCTAACTCGTAGTCAATACACTCTAATTATATCGTATTGCCGCACGGCTATACTTTCAGATATTCTATTCGTATGGTATAGCCGGACGGCCATACGTTTAACATATTCTATTTACACAGTATAGCCGGTCGGCTATACTGTTAGAATATTCTATTTATAGCGTATAGCCGCACGGCTATACGTATAGAATATTATATTTATATTTGACGGCCGTACGGCTATACGTTTAACATATTCTATTTATATAGTATAGCCGCTCGGCTATACGCCAAAAATTATAATATCGTAGATGTATAGCCGCACGGCGATACCCCAAAAATAGAATATCTTAAACGTTTAGCCGTTCGGCTATACGACAAAAATATAATATCGTAAAAGGATAGCCGCATGGCTATACGCCAAAAATAGAATATATTAAACGTATAGCCTCTCGGCTATATCCCTTAAGTAGCATAATATGGATTTCTCTTTTTTAATTACTTAAATTAGTAGTTATGTTTTAGTTATTATTTACGTAGGGAATTATTAGTGTTTAAATATTAGTGAAAATTTTAATCACTATTTATTAAGTAATATCATTCATGAAGTTATTTAAATATTTAATACTAATTATTCACTAAAGAAATAAAAATAAAAATATAATTACTAATTTAATTAATTAAATCAGGCAAAGATATTATTTAATTACTAAAAAATAAAATTGAAAAAAATTAATTAACCTAAACATACTAAGTTTATATTTATTTTAAAAATTAAAAAAACCTCTCCCGACGAAATTACATCGGCACATGTCTATCCCATTGAAATTTGCCGTATTAGACCTCTCCCGACGAAGTTGCGCTTGCAGAGGTAATGTGGATAGATCATCTGTATTTTGACACTTTGTAATAACATTTGATTGGGAACATACACAGGCGAAATAAATTCCACTAAAATGGAGGCAGTTTTCCTAAATTTGCAACAAAAATAAAATCCCAAGTTCACATGTGTAGTCATCAATGAGGTATATTAGGTGCTTATGTAAAACCATGATGCTTGAACTTGAAAATCATGCATATCAGGTGCTTATGTAAGTCACCAATGAGGTATAATATAGCAAATGCAATAACTATACATATTCTTCTGCCAAATAACGGGATTAAAATTTCCTGTATGGTATGCATACATGGGTTTCTAACCTGCAACATTTTTATCCGAACACAGAATATATTATGAGTTCATCCGAGTATCTTACGTTTTTACTTCCCCTTTCTCTAGCCACAGTATCTTCCTCAGCAAAGAACGGAAAATCTCGGAGACTACTGGGATAACACAGAGTTGGCTTATGTTTTGGTTAACCACAAAGAAATCCTCCTCAAGTGAAAGTTTTGCGTATAACAGGCGTATAGCATACAACGTCCTCAGAATAATTGGTCACGTGATTAGTACATTTGAGATGTTGAATGTGAGAGTGACCTCATGGTACGCAAGAATTTTTCCCTCCTCCCATAACATAAGTTTTCCCTTTATCCAACACGATACGGTATCAATCCAGGTTCTTTAAGTTCACAGACTTCTTCATAAGCAACTGTTGCACCAAAGCCATTCATTTCATTTCTGTGCAGAGTAGAGATCGGTGTTTGCTAATCATCATGGACAACTTACATTATTGGTGTTAGGCAATTTTGACAAGAACAACGGGCTTGTGGTGAAGCCAAAAGTAAAAGGTAAAACAAAGGCCTTGTGGTGTTGAAGGTCATAAAGAATTGAAACAAACTGATGCAGAGTCGTTATAAGTTTAGAAGGACGTGATTTCAGAGTCGCCTCTCTGTCTCAGATCAGTATAGCAAAATTTAACATGTCATAAATCTCATAATCTAACAGTTATAACTGTTACTTAAGCTCAGCTCATCAAAATAAAAAACAGAACTATAACTGAATTAAATTTTAATTCCATTTGTAACCTACTCGCCTGAGCATTAAACTCTTCAACTTGGCTCAGACTCATTGCACTTATATAAACCATTTACCCTCTTCTCTCCAACCATCAATAAAGCCAATCTAGCTAACCCTTTTCTGATATACAGCACAGAAGTGAGAGTTCCAAGTTTGCCAATAACCATGTCTAGAAAAGCTCAAGCAATATTTTCACTACTGCTAATGGCAGCACGTGCTGTAACCGTGCTGGCAGATGTGCCACCATCACCACCACCCCTGACCTTGCTGACGATCCCAAGCCTATCGCCACCTGGGATCCCAAGCCTATTGCCTCCAGGGTTCCCAGGCTTATTACCTCCAGGGATCCCAGGGCTACTGCCGCCAGGGAACCCGGGTGACATAGCAAAGTGTTGGTCATCACTTCAGAACGTTCCGGGGTGTGCATGGGAAATTTATACCTCAATCTCTACTGGTAAATTTGTACTAGGCCCTGCTTGTTGCAAGGCCTTCCAAGCAATTGACCAGAATTGCTTGCTGAAAATGTTCCCATTATTTCCTTCATTTCCTCCATTGATCAAGAGCAACTGTGCTAAGTAAATGCTGCTGCTCCTAAAGCAGGTAGGTCAAAGCAGTAGTAGGCAGTTGTGAGGACAATTCTTGCAGGGAATAAGTTGCTTTAGTGATAGCCATGCATAGTTTTACCTTCGGTGCCACTTTGTAGGCTTCAAAAGTTTGATATGTATTTGAAAGAGAACAGCTGCTGATGGACCTTTTAAAATAAGAGAATAACAGCTTATGGCCTCATTAAATAACTCTCTCTCTCTCTCTCTCTCTCTCTCTCTCTCTCTCTCTCTCTCGGATGCTTCAAAATTTTGATTTGTATTTGAAAGAGAATAACTGCTGATGGATCTTTTAAAATAAGAGAATAACAGCTTATGGTCTCATTGAAATAAGTCTAGTTCGGCCAACTTTGTGTCTTTCTTCCCGTGGCCAGAAGAAAATGGAAAGGGGCAACACTAACCTCTTTCCCCAAGTAAAAGTTACAAAGTGCAAAGAGAAAAGAATTTTATATAACACTGGGAATTGAATTACAACATTGTCCAAACAGGAAGAAAAAGATCTTGATACAAGTAATACCGTATTCTTGAAATCTCTCTACCCCCTCCCAAAAACAAAAAACAAAGAATGAGAAAGAGATGCACACTTGATGCAGAAAACATATAAACAGTGGTTTTCTGCTCTGTAGAAATTGTAAGTATTTTATTTGTACTTATAAATGAACAAACAGGTATACTACTTTGTGAAGACAAACCAATCTTGTTATTGCTGTTCAGTTTGACAGCACAGACAATGCTCGGTTCCATATACCTGGTGAGGAGAAACAACTGTTTTTCAAGTTCATTGCTGAGTTAAAACTCCAGATGCCGCATATAAATGACACAGCCATAGGAAAGCAGGACCCGGAAGAAAATATATGGGAAACAGTAGTGCCTGGCTTAAGGATGCGTAAAGAAGTGCCGCCACAAGATGCAGGAGTGCATAAGGTGGTGTTTGGCTAATATAAGAATCTGACAGGAAAATGTAGCTTTCCACTCTCACTGGGAAATATTACAAAGCATAGGAAAACCTGAAGAGAATACAAGTGAAAATTGAGAGACTATAAAGACACGAATTGTCAAGAATATATTCGGAAAATGCATCCATCAAATACTTGAAGTCCCAGATTCTCTGTTACAAGAGCATGCAAAGGAACAAACATACTACTGTGAGTTACAAAGGCCGAAGCAAGAAGTAAATTAGTGCATAGATAATGAAACCTGGAGATTTTAGTTTTTCTTCATAAAGCGCCATTTTTACACTGGTACAAACAAATAGGCACATGCACTTAAGTGCAGAAGATAAACCCAGACAAAAAGATAAAAACCCAAAAACAATTAGAATATAGAGAGAGAGAGGAATATATCCCTGATCTAAGTGGCAGGTTACACGGAGAGAAAGAAAGTGGGAGAAAGCAAAGCTTTAAAAAGGAAAAAAGATAATATGAAAGGTAGTAACAGAATGTAAAAATTGCTTACGGGACAAGACAATCTGCAGAACGAATACTTCCAACTAATAAAGGCCCAACATTCTTAGCTCTGTCACATGGCTGGGGTCTAACTCGGGGGCATTCTTATTATTTTCTCGGTCTTCTACAACATATTCCTGGCATCATAAAATTTCTTGATCCATCAGTTGAAAATATATGATAAGAGTTAAATGCTTCAAAAGAACTATTAGACTTAGTTTACAAATCATGCAATCTAGAAAGGCCACAGAAAAGATGATAATACAGCATCCTACATGAAATACACTAGTAATACAAATTTCTTTTGGTAGTCTTGGTAAAACTTGTTCAGAAGTGCCAATAGAAAGATCAATATAGAGCAAGGATTTCCAACAAATGATCAAGGAAACTTGAGTCCAAAATACACAAAGGTACCAGTTAATTTTCAGTTGGAATAATTTAAATACAGCTCTGTTCCACACATTATGTCTATGAAGAATCATATTACATGTAGAGCATACTGAACGATATGTTGCTATTTCTTTTTAACAAAAAAACTTAATTAAAACAACCTGAAAAAAAGAAGTTCACAACTTAGAATATAACTGTTAGTCCGGAATGCCAGTAAGTTTCATTAGGAATAGTTTAAAGTTCAAAAGTAAGCTCAAAGTCGCAGTTAACAAACCTTTGTTAATTCTTGTTTGGCAAGAACATGGTAATGCCGTTCATTGATTCTCTGTCCACATATTATGGCTATGAAGAAGCCGTAAAGCAACCCCACCAAAACAATAGCTAAAACTGCAACAAAATAATAGATACTATTAGATTGCAATTAGTGTAATCATATCAAGGTAGGTAAAAACTCTCTTTTTCTTTCTTTCTTTTGGGGTGGGGAGTGGGGGAAGAAGGCATTGCCATTAATAGAAGGGTTGGATTAACCACACAGCTAAAGGGTTTTATGAGAGACGACCCCTTCGCAAGAAATGGAATCATTTTCAGTGCTTCAACTTAAGTGCACAGCTCAATCAGAAACTCTGCAAATGATGATCGTCAGGGTTTATGTGTGTGGGGGGGGGTGTCTTACACAAAGAAATAACATATATTATAGGGAGTTCAAAGGGCAGCCAGGAGTCACATACCAGCCATAGTGTAAAACCCATATGGGTGCTCCTCGTAACCAAACATCTCCCTTAGTTCATCTCCATAAAATTTGTATACCATCACTCCCAAGAATGCCACAATCTGATCAAAGCAAATATTCTTAAAAGTTTATGACTGTCAGAACTAAGGAAATCTTATATCTTCTTCTATAGAAGTTTGTTACTTGATAGAACTTGATAAAATAGAACTAACTGGAAACCTAACAGTAATGTTTAGAGTCACCAAAAATAGGAAAATTTAAATACAATTAGAATCAATTCTAACAGTACCCTTCTGTAACCCCAGTTTAAAATATAACAGCACCACACAAATGTCTACTGTTACTAACTAGTTCTTCTGTAGGCCATGCAAAGTTAAATGAAACTTAGGGAAAAGTACCCTTTTTTTTTGTTGGGAAAACTACCTGTTGATAAAATGATATGAACAATATTAAATTGTTTGTAAACATACCAGCTGCACGATAATGAAAATAAATGCATGGTCTCTAGCAACAAGGAACTGGAATTTCAATCTCAACCACCAGCGGTCGGGAGGGACATTTGCTCGTAATATGAACACTGCCCTGCATTCTGTACAATGAGCAAAAGCAAAGCCCTCCTGAAGAAATAAAGGATATGTATAATTAATACCAAGCCTCCACAACAGAAAAATAATATTTAGAGAATAGATACAATTGCATTTATTTGACTGCTTTAAGTGCCTACATGATTATCTACAATTCCATTATTCTAAAAGAAAAATTCTGAAGAAAAAAAATTCATCTGCAGGTCACGAGGAAGGGTCAGTGATGAAGAAAGAAATCTTCACCTTTGTTGACCTCCAATTATCAAGACATGATCTATGGACATACTTCTGAGTACCTCTGCAATGGCATGGAGCAATTAAGTCTTCCCCTGAAAAATAAATAAGCACATACCCTAACATATTTGAATTGCTGGACACCTATATAAAGATAGATCGAAAAGGTACTGAACTACAGTTAACTGTTACATGTGTATCCACATCATCTAAACCTCTCTCTAAAAACTAATGGTGACAGTGAAACCAAAGATACACAAAGAGATGCCAGGAAATATAAGAAGAACCTTCTTCAGTATCAAGGCAAATACGGCATTGTGGGTGCTCGGGATTCACCAACTTCGAATTTTCATCGACGTCTAGATTTTGTGACTCTTCATCATTAGCAGCAAAATCACCTTGCACAGCTGTAATTTCACATGAGGATGAAGATTCTGTGGGTCTCTGTGAAATATCCGACTGACATAAGATGGGCTCACATTCTGTAATATCTTCCTTGCGACTATCATTTGATACTAATTGCATTGCGAAGAATGTTGAGTCAGGAATACAAAGAAAACGTCATTTCCAGTGCTATAGCTCCTACAGACCATTTCAATCGGAACATGGAAACCTATAAAATAGATGAAAAGTACACCAGTTAGGAACCAAAACCTGCATTACATGTCAAGGTGTTGTTACTTGTTAGATATGGAAATTAAAATCACATTCCAGTACTAAAAATAATAATCTAACATTCTAAATTGCTTTAAGAACTTTCCATAAAACATCCATATGGACAAGTATAAACTATATGGTCTTTCAAGTTCAACACCCAACCTTTACTCTAATCAAGATTCATGTATCAAAACATCTGCAGAAATTTTGATGATTCGAAAGAAGAAGGCTATGGATGAAGATACCAAGTATCAATCAAGAACAAACAGAAGTTCTTAGCAAAAAATGAATTTCTCTAAGCAGAAGCATAGCAAACAATTGATATTGATTACGTTCATAGGTAGGATACAAACTCTTGCAACCAGCCTAACGTGTAACATGAGTCTAATTACCAGCTTATGATAAAAATATGTTCTTTGCTTTGAATTTCTTAAAGAGATAATCCCTTTCTCAGTTTGGCCATGACAATTATGTAAAATTAGCAAAAATTTCCAACTTTACTAATCTGTAGAGAGCATCAACTTCAACTCCAGCTTTCAAGTTCCCTAATTATACACTGTCCATACAAAGAAGCTTCATTTCTTCCCAAAATAGAAAAAAAAAACCAGCGAATGCAATAAATATATTTTATGCATAATCAAAATCCAAAAATGTGATGAACAAAGTACCAAAATCACATCGAACGCTACGGAATTTGATCAACAAACTAGTAAATTTCGAGCAAATATTGAATCTTTTTTAGATCAATTAAGGGGCTGACCTGCAATTTAGCAATACAGGAAGATCGGCATGGCACTGAAACAATGCAGGCATCAATTGGATGAACAATTTGAGAATCGAATTCTAGGGTTCTTATGAATTGAAGTGATACGGTGGACTTTGAAGGGACCGAGGGTGATTGACAAAAGTTGGGATTTTTTTGTATTTGGATTTTTTATTATAAATTAATTTTAAATGCACGCCTTGAAAACAGAGAGATGGTATCAGTGCAGGCAAAAGAAATGAGTAATCATGCAAACATCAAAAGATAAATAGATTTTGAATACTAAAGAAATACAAAATCATAACAAACAAAACATATGGATAAAATCCGTACCAAAACAAAATATGTATAAAATACCTGAGTGTATAATTTGAAGATTTTATTCTATATTCAGCCAAAAAGTCAGCCAAAAGTATAGACAATATAAATGACAAGTTTATAAATTGGATACGTAAAAAATATGTCCAAAAATACAACAATATATTGCTTATGATATGAGCTGATCATTTTTATATTGAAATCACATTATTTAGTAGAAAAAAATAAAAAATAAAATGTTGTTTGGGATAAAGAACTTGGTGCCACTGATTCAAGGCAAAGTCTTGGTTAAAAAGGTTTTGTTTTTGTTTTGCAAGATCTTAAAAAGCACAATTTTAAGATCCACTTGAAACTGAAATCAATGTCAGCGGGGTCTAGTCCAGTGGAAAATGACCTTGATTTGCATGTTCGAACTTCCATGGCACCATGGTAGCGTGTGAGAAACACCCATTTCCTTATAATATAGACTATCACTTGTACTAAAAAACCAAAAACCAAAAAGAATTGAAATCAATAAAAAAGGCCAACAAAAAATATCATTGTTTTTAAAATAACGTGTGCCCATGTTCTTTGTTGTATATTGTATATGCCTATATCATATTATATTCTCTCTCTTTTTTTAATCTTCTTTTTGTGTGTTCCTCTGTATATGGGCCGGCTTTTTTTGTATATTTCATGTATTTTTTGGTTCTTCAGGCACTGGTTATGTATATGTAATGTATTGTAAGCTGTCTAAGCTGTTCATGATCTGTCTGAGATGACTTTGCAGAAACAATATAGCAAGTGCCTGAATTAATTCATATTTTTGCTGCATATATAAGTAAATAATAGCAAACCAAGTGACCAAGAATCTCTCTGAATTTTTTTTTAATGAGACAATGTGAATGTGCAAAGAATGTTAATTGTCACGAATATCACTCATTCACTTTTGGTGCAGGCCTTCTCTTCAACTAGTTGAGGGTGAAAAAAAAACGCATCTGATGATTGATGGCTAGTTACATGAGTTAGAACGCATGTTAGAACTTAGAAGGGATCAACTTGCAGCTTTAAATCTCTGGAAAATCAATTGGAGGCAAAACCAGAGCAAGCAATTTCACACTTTGACTGCTCCTGCTTTCTTTTTCTTTTTTCATATCTGTTCTGTATTTGTAAGAAGAAGGCTAGGAAGACTTAGAACCACAGTTGCAGCATCTATCTATAAACCACTTTAACCTGTTTGCAGAGAGATAGAATTAGTCAAACTATAGAGCAGAGAGAGAGAGAGAGAGAGAGAGAGAGAGAGAGAGAGAGAGTTTGGAAGAAAAACTTAAATTATATGATTAATTTTGTTGAACAGTTGAAGGGGGTTGACTTTTATAACATTTGGACAGCAAAGCAAATACAAGTTGACATAGCATTGCGTGCCTAACTACCAGTCAATTCATGGGTAGGTTTTCTTCTGTGGGTTTTAGGACTCATTTAACTGTGAGCATTGTACACTTTAGAGTGTCTGTTTTGGTTGGTTTTGAAGGATTCTTGTTTGTGTTCTGGGTTTCCTCAACTTTGACTGGTTGGTATAGGTCTAGGTCTAGGCTTTGGATCAAAGAAAAGAATCAATGTGGTAACCATGAATCGATTCTCAAATTAAAAGGGGGGAAAAAGTAAAAAACCTACCAGTCAAAAGCCCCTATCAAGCTCCTCTGCATAGAGTTGACAGAATTTGACAATTGCTCATGAAAATATAAATCATGCCCAGAATGTGAAAAATCAATGACTTAAAGAGCACAATTTGAATACAGATATCTGCCCACTGAAAGTCCATCATCAACATAAATTGTAATGCAAAGCTAGATGTTGTGATTAGTTAATACAATTGTTTCATCCAATATGAATATGGTAAGCAAAATTTGTTGATGATTTTTCATCAAAATCCTGGTCATTTTGACTAAGAACTAGTTTCCCCTATTGCTATCTACATTGGCAAAGAGATATAGAAGGGACTTACAAGTCTGCAAGGCATGAGCTCCTGGAATCCAAATCCTCCGGGGGCCGCCGATAATCCAAGGAGAATGCTGAAGATGGCACTGGAGGGCTAGAGAGCCTCTGATCATGATGCAGAAGAGGGAGGTTCTCAGCTGACGTGTGACTTGACGGAGGCAGAGAGAAAGGTGGCGAGGGGGACGGAGACGGCGAAAATATGTACTTTTGGTTGCCAGGTCCTACACTGATGGGGAGGGGTGAGGGAGGTGTTGGAGGAGATGATGTTGGAGAAGCATAAACCTTTTTCTCATCATCCTCCTCCATTGAAATATTTTTTCTTTTCACAAAATACAAAATAATGTTCTCTCTTTGTTGGCCCTGGAGGTATGTAATTAGTGTTGCATTAGGACATGCCGTCTGAGGCAATCTCACTTTCCCGGGAGTTTTTCTGTTTGAATCTTAGGTATAAACCTAACGGTCATAGGCATGCTCTCCAGCTGCTCTTTCCCTGTTGGCGTACATTTTTACATGCCAATTTGGTAAGCTGCTTTCATTTTCTTACATGGTTTTGGTTTTGTACTTTGGGCTTCGGTCAATATTTTTTAATAATAATTTTTATTGTTATTGCTGTAATTGGCTCGCTCAATGTTCGATTCTGAAGTCTCTACATTTACAAATTGTCTAACGATTTAAAACATGACACGTTAATTAGCATAAAATTGCTTTTAGTAATGTCTAACAAAAAAATAGTCACAAAAGTGCTTTATAGAGAAGCACGTATTAGGTTTTTTTCAAGAATAATCCAGAAAACACTTGAGTTTTCAATAAATTTTTTAAAATGCTTCTCTATTAGAAGAACGTTATGCTAAGCTCGTCAGAACATCTTTTGTGGTCACTTTTTATTGCAAAATATTTTTGATTAATTGGTCGCAAATAAAATCTAAGTTATCAATGTTTTCCATACCTTTCATTTTGTTGGGTCTTATAGGGCCGTTTCTGTGACGATAGAGCCCATATGCTAAAGCTTACAAACAGGCCCAAGGGGTACTAGACAAACAGATGCCTGTTTTGTTATTTTCTTTTTATTTTCTTTTTATAATTAGTTATTTATATGCACACATTCATCATTTTTATAGTCACAAAATTTTCACTATAGCGTTTCTAAATGATTCTAATGTTCATTTCATTCGTGTGTGTATATATATATATATATATATATATATATGGGCACGCACAATTGTATTGTTATTATGTTCGTTATTTATAAAATTTTATGGTACTAAAAATAGAGTTTTTATGCAAAGTGCAAATTTTTTTCATTCTATTTTAGATGTCTAACTAAAATGTTGGAGGAAACCAAATGTTAGTATATATATTTTAAATTAGTTGTTGTATTATATAATTTAATATTGATTAATAGTATTATAAAAAACAACATGACAGTCTAAATATATAATAAAATCTAGTTTTCTCAATGAGGTCAGGATTGGGTTACACATGTACAATTCTCAAACATCTAAAAGTGTTGTAAAAATGCTCCAAATTGAAATTGAAATAGGCAAGATTCAAGTCCGAATAGTTGGTCATGAGGAAATAGTTTTTTGTTTTTTATTTTTATTCAGATGAGGAAATAGTTACCACCACCAAATTAATACCATTTATCTATTTTAGTTGTCACCACAAAATCAATATCATTTGTAAGAGAAGGGATTCAGTTTGCGTGGGAAGGATGTGGCTCCGCTTTGGCTGGGGACGACATTGACAACAGATTGTGAAAACACCTAGTCTTTTTGTATTGTCTTTATGGGAGTAATCGTGGTACTCTTTTTCCTTATCAGATTTTCCTCCCTTGGGGTTTTTAAAGGTAAGGTTTTAATGAGGCCACAATATGACTCCTCTGCCGATTAGAAGTCGATGTACTATTTCATTGTTTGTTTGAATGAAATTCCACCATTTAATCAAAAAGTATAAAAGTATGCCACATCAGTACATGACATTTACAGCCACAATAATCGAAGATACCTACACTACAACTTTGAAGTATCCTCCCGTGCCATCAAAACATTCTTTATCAAGTGCCTAACTTAAACAAAGTGTTGGGATGCGTAGTAGAAATGAAAATTGCTCGAGGATTAGGAGACCCTCAAATCCAAATATCTAATAGTGAGTTTAGGTACTTGAGATTGATGTAACCTCGATCTAACAATTTGATCAACTTAACCCCGAGATTTTTATGTTGCTTTTACCTGATGTGCATTGCCTGCATTTCCCGCACTCTCGACAATCCTGAAAAATAGCTATTGGGAACTTATATCACCTGAAGAAGTATAGCAAATTAGCAATAATAATATAATGTCACAGCAGTGCGGAGTAGTTGATCATCCTCATCCTACAAACCATTAAAACCTTATTGATATTTTCTCTACGCCTTTTTGTATTTCTTATATAAGTGAAACTGTCCTTTACTTCAAACCTAAGGAAATAAGTTTTGGTGCTGTAGTGTATCACAAGAGCAACAGTTCAGTATAGCATGGTTATCTTCAACACACTGATTGTATCACTCCTAGAACAATGCTTGGCTCTTCACCAGTGTGGATGAAGGTAATCACCGATTTAAAAGCATGAATTGTTGAAAATGGTGGGGAGTACCATATTAAATTGTTGTTAACTATAATCATTTAATGTTGCAAAGATAATAGGAGAAAATGGTGAGTGTGACATCTCAGTAGGAAGGAAAAAGTTCTTCCTCACCAGTGAGGAGCCAAGCATTGTCCTCACTTCTATACCTCAAGGATCACCTCTAACCCAAACCTGAGCATCCAATGGAAGGGCCAATTTAGCTCAACACATGTTACAAGCAAGGCACATACATCTAGAATATAAAAAATTAACTAAGAAATCGACTAAACAATTTTATGGCCTGATAATTGGAAACCACTTGTGCATTATGCTATAGTTTCTCAATCTTACATAAGATAGCTAGTACTATAATATAAATATAAGTAGATGAAAAAAAATAGGGAAATAACTTACCCTGTTGCTTCATGGCCAAATATTCGAGGAAAAATAGCCTGCAAAATAACAGGGGGGAAATGGAGTAGGATGAAATACCAGTATTCTCATGAATAAATTCAGCACCCTTTTTCCTAAGTTCTTATCAGGGAAGTATAACTGCATTGAAAGAACGGCGGTGTGGATGAAATACGAGTATTCTCCTGCTTCATGTGATGATGTGAGGGAGAAGGTAGAAGATGCTCTTTAAGGAGAATCCATGTTCAGTAGTAACCATCAAGGGGTATCCATAAATAATCATATTTTTGGTATCAACATACATAAATTACTTTTTTCAGTAAGATGAATACTCAGTTGATACTTAGCTCCTGATAGGTCTGAATTTCGAAAAATTTAAACAGGATATTAATTCATGGATAAGTTCATTACTTTAAACCAAGGTTTACTTCTTCTCAGTTACTTTAATGACTAATCTTGAACAATTGTTTTACAAGAAAATTAATCCATCCAGAAAGAAGAAAGCATATCTGGCAGTGGCACAAACAAAGTTTTAATTTTTCTTGGTCAGACAGAAACCATAAGTAATAGTTAAACGAATTTTCCTAGCCAGATAATGATTATTTTCCTAGATGTTCAAGAAGTAGGAAACAAGAAAAAAAGAATTGAAGGAAAAGTAATATTGTTTTATCTCTATTTGTGTTGAACAGAAGAAGAAAAGAAAGGGGGGAAAAGAGGAGGACAAAATAAGAAGAGGAGAGTACCTGAGACTCCCAGGCAGTGATGTCACTGCGACAGAGAGAGGTGCAGACGACTTTGATCCTTATCTCCATTGCCTGAGGTGGATTCACATTCACTTCCTCTATCACCAAAGGCTTTCCAGCTCCCCATGCCACCGCAGCTTTTACAATTTTTTTAAAAAAAACAAAATAATACATGATTAATAACTATA
Organism: Prunus avium; assembly: GCF_965620075.1. Lineage (NCBI taxonomy): Eukaryota > Viridiplantae > Streptophyta > Magnoliopsida > Rosales > Rosaceae > Prunus > Prunus avium. The sequence goes on from NC_142286.1 coordinate 1,690,200, forward strand.
ATTAGAAGCAAATTCCATATTCATACTGTGAATGTGAAGATTGCAGCAAGCATGCATTGTAGAAATTGTTGTGAATTAGAACTAACTCACTCCCCTTTAGACCTTGTTGTTGATGGACTTTGGACAAGACTCAATGATGGATGAATCTTACACACACACACAGAAAATAATCAAGCACTAAAGACACAAGTGTTTATAGAGGTTCAGCAATTTGCCTACATCCTCTTTGGTGATCCCCTTGAGAAATTTCACTAGTGAAGATAGGTTACAACTTTGGTTTACAAATGGAAACCCCCTTAGAACACTACCCACACAATCTGTTTCTCTCTCACCCTTGCTCAACACCTTGATACACTTGAGAATTCTCTCCTCTTCTTGACTCACTAGTTCCCAGCTACTTTTCTTCCAACTCTCTCTTACTCTCTTACAATTTCAGACTTGCTCTCTCTTTCCTTTAATACATAAGCCTCTAGACTTGAGAGAAGACCCTTGCTTTGTCTCCTACGTTCTGCCCTTGAATACCTGACATAGACCACAGGTTAGGCCAGCCACAAGCTATGTATTGATGGTTACTTGTGTAGCCACCCTATATAGAACCATAGGGTGGTTACACCTTGAAAACAAGTCTTCCAATGTCCTTCAATGCTACCTCCAACCTCCCAACTGATTGCCAACATTCTTCTGACTTAGAAGTGACCCCTAGAGTCCTTGCAAGTAGGTAGGAGGCGATAGCCCTTGAAAATGGAGTCCAAAACTCGAGGAATCAGAAACAGCACGTGCTGGGCGACCGGTCGCAAATAGCCAGCGACCGGTCGCTAGTCGACTTCGCTCCAGACTTCGACTCTGCCTGAAAACGACCGGTCGCAAATAGCCAGCGACCGGTCGCTAGTCGACTTCGCTCCAGACTTCGACTCTGCCTGAAAACGACCGGTCGCAAATGTCGTGCGACCGGTCGCTAGTCCAAGAATTAGTATCCTTTATGCGAGCCAATTTTCCAACAGAAATAACATACATACCTTTGCAGGTGATGACATCGGGTTGTTTTACGCAAGGCAATGACATTTGCATTTGTTGTGCAAAGCTTGTCTTTCCTGAATTAATATTTCGAAGACAAGACAGATAGACAGACAGACAGCGAACAATGAACAAAGAAGAACCAGATGAGGGAGATGACGAGGTTGGCTGGAGTGAGCAAGCAATTGTCTTTAGACAACGAGGTTGGGAAATAGTACATGTTGCTGCTCTATAGGAGAGAACCAACATATTACCAACATCAGGTGGAGGTTCTGTCAGTTCCAGGTCAGGATCATCTCCCCATATGAATCAGAACCACCCCGGCACCCAGACCCTAAACCCTAAAGAACCTGACCCACCTTGGCACACAGACCCGCCTAGCGCCGCCTAGACCCGCCTAGACCCGCCTAGAGCAGCCTAGCGCCGCCCAGACCCGCCTAGCGCAGCCCAGACCCTCCCATCGCCGCCTAGACCAGCCCTACAATGCATAAGTTTGAAAAATCGCTAGGCAGTAGGCTTAAAGAACAAAAGAAAAGAACCAGACCCACCCTGGCACCCACACCCGCCTAGCTCCGCCTAGACCCGCCTAGCGCCGCCCAGACCCGCCTAGCGCCGTGCAGACCCGCCCAGGCCGCCTAGGCTGATTTTTCTTAATGCAGAGTATGGATTGGAAGGAATGGTTTCAACAAGAGGGGATATTTGCTTCCAAGGTTGGTAAAGTATGTAGGTTCTGTTGCCCTCAGTGTAGGACATTAAGCATATCTATAGGTTTTTTTTTTTAAATTCTTCTATATATGTAGGAAAAGAAAAAAATTGTAGAAATAGGGAAACAAGCACGGTAGACATTTGTGAGAACCAACCAACCCTAGTCTGCAATCTGCATTAAGTGAAAACAGGGTTAAGCCTGTCCGAAAAAATTCGAGTACAGCAGTCAGATCAGAGTTACCGCACTCGAGGCGACTGTTGGTAGGTTTGATTCCCATCCAGCCTGGGGTGAAGCGGCGAGAAATGATGCAGCGGCTTCTGGCCTTGTCGATGAGCCATAGGATGAGTTGAACGGGGCCTAGGCTCCCTTGAATTTTCATTGGCAGATTCAATCCGTTCCAATGTCTCCACAACATCCTTCATTGATGGCCGGTTTTTCGGATCAGTTTCAATGCACTTTAGAGCAAGCTGAGAAATTCGGAATGCAGCTTTGACAGGATATTTTCCCTCCAACCGGGGGTCCATAATTCCTTTCAATTTTCTTTTATCTGATAGGAATGGCTTTATCCAGTCCACTAAATTATGTTTCCCACTCGGACGATTTGTATCAAGTGCACGCAAGCCTGTCAATATCTCGACCAGAACAACACCAAAACCATACACATCGCTCTTCACAGACAAATGCCCTGTTCAATCAAACATGATATGAAGAATGTTATGGAATTAACTTGAATTTGGCCAAACCAAGGAGACCACAAATTCAATAGGTTACATAGAATTACCTGTGGCAATATACTCAGGAGCAGCATAACCATATGTACCCATAACTCGTGTTGTCACGTGCGATTGACTAGCTGAAGGACCCATTTTTGCCAAGCCAAAGTCGGATATCTTGGCGGTATATGACTGCAATACAACAAAAAGTTTAAAAAAAGCAAAAACAAGTTTAATTTGTCAGTCGATAAGCAACTTCTGAGTTTCTTTTTTTTATATAATTTAGTCAGTATTTTCTAACCAAGCTTCAAACTTAAAAGCTACCGTGAAACCGAACCTCATGATTTATCAATTGAGCTAAAGCCTAAGAGTATCATTACTAATTTTTTCCTTTTTTGATTTTGTAAGAGTATAATTATTTGAATTACACATTGTTTGTACCATATCTGACCCTCCACTCATACAACGACACGTGGATCAGAGAAGCTCACCCAAGTACCCAAGGCCTCGAACAATCGGCATCGGCTACCGATGACATTGCCTCAAAGCTGCAAACAACCGATACAGGCCCAGCTCGTCTACAATCGGCACCCCATACCGATTGTACATAATCAGCCTTGAAGCACCCGCCCGAAATATCTAAGGACTCGTGTCAACCTCACAGGGCCCTCCCACGAGTCCCACATCGGAAATGAACACCACAAGCATCCCAAATGCCCTCTATAAATACACCCTTTCACCATCAACAAAGGGGTAAGACTTTTCAGCTTGACTTTTATACTACTATATAGTCAACAGCAAGAGCTCTTAAAAACAATCTTACTCGAGCATCGGAGGGTCTTAGGCTGGTTCCACACCGGTTCCATAGACTTTACGAGCTTCGCTTATCTTCTATTCAGGATCAGCATCCAAGGACAGGAAGAATCGGCATCCAACACCCAATCGATCTCTTGATCGTCCATCCCACTTGTAAGTTGCACTCATCTCCATCTGTTCAGTTTTTAGTGCCAACACACATGATTTTATTCATAATAATGATTTGATGTTTCTTTCACCAGCATGATATGGTGGACAAGAATGAGATAGGTTGCACAGGAAGTGGTTGAAAACATGCCAAGGAAATGAGTACTATAAGATATCCGCCGTCATTAGTTTAGTACTCAATAACTGTTCATAATCAAATAGAAGTTTACCCCATCAAGTAGTATGTTTGAAGCTTTGAAATCTCTATAGATTACTTGCTTCTCTGATGTATGCAAAAAAGCCAAGCCTCGAGCTGCTCCTATTGCAATTTTAAGCTGTATATCCCACAGAAGTGGCTGAACAGCTGAGCCCCCTGCAGAAGTAAAAAGACCATGAAGTGTAAGGCAAAGGCAAAAAACGAACTTGATGTGTTTCAAAAACATATGAAGAACTTGCTGATTTGAAAAATGTATGACAAACTTGCATCACTTGTAAACACCCATATGCCTGCACACAGGGAAATGCTTGCATGTATACCCAGTTATGTCAAAACTTATTTATGCTTCTTTTCTTACTTCCAAATAGATGGTTTTCCAAGCTACCCTTTTGCATGAACTCATACACGAGCAGCAGCTCCGTGTCCTCCAAACAGTATCCCAATAGCTTTATAAGATTAGGATGAGATAGTCGCCCTAAGAAATTCACCTCTGACTGCACCAAAAAATAACAATCAGATAAGCACACAATGTGTAAACTAAATTGACTTGATACACTGTTTACAAACTTTATACTTTTAGAAAACTGGTCAAATACACGAGAAATCCTCCAAATGTACAATTTATGTATGTGTGCAATGGATGAGAGAGAGAGAGAGAGAGAGAGAGAGAGAGAGAGAGAGAGAGAGAGAGAGATCAGGGCTTGAGTTGAGGGGTTTGGAATAAAAGAACTCTAGCGACTTGGCCCTTTTTTATTCAACTAGAATCCACAATATCATCAAATTGTTTTATCACTTTGAACTCTATATCTCCCTTAAGTTGTTGTGGACTCAGGGCACCGGCTGGATAAACCAATCGGCACTCCACCCTCCTAAATAAGCAGTGGATACCACAGCAATCGAAGTTTCAAAGATAGTTAACTAATTCACAGTTTAACTTTCGTCTACAAGATTCTAACATCTCAAAACAATATTTTCCAATTTGGATTAACCTATCTAAAGGGTCATTTAAAATTATAGAAAAGTTGATATAGATCCAATTTCTCATCTAGAAGTTGGGTTTAATCCTCGAATTTGGTGACTTTGATACAAGTCCTTTGACTTTTGTGCCACATAGGATTACATTCCTTTTTAAATATTGTTTGATGTAATCTTTTTATTTTATATATTTAAAATAATTTTTTGTTCCAATATTGCCCATTATCTTAGATTACTTACCTTAATGAGATAAAACGTAAAACCTAAGGAATAATGAAGTTATTAATTGCAAGCAAATTTTATGGTGGTTTTATAATAAATTATTAAATTTATGGTAAGTAAAGCACCTAATTAGGAAGACCTTTTTTTTTCTTTTTTAAATGTTGGACATTGACATATATATAGGTTTTCTACGTTTTTAACACTCCATTATCTCTTTCTTTTCTAGCCAACCGAGTTCCTCCCCTATCCGCACACCACACTGCCTTCTTCAATCCTTTCCAACAACTGTCTTGTATCATACAGAATAAACTACAGCCACCGCGGAGAAAACCAGCCGTCTTCTCGAGTCCGCCACTCCCTGGTGTTTTTAACTCTCCTAAAGAAACCTAGAAACCCTATATATATGTTTTCTCGAGTCCGCCACTCCATTATCTTAGATTACTTACCTTATGGTGGTTTTTTATGTACCGGAGATATAGGTAGCATATATTGTCCGACTTATGTTTTTATGCACCTAAGTTATAGGTAATTTAATATTCTCCTTGTTTATTTTTCCACCTTACATTTAGGTAAGATGTTTTGTGGTTTGTTCAGCCTATGATGTAGATATATTATCCTATGGTATAGATATATTGTCCTATTGTCCATTGCATAGGTATAATATGTCATATTATCTATTGCCTATTGCATAGGTATATATATGTTTTTTCCTATTTTCGACAATGTGTAATAGTATTTTATCTACCTCTTTTTTAGGTAACATACAATTTTATTTTGTCTATTTTTTTATCTGACTTATAGGTAGTCTTCTAATTTATGTTCCTAACTTATAGGTAACATGATTTATCACTAAGTATTTTTCGTTACTAATAATAACACTATTTACCTGTATGTCAAGTATATAATCTAATGTGGGTGCTTGTCTGATCGATTGGTATAATTTGTGGGTCTTTACTTTGTATTGATTAAATTGTATTTTATCCATATATTAGGAATATTATCAAGGAAAGAATTCAAAATTTAAATTATGGAATTCAATTACAAGGAAATAATGTATTAAATTTAGATTTTCAATGTGTTTTCCTTATTTACCTCAAAGGGTAAAATTGACACAACAAAAAAAGTAATAAATGTCAAAGGACCTACATCTAAAACTAAAACCGCGAGGACTAAACCCAATTATAGCTAATCGTTTTGGACCTAGATCTAAGAAGCCCTTAAAATTAAGCTTGAAGGTAACAAGCTAAACTGCTAAGACAAAAACAATTGAACGTCACCAATTATATTAATTATTTCCCAAGTCGAGTTAAATTACCTGCCATTCCTCAAACCCTTGCAAGCTCTCAGAACTCAATTTTTTCACAGCAATCACTGTGGTTTTTCCAGACTTGGTTGGTGCCTTTTCATCAAGCCAACCTTCGAAGACCATCCCAAAGCCTCCCTCCCCAAGAACTGTATCTGATCTGAAGTTTCTGGTTGCAGCCTTCAATTCTAAATAACTGAATATCCTCAAGTTTGGGGTGGGTAAGATCTGCCCATGTGGACTGGCCTCATCGCCACTTGCTGCTGAGAACTGGCTATTCCGAGATAAAGTACTCCCCCCTGAAGATGTGGTGTTACTGGTTGTCTGAGATATGTTAATGACCCCTGAATTAGAAACAGTATAAAGTTAGAAATGACACTCACATGAAAAAGAATGGAACTTTTTTTTCTTTTCGTCATGCAGCAAGTCACAAGAATATCAACTTTCACTTGACATCCAAGAAATTCCAAGAGAAACAAAATCTAGTAACTTGAATAATGAACTAGATCAGAATATTCATTATTCAATTACTGGTCAAAACATAGTTCAGAAACATAATTTTGCATTTGAAAAGAAGGAACTTTGGCATGAAGTTTGGATTTCAATTGATCATAGGCATTGCTCAAAATCTAGTAAGAGAAAAATCAAATGCAACAAAACTCAAATGAAAATTTGAAGAGTTAATGGAATCTGGTGAACGACAAGAACAAATCATCAAAATTTACTTGTGGGCTACCTGTAGTGAGATCACCAGTAGTTACTGGCGTTGGGTTCCCAGCTGGAGAACCCCAGCAAATCCCCATCTTTGTCTCTTTCTCTTTTCTCTTCTTGTTGGATGCTATGTGGACAAACAGATGAAGATGAAGAATTTGATGTGCCTAAACTGGTCCTTTTCTCCTTGTCTGGTCTTATCAACTATTCTATCTCCTTCAAGCTTGAACCACTAAATGGGTATTTCTCTTTCTCTCTCTTCCCTCTCTCCCTCCACTATCCAAAGAAAGAAAAGAAAACGGACAAACGAATAAATAAAAAACCTCCGACTTCGTTATGTCTGTGTTTTGTGTACCACCCAATTTAGCATCCAAAGGAAGGACAAAATCAGAGCTTTCAGTCTTAAAGACCGATTCAATAAATAAATAAAAACACGGTTAAGAGGCCCTGGGTAATGCTGAAAGCAGACTAAAATGGTGTTGTTTTTCTAAGTCAACTGCCGTGGCCTTGTGAATCAGTCAGTCAAGGAAACAATTTCCATTCAAAGAAAGCAACCAGAGAGAGAGTTGAAATTAATAAATTAATAAATATCCCAAGAGACATCTGACTGAAAAAAATAACTTAATTGTCGGTCACGCTGTTATTATTAGTTAGTACGATTGTCCTAAACAAAGAGGTCTTTCTGTTCTGCCCATTGACATTTTGTTTGATCTGTTTGATGATTTTTGTTCCCTTATATATCTATGGTTAATCGTGGTTTAAAAAATATATATTTTAAAAAAACTTTGTATTAACCTGCACTAATAACCTTTAGGACTGGTATAGGGTTGTTCCTGATAGTCCTTCTGATCGCATGATGAACCTTCCAACCACTAGAAAACTGGAGAGCTTCAAGTCATTTTTCACCTTTCATTTCATCCTAAACCATCTGCAATTTTCCCCTTATTGAACAGATGGAGAGGTGGAGAGCTTCAAGTTGATCCCTGTGACGCATGTTGCAAACATCATACGAAGGACACAATTTTTCAAGCCAAATTGCTCTCTTGTCATCATTGATTTCCTGAAACTACATTCTTCTGCCAATTTATAGGAAGGAATCTTGAGCATATTAACGAATCTTGTCATTTTTCCCTTTCCAAGACCTTGAAGAGCTTCATTTGCCCACTCCGCCACTGCAACACAACAATGAATCACCAACAACAACTAAACAAAAAGGCAGACCACAATAATTAACAGTAGTCTCCCTATAAATTGTGGCTTTAGCTTCCACTTCCACCACCAACAAACTTCGAGAATCAAACAGAGTTGAATTATAAAAAAAAACAAAGAAAAGTGAGGAGCAATGGATGCTAGTGTGTTCAGGGCTGTGGTTTTGATGAGCATGCTTATGCTTGCAATAGCTCGAGCTGATATTAGTCCCTCTTGTACCAATGCGGTTCCAAATGGCAACACTCTTGGTCAAGTTGAAGATGTCTCTGATCCTTCCAATACAAATCATGTGGTTCCAAATGGTCATCTTATTCCTTTGTGGTTTACGATGTGCGAGGAAATGCATGTTGAGCCCAATATGCCTTTGCATATGCATGATTAATTGCAAGTTAACTCTTTCGGATGTTGTGTATAATTATACACAAAATTGTGCCAACTCCATTGCCATCACAGGATTATTGAGGTAATGTTAAGATATAACGAACACTTACAAAAATTTCACTCCCCTTGGCAGTTTAGAAGATAATGATGATATTCGTCCTACATCATAATTTAGGACTTTCCGTTGTTTGAAAAAGATATCCGTTTCTCTGATGATCACTTTACAAATTTTTTAATACTAGTACCTAACTTAATCCAGTTATGTCTATAAATATTGCATAAAATGGTTCTTCTGCTTGAGCTTTTACAAAAATATTATGCAAATAGAAAGTACTTCTTAACTTTAGCAACAATCCATTTTGAATCATCTTAATAGATTAAATACTGCCAAGAACCTGCAAATGACAACGGAGACTCGTTTAAAATTGTATCAACAACTAGAAGCAATAAAACCATGTACTACCAAATCTCTTCATCACTTTCACAAAAGAGTAAGATTTCAAACCACTTAAGCATGTAACCAGATTCCAACTCACCCCGCAGATCAAAAACTAAGACTGACTTTCAGAGAACCAACACAGAACAGAACCTAGTAAACTATTGCATACTCTGACATGACATCAGCCAAAATAAAATCAATGGAGGAACATAAATTCAAGCCTTAAGTCAGGAGTAAAAGTAAAATTCACCGACACCGCATTAAAAGCGAGAAATTATTGCAAAATAACAAGGGATGAATCTCAATTGCTCCTGTTTGGTTCATTTTCAGTGAGAACAAGCAATCATGGAAAATAGGGATCAGGGTGCAGCTCAAAACCATGCTTGTGCTTCCTGCAAGCAGCAGAGGAGAAAATGTGATGAGACCTGTGAAATGGCCCCATACTTTCCAGCCAGTAGGTACAGTGAGTTCCAAAATGCTCATAAGATCTTTGGTGTGAGCAACATCCAAAAGATCATGGCCATGGCTGCACCTGATCAAAGACAGGCAGCTGCTGAAAGCTTTCTCACGGAAGGGAACACAAGGAAAAATGATCCTGTGCGTGCTGTCTTGGCATTATCAGAAGTCTCAATGCCCAAATTCGGGGACTTGAAAGAGAACTCTATATTATGAAACAGCACCTAGAACTTTCCAAGGAGAAGGAAGAACTTGTTGGGAAAAAAAACCAATCAAAAGAAGAAGACTTGCAGCATGACCAATCTGATGGTCTCAATTTCCCATCACCAATCCTCCCTGATCTCGTATGACTATGATCTTAATTTTTCTCCGCCTGCTTTTTTTTTTTGTTTAAAAATAGTATAGCCGCGCGGCTCTACGCCGCTCTTTTATTTTATTTTTTTAAAGAAATAGTATAGCCGCCCGGCTATACTCGGATTTGCCCCTTTTTAAAAAGAAACTAATTTTTTTAAAAATAGTATAGCCGATCGGCTTCACTTGGCTATATTTTTTTTAAAGAAATAGTATCGCCGCCCGGCTATACTCGATTTTTAAAAAATTTTTAAAAAAGGCAATGGTATAGCCGTGCGGCTATACTTGGCAGAATACAAAAAGAAGATCGAATTCAGAAATGAAAGCTACCATGACAAACCCACGATTACAGTTTTCAATTGGACACTTAAAGAGTTTCCCTTGGTGCTGAAGAAGATGACGATTTAAGTCGTCCTTTCTTCTGAAGCTGGAAAGACAATCATCCACTGAAAAAACATATGGCCGCTGTAAAGAATCAGCTAAATGAACAAGCATTTAATTCTAACTGAATAGTTCGTGATTGAGGCTTGCTTGATGGAGCTTCCCAAGAGGTCTCCCACCTAGTACTGGTCCATTCAAGTCAAACCCTCGCGCATTTTGGAGTTCTTTGTGTGGGATCCAATGCTCCACATTGTCCAGCATATACTTCTTTAAAATGTCGATTCCTGCAAAAACTATCACTTCAATTGATGCAAATACTACAGAAATCTCATCCAAAAACTGAAAAATAAGCTAAAAGGAATTCACGAAGGAATAACCATATAATTTCAAAGTGCACAGGTCAAGCATTCAAACCTCAAACCGAGCAGTACGTGATTGAGGTTCACTTGATGGAGCTTCACAGGTGGGAGATAAAGAATAATTGACTGACCACTTTATCTACTTTATCTAATATTCCATAGTGATGGTGTCGGCTAGTTGTAGTGTTATCATAGTTGTAGTATTATTATAGTGTAGTGTTATTATAGTGTCGGCTTTACAACTCAAAGGCTCTCTCGATACAGGTGTTAATATTCTCATCATCCCATATAAAAACCATCTCCTTGTAATCGTGTAAGATATTGATTTGATAAGAGAAAACATTTTATTGAGTACTGTCTTTCATGGTATCAAGAGCCTAAGACTTACTGTCTCCTTTTCCTTTCATAATTTTTTTTTCTTCTGACTTCATATCATGGCCTCTTCGACTTCATCTCTGTCTGATTCCTATTTCTCGAGCATTTCCAACTTCATCTCTGTCAAGCTTGACCGCAAGAACTATTCTTGTTGGCTTGCTCAAATTGTTCCTGTACTGCGTAGCCGTAAACTCATGTCCTATGTTGACGGCTCCAGCTCCTGCCCACCACCCACTATTTCTACATCTTCCTCCAAAGAAGGTGACGCTCCATCTTCACCTATTCCTAATCCTGCATATGATGAATGGATTCAAAAAGATCAGCTTGTGTTGTCCTGGATAAATGGCTCTCTCCACTCTTCTGTTCTCTCCACTGTTTCTCGTCTCTCTACTGCTCGTGACACATGGTTGTCCCTTTAGAAGCGTTTTGCCTCCACTAATCCTCATCGTCTGTTATTCTTGCAGAGTGAACTTCATAACACTCTTCGTGGTGATTCTTCTGTCCAAGAGTTCTTGGATCGTATCAAGTCTATTGCCGATGATCTAGGCCAGGCAGGTGAATCGGTTTCTGAGTCTCTTCTTGTCTCTCTTATTTTAAAGAATGTTGGTCTGATGTATGAAACTGTGGTTTCTGCTGTCCTTTCCCTAGGGACACCGATTACATATGATAAACTTGAGGTTCTACTTCTCTCTGCTGAAAAGCGCCTCCAGTCCGCTTCTGTTCCAGCGGCTATTTTCTGGCGTCTTTGCTTTAGTGGCTTCCAGAGGTCGTGGTGGTGGCCACCGTGGTGATTCTTCTTCTAACAGTCGCGGGTCTTTCTCTACCTCTCGAGGTGGTGGCCGTCGTGGTGGCTACACTCCTGGCAGTCGTGGATCATTCCAGTTTGGTAATGGTCGTGGTGGTTCTTCTCTCAGTGGTCATGGTGGATTTTTTCAGCCACGATATGGTGCTTCAGGGATTCTTGGTCAAGTCCCTTCTCAGGGTGTTCGTGATTCTTCTTCTTCCTATGGTGGGTCTACTTCTGAGGTTCGCCAGTGTTACTCATGTCAAGGCTTTGGCCACATCGCCAAAAATTGCCCATCTCGTTTTCCTCTACCTTATAACAACAGGGCCCCACCCCAACGACTTCAGGGCATGGCTGCATATCATTCTCCTCCTCATGGTGTTCAGAATTGGGTTACAGATACCGGTGCAAATGCACATGTCACCAATGATTTGAGTCATCTTTCACATACTAGGGAATATCGTGGTTCCGACACCGTCGCGGGTGTACTTGGTGGACAAGGTTTAAAAATTAATACCGTTGGCGATACTTCTTTTTCCCATAACAAGTTTTGTTTTGCACTTAAAGATATTCTTCATTGCCCTAATGCTTCTTTGCCATTGCTGTCAGTTCACAAATTTGCAAAAGATAATAATTGTTTCTTTACCTTTTATCCCGACAATTTTTGTGTGCAGGATTTGGCGACGGGGAGGACTCTTTTCTGGGGCAAGAGTGAAAATGGTCTCTATCCGTTTAAATTCTCACCAAACTCGTCTTTTCAAATCTTTCCAAATCGTGTTGCTTTGTTAGGTGTCCGCGTTGATAGTTTCATGTGGCATTCTCGTCTTGGTCATCCAGCTTCTCCCACTTTGCAATTTTTAATTTCCCACAATAAGTTGCCATTGTTTGGCACGAAAGTCCTCTCTAATTCTGTTTGTCATTCGTGTCCGCTTGGTAAAAGTGTTAAATTACCTTTTAGTTCTTCAATGTCTGTTTCTACTTCACCGTTAGAACTTATCCATTCCGATGTGTGGAGTTCTTCTAATAAATCTATTTCTGGTTTTAATTATTATGTTTTATTTGTCGATGATTTTTCTAGATATTCTTGGATTTTTCCCATGAAATTAAAATCTGAAGTTTTCTCTCATTTTGTCACATTTAAAACTCTTGTTGAAAATATGTTCTCCACTAAAATTAAAACCTTTCAATCTGATGGTGGTGGGGAATATACTAGTTATCAATTTAAACAGTTCTTAGATAATCATGGCATTTTTCATCGTAAAATCTTGTCCTCACACTCCTGAACAGAATGGTCTAGCAGAACGCAAACATAGGCACATAGTGGATACAGGTCTTACCCTTTTGGCTCATGCGTCAATGCCTCCATCCTACTGGGTTGAGGCCATGCATACTGCAGTTTATTTAATTAATCGTCTTCCAACTAAAGTCCTAGGTTTTCAATCCTCTTATCAGAAGTTATTTAATAAGGAACCTAATTATGTATTTTTAAAAACCTTTGGTTGTGCTTGTTTTCCATATTTACGTCCTTATAATCATAATAAACTTCAATTGCGGTCTACCAAATGTGTATTTCTTGGTTATTCTTTGAATTATCAAGGATATAGGTGTCTTGATCTTAAAACTAATAGAGTTTTTTTATCCCGTCATGTTGTGTTTGATGAGAACTCTTTCCCATTTTCTGAGGCTAATATTGCTCGTGTCAAGGATGTGTCCTCTTCTTCGTCAAATTTTGTGCAACCCCTTCACATCGTCGGGCATCTTCCTCTGCATACATCTTCTGTGACTGCTGCTAGCTCTTCCCAAGGTACTATTTCTCAAGTGGGCTCCCCTACATTATCACCAAGTTTTTTATCACAAACCAATCTCCAACAAAATTCTTTAGCCGACCCTTCTCCTCATGTGGGTCCTCCACTTGTCCCTCCACCATCTTTTTTTTTTTGGTAAAGAAATGGTGGCAAAGTGTGCAACAATTCCGAGCCGGGGAGGGGTTAAGGTTAAAGCTATCCCCATGAGGTTCTTTACACATGCGGAGCATCGAACGCAGGACCTCACTGAGGAGCCTGCTAACATTCCCACTCTGTCTCCTCCAACCCAATCCGAAATGCCCAGCCCAACCACTCCAAAGAGTACTCTCCGCACCTATTTTCGAAATCCACATCGTCAAATTGCTTTTTCTCCCCCAATAACCTCTTCTGTCACCAACCCTGTTTCTGAACCACATTTACCAAGTACATCCTCTTCGTCTTTGCCCTTAGTGAGTGATTCTACAACTCATTCCATGGTGACTCGTTCTAAGACTGGTATTTCTAAACCTAATCCTAAATATGCTAATCATGCCTTCCTCGATTCTCTTACTAATGAATCTGTTGAGCCAACATCTTTTTCACAGGCTCATAAGCTTCCTAAGTGGCGTTTGGCAATGTCTGATGAGTTTAATGCACTTCTTCGTGCTGGAACTTGGGATTTGGTCTCATATCAACCTCACATGAATGTTCTACCAAGTAAATGGGTTTTTCGTATAAAAAGGAATTCAGATGGCTCCATTCAGCGGTATAAAGCACGTTTAGTGGCTAATGGGTTTCATCAACAAGCGGGCCTAGATTATGGGGAGACTTTTAGCCCCGTTGTGAATCATTCAACTATCCGACTTGTGTTGGCTCTTTCCGTTCAGTTTCATTGGCCCATTCGTCAACTGGATGTGCAAAATGCATTTCTTCATGGATATCTTACTGAAGAGGTTTATATGCGCCAACCAGTTGGTTTTGTCGATCCCACGCATCCGCATCATGTGTGCAAGCTTCGTCGTTCTTTGTATGGTTTAAAACAGGCTCCACGAGCTTGGTTTCATTGTTTCTCTACTCATCTTATTCAATTGGGCTTCCAGGCTTCGCTTGCTGACTCATCTCTTTTTGTCTACATTCATGGCTCCGTTCGCATTTATCTTTTAATTTATGTTGATGATATTTTGGTTACTGGTAATGATACTGCTAGTATCTCCTCTTTGATTTTGGATTTGGGTCGTTTATTCTCTATGAAAGATCTTGGGCCAGCTCACTATTTTCTGGGTATGGAATTAACTCGAAATTCTCACGGTTTATCACTTACTCAATCCAAGTATATTGTTGATATTCTTAAGCGTACAAAGATGCATGAAGCCAAACCGGTGTCAACGCCAGCTATTTCAGGTAAACGTTTCAGCATTACGGATGGTGATCCTCTTCCTGATGCTACTGAATATCGGAGTGTTGTTGGTGCCCTTCAGTACTTGACTCTCACTCGTCCCGATATTGCGTTTGCGGTCAACCAAGTTTGTCAGTTTATGCATCGTCCTACTACTATTCATTGGATTGCCGTCAAACGCATTCTTCGGTACCTCAATGGCACAATTACTCATGGTTTGCTCTATCGCCCTAGTCCACTTCATCTAATTGCTTACTCTGATGCGGATTATGCGGGTGATCCGGATGATCGACGGTCCACTGGTGGGTATTGTATTTTTCTTGGTAACAACTTGATTTCCTGGAGTTCGAAAAAGCAGCGTGGTGTCTCTCGTTCTAGTACGGAAGCCGAATACCGTCAATTAGCATATACTGCTGCGACCATCTCCTGGCTACGTTCTCTGTTCCAAGACTTACAGCTTCCTCTCTCCGTTCCTCGCATATGGTGTGATAATATTAGTGCCATTTCTTTGGCTGCCAATCCCGTGTTTCATGCTCGCACGCGCCATGTCTCGGTTGATTACCATTTCGTCCGTGAGAAAGTAGTTCAGAATGAGCTTGATGTTCGTTACTTGTCCACAGTGGATCAGGTGGCTGATATTTTCACCAAGGGACTGTCTGCTGCCCGATTTACTCTTCTTCGTTCCAAGCTGACCGTCCATGAGCGGCCTGTCAACTTGCGGGGTGTAAAGAATAATTGACTGACCACTTTATCTACTTTATCTAATATTCCATAGTGATGGTGTCGGCTAGTTGTAGTGTTATCATAGTTGTAGTATTATTATAGTGTAGTGTTATTATAGTGTCGGCTTTACAACTCGAAGGCTCTCTCGATACAGGTGTTAATATTCTCATCATCCCATATAAAAACCATCTCCTTGTAATCGTGTAAGATATTGATTTGATAAGAGAAAACATTTTATTGAGTACTGTCTTTCAGGAGACTAGTCCATTGAAGTTAAAAATGTTGAATCCTGCAAAAATATATATATATATATATATATATATCTTCAATTGATGCGGAAATTACAGGACCTTCACACCCGAAAAGTAAGGAAAGTTATAGACACAATCAGCTGTAATGAAGCTATCAAACTAATAGGTACGTAGCACATCAAGCTATACAAGCAATACCTCAAGGGAACAATAGCAAACAATAACTAAAGGAAATGGCTTTGCATGTGTCGCTTGAAAGTAGCACAACCTTCTAGCTTTTCTGCATGTTACACATCAAGCAATTTAAGTAAGAATCTACTTTGAACACAAGTAGGAAAAAAATAATATATATTCATGTTTGCACATCAGCGTTAATTTTTTCAACAGGACTAATAACAACATAATCTCCACCCAAAAATAAAAAAGATGGACATGGAAATTCATGTCCCATTTGTGATTCTGGATATTGAGGTGCTCATATTTGATATGCATGAAACGTACCAGGGCTGAGGTTGGTGCAGATGGAAGTTGTGCAACCAAGATTGCAGTAGTAGAGAGGGTCTGGGAGCGTCTTCTTAAAAGCTTTCAAACACAAGCCAGTACAAATTGTGCTGGCTTTAACACAATGACAGAAGAGCATGCATTTGAGCAGGCACGTTATCGACTGAGCCTGCATTTGACTCACCAAAAACACGATCATCGTCATGAGTCATGATGATGAGTACTGCTTGCACAAGTCTCCTGGAACCCTTTCCTTCCATATTGCTCTTTATATCCCATATTTCCTTCTTGAAATTTTGAGGTGCATGTAGAAGGTAAAACAATCCTTGAATTTATAGGCCTCAGTCTTAGCCATGAAAAGAAAAAAGGTGAAATTAAATTTTGTAGATCCTTGAGTAATAAGCTAGACCATGAATCCAATTCATGCATAGATTCAGATTGACATTTAATATACCAGGGTCTGCTTTCATTAATGGCATTTTCTGGTTCTCTTTAGCATACGCTAAGTGTCCTCTCTTGACATATGTTGTGGACAAGAGAGAGCTTTCTTGTATGTTCTTCATGCAGATCTTGCTTTTAATACATTTGAGAGTTCTAATCCTAGTCTTTAAAACTTCTGGTTGAGACCCTTTGGATTTGAGGTTGGAATTTCCTACAGTCCTGTCTAGTCCATCTTTTCCTTGTATGGCAAGATTTATATTATTTTCACCAAATTTATTCAGCACCAGTAAACAGCAGTCACCAACTACTTTATGGGAAGAACATAAAGTGTTTTATTACTGGTAATTTGCAGTTTATATATGTATTTTACTGAATCCACTATATGCACCAGTGTAATTTGTTAAAGCACATATAACATTCCATTTCGATTGATCCTTACAACATGTTCCCTCCTGGGATATACTACAAAACACAGATATAAGTTTTATTTGCAAATACAACAGTAAAAGCAGGAGCAGCAAGTTTTAAGTGAAATTAATTATTCCTTTAGTCTAATTACTTCGGAGAACACAGTACAAATCGTGCAGCATTCAATGTCTTTATTCCTTCAACCTTTCCTTCTAATAAGCTTGGAGGTCAACAGAATCCCAAGAATGAGAGCCATTCATTTTAACCACAATGGTTCCTTTGTCAAAACCAAATGCAACCCTGTAGGAAGCAAGGAAAGTATATATTGATAAATATGCTGGTAAAACAATGCAATAAAACAAATGCTAACAAGCTAAGGGCAACAAATTGAGAGGCATTTGCCACATTTACATGCTTGTATATCAAACGGTTACTCGCAGAATCATCCTTTCAGATACACATCTAACCCACAAGAAAGAACAAAAAAGAAACTTACTTGTCTGATCCTTTCAAGTGTCCAATGGCCCATACTCTTTCAAGAGCATAGTTCAATTTGCTCTCTAGCCTGTGATACAACAAGAATTGTTTACAACATGAGTGTCGATCAAAGCGATGCAATAGCAAGAATTAAACAGAAAACTGTGTCAATTTAATTTGTAATGTAAGTAGTTTGGATCCGAAGTTACCTAAAAGTGGTTGCATTCCATATGTGAACGTTCCCATCCTCAGAAACTGTAATTATTATGGGAAGCTCAGCATGAACACATACAGCTGTTACATTGTGCTCATGACCTTCTAGAGTTTGCACACAACTTTTGGTTTCAATGTCCCATACCTGTTGCCAAAAAAAATTACAAATAAAATTCAAATTAGTATGACACACATACGCATCATAATCGTATGTTACAATAGAGCTAAACAGAAAGCTGATAACCAGCATTTGGTCCCAAACCTTAGCAGTAAAGTCATCTGAGCCACTCAATAGATATGGTTTATCCCTGCAACTGAAGTAATCGATGCAATTAACTCCTTTTGAGTGGCCATCTAAGGTAAACTCTGCGGTAGGAGAACCAATGTTCCATATCTACAATGAAACAGGACATTGTAAAAATTTAAGTGCCACAAAGGTCATGACACCAGAAATATTGCAGTTAAGTAATTTCCAACAAATTAACAGTGCCTTCAATACCTTAATGGTGCCATCTAGCGATGCACTAGCAAAAGTACTGGTGTCTTTCGGATTAAATGCCACTTGCATCACATAGTGCGAATGCCCCTCGAAGATCTGAGTACATGACCAATCCTTCTCCCAATCCCAAAGCTTTATAACCTTGTCATCAGAACATGACAACAGATATGGTAAAGTGGGATGGACAGCAACACTCCTGATGAAGTCTGTGTGTGCTTCATATTCTTTGATCTTTTCCATCGTATCATAGTTGTATACACGAATGTATTTGTCATCAGACGCGGTGACAATCCAGTTTTCACGTGCTATGAACTTGGCTGACCTCACTGCAAGCGCAAAAACAGATGTTAAATACAAAGTCATGACCAGTTGGCAACATCAAGAACAAATGAAAGAAAATCATGTACCTGGTGACTCAGTGACCTTGAAGGACTTCTCCAAGGTCTGGACCAGTAAAATTAAGTTAGCCCCATCGGGAAGATTTATTGAAAGGCATGAAAATCCCGAATCGGGTAATTAGGAGTTTGATATTAATGGTGAAAGTAACAATGGCTCACCTGTGACTGGTAGTTCCAGATACAAACAGTTCCTGAATACAAACTTACTAGAATCCTGCATGGAAATCATTACATGATAAGAATATGAAAATCAAAGTTAGGAGATGCAGAAGGCATTACAAAATTGTCAAGGAGGTAGAATATTACCATGGCTCAGTTGGATGTTGATCCACAGATTTAAACCTTTTTGAGTTTTGAGCAAATTCTTTCTGGTCCGGAAATTAATACAACAGCTTAGAATCAAAATTGAAACACGTCTTATTTCCATAAAATTAAAATTTAAAAAAAAAAGATATGGGAATAGCCATACCTCAATAGTTAGTGAAAGAGGCTGCTTCCCATCAAATTTGTCAGTTGCAAAATTGAAACAAAAATGTGTTAGTCCAATAATTTCAAGTATAATAGGCATGCATAGTCCAATAATTCAAATGACTTTTGTCTTTTTGACCGAGTCAGACTGAAATAAGCCTGAACCCCATTTCCTTCTGGTCTTCTTGTATATTAGACTAATAAATAGTTTCTACCAACATATATAGCTATAAGTCTGGCAATGGTGAAGCGAACCCCATTTTGCCATATTTTATAATGTCGTAATACTAGGAAAATCATACTTAAATAAGTTACAAGGTGGTACATAAATGTGGTTTCCCTAATATTTTTTTCATGACAGGAACATATGAGCTCAAGTATTCCCTCCCCGTCAAAAAGAAAAAAAAATACTTAATAAGAAGATTCATAACATGATGGAACACAACATTAAGGGAAACAATGTGAGCTAAAAACAAGTAATAAACTCACCATTTTTTGTGAATAGCAGGAAGGATGTATAATGATTGATATGCAAAATTGGTTGTGATGACTTGAGAGATATTGAAGATGAGATAGACGAACTCTTTTTATAGCATGGAAAATTCTGTTCATATGTCAATACTAAAAGTCAAAGACCTTTTTTGTTAATTTAATATATTGTTTCTCCCAAAGAGTTTCGATTTCTTGTTTTAGATTCTTCAATAAATAATAGTTGGAGAAATTGGAGAAAAAATACCCCAAATTGCAGAAAAGTTTTTGTACCATTTGTCAATTAGAACTCCTACGATGACCCATTAGTAACTCATGTTGGGTTGAGTTGGGTTGGGTTGGATTCAGATTGAACTGTCCAAGTTTTGCAAACTCAGATCGCATGTTGGCCCACCACTAGGGGCATAATTGGAAATTAAATAAAACACCATAGACTTCTGACGCTACGATACGAGGTCTTCTCTTCACTGAGTCTGTCAACGATTAGATTAAAAAAACCTTTCCCAAAAGAAAAAAAACCAGAGTTCTTCAGAGGCAGAGAGAAAATCAGTTACACTCTCAGACTCATAGAGAGATCTGAGAGAATGGGGGAGACGAATACCGTACATTCACCATTGGTGACATATGCTTCCATGTTATCACTGCTTTGTCTTTGCCCTCCATTTGTAATTCTACTGTAAGTTCTATGTCAATCTGTTTTGTTTCATTTTTTGTTTCTTTCTCTAAGAAATGAATTTTATGTTTGCTTATGTGAAAATGCGTTTTCTTGAGGAATAATGATTATAGGAAATAATGGGTTATCGTTATTTCTTTGGTTTGGTGGAGACGTAGGGTCATTGAATCCAAATCTCATCTTGTTTTTAGTTTTCTTGTTTGTTTCTATAGAAAATTTTAATTTTCTGGGAAAATTGTTTCTAAAGAATGCAAAGCAAGATGAATTAGAGCTCGAACTGGTGCAGGGACATGTTCAGGTTTTTTCATCTTTTTTCCAAGCTTTGAATACTTGCAGATTTTAAATCATATAAGATTTTTACATTTTATATTATACAAGGCCCTGAGATTATGTTTGAAGTTTATATCTCAAATAGATCCATTTGTAATTTAATATCTTTTTGTTCCTTCGTTTTTATATTGCTCTGTTTCGTTGATGAAAAGAGGCAGGCAGAGAATCCCAAATGAAAGTTTTAAGTATTTGATTTTGATTAGTTGGGACGCAGTATATAACTCAACATTAGTACAGCTAACCCGAGTTTAAGAAAATCCAAATCAGATTTTATGGATGTTAAAAAGCTTGAGTCGTTAGCGTGTTTTTTGTGGCTTTTGAAGGGATGATTTGGTAGGATTAGAAGTAACAAGTAATCATAAAGAGAATCAAAGTAGCCAAGGCATATTTTGGAGTTATAACAAACTGCATTTGTTAAATTGAAATTCTGAAAATTCCTTTGTCTTTTGTTTAATAGAGAAAAGGGATACTCTATTGATAAAACCAAATTGATAGTGATTGCTATAATCACACAGATAGACCATAGCTGAAATCAGCCACGGAAAGCTTAAAATGTCTTAATCTGAGTTAAGAGAAGTGGTGCTTAGCTGAATATTGTCAAAAGTGAGCTGATTCCAACTGCTAAATGCTACATTCACCTGTATGGTGCCCTGGAACACCTTATCAATTAATCACTGTATACAACAATTACTGCTACATGTTATAGATATAATTTATGATAATTATGAGTGGTTGAGATCAGAATCTGATACTTAATGCAGATGGTATACGATGGTACATGCTGATGGCTCTATTTCCCAAACTTGGGATTACTTAAAGCAGCATGGTCTGCAGGGTTTCATTGAAATATGGCCAAGACCTACTGCCACTGCCTGGAAAATTATTGCCTGTTATGGTGCTTTTGAAGCTGCACTCCAGCTGCTTTTACCTGGAAAAAGGGTTGAGGGCCCAATTTCTCCAACAGGGAATCGACCTGTCTACAAGGTGCTGGATACTCGTTTTCTTTATGTGAAAACTCTGTTGCCAAAGTGATCATGTAAACACGGGGTTCCAAATCTTTATCTGATGCAAACTCAAGTTATATGTCTTGAATGTTTTACAACCTGCCTTCTCCAAGTCAGTAGATTTTCAAAACTGTATAAATTTTTTTTCTGCATCTGGACTTGCATGGGGTCATGTTTTTGCCATTTTTCCTGCTATTTGTTCAATATGGTTATATATGTATTAATATAGCATGTGCATTGTGCAGGCAAATGGTATGGCAGCATATTTTGTAACATTGGCTACCTACCTCGGCCTTTGGTGGTACACACTTTTTCCATCAATTCATAGTGTTTCCTTTTATATAATGCTGTGCATCATTGAATTCGTATCCCTAGAAAGGCTGTGATAGTTTTTTTTTAGTTTCTTGGTGGGAATTACTGAGTTATTGACGCAGTGGCCGCTATTGTTGTCTATGTATTATTAAGCCCCCTTCCCCCCTAAAAGTTTGTTATTTGTTGTCCTATCTGCCATGCACCAAACTGTTTTCTAGTGCATTTGATGCCTTTGTTTAATGTTAAATTTCAGGTTTGGGATATTCAACCCTACAATTGTTTATGATCATTTGGGAGAAATTTTTTCAGCACTTATTTTCGGAAGCTTCATTTTCTGTATTCTCCTGTACATAAAAGTGAGGGTTTTGTAATTACACCGAAATATAAGTTCATCTGAATTTTAGTTATTTCTCTTGACACAAATTCTTTGTGTGTTCAGGGTCACTTGGCACCATCATCCACCGATTCTGGGTCTTCTGGGAATGCAATAATTGATTTCTACTGGGTAAGTGTCATTTTTTCTGTTTCATCAATTCAGTTCCCTGCCAGTGGTAAACAGTAGCAACTCAAATTTTAAGGATGGACAGACTGAATTTATACCCCTAAAACGTACAGATTCAGTATGTGCATTTCTCTATTATTTATTAATGATGCTAAGTTGCACATTTGTGACTCTGCCTTTTGATTTAGTTTTTCAAAATATGTGTTATATCTTTTAACTCATACTATATAAACCATGTAAAAAAATGTTTCTCGACAAGCCAACAGCATCAATAACTGTGTTATCTTTAATCTATCTGAGCAATGGACCCCTGCTTTTCTTTGGTTACAAGCAGTTGGAAATGCACCAAAGAATTTATAAACTTGGTTTTCAATCAGGTTCTTAATGGACTGTATCCGAAGAATAACTTTGTCACAAGAGAATTTATGCAAATGTCACGGTCATGCTCTAATATTTGATATCTGATGCAATACTATTTAAATTAGACTCAGTCAAGGTGAAAAGTACGTTTTGGCATACTGAATTACTGGAGCACCCTGGTATCCGTTTTGATATAATTCATCCTGATTAGACAGGGATTATTGTGTTGTATGCTATTTTTTGTTACTCTTTCGTAGTCGACTAGTTCGATGGACTTCTTGTCTGTATTTCCTTGCACCTTTTCTTTCATTTTATAAAATTCAAGTTTCCTGCAAGAAATTTTTTTTTGGTCAAAGCGAAAAGAAAATTAATAGACTACGTCAATACATTATACTTCATAGCCGCCTATAAATAGAATTATTATTGTGTGAGATTTTAAATATATTTTTTGTAATGAAAGTAATCTTTTTATTTTTGGATATGGCCTCATGTAAGAAATTAGTGTTCCCTTTTCATTTTTTTAGGGAATGGAGCTGTATCCTCGAATTGGTAAAAACTTTGATATCAAAGTTTTCACGAACTGCAGATTTGGGATGATGTCTTGGGCAGTTCTTGCTGTGACCTATTGCATAAAGCAGGTAAATGAATCTTCTCTGATATTTCTTTTTGTCCTTGTCGTTGAGGTCCAATATTTCACTTTAGTTGCTATAGGTCGAATTTCAATAAACTTACTAGTTACCATTATGGTTAGTTAACATTTTCAAAGCCATCCACATTTACATTTCCATCACATAGATTGATGGAACGTGAATTTTTGCCCTAATTTCACCAAGGAAGAAAAACCTACGGGATGGAAGGATTATGATGAAGATAAAAAATGTTCACCTTTTTAACATTTTTTTCGAACCATAGTTTTTCTAACATTTGACTTTTTTTTTCTTTTACCAGTATGAAGTTAATGGGACAGTAGCTGATTCAATGCTTGTAAATACTATATTGATGCTGGTTTATGTGACGAAGTTCTTTTGGTGGGAGGCTGGATACTGGAATACAATGGATATTGCGCATGATCGAGGTTCACATATGCTCTACCTTTTACTTTTTCTCCATTGTTTGCTGTTGGCATGTCCAAGAGTAACCATCAGATGTGTTTGCCTTAATATTTGAAGGTTTATTTTTTTAACAAAATGAATTTGGCAGTCTTTTGGGGGCTGGTTGCATTGATATTCTATTATGATGGGCTTTGTATTTACCAAGTTTGTTATGGTACTCTGTGAGCAAATTTTATACTGCATCCTTAACAACTCTGAGAATTTCATGTTGACCATCTTCATATTCATTCTTACCCCTGTAGATTGACCCACAATAATGTTTAATATTGAATCAATTTTTTATCATCCTTAACTTGGTTCAGTTCGTGCTTCATCTGACTATGGTTCATTGTACTTTTGTCTCTGGCAGCGGGCTTTTATATTTGCTGGGGTTGCTTGGTCTGGGTTCCATCTATTTATACTTCTCCTGGCATGTACCTGGTCAACCATCCTGTAAATCTTGGAACTCAGGTATAATCGCATCCACATATGTAGTTTGCCCAATTTATTAAAAGTTATCAATCATATGAAGGTGTGTTCTAAGTTTTTCAACTTGTGATTTCCCTATTTTAAAGGCTTATGTCTTGGTCATGCACATTTTCTCTATACGTGGGGTTCATTATGCATGATTGATGGTTATTATCTAAGCTTCTGCTACTAAAAGTTGGCATGTCTCAATGAGCATGGGGAAAAACAGAATTAAGTTAACCTTTAGTCTTTGGCTACTGGTTAGGTTGTTTGAATGAATACTATGAGATATTCTTGAGGTACGACTTCAAAGAATTGAAAATCTTTTACATTTGGTCTCATTGCAGCATGCACGAAAATTGGGATAAGATCTTGTCTTTATATGGGACAGGGTATTTTTCAGGTCGGAGAAGACTATCTTCTTATTGGAAAATAAGATTCAGTGCCAAAAAGGAAAAAAAATGCTCTGGAAAAATAAAAAGAAAGGAAAGAAAATAATTAAAACTTTAGCGAGTGAAAGTCAGGCTGTAGTTTTGGCAATTTGAAAGAATTGGATTTTAGCCATAAACTACAGGAATTTTATGTAGGTATTACAAATTTAAATCCTTGTAAAGGCTGGTTTTTCTGCAATGAATGACATTTCTTAGCTGATTCATTTATTCTTTTCTTCCTTATCTGTTTCTGTGATCATTGGTCTCATAACTGACTCATGTTCCAGCTAGCACTTTTTATTTTGGTGGCCGGGATTCTTTGCATATACATCAACTATGATTGCGACAGGCAAAGGCAAGAATTTCGCAGAACAAATGGCAAATGCTTGGTTTGGGGGAAAGCTCCATCAAAGGTATTTAGTCTTGTAAAAATTATCATGCGATTATCATTATATGTACAGTTTGAGATATATTGACTGACAAAAAATATATGATTTGTACATATCAGATTGTCGCTTCATACACTACCACATCTGGGGAAACAAAGACAAGCCTTCTTTTAACCTCAGGATGGTGAGTACTTTAGTTCTCTCTGGTAAATATGAAATTGTGCATACACGTATAACTGAGTTTTTGTGTCAGTTCTTTTTGTCGCACATGAAGAGTTAGTTGAGTGATGCTTTTGTTGGTCCACTTCTCTTCTCTGCACATAGCGTAGTCTAATTCATGCATATGTTATAATTTAAAAGATAAGCTGGCACTTTGAGCTAAAGTCATTGCTGAGGTTATTTGCTCTTCCTGCAGGTGGGGTTTATCTCGTCATTTCCATTATGTGCCAGAAATATCAGCTGCCTTTTTCTGGACTGTTCCAGCTCTTTTCAATCATGTAACCATTTATGTTTAGTGTTCTGTTGTTTTCTTTGTGTTTGTTGGGACGGGGTACTTGATACTTGGATGTTGTGGAGAACATCTTGCTGAATTTATTATTATCTTTTTCTCCTGCAGTTTCTACCTTACTTCTACGTGGTGTTTCTTACCATCCTTCTACTTGACCGAGCCAAAAGGGATGACGATCGATGTCGGTCCAAGTAAGCAGATACAGATTCCTGTTACATACAAATTTAGCTGACAATTCGACGAAGACATATCATTCGAAGAATATTTTTTTGAAAAAGCCATCAAATTATGAAATGGTTTTGAGCATTTTATATAATGTTGAATGAGATTTTGACGCGTTCTTCTTGCAGGTACGGTAAATATTGGAAACTATATTGTCAGAAGGTGTCCTACAGGGTCATTCCTGGAATCTATTGAAGAGTCCCAGTCCTTTATGCATCAAGCAACGCCTCTCGTTGAACTTAGTCTTTCTACTCGCAGTCCATCTGGTGAATTGGCAATGCTATTTATATCATTTCCCTTCAACTTACTTTCTCTTGATTTCGGATGTAAGTTTGGATGAGTTGTGGTATTAGCCAAGGAAACGTTAGTTGTTTATGATATAGCATATCAGGCTTATTTAATGGCTCTCCAACTTGGATCTTCCAGAGGATTTTTGGTTTTATTTTTCCCCATGAATTACCATTACGTCTATTTTCTTTTATTGGTTATGTTGGAGCGCATCAAACACTTGACCTAATCCATGCCATAACTCATTTTCTCACATTCCCTAGCCACTTGAGCTAACCGCATTGGCATAGGAGGTAAAGAACTCAAAGAAATTCAACATAGTCCAATTGAAACGGTATACAAGGCGTGCTAACTGAAAACCTAGGACTAAGATAACACAATGTAGAGTAGTATGAAATCTTCGGTGTGATTGTCACATTGCCAACTTTAGTCTAAGCTGCCTTCTTTCTCATGAACAGCCTCTCGAAGCTAACACTTCCCAAGAACATTAATAATGTACATATAACTCTTAGATCAAATTTGCAACCATAAAATAAACATTCAAAAAGGAATATAATTGGTCTTGGTTGGTTCGGTTTTGGACTCAACTCAAACACCGAACCGTAGGCCTCGATTTGGCTATTTTGGAAATCAAAACCAAATCATAATTGATGAAAACTGACCACTTCGATTAACTAGACTTGGTAGGTTGGTTTGATTCGGTTTGGGTTTTTTGGCTTTCTGAGAGAGAGAGAGAGAGAGAGAGAGAGAGAGAGAGAGAGAGAGAGAGAGAGAGAGAGGAAGAAGAAGAAGAAATAAAGCGATGGAGAGAGGGAGAGATGGAGAGGAGAAGAATAAATAAAAAAAAAGAGGGAGAGATGGAGAAGAAGAATAAGAAGAGGAGAAAAAAAAAGAGAGAGAAGAAGAACGAAAAAAAAAGAGGGAGACGGGGAGAGGGATTGAAGACAGACATAAGAAGAACGAGAAAAAAAAAATAGAGAGAGAGGGACTGATGGAGACAAGACAAACGGAGAGATGGAGAGAGAAGAAAAAGAAAAGATTGAAACTATGTATATAATATATTTCTTATAATAATATTATATATAATATTTTTTTAATACTATCAGTTTTGTTTGATTAAACCGTGGTTTTGAATATTACAAACCATACACCAAACCATATATTTTGGTTTGATTTGAGTTCAAACCAATAATAAATAATAAAAAAATTAAAAACCAAATCAACCCAAACTATCAGTTTGGTTTGGACGGTTTGACCGGGTTACTGGCTTAAATGCCCAGCCCTAATAACATCTAACAAACAGAAATTACGAGTCCATTGTCCACTTATATTGAAACACATGTGCACCTATATTAGTATCATCCTCATCGTCCCTATATCACTTACAAACGTTTTATTTTCTTAAAATTAGAAGACGAAAAAAAAATACTGCTAAGAGCCATTGAAGCTAGCCAGAAACCCTAGGGGCTAGCCTTGGAGCTGCCATATACCTCATCTACCAGCCCGACCATAGTCTTGCTGAGCCCAAAACTTTTTTGTAGCTATATCTTTTAGCCAACAAGCAAGTAGCCCAGCCCGACGAAACGCCTAGGCGTCCAATCCAAATCCCATATTTTGCCCAGCCGTCTTCAACTCCATTTCTCTAACGTCGCTTCTCTTCCTCCTCCTCATTGTTTCACTTCAAACCCACCGCAACACCCCACCTCACCTCCATTTTTGTTCTTCAATCGGCTCCTCTCCTCCTCAGGTATTTCAAGCTCTTTCTCTTCATGCTTTGCTTGCTTTACTTTCAACGTCACCATAGTAAGGGCTTGGAGTTTTCATCTTCACCATGTTTTTTGTAGTTTGAAGCAATATCTGGATATCTTAGCTGAAATATCAAGTCTTTAATTATATGGTGCATGTGATTAGTTTAGCCACTATTGATTGTAGCAGGTGGTGTGTTGGCAGATGTATTTGGAACCTCACTCACCTCACAGTCCCAGTTCAGCAGTTCACAGCCAATCTTGGAGGCTTGTTTTGCTTATTTGCTCCCAACCAAAACCTATTGATTTTTCAGCTAAAGCTTCATTTCATACAAGCTGCAGTAACCCAGATTTTCACGGGCTCTCAGTGGTGGGCAGATGAAAGTAAGTGCATTTATTTATTTAGTTTTTTCCTATTGAATATTGATCGCTCAAAAGGAAAAGAATTGTGGGGAAAATAGGGCAATTTTAATATCAGGGGAGATTGAGTTACAGAAAGTATGCTGGGTGGAACAACAAACGATTGCAAAATGAACTGGAAGCATTCAAATTTTATTAGATGTAACATTTGTTGAAACTACCCTACCTTTCTTTTCCTTATCATCGGAGATATAGTTGCCTACCAAAGCTTTCCATCTCCTACTCCTATCCTTATTAACAAGGCCGTTTCTATTCGTAGGGACATTCAAAATTTTATATAGTCACTCAGTTTTGATTACAATGCTATATATACCTTCTCATTTTCATTCAATTTGTGTATATATGGGACCAAAAAGTAATTTCACCCCCTCTTGTAAATTTCTTAAGTAGTGCTTGGTTTGCAGGAAAAATCAGACTTTGATGGAAAAAGTATGGAGATTTAGGTTGTGTTTTCTACACAAAGGGCCAAACCAAATCATCAGAGCACTGCGCATGTTGCCAATCTGCCACTTTTCATCTCCAAAGGTATGCCCAACTAACAAAACCAAGAAAATTTTCCTGGAAAATTTTGACCCAGAAAGAAGTAAATTCACTCTCACTCATCAGAATGTGCATTCCACTTTATTGAACTGTCCTTCGGATTTGATTGCACTGAGATTCTTCTTGTGGTGTGCTCAACAACCTAATTTTTTTCACAATAGGATTGTGTTTGACCACATGGTTGGTGTGATCAAGCGCGTGATGGAACGGTACAAAACAGTTAAATCGGTTGTTAGGGAATTAGCAAGTGTAGGGTGTGTTATAAAATCTCAGACATTTTTGCTCTTGCTGAGGATTTATTGGCGTGGCAGAATGTATGAGATGGTCTTTGAGGCAATTGAGCAAATGGGTGCTTATGGTTTTACTCCGAACACGTTTGTGCGTAATGTAATCATTGATGTATCGTTCAAAATTGGGCGTGGTGATTTAGCTATTAAGTCTCTGGAAGAGACACCAGTGCCAAATTTTTTGACTTTTAATATTATGCTGTGTAATTTATGTAAGTTCAATGATTTGTTCCATATTGGAGATGTGTTGAGAATGATGTTGCGGTGGGGGTATCACCCAAAAGTTGAGACATTTGAGATGCTTTTGAACTGTTTTTGCAAAATGGGTAATATAGTGGAGGCACATCAAGTTTTGGGTCTAATGATTACTTTGGGCATCTCTATGTCTGTAAATGTTTGGAGTATGTTAATTCATGGGTTTTGTCGATTGCAGAGACTTGATGTTGCTGGTAAATTATTGGAAAAGATGGTTGAGACTGGTTCTTCTCCTACTATTGTAACGTACACAACTTTAATCAGAGGATTTTTAAAGTCTCACATGGTTGGCGATGCATTCAACGTTTTAAGTATTATGGAATCTAAAGGAGATGCCCCTGATCTGGTTCTTTGTAATGTGTTAATAGACTCCCTCACTAAGGTTGGGAGGTACGATGATGCTATTGATGTTTTTGTTGACATGCGATCACGAAAATTGTCTCCCGATTCATATACTTTCTGTTCATTGTTATCCGCCATATGTTCTTCTAGGAGGTTTTCTCTGTTCCCCAAGTTGGTTTGCGGACTTGACATAGAAGCTGACTTATTAGTATGTAACTCACTTCTCAGTTATTTCTGTAAGTCGGGGTTTCCAGCTCTGGCTGTGAAGTTTTATAAGGTTATGCTCGATAGAGGTTTTACAGCAGATAAGTATACTTTTGTTGGATTATTAAGTGGACTATGTAAAGCTAGAAGAGTTGACCAAGCAGTTGATGTGTACCATGGGATTGTCATGAATTACCCTGGTCAGGATGCTCATATTCATACTGTTCTTATAGATGGGCTTATAAAGGTTCGTAAATTTGATAGAGCCATTAGCATATTTAAGAAAGTAGTTGCAGAGAGATATGCACTTGATGTTGTAGCTTATGCAGTTACCATTCGTGGACTTTTTATGGGTGGTAGAACTGAAGAGGCTTGTTCACTTTATCGCCAAATGAAGGAGGTTGGTTTGACTCCTAATGAATATACTTACAATGTAATGGTCTCTGGCTTTGTTAAAGAAAGAGATCTTAATATGGTTAATTTAATTCTACAAGAGATGATTGAAGCGAAAGTACGACTGAGCTACAATACGGTCTTGAGATTATCAAAATTCCTCTGTAGACCATATCATTTGAATTCAGTTATTGAACTATGGATTGAGATGAGAAATTTGGGTTTGATATCTGCTGAGGTAATGCATGAATTACTTCCCGATGAAGTTGTTGAAGGTGTGAAAGGAGATGATGGTCACATTACATTTTCGGATGCTTATTCAGAAACTGATCTACATGTGGAGACATCTGGCTCTGAAGACTTCTGTGATGTGGTTGCTTCGATAGGTTGAGACTTATATGCCTCTTGAATGTCTTTTCTTGGAAATTCACAATTTTGAATGCTATTTCGTCTAGCATTCTAAAGGTAATTTTTGTAACTTCAATTTTGTTTCCTGTCCAATTGGTTATGTTTAAATTTCTTTTGGCCTTCATGGTTTATTTTAAATTTAATCATTCAATTTGAATTCGTGAATTTCTTTTGGATTTCCTGTTCGTAGGTAGTATCATAAATTCAACTCAATTACATCAACCTAACTATCACCTTAACTATGCTAGTTGTGGTTACTTCAACCAAGAGCTTGTTTCTCATTCCTAAACTCTTGTGGCTTTCACTTGTTTCTTACAAATGTTACTACATAAAATTTCATTAATGGACATTCTAATTCACACACAAAAGTTTGTGTATCATTAAGTAGTCAATTATTACTTATTAGGTGCACAAATTAGAATTGAACAAACATATTAATCTAACAAAATAAAAGGGGAACTTGTTTTATTAGTAATTAGGGGAAAAGGTACCATACCTTTTACTTTTAAGTGTTTATAACTTGTACAGATGGTACAACTCAATGCTAGTTGCCAATTATTGGAGTAAATAAAAAGGGGGTTATTCAAGATGCAGATTATATACTTCTTTCATCTGGATCCTTATGGTTTCTTCATTTTAATGGATCTCATCTAATCATGGCTTTTTCATGCTTCACTTGTTTCAGTTCATGCTTCAGCTCACTATGATTCATTATACTTACTCTGTTAGCTGGCTTTTATATTTGTTGGGGATGCTTGGTCTGGGTGCCATCCATTTATACTTCTCCCGACATATTCCTGGTCAACCGTCTTATTAATCTCAAAACTAGTTTGCCTAAATAAAATTGTGAATTTAGTCATCAGACTTCTGCAAAGTTTCTGAAGGTGTGTTCTAAGTTTGTTAACTAGTGATTTCCCTATTTTGAGGGATGCTTTTTCCTTGGTGAATATTAATATATGTTGGTCATGTTCCTGGTAGTTATTATGGACAGTGGATGCTCAATGAGCATGGGGAAAAAAGGGCTAACTTACTGTTTAGGTTCTTTGGATAAATATTATGAAATGTTCATGAGACATGTCTTGAACAAAAATAATAATACTAATAATAACTTTGCGAAGTCAAAGTCCTGGATTTTAGCCAAAATTTGCAAGAGTGCTAGAACTTCAAAGTAAAATCCATGGATAGGCTGGATGCTTTCCGCAGTGGCTGAAATTTCTCAATTGATTTATCTGTTCTTTTCTTCTCATTTATACCATTGTCATTTGTCGCATTTTTCAGCTAGCACTTTATAGTTTGGTGGTGGAGCATCTACATCAAGTATATATGATATGGCAGGCAAAGGCAAGAATTTTTTCAAAGCAAATGTTGAATGCTTGATTTGGAGAAAAGTTCCACATGAGGTGTTTGTTTCCTGAAACTTATAATGTGATTCTCCTTAATTATATGTATTGTATAGTTTGATAAATATACGTTGGCTGACAAAAAGAGATCTCATCTGTCCATATCTTTACAGATAGTCCCTACACTACCACCACATATATGGGAAAACAACAAAGACAAGCCTTTGTAAACACCACAGAATGGTGAGTGTTTTAATTTTATCTTGTCAATACTTAGATTGTGCATATGCATATGTACCTGAGTAATTGTCTCACTGCTTTTTGTTAAACATGGGGAGTGAGAGTTGAGCTGTGCTTTGTCCTCTTTGTTGATTTTGTGCAATGAGGCCATGGTAATTGGCATCTCTAGTGGAGTGTAAATCAAGTCTATATAATTTAGCAGGCTAATAAAATCATGGGAAGGCTAATAAGTTGTTTCACCGAAAAAAATAAAAAGAGATAAGTCGTTGCTGACCATGCAGATGCAGATGAGGTTTATGTCAAACAAGTTCCATTCCAAGGGGAAGTAGAAGTGAATCTAGAGTTGAGCATAGAAGGGAAAGTAATCCAAGTGCCACGTTCCAATTAATCTCGATCAGATGATATTGAGAGCAAGTCTTGGAATCTCTGATGCTGTTCTGGGTGCATGGTGCTGGTATATATCCTTGTCTCTTGCCCCTACCAAGCAAGCCTCTTGGACACGATTTTTTCGGATTGAAAAATCCTCCTTTTATTTTGAAAATGGAACTCGGAGGCACTTGCTAGAGAGTTGTTCAAACATTCAGACACATATATACAACAACTCAATGTACACAACCTTATGTAACCTGATGACATGTTTACTTATTTGGAAAGGGGAGGGGGGAGATGATGGGTATTAGAAGTAGTAGTTGATTCAATTTTAATTCCTTCTCCCAATTATTGATGTATCTAACGAACGACTTCCTCATTTCAAATAAGTAATACCAAGAACATGTAAAAGAGGAAAAAAGGAAAATTATATAAAAGACTTACCGAGTCAATGACTAATGATGATTACTTTTACTGTTATACGAAATTTGGCACTACAACTAATTCGACTATAAAAAAAGAGGAAATAAAAAATTCTTAGAATTAGGAGATAAACTATACTAAATTGGAGGTTCGTACCGAAAATCACAGGATTAGATCTAGTCTACCTAAAAAAGAAAGAAAGTCTAACAAGTGTTACATGATAGCGCAGCCATTAGCATTTTCTTCACTAAAGTAAGTATAAGGATCCATTGCTTGCTCTTGCTGTGATGGCATTGGCATGTTGTTATTCATATCATTATCATTCCAGTTTGCTCTCCCTTCATCCATCCTCATAGCCGGCATCATGTTCATGTATTGCCCTTGATTTTGGTTATAATAATTGCCATACCCATACCCATACCCATACCCCATCATCCCTTGTGCTGCTGGACCCACTGGATAGCTGCCCATGGGCCCCATATAATAACCACCCATTTGCCCCATCTGGCCCATAAGACCCACCCGGCCCATATGGCCCATCTGATCCATCTGAACCACATGGCTCATCTGGCCCATCTGACTCATCTTGGCCGTCTGACCCATATGGCCCATATTGGCCGTTTGATGCATATCTCCAACATTGCCTCTACCTTGTGTCCATCCAATTTTATCTTTACCTTTTTTATCAATCTCTCCCATGCTAACCTTGGGCATCTCATCAGCATGCAAATGAAGATCATCAACCTCATCATCATCATCATGCAAGCCAAGATCATCATCATCATCATCATCATCAGCATCAGATTCCTCCTCCTCCTCCTCCTCCTCAGGCAATATGAACGTGACAGCTTTTTTGGGTTTACCACCACCAGCTTCCATGTTCTTGTTGAGTTGTTGTTGTTGGGGTTGGCTTTTTTCTGAAGCCCTTTCATCTTTCATGAGGTCTACGCTATGCGCTTTCTTAATCTTTTGAAGCGCCTTAATGAGTAGGTTTGAATCACTAGTATTGTCTGCCACTTCCACCACCAACTTTCCTTGGCCGAAATCAAACTCTCTCAGATGCACGCCATCAAATTTCTTCAACACGCCCATTATTTCCTTCTCAAACGCGTCCACTTTTTTCTTATCCTTCTTGCATCCTTTGCATGCACAAGTTAGTACTCCGAAAGTAAGCTGCCTGCCCATTAATTCTTGTTCGTTGTGTATGAGAGAGAGAGAGAGAGAGAGAGAGAGAGAGAGAGAGATTGGTTGAGTTTGAGTGAATAATGTGGTGAATTGTAGACAGTTTAACAAATCACACCTCAAACACCTCTTTATATAGTAAACATAACTAATAAACCCCATTTCAAAACGGAAAACATATCCTTCCTTTTCTTCCTTTGGAGAAAAAATAATGCTAGTTGAACAAGGAAAAACAACACCCTCAGAAGGAAACATCAAGGCCTCCTAATTGATCAGGGAAGAAACAACTTAAATAGGAAACATCAAGTCCTAATTGATATCAGGAGAAGAAACAACTGACAAATATGGTAATATCTTACGAACAAATATATATATTCATAAAATCTTAAGAACAACTTAAATTACAATAAGGAAAAAAAAAACAGAAACTAAAAATTACATAATTGTGAAGAAAAAAAAATTAATAATCTCCACAACGGTCAGGAAAAAGAGAGATTAAACCTATAAACTTGCAACATATATTAGCACACCCGACAAAATTCAACTTTTTACTGTCTGGAAATTTTACCATCTGCCAGCATGGCTTTTTGTTACTCATTTTACTTTTCGTATAATTTTTAATTTTTGCTATTTTTCTCATCCTTTTTTTATTTTCATTTATTTTTTTATAAAGTTCAGTAAACTTAGAAAAATAAAAATTACCGATGGGGTGTTAGAATGGCCCAGGCCTTTGGTGTGCTTCCAAGGGGTCCTAGGTTCAAGTCCTCGTGGTATTGTGTGTGTGAATTTTCCCCTTCCCCCTTCCTCACTTGGGCAAAAAAAAAAATTAAAAATTAAAAATAAAGGTTAGTAAACCAGGGCAAAATTATAAATTGGGTCCTGGTCATTATTATTTAAAGTGGTTATGCCATTTGAAGAGAAATTCTCAATGTTTTTTTTAAGTACAAGCGAAGCGATTGGGGAGGTTGTTTACACAAATATTCATTGAACGGGGGTCTCAAACCTCTGCCCAAAGGGGGAGTCAGCATGGAGCCAGTGTGGTCCCAAGCCTCCACTCCATTTTTACCTCTTCTATTTGAATATTATATATGATATATTATTATAATATATTATATTAGTTTTAGGATATTTATCCGAAAATAAAATAATATATTAGGTTCTTTTTGTCTACAAATTAACCATAAAATTTCTTGATCTCTCTTCTACTCATCTCCCTTAAATCTTCTAGGTTGGTAATGATTTTTGCACTAAAAACTACTCTTCCTCTTTTGTTTTAAAGCTCGGTGAAATTTACAATTTCCTCATTTTTTTTTTCATGTATGAGTTGGGTTCCTTAATATTACGCTTTATGAACTCTATTTTTCTTTTCTTTGTTGGAATATAAATTATTAATTTTTAAGTCTTTAATAGTGTAGATGATGAAATTAGTATTTAACCAATTTAAAATATAAAATTCATGATAATTATGAAGAGAAGACAAGTTTTATGATGGGTCACATCTAATGTGAAATACTGGCTCCACCATAATAAGGGTGGAGGTGGAAGAGCTCAACCAACTAAGTTATACCCTACAGACAACCCTGAGTTTCAAATACAAGCAAAAACTCATAAATTAATCAAAGTCTTCCGGGTCGAATCAAATCATAATGAAATTGGGATCTCATTATGGACTAACAAATTGGTTTATTTGTTTATTTTATTCGTCTCTAGTTCGTCGGTTCTCAGATAATTAAGGGTAAAATTTATTATTTCTACCACCCCAATGACCTGAAACTGAAAGTAGGGTTTTTTGAGTTCAATTGAGCTTTATTCTATATAGCATGACTTGGTTAATGAGGGTTCAGCAGCAAATTGTTATTACTTTTTGCTTCACCAATTTACCCTCTGTTATTACTTTTTTCTTCATCAATCGGATGATATTGAGCCAAGTCTTTGAATCTCCCTGATGCTGTTCTGGGTGCATGGTGCTGGTATAAGTCCTTGTCTCTTGCATGGCCCTACTATTACTAAGCAAGCCTCTTGGACACCTTTTATTTTGAAAACGAGTAATCGGAGGCACTTGCTAGAGAGTTGTTCAAACATTCAAATACATATATACAACAACTCAATGTATACAACCTTATCTAACCTTATGACATGTTTACTCATTCGGAAGGAGAGTATGGAGAAAATGGGTATTAAAATTATTTTGATAATAATTAAGAAAATTGTTTTATTTAAAATATCAGGAAGGAGTAGTCGATTCAATTTCAATTTTTTTCTCTAAATTATTGATGTATATGAAAAACATGTAAAAGAGGAACAAAGGTAAATTATATAAAAGACTTAACCAAGTCAGTAAACTAATAATGATTACTTTTTACTATTATACGAAA
The DNA here is from genome assembly GCF_965620075.1 of Prunus avium. Lineage (NCBI taxonomy): Eukaryota > Viridiplantae > Streptophyta > Magnoliopsida > Rosales > Rosaceae > Prunus > Prunus avium. The sequence continues at coordinate 1,726,908 of NC_142286.1, forward strand.
TTTGCCACTATAATTGAAGTCAACAGTAGATCGACTATAAAAAAAGACAAAAAAGTCTTAGAACCATAAGATAAGCTATATCAAATTGGGGTTCGAACCAAACATCATTAATATGCAAGTCAATGTCTTTTTTCATTAGGCTAGATCCGTTGGCGTAAACTATAGCAATTCTTGTTTCCTAAAAGAGAAAGACAGCGTGAAGATCCATTTCGTGCTCTTGCTGTGATGGTTGCTCACCGCCACCATTGCCTCTTTTGGCCCTCTTTCTCTTTGTTGCCCTCTTTGGCTTCGTTTCCATCACCACCACCACCAGTCACAATATTATCACCCTCTCTTTTACTTCTGCTTCTTCTGCCAAGCCTTCCTACACATCCCCACCATTGCCTCTTTACCTTTTTGGCCCTCTTTCCCTTTGTTGCTTTCTTTGGCTTCGTTTCCATCACCACCACCACCACCAATCACAATATTACCACCCTCTCTTTTACTTCTGCTTCTTCTGCCAAGCCTTCCTACCATCCTAGCTATTTTTTTCTATCCAAATTTTTCTTTACCTTTTTTATCAATCTCTCCCATGCTAACCTCGGGCATCTCATCATCATGCAAATGAAGATCATTAACCTCATCATCATCATCATCATCATGATGCAAGTCAAGATCATCATCATCTGCACAACGGTCTGGAAAAAGAGAGATTAAACTCAATGGCGGAGCCATGAATTTAAGTAAGAGGGGCACCCTTAAAAATTCAAACACTTTCTTTTATGACAAATCAACCTAGTTTTTAAGAAATCCGTAATTTTATCACTTTTCTCTATTTCTTTTCTTTATTTTTTGTATGAATAACCTATAACTCTTTTATGATAACAAAATACATGCAATTCAAAAGAAATTTAGACATGAAAGAGAAGCAAAGAAAATAGTGGACATTTAAGAATTTGTGAGGAATTTTATAATATTTTTACAATATCACTAACATATAATTGTCTATACAATATTTAAGAGGGGCCAGTGCCCATGCATTGGCTCCACCAGTGATTAAACCTATAAACTTGCAACATATATTAGCATACCCGACAAAATTCAACTTTTTACCGTCAAGAATTTTACCATCTGCCAGCATGGCTTTTTGTTACTCAATTTACTTTTCATTTAATTTTTAATCTTTGGTATTTTTCTCATCCTTTTTTATTTTATTTTATTTTATTTTTTTCGAATTTGTATTTTCATTTATTTTTGCCGTGATTGATAAGGGTCGGTAAACTTAGAAAAATATATAAATAAAGGTCAGTGAAAAGGGTAGCAAACGTAAACTAAGAATTTTCGCATAAAAAAATAATAGTAATAATAAACTAAGAATTTTTTAAAAAGTTCAAAAGGATTATTTAGGATCAGTTAACTAAAGGCAAAATTCCTGCCCAATAAAAAGGACAAAATTAAAGGTTGGGCCCCGGGTCTCTCTTTTTTTTTTGAAACACAAGGAAGAACTCAAAAAATCAGTGTCTTCCGAGTCTAAACGAATCCAAATCATTCCGTTCGCGGCTTGATTATTGAATCAGAAAACTGGAAAGAAGTAATCTTTGGTTAAATTTCTAAGCGACTGAGCACCAGTTTTCCTTTGTTTTGAGGCACAATCCTAGGGTTCGCTGCTTTTTTGCTTTCTCTATATTCATCTGAGAATTTGTGCTCATTTTTCTTAATCTACTATGTTTTCTCTGTTTTTTTTCCAGTTGAGGAGATCACGATTTTCTTTTGGGTTATGTTATGTATTTCTTGAATTTGAAGGATTTAATTATTAAGTTGTCAGTTGCCAAGGAAGATAAAGGTTCATGAATCAATTGATTTCTGTTGTCTTGTTAGATTAGGAGCCATTTGGCTGAAATTGGGATCTCATTATGGAATAACAAATTGGTTTATTTGTTTATTTATTCTTCTGGTTTCATGGGTTCTCAGATAAGGGTAAAATTGATTCTTTCTGCCACCCCAATTACCTGAAAGTAGGGTTTTTTGAGTTCAATTGAGCTTTATTGTGTAGCATGAGTTGGGTTAATGTGGGTTCAACAACAAATTATTATTACTTGTTGCTTCACCAATTTACCCTCTTTGATTATTGGGGCGGTGCATAGTTGTCCTGTGATTACCTCTGTTTTGAAAGCTCATTCTTTCCACTTATGAATGCTCTCTGCCATGTGCATATACTCTTTTTGTGCATTGTTTTCAATTTTGTGATCTAGAGCATAAGTTTTTGCTTTCTTATCTTATAGACAAGGAAAATGTCATCATATGAGAATGTTGTTGGTGGGAAGCTGAAGCTTAAGGGAAAGGCTCTAGATGTGAAGGCTCCTGGAATGAAGAAGAAAAAGAAACATAAGAAACATCAAGATCAAACATCTCTCCTCACAGAACATGAGCTCTCAGCTGGTAAGTCATCCTTTTGATATCAAGTTGAAGTCTTCTTTCTTTTTTTTCTTTTCAAGTTTTAATAAGCTGCCTTTTTACCTCTTTTTATTGTCATGCAAATTGAGAAACGTTTGGTCAGATACGTGTGTGTAAAAACACAAGCAGAAATGAAGAGAACTGTTCTCTAACTTCAGATTAATTTTTAGTTTACTATATATTTTATCAATTCTGTGTGTGATCAATGGTTCTGGGATCACCAGTACCCTCCAGTACTACTGTAATACTTAATGCCGTTACTACTGAAATACTTAATGAACAGTCAATGATGCTAATTTCTTTGATTTGGTCATAGTATCATTATATGCAATGCAGTTTTTCTTACTAAGAGCAAGCCAACCTAGTAACAAAATTTGATACTGTTTTTGAATTGAAATATTATGATGATGTTTATCTGGGTTCCTTTTCATCATCCCATTTAGTTTCCAAAATTATTCCTTTTGTTTGAATTTAATCATTCAATGCGTGTAGGTGGAAGTACAGAACTATCAACGAACCCTGATGATGAAGAAATAAATGATGCCAACAAATCAGGTGAGGAGGGGAAGGCTCCTCATTATGATGATCATCTCACACCTGCAGAGAGGCGATATATAGAGCAGAGAGAGAGAATTGATACACATAGGATGGCCAAGACAGCAAATAAATCCCACCGTGACAGAATTCAAGACTTCAACCAGTATCTGGCAAACATGAGTGAGCACTATGACATTCCTAAAGTTGGCCCTGGCTAAATCTGGGAAGTCGTTGAATATGAAAGCCAAAGGATCAACCGTCTCGTTTGTCGTTTTGAAGCCAGTGCTATATGTATGGTCTAGTTCATGTGGACATCGAATTTACAATTTGTATTCTATATGGCGGTTTCTGTTCAGATCTGTGTAGATTGCTAATGACATTTTATTTGCACCTTGCTTTTGTGGTACCAATAACGTGTTTAGTCCTTATGAAATTTGCATGTTCTTCAAAGCCTTCATATTCTACGGCCATCTCAATTTCATTGCTTGGCTGAAAAGCAGTAACTTGCTTCCTAGCAGTTCTTCGTGTCTGGAGGATGATTACACGGCCTTAATCTCTCTTTTGGTTTTGCCGGGTGAATGCGTTTTAATCTTTCTAGCCTGCTCGAGATCTAGCAGGTAGCATGGATATTTCTTGTCTGGTTTAGGTGTACAAATTAAGTGGAATTGATCACTATAAAAGTCGAACGTATAGCTCATGGCCCTTCAAAAAGGTCATGGGTTGGGGCTTTGTAAGGCAAGCATGCTAGGGGTAAACATCGGGAATGTGCTGACTAATAAAGGTAGCTTACCAATTTACCGAGCTTTAGGTTTGGAGCTAGAACTACTAATCACTTCTTCCACAGCCCAGCTATACAATGATTCAAACCAAACTATACACGTGACTCAAATTATTTTCTGAATGTTGCTACTCGGAAAAAGAGATGGGAAACATAAGCAAGTTTTTGGTGAGACCTATAACACCGGTACGTGGCTTTTCATTCCTCATGATTTAACATGCGTATGTTGATTATACCATTTGACCGTATTTCAGTATTGCATTAATGTATCAGAAAACGGAAGGGGATTTTTGGGTCGTCTTAATAAGGGCATGTTTGTTATTCCTTTTACTTTTACTCTCTGTGTGCCTTCATTTCCAGACTAAAATAGACATGCAGAAGAGAGAAATGGCCGAAAGAACCAATAAATGACAAATGGAAATCATACATACCTTATTTCTTAAATACATTAATAAGGAATGGATCTAGTCTCTTATTGTGGGAACAAAAACCCCAAGGGAATGACAGGAATACAATAATTAAAACTATAACTACACATTCCAACTAGAACAACTGCCACACGATCAAAGCAAAAGTGGTGGCACCACAAAACCTAAAACTGTCGTTCTTCATGCACAACAAAAAGAATCCACAGTAACTCAAACTGCATCACCACGCAATTTGTAACAGCCACTCGAATAATCTAAAACTCATAGTTTTGAGATGTTCAATCATCGGGTTTCATCCTCAAGAGCACGGAAACCACTTGTCAGGTCCTCATGTAGCTTCTTAAATTTTCCCACAAGTACTTCTTCCCCTTCTGCCGGATCCTCAAATTTTTGCGACCTGCACGCCACCATAAAGGGGTTAAAGACTTGTTTCCTATAAATTATTAAAATGTTCCCCCCTGTTTAGCATTATAATGTTACTTACACTAGGCGGTAAAAGAGATCTCCCAAACGGTGCTTGATTAGGGTGTAACTTATCTTTTGACCATCCATACCAGCTGCTTTCTCTACTGCCTGCATATTGAGAACCGCATCATATCAATAAAGGACCCACAACCACTGCTCATTCAATTTGCTGTTTTAAGTCGAACTCAGAAGTTCTCTATGTATGATAAATAAACTGCTTAATTCTTATCCATTGCACCCTTCTAGGAGTTGGTTCCGGGTAAAAAAATATTTATAGCAATGATATATATTAATATCCATCATTACCCTTATTATATGAACAGGAAAGAAAAACCTCAATCTACCTAGACACGATTCTTCAGACATACCGAAGATAAGCTAATGCAGAAATAGTAGGTCATAAAAAGAACGGAAAGAAAAGGATAAACAGTTCACCTGATTGGCCAGATTAAAGTAATGAATGATATTCCGCATCATCCAAACAGACTTGTAGAATGGGCAGAATTTGTCATATCTGTCCAGCCATGCAAACGATGTAAAAGATCAACAAGCTTACCAGGCCCAACCAAAAATAACAAAGAAAAGAAGATATGGATAATTAGAACATGTATTGTTCAACAGGACTACAGAGCTGGAACTCACGGAGTAAATGCATTCTGTGCGAGATAATCCTCCCTCAAGAGCTTTGCAGTTTCTAAGGTGATCTTATCTCCTTCAGCCAAAGCATCCTTTCCTACAAGCTGCAGTAACCAAGATATCAATTTAGGGCAGCCTAAAACATCACCCCACTCTTTAATGTTTACAGTAATTTGTAGTTGAGTGTTGGAGAAGTAACATGCAAATATATAAGATGGTTTGTGTCATTAGGATTGAAGAACCCCCTAATTCATAGTACAAGCAAAAAAGGCTTACTTGGACAATTTCATTCAGATCATCTTCTCGTTGCAAAACCTCACGTGCCTTTGTCCTGATGTTGATAAAATCAGGATCAAATTGATCATAGAAAGACTCCAATGCCTACAAACAACACACAGAGAAACAAATCAAACAAGCAACAAAAAGGAATGAACGATCAAATATGGTTTCAATCAGTGACACCAAAAAAGGGGCCGCCTTTCATAAATGATAAGGGATAACAGTTAATGAACATACTGTTGAGTACTTAGAGTAGGAAATAAGCCAGTTCACAGAGGGGAAATGCTTCCTCTGGGCAAGTTTTTTGTCCAGACCCCAGAAAACCTGCAAAAAGGGCAAAAAATCTTTAATGAGAGTAAAAGATTAAGGTAAGATACTCAAGGTCGTCTTTTCCCAGGAGGAATAGACCCCTACTGGTGGAACGAATCTCAAGCTCATAAATCTGGTGCATTCATGACTTAACAAGGCAGCCACTTGCAAGGCATCAACAAGAAGCCTCCTATTAGCTATAATTTCATGCATAAAAATGGCATTGCAAATTATACCTGTACAATGCTAAGGGTTGCAGATGTCACTGGATCTGAGAAATCTCCTCCTGGGGGAGAAACAGCACCGACAATAGTCACACTACCAGTACGCTCCGGTCCACCAAGACATTTCACTTTACCCGCACGTTCATAAAATGATGCTAAACGTGCTGCCAAATAAGCAGGATATCCACTATCTGCTGGCATTTCTGCCTGTAAAAGCAAGACAAATGCCATTAAAGGATGAAAATAATATTTCATTTATAGAATGAAAATAATATTTCATTTATTGAAGGAAAATATGAAAGCTTCCTAAGGGGTTTGTGAACAAAAATAAGCCATATGACATAATTTTTGTGTCTGCTTGTGGGTGGGTGGGTGTGTTTTTGTGTGTGTGTGTGTGTGTGTGTGTGTGTGTGTGAGAGAGAGAGAGAGAGTATAAATCAATTAAATAGCACCTTTCTGAATAAACAAAAAAAAAAAGGATGAGAATTACCAGCCGCCCAGAAATCTCACGCAATGCTTCAGCCCATCGAGAAGTTGAATCTGCCATCATGCTGACATTGTAACCCATATCTCTGAAGTATTCAGCAATAGTGATTCCTGAAAATTTCAAGGACACAAGTTGAAGAATATGAAACCAATTCCTAAGATAATAATTAGACTCAAACTCACCAGAAGACCAGTAACTTCAGCAAACCTAAGTAATTTTTCACAGAAAAAATCTATAGAAAAGTTCAATTCCTATCTGAGCCAGTGTCAATCTCTATGCTTTTTGCTGGCCTATGTAATGGACCATTGAAGGTGATGAAGTCGAATGAAATCAAGCACTTTTATAAGAATAAAATATCATCCTCTCACACTCTAAAGTTCTTTACTAGATTAGTGAAAGCTTAGTGAGACAGCAATTAAGGTTTACCAGTATAGATTGAAGCTTCACGAGCAGCCACAGGCATGTTAGAAGTGTTGGCCACAAGTGTTGTGCGCTTCATCACAGATTCTTCACGGCCATCAGGCAAAGTCATGGTCAATTGAGGAAAATCCATAAGCACCTGCAACATTGATTACTTCAACTTGATCAAATCCAAGACAGTTGAAATAGGTAAATAATTATCTGATTATAGAATAACATACCTCAGCCATTTCATTTCCACGTTCTCCACAACCAACATAAACTACAGTGTCTGAGTTAGAGTACTGCACACAAGCAAAACATCTACCGTGAAGTCCAGTGTATAAATAACAATAGGAAATCTCTCATAATTAATCAATATGTGTACCTTTGAAAGAGCTTGACTAATAACCGTTTTTCCACAACCAAAAGCCCCAGGAATGGCACATGTCCCACCAAGAACAGAGGGGAAAAGGGCATCAAGAACACGCTGATATAAAACAAAGTTGTCAGGAACCACTAATCCCAAAAGATAAAAAGAGTCGATAGAAGAAACATTTAATGTACCTGTCCAGTGAGTAGAGGGGTATCAGCCGCAAGCTTTGATGCAACAGGCCTTGGTGTACGTACAGGCCAAGTCTGCAAATATGCATGCCAAATAAAATATAGTTTACAATGATGAACCATAGTGTATGAACAATCTGAAAGCATAACCCACAGAGCAAACTATACAAACCTGAAGCATAGTAAATTTCTTTTTGACACCTTGAAACTCAAGCTCTAACACAGTATCCTGCAAATGCATATAGGAAGAGTCAATGCATTGGTGACAAAGCTGCCGAACGCGTATCTCATGAGTTTAAAAAGGATACATTATGTCCAAGAGGAGTATGCATCATGGACAAATTTCAAATTATAATTCTCCTTGTACACTATTTCATGGAAATATGAGTTCCAATGTCTTCTAGCTGTCAGACCATGATTTCAAAAATCCACCAGGTACATATATAAAGTTATATACTTTCTCTCTAATCTAGTCAAGGACATGCTTTATACAGAACCCTGTATCATTTGTATACATGCAAATGTATAAACATACTCCAAACATACTACAATGTCAGTTGACAATGATGGTCATAGGATGGGATACCAAAATAGTAATTCAAAAGTCAGTCAAACCTTCAATGAATATTGACCAGGTGGTGCGACGTAAGTAATTTTGCCCATAGCATCGGGAGGAAGTGCAACACGGTGCTCCATCAGACTATTTTCAAAGACAGTCTGCAATGCCAAAAATGCCATCCTAGATTTAGATTCAACTCGAAAGAAAATGATCATACTCAAGTAGTACAATATCCTTCATAAAGTCCTTCACAAATCCAATAGTTCAATGCTACAAAACTTACAGCATACAAGTCTCCACCAGTGAGAGTATCACCTTCACCTGCCATCAGTGGTGGAAATGAATTTCAAAATCAAACTCACCATATTAACAATGAATTTAATAATCGCCGCTAAACAGCTACACAAATTTGAATTAGGTTACCTATTTTTTTGGGCTGAAACTCCCAAAGTATATCTTTGTCAAGAGCTGGGACAGATACACCACGTGGGATATAGACATCACCAGATATCCTTGCAATAGTTTTCAAAGGCCTCTGCCATGATAAAAAAAAGATAATAAAATCAGAAGCAGGTAAGCATAAAAAATTGCACCAATTAATAAAGTTTTCTCAAAATTCTCAAGGCTCACTATTTGGCTAAAGAGAATGCAAAGTAACAAATAGAACAAATTAGTCTGCAAAACCAAATTTTAAAAAAAAAAATAGCTTCAAAGTAATGTTCAAACATACCTGGATTCCGTCAAAAATATTTCCCAATATTCCCGGTCCCAACTCCACTGATAAAGGCTGAAACATCAAAATAACAATTATTAGCTGACTCAGCTAAAGCAACATAAAACAAAGAGGGTCAAATAAGATGACAGACTCACCTTCCGAGTACGTAGAACAGGATCGTTCACCATCAACCCAGCTGTTTCCTCATAAACTGAAATGGTCATGGAAAATAACTTATGGTTATACCAAGCAAATAAATATTAGCAAATGATTTCTTTTACTGAAATGCGGGAAGCCAAACACGAACAGATATGAATGCATACAAGAAAGCATGAACATGAAGAAACAAGTAACCTTGGATTGTGGCAGAATCTCCTTCTAACCGAATAATTTCACCAATCAAATTATCATGTCCAACACGAACCAGCTCGTACATAGCAGCTCCAGCCATGCCATCTGCGACGACGACTGGTCCTGAGACCTGTCAATTATATTTTCTAAATCCAATTAGCCAGAAGCAATTCACGCAAAAACAAACTTCTCAACCCTCAGCTACAACAATAATAATAAAAACAATAATTATGGCAGTGAACAAATAAAACATAACAAAGATACATAATTAACCAGGTCATAGACACATGATAACATTATAACTCATGATCAACAAACCCAAAAAGGAGAAGATCGATATGACTCGTGATTAAAGCAGCAGAAAAGTACTCAACTTTTGCTGCTCCAACACACAAATAGTAGTAAATGAATCAGGTGAAGTCTTTTCATACCATTTCATATTAGACTTCAGTATCTTTCTACTCTAATTAATCAATCACCCAATTTTTTGATAACTGCAAATCCTATCTGCTAAACTCATCAAGCAATCAAACATACTGATCACAACGAACATACAAATGCCACCACTTGGATCAATTAAACACAACTAAGCCATTTCATTCAACCATAAAATCGAAAAAATTACAAAATCCACAGCAACAGAGCACTGATCCAACCACTTAAAAATTCAATTAGAACACAAACAAAACAGATCGAATTGAATATCGAATTCAAGGAAACTGAAGAAGATGAATCGGATCCGTTCGAATCGAGTAGGGAAGTGGAACGAACCTTGCGGACGTAGCCATACTCGCTCTCCTTCTCGGAGTCCTCAAATGTGGTCAATCGGGAACCGTACACCGCCGGCATTTTGGGCACGGATCGGACCGAAAGTTCGAGATCTGAGGAACAAAGCTCAACCAAAACCCTATAGAGTTCCAATCCAATTACGGAGAAGATTGATAGGGAAAGAGAGAGAGAGAAATTTACAGACCGAAGAACAGAGAGAAGCTGTTTTAGAGGACCCCGGACTGTAGTTATGGGATGGTATAATTGGTATCAGGGAGAGAATAGAGGGCCTGATCTGCTGCGGCCGACTATATTATCTATAACTACATGCGGTCCGGTTGCGACCTGCCACGTAACGAGGGTCCCACAGTTTGTGGATTTAACTGCTAACGTGGTGAGATATAGTTGGTGATACGTATTAAAATGTGAGGAACCAAAAGCCAACGGAGTTTTGCCACGTGCCTGATGTAGGATGTTTCCTGGAAAGTGGTTTTTTTCTTTTATTTTTTGTTTTTGGATCCGTTCTGTCACTGGACTCTCCATATATTTCCCCGACCAGTCATCAACTTCCAAGTCACAAGTGTGTTCAACAATCTCTCTCCTCTACCCTTTTCAACATATAGCTGTGTCACAAGGGTTCTTTTGTAATCTACATATTTAAATATCTGGATATTTTAAATGTGAATAAAAACAAATAAGGCTGTCTGGTTGTGGCACATGCTAGGTGTGTTGTCTTGTTTGTCCTCATCATCTTTATTGTCATTTATTTTTCTATTACATATATAGAGCTAAAAAGTCAATAAAATAAAGCCTTTTTTCAGAGTGAGAGAGGATAATATATTAATATTGTTACTTGGTCCATTGGTTGGAAAAATTACACATATGGGTGACTATCATATTTAATATATTTCCAATGTATTCTTTTTTTTTTTTTTATAACATGTAATTAAATTCTAGCCTCTTGGCACATGTCACACATATGGGTGACCATCATATTTTAGGTATTTCCAATGTATTCTGTTTTTTATAACATGTAATTGAATTCTAGCCTCTTGGCGCATGATCATGCGTGTGCCTTAGCCTTTTCTTCTTCTTTTTTGGTATCTTTTAATTAGTTAATTATAGGAGTATATAAAAAAGATAAAATAAATTATTAATTATAAATAAACAAAAAAGAGAGGAACATGGGTGTAGTGGAGTGAAAGAAATATGAGTGGACTCAGTAGTCACTATTTTTTCTTAATTACTTAGGTTAATTTGTTTTTTGTTTTTGTAATTTAGCAATTAGTTTTTTTTTTACTAATTGTATTATATTGTATTGTTCTAATTTTTTTTTAAGCATGCCCATTTTCAGATATATATCTTATCCATGACAATAGAGTTTTATATTTTTTTCATCTTGGAAAAAAAAGATAAAATTGGATTACTAAGGCCCAAACCTGGACATATGCCAATGATATGTTGCACCTCCGAAAGTTCAGACAGGCTTCAAGCAACAATTGTGCATGTTGGAGCTCAACTATGTAAACATTAGAGGCCCAGTAATTGTAAAGCATTAGAAGATCGGAATATTGGTCAAGAATTCTATGAGATACTCGAAATTAGTTGCGTAAATGTTGATAGTCAAGTCATGCTAGTGGATTTGAAGAATACCGTCTATTATGTTTAGGAACCATTTATTCTTCACTATGATATGGTTAGGAGGAAATATTTGGAGTGGGAAATTTGAATATGTTCATCATAAAAAATCAGTTTTTTCAAATATTATGTTCCTGTAAGTGGATTGAATACCATATCTCTAAATTATTTCATCTTAAATAAGTGACCAACCTTTGTGCTTACTAAGCAAAGAAGTTACTTGTGAGCTTAAAGAAGAAGACAAAATATGGAAATATTGTGTGGATACAACACTTTGCACTCTGGCACTTTGGTTTTAAGTTAGTTGGGTATCCTGGAGGATAGGTTTTCATGTAGCGGAACACGAGATTTTTGTTCAAGAAATTACGAACGTTTATCAAATGGTTTATTTATCTTTATTAATATCTTCTCTATTCAAATTTCATATTAGATTCATCTTAATCATTGATCGCATTGAGTTTTACATTAAATCTAAGTACGTATCTAGGTTAAGTTATTATGAGGGTTAACCTATTTATGGAGGGGTGTTTCATGACCACACTATATAAATCCCTTATCCATTATGGAGTGGAACATCCATATTTGAGTGAATTTCATAGCTTTTGGCTTTTGGGAAGAATGATTTCTTCTTGTTTTCTAATTCTTATCTCTTTGGTGGATTCCTTAGAGTGACGAATTATCTATCCTTGAATGTTCTCAATTAATCTCTATTTGGATTCCTTATAGTGACAAGTCACCTTAATCATTTATCGTCTCAGATTTTACATTAAATTTAAGTATGTATCTAGAAAAGCAATTATTCATGCAATAATGGAAGTTGGACGTCAAGTGGGTTATTTATTTAAATCACTACAAAAGCAACCATGAAAATCTAAGGAACCAATTGAAGAACGTAGAAGCCGCAAAAGACAGTATGAAGCGTATTGTTTATGAACTTGAAAGAAAAGGTAAAAGAGTCCATGCTTATGTCTAGAACTGACACACCGAAGCAAATGAGTTCACTCAATAGGCACAAACAAGTTTGGAAGATCAATGCATTGAAAAAACAAAGTGTTTCTATGGAGTATGCCTTAATATGGTTTCCTATCATCAACGTCGTAGGAAATCAGTAAAGTTGGAGAAAAAGATCTAACTCCATGAACAAATAGAGTTTCCCAGTGTTTCTAACAATCAATTAGATGGGGAGGAGCTTAAGCTATTATTCTTGTAGTGTGGAATTATTGCAAGAGGAGCTGTACAATTTATCTCGAGGACTTGTTGTAATATGTATGCCATGGTTTTGGGTTTGTTCAAAAATGGTTAACAGCATCCTAATTCAAAGTTCATACTAGGTCCATCTTAATCAATGATTGCATCGACTTTTAAATTAAATCAAAGTATGTATCTAGGTTAAGTTATAATGAGGGTTAACCTATTCATGTAGGGTTGTTTCATGACCACACTACATAAATCCATCATCCCTTATGGAATGGAACATCCATATTTGAGAGAATTTGATTGTTTTTGGCTTTTGAGAAGAATGATTTCTTCATGTTTTCTGACTCTTCTCTCTGGTGGAATCCTTAGAGTGACAAGTTATCTATCATTGAGTGTTCCCTTATGTTTTCTCTCTTAATCTACATTTGGATTCCTTAGAGTGATGCGTCATCTTAATCATTCATCGCATCAAGTTTTACATTAACTTTGACTACGTATCTAGAAAGCAATTATTCATGCAATAATGGAAGTTCAATGTCAATTGGGTTATTTATCTAATTCACTACAAAAACAATCTTGAAAATCTAAGAAGCCAATTGAAGAATGTAGAAGCTGCAAAAGACACTATTAAGCGTATTGTTGATGAAGTTGAAAGAAAAGGTAAAAAAGTCCATGCTGATGTCCAGAACTGGCACACCGAAGTGAATGAGTTCACTCGAGAGGCACAAACAAGTTTGGAAGATCAATGCCATGAAAAGACAAAGTGTTTCTATGTATTATGCCCTAATATGGTTTCCTATCATCAGCGTCGTAGGAAATCAGCAAAGTTGGTAAAAAGATCCAATTGCATGAACAAGTAGAGTTTCCCACTGTTTCTAACAATTGAATGGATGGGGAGGAGCTTAAGCCATTGTTCTTGCTGTGTGGAATTATTGTAAGGGGAGCTGTACAATTTATCTCGGGGAATTGTTGTAATATGTATGCTATGGTTTTGGGTTTGTTCAAAAAGTGTTAATAGCATCCTTATTCAAAGTTCATACTAGATTCATCTTAATCATTGATCGCATCAACTTTTACAATAAATCTAAGTATGTATCTAGGTTAAGTTATAATGAGGATTAACCTATTCATGGAGCATTGTTTCATGACCACACTACATAAATCCATAATCCCTTATGGAATGGAACATCCATATTTGAGAGAATTTGATAGTTTTTGAATTTTGAGAAGAATGATTTCTTCATGTTTTCTAACTCTTTTCTCTTTGGTGGAATGCTTAGAGTGACAAGTTATCTATCATTGAGTGTTCCCTTGTGTTTTCTCTCTTAATCTACATTTAGATTCCTTAGAGTGATGCGTCATATTAATCATTCATCGCGTCTATTTTTACATTAACTTCAACTACGTATCTAGAAAGCAATTATTCATGCAATAATGGAAGTTGGACGTCAAGTGGGTTATTTATCTAATTCATTACAAAAGCAACCTTGAAAATGAAAGGAGCCAATGCAATAATGGAAGAATCTACAAAAAAAACACTATTATGCGTATTATTGATGAAGTTGAAAGAAAAAGTAAAATAGTCCATGCTGATGTCGAGAACTGGCACACCAAAGCGGATGAGTTCACTTGAGAGGCAGAAACAAGTTTGAAAGATTAATGCCATGAAAAGACAATCTAAGGATTATGCCCTAACATGGTTTCCTATGATCAGTGTCGTAGAAAATCAGCAAAGTTGGCGCAAAAGATTCAACTCCATGAACATGTAGAGTTTCCCATTGTTTCTAACAATCAATTTGATTGGGAGAAGCTTAAGTCATTGTTCTTGCTGTATGGAATTATTGCATAGGGAGTTGTACAGTTTATCTCGGGGACTTGTTGTAATATGTATGCTATGGTTTTGGGTTTGTTAAAAAAAGGTTAATAGCATCCTTATTCAAAGTTCATACTAGATTCATCTTAATCATTGATCACATCGACTTTTACAATAAATCTAAGTATGTATCTAGGTTAAGTTATAATGAGGGTTAACCTATTCATGGAGGGTTGTTTCATGACCACACTACATAAATCCATCATCCCTTATGGAATGGAACATCCATATTTGAGAGAATTTGATAGTTTTTGGCTTTTAAGAAGAACGATTTCTTCATGTTTTCTAACTCTTTTTTCGTTGGTGGATTCCTTAGAATGACAAGTTATCTATCATTGAGTGTAACCTTGTGTTTTCTCTCTTAATCTACATTTGGATTCCTTAGAGTGATGTGTCATCTTAATCATTCATTGCATCGAGTTTTACATTAACTTTAACTACGTATCTAGAAAAGCAATTATTCATGCAATAATGGAAGTTGGAAGTCAAGTGGGTTATTTATCTAATTCACTACAAAAGCAACCTTGAAAATCTAAGGAGCCAATTGAAGAATATAGAAGCTGCAAAAGACATGATGAAGCATATTGTTGATGAAGTTGAAAGAAAAGGTAAAAGATTCATGTTGATGTCAAGAATTGGCATTTGATCAAAGATCAGAATTATTCAGGTCTTCTTTGGCCACTCCTTTTATGGGTATAGGAAGCCTCCCCTTAGAGCAAGTTTTCACATGTCGTTCATGATGGATATATTTTATATTATATATTTAACCCCATTCTTAGTATATTTTGGTTAATATTTTGAAAAAATTTTGATACTTTGAATTATATTTCCAATATAGGACTTTTGACTTCCTCTGGAGCAAAACATAATCAAATGGACGAATTTTGGAGTAATTCCAGTTGGAGGACGTTCGTGAGTCACTTAGCTTGATTGTATCGAAATTTCATATTTTTCTACCAAGTGGTTATTTTCTGGCAATAAAATAATAGATATTTATAAAAATACCCAATTCTAGACATGTATTTATAAAAATACCCAAGCACTATTTAAACATAGAAACATACCCAAAATGGGTTTTGGGTATGTGTGTAATGATGTGTTTTGGGTATGTTTATAAATGGGTTTTGAGTGTGTATAATGATGAGTTTTGGGTATGTTTATAAAGTGTTTTGGGTGTTGGGTATTTTTATAATTTCAGCCCCCATTTTGGGTATTTAAGAAGCAGTGCATGGTGTTGGAATAGTGACGTTTTGGGCTTTTATTGCGTTTTTGGAGCCCAAGATGACCTCAGATGGGTTCGTGGCCTTCTGGAGATGTGTTCATAATGTTTTTATCTTTAAAAAAAAAGCTATCTTGGGCCGGATTTAGAGGAGATTTGAGGCCAAAACGTGGTTGGGCAGATTGTGGGCAGATTCTCCTAATCCAATTTGGACTTTATATCCTAGTATTATCTTATTTTAACCTAATTTCTTTGTGGGGATTGGGCAGCTGGGTTTTAGGAGGTATTTAAGTTCTTTTTCACAACAATTTTGGGACTTCTTTTTTGGCTTTTGAACGTGACATTGTGGAGAGACGGGCTAGGGTTTTTGAAGAACTTCTACTTCAAGGTGTTTTTATTCCTATTCATTCGAATGATATTTTCTTTGATTTTAATTATGAGTATGCGTAACTAATTCAAATTGCTAGAGTGAGGCCGTAAGCCTTAGCATGAATATGTAATTTTATTAATTTGCTTATGAATGGATGCATGTTGCTTTGAATTATTAATCACTGCGATTAAAACTATCTATCTATTTTAATGACTAATCACCATTAGGATATTTAGACAAGTAATTTGATGCAATTTCTGTTGGAAATATCACCCTGAAATTGAGGATGGCTTCTTGTGGTTAGTAGTTGTAAGTTCACTTAAGGCAAACATCACGCTCTTAAGGGTTGCATGGTTTTTCAAAGGGTTTTCACAAAGCTTAATGAGTCTTGCATGTTTATATTTGATCTGAACATCACAGACGGATTGCATGTTAGATATATGTTTTCGCTTGAACATCACAAGGAAAATATGCATTAGGAAAACCTAACCTTCAAAGCATATATGTGGAAGTTCATAAGTAACTGATATTGTGACGGTGATGACTAAACCCTAGTTTTCTCTAAATTGTTAAGTTTAAAAGGAAAACATTTTTCTTATTTGCTGTTATTATTTCCCAATTTTCCGATTTCTTTTATTGTTAATTTAATCTTTTCAAATTCATAAATTTCAGATCTTTGATAAAATCTATTTTAATTATTAATTAAGAGTTAGTTTAATTACAAATTAGTCAAACAATCTTTGGGGACAACGACCTTGCATGAGCATTTATATTACAATTACCTTGTATTCTTGCAAGTATTTTCAGTGATTTTAACCTTATTTGCGCAAGTTCTTAAAATCCTATCAGTTCCCCTTTCCACAGTCCTTTCTTTCCGTTCGATCCTTTCATTTAAACCTTTGTTTGGTATACGACCAACCTATGGTGAGGGACTGGGTTCACCAATAATGTATGTGCCTGCCAGACTCGTCATATTATGATAGAGATTCTTGATCGATTTATTTGGCTTTAAGTGACAAGGCCCCTTTTCTCCAAAAAAACAAGAAGCAACCTCTTAGGCAATCCCCTCCTAATATGGTTTCCTTTCATCAACATCGCATGAAATCTACAAAGTTGGGGAAAAAGATCCAACTCCATGAACAAATAGAATTTCCCAGTGTTTCTTACAATCGATAGGATAGGGAGGAGCTTAAGTCATTGTTATTGCTCTATGCAATTATTACATAGGGAGCTATATAATTTATCTCGGTGACTTGTTGAAATCTATATGTTATGGGTTTGAGTATGTTCCAAATGTTGATACAATGGAAGAGGCACGAGACAAATTGTTTTCACTGTCTATAAAGCTTAAAGATTCTTGTATGCCGCTAGACAAGGATGATAATAAAAAAGTTAGAATTAATGCCTCAGTTTGTACGAGATGTTGCTATTGGGATTTCATCTAAACATAAACACTCACGCCTTTTCAATCTCTGGAGATGAGTTGAAAAGATGTCCAGATAAGGATGTGTTAAGAAAATGCACTTGGATGTCTTTAAACTATTACAGTATTCCAAGGCTTTATTTTTCGTGGCTCGATTTCTTGCACCTTGATTAGTCTATCTCAATGGGATACGTAAAAAGCGGTTAGATTCTGAAAGGATATTAAGGATGAACATAGAATATTATTCATTAATCTATCACAAGAGTACACATATAGAATTTCCAAGTTTGGAAAAACTGGGCGAAGCACAAATTCGGAGTTTTCATTCCCTAGAAGCCTCGAGTCCTCCATTGACTTAATTGTCGCTTTTCTTGTCAAGCTTTTTTTACTTAATTGCTACAATGCTCCAAACCTTACTACCTTTTTGTCCACTTAAAGCATCTCCAACAGCATCTTCAACAGCTTTGGAATGCTAAAATAGGTGATCCACATCATCAAAACCCTCTCCAACAACCTTGTCAAACTTAGTCATCAAAGGTGCAACCTCTTTCTCTTGCTTCAGGACTAGTAAGTTGACATTGGCTCTTCAAAACCTTTAATTTTACTTTGGAAAAATAAAACCTACTTTGAAAATGTTAAAAACATGCATTTTTTTTTCTTTTCAAACAATAAATATATAAACATTTTTCACATGTTTTCATTCTTTGACATAACATTGCATTAATTGAATTGAAAAGACTATTGGGGCACAAAATATTAAAGTAGCAAACAAAGTTTTTCACATTGCCACTTAGGTCAACAAACTTCAATTTGAAGAGTTTGGTTTACTACTTCTATTGGAGATACTCTTATACTCCCTTGTATTTTTTTAATAATTTTTACTATAACATAGAATTTTCAACAAGTGTAAATGAACAAAAGAGGACAAAGGGAGTGTTAATGGACGTAAGAGGAGTGGGAAAATCAACTCCCTAAAATAAGTTTTTTTTTCTTCATGATGTAGTATAGAGTGAGAGAGGATAATTTTGTTAATTGCCGCAGACAAAAAAATAATATTGTTTTTTGAGAGAAAAAAAAAATTGTTAATTGGTCCATTGGTTGAAAAAATTACACATATGGGTGACTATCACAATTAATGTAGTATTCTTTCCTCTCTTTTTTTTGGCTAACATGTAACTGAATTCAACAATTTTGTTTTACAGTAAAAGATATAAAAATCTTACCAATAACATGAGAAATTTTATATTTTGTTTAGCAAGGCCCAAAACGTTAATATGTCTCCAGCCCCAAAAGCCAAGAAAGGTTCCAAGCAATAATTGCAGAGAGATTGTAATGAAGGGTTTATAGTGAGGGATTATGATAATGAGAAAGTCTTTAATATTGAACCGGAGGAGGATTGTACTCCTAACACACCTCCTCAACGTAAAGTAAACCCTTGTTCTACGAGCTCAACTATGCAATATCATAGGCCCAGTACCGTTAAAAGTGGAGCCCAACTTCCCAATTACCAGGAGCAGTAGAAAGTTTTACTGCTCCTCAAAAAGATGAAGTGGAAAGAGGGGGGATAGAATAGATGGGCAGTTTGGTAGTTGGGTACCTCATAACAAGTTGCATTGGCAGAGAAGAGAGCCTGAGACAGACACAGAGTCCACTGACAAAGAACTCTTACCAGGTATTCTTTTGTTTATGATATAACTTCTTTATTTTTCTCTCAAATCCTTTTTTTTCTTTTGGCAGTTACCCTTTTGCATATTCACCTTAGAGCTATTGTATTTCCTTTGCTCTTTTCTGTTTATGATTATTTGTTCAATCAATTTTGAATTGAACTGCCACCTCTCATATGGATAAGAGTTCTTGAACTTCTGCAGCTAAGCTAACAGATTAACTCTTGTATTTGGCTATTGAAACTTTTTTCTTCCTTTCTTCTGTTCTTCATGCTTATCTATCTTGTATCCCCTTAATCCCTTAATTTGTTTACATAATTTCAGAAACTCTCAGTTGAATTTTAAGTGGATTTGCAATGATAATATCTATCTTATTTTGGCTTCACTAGCATATAGGCTGCTGATTGATTGAACTATAATGTATAGAACTGGACCAGCAATACTGCAGATTTTCTTTTGAAGATAACAGTTCTAGCTTTCATAAGCATCACCCCTTAATTGCAAAGAAAATGCCATTAAAGTATACAAGACTGGTTAACTGAATTGCTTTCGATTTTATGTCTAGGTCATAAACCAAATTTGCATCAATCTCTTATGGACCTGGCTCTTTCTTCTCCATTGTTCCCTTCAAGTGCAACAAGAGGTGTAAATAAGATTAAGCCTTACAGCTCAATGCTTATTGCCACCCAAAAGGTGTCCACTCAGAGATTCTTTCCATGTTTGGCAGCTGTTGCTACCCAGACAGCCCAGGTTCTTATTCTTCGTTGTCTTCTTACTTGTGGTTATGTTTTCTTTTAATTCATTTCTACATTAAAATAAATTTAAAAAGGTGACATTTTTGGGTTCCAGACAGTGAAGGTTGAGGTAGAGAGCAAAAAACATGAGCTGTTGAGAGCTATCCAAGACACCCAAAGGGGCCTTGTTACGACTGACGATCAACGCTCTTCTATAGAGGAGGCTCTGGTGTGACGCTGTCTCTTTCTGTTGAATAATCTTTTGCACAGTGCATGAAATTCATGTTAGTTTTATGCAAAAAGAAGGTGCAAAATCATAGAATTGAGATTGTTTTATAATAACTTGTGTAAAAGACTGGTAGGTGAGTGTGGAGGGTTATAACAAGGGTGCACCGTTAGACTTGGTGAAATTGGATGGGACATGGCGTTTGCAATATACTTCTGCTTCTGATGTTCTCATTCTTCTGGAAGCTGCTGCAAGGGTACCCTTTTTTCAGGTATAAACAATGAACTACATTTCAAAATCTTATCATCTTCGAAATAAATTAATAAGCTTCTTTACCTAAAGAAAAGGAGGCAAATTTTTTCTGCTTAAACCATTGAGCCTTTGGTCCTCTTCTTATTGTTTTCTCTGCTTGAATATCTTTAGGCTTCAATTAACTTCCTCTCCCCTGCTTTCTTTTGTTCATATAAATAGTAACTGCTGAAAGCCTTTGCTTCTTGAAGAATCTGGTTGATTGAATTAACCTCTCTGCCTTGCAGATTCTTTGTTAACTGTGAAATATAGGCTAAAAGCCTCTCTTTATACGAAAGCTTTCTTTCGGAAGAACTTTGCAAGTCACACTTTATATCCACAAACTTAATATCTCTTATTTTATATCATTCATTTCATTTGTGCTTGTAAAATGCCAACTCATAGATGACTTAAGTTTTTCTTTTCTCTTTATAGTTATTGATTTATTTTGTCGTCTTTATGTTTTGCTTATTTCTGCATGAATGTGGGGATAGGTTGGGCAGATTTTTCAGAAATTTGAATGCAAAGACCAGTCCAGTGGGGGAGTAATCCGTAATGTTGTCAGATGGAGTGTTCCACCATTGTTAGAGGTAAACTTTTGATCTGCTTCTCCTAGAAGGTTATTGTCCTCCAGGGAATGCAGGCATCAAAATTATATGCCCCTTTGCAGGAACAAGAAGGTGCCACTCTGCTAGTTTCTGCAAAATTTTCTGTCGTTTCTGTGCGTAACATCTACCTTCAGTTTGAAGAGGTCAGTTTACAGTTTTCTTCTCTTTTATCAAGTATAACTTCCATAAAAGTTAAGGCATGTGAGCTGTGACCTTTCCTGCTACTGATTTGATTGTCTCATGAACTGATCATATTGCTTACATGAAATAATACATCTCCATTTTCAATTGCTACACGGTATCTTCTCGATGTATTCTTCTTGAAATTTATCTGAACCCTGCAAGTTGTATTTGCCAGATTAATGTTCAAAATATCAAAATTAGTGAAGAGCTGCAGGCTCTAATAGCTCCAGCAATATTGCCACGATCATTTTTAAGTTTACAGGTAACACACCTTGTCACTGAGTTTCTTACTCTGACATCACATGAAAGCAACTATAAATTTTTCTTTTTACATCTAAATTTGTGTGTACAGATCTTGCAGTACCTCCGTAATTTCAAAGCTCAAATTCCGGTTAGAGACCCGGGACGGTACATCATTCTTAATCATATTTTGATAAATACAAGTAGCAAGTTTCCTGGATATACATTTGTCATTTGTGTGATAACACTTGCTTAAAACTGTAGGCAATCAGTAGGAGGACTATATTACCTTTCTTACTTGGATGCTAATATGCTTTTGGGGCGTGCTGTTGGTGGTGGAGGAGTTTTTGTTTTCACCAAAGCTCAAGCTCTGAACTAATTGGAAGCTGTTAGCCATCTTATGGTGCCTGATACTTTCATGTGGGAACAAAATTAGGAAGGGCAAGGGACTGATGAGGTGATAACATTTTAGGCAATGTACATGTAGAGGGCAACAACAAGTATGACATATTGTCCATTTTCCCTAGGAGCAGGGGTGTTTACTAGCTACAGTTTTAATATTGCTGCCTCTCTCTTGTGGAAAACTGATGAATGCAGAGGCCTCTTGTCGTCTCGTTCTTCAGTTTTACTTTTCTCACCATGATTGATTAGTAAGTTTGGGTTCCTTGGAACAATTAGTTCATAGATGTATTGATAGCACAGCTTGATCCTTTTGTTGGAACCAATGCCCAGAAAATATTGGAAACATTCCATTTCCTTTTTACTTTTTGACAAAACAGAATATGTACCATCGATACAAGGATAAGTTCAAGGTATTTGTATCAACCATAAAGTATGGGCTCATTTACACTTATGTCTCTCTAATCTTTATCAATTAACCAATGTACAAAATTCAAGCTTCTTGTCTAAGCATTGCCATGGACCGTACTGTTGTATATATTCTGGTTACGCAGGACTTTGGCATTGCACGATGAATTTCTGTCCTCTTGAATGGATTTGCTTCTGTTCTCTTAGGTTGATGTACTGGCTGTGACTGAGGGGGGAGGGGAGGTGTTCTTCGAGGAAAAAGAAATTTTACACCTTTTGATATAATATAACCTATACAATTACATGACCTATTTTCTAATTATTTTTTTCCATGAGATTGGTTTGTAGTAGAGACGTTTGTATGGCGATGGGGCCTGGAAATGAGCAAAAAAAATCTTAACCAAGCAAACTATTCCAGCGTTCTTTAAGCGACTCGTATGCCTCAGAACAGGAAATAGCCTGCAAACTAATCCTTCCATCAATAGGAGTTTCTGTAGCTAGGCCCAGCCTTAATAATGTAGTAACTGCCTTGTCAACCGGCATTTCAACCTGCATGAGCGTAAACCAACAATCACTGAAAGCACATAGCCAAGGGCAGCCTTCCCTCCACCCCTGCATATAGCCAAATTGGCATTTAATGGACTTTTCTCACCTTTACTTTAAACACATTATACATAAATCTTTCGCAGTCATCTCCAACACTCTGGCGACATGTTAGCTGCAGTAAGAAAATCTTGGTGATTCATGCAGCTGGAAAAATTCCCAAAGAAAAAAAACAGACCTAACTTCTCATCGACTTGAAGAAAATTTATGTTTAAAAACCAGATACCAGAGATCTTAGAGATTTATCTGGCCTCCTAAACCCTCACAACTAAGACAAGAACTTTGCCCCATGCATCTTTAGCAGGTCAGCGAGTCGGTGGTTTTTTTAATGAGAAGTGGAATAACTAGCTTCAATGTAGACAGGACAGCACTTTTTTAAAGACCTTATCCGAACATAAAAGCTTCTTGGACTCTCTTTTCTTGTAATTTATCATAATTTTGGATTTCTTATCAGGCTCAGCTGAGTGATGCAATTAAAACCATCAAAGGATCAAATAAACTTAACAATTGCCCTACGTGCCTCCCAGGCAGACATTCTATAACAGCAGCACTATCAGAAATCTTTTTCAATTAGGATCATATTATTCTACTATGAATATGATAGCAGGAAATATTTTTTTTTCTTTTTTTTGTACACGCTCATCATTCTTAACCTTCTTTTGGTTTCAACGTCCTTATCACTGCTGCTGTTCTTTGTTGCCTATGTGTTTTACATTCACCAACTAGAACATAATGTCGGTTTAGTTTCATTCTACATGAGTACAAAATAATCAAAGTAGTAGAAACAAAAGGATATAAAAGGTAATAAGCAGCAAGCATCGTACTCAATATAATCAATAAACATCATAGTAAAGAGCTAGATTTACTTCAAACATGCATAGATAGCAGCTTTATAACTTCCTATCACCGCATACTAAAAGGTTCAAATTAGGCACTAAGATCAAACCTTCCCCTTCTTCGTTTTGAGGAGGATTGCATAGGCCAAAATGGCTTCCTTGTACTGCAAACAGTATTGTAAAGAAAAAAGGAAAATAGTTTAATTTGGGGACAATTTATAAGTAAACTGCAAGGAAGAAAGTGAAAACATCATATCTTCTTTAAAAGGTTTATTTGCACAAGTCTTATTATGCAAAGAATTTTGCTCAAAACAAGACAACTTTTAGAAGGAATAGAAAACACTGAGCTTTGTAGATCGCATAACGCATTCCAAAATTTATATTTTTCTCCTTAGATGTCAGACTAAATATGTACTACAATCAAGATCTATATTCAGAAGAACATAAATATGATTTTCCCAACCAGAGGACTCATTTATAATTTACGAATTTGACCTTTATCTTAAGATCTTCGCTAAAATCAAGAGATGTCATGTAGGGGAAATATGCATGACCAATCTAATAGCAGTACCTAACCTAACATGTGACTAAAGCATTTACTAGAGCATATGACTGAATGAGGCAACTAATTAAAACTATTTCTTCTGGTCTAATTACAGAATGCAACTTATTGTTTTTTTAACATTATTATTTCTTTTGCTTTGAAATTTAGGAAGTTACTTGTGATTTGTGTAAAAACCAATTGAATTCCCAGCAAATGAAACTCTAAGCTGCTACATTTTCCCCCCTTAATGTACCCTTCTCCCTACATGTCTAGTGAACCCAAGTCATTGAAGCATATCCTTACTTGCTGCTGTTCAGAAGCATCGAGAAGAAAATGAACTGAGCCAAATCCACTTGCCAAGGTTTTCTCATAAAGCGTCCTGTTGACCAAAAGCTGTAATGCAAGGCTCCTTTAGGAAATCACTTAAGTACTTTAAACTGAATATCACATTCAGAAATATATAATGGTAAACTCGGAATAGAAAGATGAAGTTGACTTACTTGATACCTATCCCACGTCTGTTTGTATCCCAAAACCACACGGGACACATAAATTATGAGAGCGCTGATTGCAACCACATCAAGAAATATTGCTGACCTGTCATTATATTAAAATAAGATAAATTAATGGCCAATTTCCAAGGAAATTAAACTGCCTTTGAGAGACAATCTCAATAGAAAAATTAGTCAAACGAAGGTGAAAAAGGAATCGCTGAGCACTAGAATTAAGGGTCATCTTGCTATTAGAAAACAAAGAGAAAGCATACGGGGAATATAAGACATTCTCAAATTTGTAGTTTATGAAGTATGCTGAAAGCCCTAATATTGAGGCGATGTCCAAGCGTACCTGCAAATTAACAGAATACAGCCATGAGGCTCAAAATATGAAAGGACTTTATTCAATAATCAGCATTATCCTACTCTTTTTTCTCCTAAGTTATCAAATCAAAATATAAATAACCACAGTAACTAGAACTCACTGCCAGTCAACAAGAATGAAGCTGGGATTGGTTCCAAAGGGGGAGATAACCATAAACAACCAAATTAATAGTTTTAGTATCATTCATATGCTAGGATGCATAGATAGTTCATAGCAATGAAAAAAAAGCCTCTAAATAAATACATTCATTAATTTTTCAATAATGTTTATTTGTAGAGGACTAGCGAATAGTAATTTAAGAAGTCAAAATTTTACTAAAAAGATGGTAGCCAGGTGAGGAGAGGAGAGACTGCTTCTGGAAATTATCCATCCACTAAGCTACATAATTGTTAGCATGTAACAATGATCTACATACCGTGTCTATGATACGGAAAGATAGCTTTTTGTGGGGAAAGATAACCTACAAATAAAATAAAAAACAATAAGAAAATCAATAGGCAGGAACTAGAAAAAATACTGAGTAACTTTGAAAATCAATTGCTAGAAGCAATAACAATTACATTGGATGAGCTTTAAATTTGAGACAGAAGTATTTACTGGTAGATCCGGAATAGGAATTCTCTCGTAAATCTTTAACTGCAATGATGGAATGTCAGCATTATCGTCAGTATTGCTGTCATCTACTTCTTTGGTATAAAGCAGAATCAATTCTTGAAATGCTGCCTCCTAATTTGCAAAGACACCAAATATTATTACCATCAGCATGTAACTATATCTACAACAGAAGAGAAATACTAATCATCCTAGAAGGTTTGCTTATACAAAAGAGGTAACTAAGGAAGTAGAATCAAACTATATATGAGCAGTACCTGGAGGATTGACTGTGAGAAAAGAATAGAAACGGAAGTTTTTAGCATTTTCCAAATGTCATTTCCACAGTATTTCCTTGTAGCAGGTCTCCATATGTCACTAAGTGATATCCTTGATAAGAAAATGGGCCTGTGCAAACAATATTACTATTATTTGACCATTATAAGGTTCCAACTAGAAAATCCATGACTATAAGAGCAGGCCAAACTTTTGAAATATGAAATCGCTTGTTAACATGGCATTAGAATAAATGGTCCTTCATGCAACCAGTCAGTTTTTTTGTTTCAATCAATTAACGTTTGAACTTCAATGTGAATACTCCAAGTCTAATATTTACAATACAATCAATTCTATATAATCATCGAAATAAATAAGAGATTAAAATAAAATAAAAAACAGAATTTGAAACACTTTTAAGAGAAGGAAACCAATACACCAAAAACAATTTTAAAAAAATTAAGGGACCATCACCGTTATATTGAGCTCGAATTCATTTTGGTCAAGAAGATTGACATTTGGTACTGCTTTCAGTTGGTTAAGTTAATAGCTTCTCTTCAAGTTAGAGGAAAAGCAGCAAACAACTGGATATAGAAAAACAGGGATAAATTGTGATGGAGTGTGAACAAAAAAAAAATTATTGGGAAAACCTTGCATAAGGGTCAGAAGCATTAGTATCACCATCCAGCTCAAATGGTGTTTCTGGTGTAGGGGAAATAAGTCCAATCCATGAAAGCAACTTCTTTAAGAGCCTTCCACGGGGTCCAACTGTAGATAAACGCCCTTCATAACGAGATACTGCTCTCTGTGCTGCCAACCATATTGGGAGGTCCCTATCTGATGGTTGCTCTACTCCCAGAAGATCATCAGAAGTTTGTTCATTATAACGAAATGCTTGCTGAAAAACAGACAGCTCCTTAAGCCAAAGTTGCATTCTTTTAGTCAAATCTTGTACTTCTGGAGTTTGACAAGCAACTTTGAATTCCTGTCATAAAGCAAGAGAGAAAAAGTATGTCAAACTAAATATAGAAGAAAAGGGAAAAGAAACAAAAACCTCTAGGTTGCTGCCCAAGATGAAGAGGCAGCCATTGTTCTGAAAAAGACAATGACCTCAGTTATCCAGCTCCCAAATCTCCCCAATGGTTTTGATACGATGAAGAAGGCTCCTCGTAGAAGTTTGGACTGTATGTAATCCAGTTTTTCCACAAGTAGTAGGCCCTTCTGCCTCTCTGTTGCATATCCTCGCCTGGCAGATGGAATTGACATGTGGAGTCAATATTTAGATAGTTTACTATCTTGAAAGTGGTCAGCTCAACACACAATGGTCACATAAATCCTGTTCAGGGATCTTGACTCTTAACCAGAAACATAAAATCTACGGTTTTTAGGAATGAAATTAGTCATAATGCAACACGGCTTCATGATTCAGCTTGAATTAGTGTGAAGGTTTAATATAAAAAACTAGAATCACCTGAATATTATTGCATTGGACTCAGATGCCCTCTTCCAGTCAACATATACGGGCAAAGTAAGGAGATAATCAGTGTTCAATGCAGATGTCAGCATTAAATCCCTTTCTGATAGTTCTTCAAACTGAGCATCATAAAGAAGTTGCATGAAAGAATGCTGGAAACGAGCGGAAACAGCAACTCTACATCAAAAGAAAATATTGCATAGGATTGATGTCAAAGGTTTCCATACCATGAGTCTGAAGACGAATTGAGAATAAATATAGAACATACATTGTGCAAGCCTCCAAAAAATTAAAAACGAGATCATTCAAACTTTAACCTCAAATTGGCACTGTAAAGAAAATAATAATAACCAACACAGTACCATATTTGTCCTATTTCTGTAATAAGAGTTAATTTTATAACATGAAATTAGAGAAAGATGTCTTCTGATACAATTCAAATCAAATATACTCTGTAACAATTACAAGCATACATTTTTACTTCTTAAATCCAATGTTAGAGTGAGTATAACAAATCCTAGACCTGAAGCACTAAGCATAATTCCTACCATTGAAGCCTTTCAAAGCCTCCAGCTTGTGCTTGATGAGTTTCCCAGTAGTTTACAAATTGGGTAGTAAAAATGAAGAAAAATATTAACTTCAAGAAAAATTTGTGATACCTCTTGACGTTCTTAGCCGAAGAACCCAAGAGTTTTTTCAACCCCAGAACATAATCGAATGGCATTTGCTTGTCAGCTTCAACCTTTTCATCCCCATTTGCCTCCATACTCTCAACTCGATTAATGCCACTCCTAGCAGAATCTGAGCCCTGCCCATTATTCACAACTTGTTCATCAACCTCATTAACTGTTTGCTTGTGTTCCATGGAGTTGGAATCAACATAATCAGCTCGCATTGCTTCCAATATGCTTTTGTGTTCAGCATGAAGAATAGAGTCCAAGCACCTGCAAATTAAACAGCTTTTGGTTATTAAATATGTCTT
Organism: Prunus avium; assembly: GCF_965620075.1. NCBI lineage: Eukaryota > Viridiplantae > Streptophyta > Magnoliopsida > Rosales > Rosaceae > Prunus > Prunus avium. The sequence goes on from NC_142286.1 coordinate 1,755,495, forward strand.
TGTTTCTTCCAGCCATTGAAATGGGTTCAATGGGATTACGAAGAGAGAAGAAGAAAGTATTGCTGAGCATCATCTTCATCGCCATTTCTGTCTTGGAACACAGTCGAAACGATGCCGTCTAGCAGCTCAGCCTTGGAAACAGGGATGTACTTCTGCCTGGTCACTGGGATTTTAGAAATTCCATGCTCTTCTTCTTCTTCTTCTTCTTGGTTCTCTGGGACGACGTCGTTCTGCTTCTGATTCTTGCGGGCATCTTTCAAGTTTATAGCTTCGATTTGCGTAGGCTCCGTGGACAGTACTTGGAATCCGGTGAGCGAGGAGTGGGCGACTGTGAGCGACTGAGATACTGCGGCTGAGGCTGGTGATGATGATGATAATGATGATGGTATTAGACGGCGGCGTTTTGAGGTTAACGAATGAGCAGTGAGGCTGCTGAGAGTGTGCCAAGAAGCTGACATGTCAGGATTGAAAATCAGAGAGCAGCAGAGTGCCAACCTCTTTTGTTGGATAAGGGAAAATGCTTTCTTCGGTCGAAAGGGAAAAATGGTTTCTTTCTTTCTCCTACTTGCTTTGTTATATTTTACGCATCTTTTTTATCCCTAATTTTTCTGTTAAACCAATGTAATTCTCATGTCCCACATCAATGACATCAATTCTAATTTAGTCTAATGACAAATATTTTAAGAATAAACTCATCTTAACACTTTTGTTAGTCACGGACAAATAACGTGAACAATTTTGACGGAAAATTAAATATAAGTGACATGATGTTGAGGTTGATGTGTAAAATAAGAAGACCTAAATAACATTGATCTCGTTGAAATAATAGGAGCGAAAATAGCATGTTTGAAATGTAGATGAAAATTAATCTTCAACTTAATCACCAATAAAAGTTAACTTAAATGGGCTGATTTTGTTTTTAATAAATACCACGAGGTGTCCCCACACCCGAATGGTGGAATTAATCCCCGCTTGGGGTTCGGCTTGCCCCTGACCACAAAGTATTTCCAACAGATTTCGAACCTTTGTTATTCAGTCACTAAGTAGCTCTTCAATTGAATGTGACAATTTGCCAAACACACATAGATGGAAAGAAATAAAATTACCAATAAAAGCTAACTTAAATGGGCTGATTTTCAATATGAAGTTATCATTTTTCCCTTAAAATAGTGGGAAAAACAAGAGATGGATAGAAATAAAATTACCATACATGCCTCAAATATGAAGCCTCTTTTTCTTCTTAATTAATGAATTAGATTATTTCAAAAAAAAAATCATAATGAACTATTACATTTGTAAATTGCCTTTATATCCTTTCAGTGTTCCAAATCACATGTAAATGTAACCTACTCTGTTTTTTCTCTGCCTCAACATTATCTACTCCATCCACCATGACCACCCTGAGCACTCTCTTCCATCTCCACACTTCACCTTCTAACCCTACCCTCTCTCACACCTCTCCACACCTCCACCTCTCTTGCTCTTTCAAACCCAAAACCCCCAAACCACCATCTCTCTTCTCTTCAACAACACCACCACCTGCAAGAGACAGAGTCATAGACTTTGGAAAACACAAGGGCAAGATGCTAGGAACTCTCCCTTCAAGCTACCTCAGATGGGTCTCCAAGAACCTCCGAGCCCGTGACTTTGAGGACTGGGCAAAGCTCGCAGACCAAGTGCTCGACGACGCCGTTTACAAGGACCGGATCGAGTGGGAGTTGGCTGAGAACGTTTTGAATGGTAACAGGAGCAGTGCTCTTGGCGCAGGAGGAGTTTCTGAGTTGCTGGAAATGAGTGAGAGGTTTGGTTGGGATAATAATGACAAGATTGGTTGGAGCAAAGTGAATTTTGAGCTTCTGGGTACTTCTAGAGGTGGAAGAATTCCAAGACTGAGTGAAAATGGAGGAGGAGAGAGAGAGGTGGAGAGGATGAGAGAGAGGGATAAGAAGAAGAAGGTTGAGGTTTTGGGGGAAGGTGGAGAGAGGAGGAGAGAGAGGAGGGGGAGGTTGAGAATGAAGAGGGAAGAAGGTGGGGTGAGGGAGGAGAGGGAGGAGAAGTTGGGGATTTTGGAAAAGGGTGGGGGTGATTTTGGAAATGGGGTTGGATTAGGGAGGAACAAAGAGAATGGTGAAGATTGGATGGTTGAGAATTCAAACAGATTTCCTGGACGTGAAGCTCTGTTGAAGAAGGCATACAGCAGAAGAATGAGAAGATTTTCGTAATTCTTTTGGGTTTTCTTCTTCTTCTTTTCATTTGAACTGTTTTCTGGTGAGTTTAGAGAGAAGGTGGATTTATGAGTGTGTGTGTGTATTAGCATACATTCAAATGGTCATTACTGAACGTGAAATGTGACTGGATTTTAAGATTGAACAATCTTTTAATAATTTTAGTTTAGCTTTGGCTTTCAGATTAAACTAGAATTTGTAATTTTGGTCGTATAATGTCAACATAGTATGTATATATATGTATAATATTTTAAGCGTACGGCCGCGCGGCTATACTCTACAAATAGAATATTTTAAAGGTATAGCCGCGCGGCTATACCCTTTGAATAACATAACCTGAATTTCTCTTTTTTAATTACTTTAATTAATAGTTATGTTTTAATAATTATTTACTGAATGAAAATATTTAATAATCATTATTCACTAAGTAAATAATAATAATGAAAGTAATTTAATAAGGCTAAGATATTATTTAATTACTAAAAAGAAAATAAATACAAAAATTTATTTACCTAAAAATATTAAGTTTATATTTATTTATTTTTAAACCTCTCCTGACGAAATTTCGTTGGCATATGTCTATCATAGCGAAATTTTGAATATTAGACCTATACCAATGAGATTGCACCGGCATAGATAAATTTCGTCGGGATAAGTCTAAACCGGCAAATATTTGCCAACATACACATGTGCCAACGAAATGTCGTCGGGAGAGGTATTTTAAAAATATATAAAAAAATTATATATATATATATAATATGAAATTAGTTTATTTACTTTTGTTTTTTTGGCCAACTTCTTTAATTTAATATCTATATATATAAAGTAAAAGGCAGAGAATGGTGAAATATTCAAAATACCAAAAAATGCCATTGGTTAATACAAACATTAAGAATTGAAACTATTAATTAAATGAGGATAATATGGTAAATTCACACTTTTTCTTATTTAAAAAAATTAAAATTAAAAGAAAAATCGGATAATGGATCCTATTTTTATGGAAAACAACTACCCATTATCTTTTTTAATTCTAAAATAAAATTTAAATTTAAAAATAAAATAAAAACCTCTCGCAGGCGCGAAAACGCGTGAAGAGAGGTTAGTATGTAATTAAGTAATATCTTAGTTTTTTTAATTATTATTCTTTTAGTTAATATTTAAATATTTTATTGATTTCAACCTCTATATATCTTTTTGTTTCACCATGTAACCGGAAATATACTTTTTCTGTGTGCGTCTCTCTTCTCTCGTAACCGGTTTTTCTTTTTTTCTTTTTTTTTTCTTTTTTTTTTCTTTTTTTTTTTTGGTAAAGAGGAGGGCAAGGCCCAACAAAACACTAAGGAACAATAAGTCTGGGTAAGCACACCCTACACATATCCTTGAAAATTAACTGATTGACAGCAACAGGAGCAATAACCCAAGTATGGAGACCCAAAGGCTTGGTGACCCCAATAGAAGCAAGCATATCAGCAACAGAATTGCTTTCTCTGAAGACATGATAAATACGACAAACACCACTAGTCATGCTAGCTTTACAACTAGAGATAAGAGTGAACAAAGGGTGAAGAGGGTCACAACTAGGCCCATTCACAAGGTCCACCGCCAAACAGGAATCAGACTCCACAATAAGGGGAAAATAATTCGATTGGTTAGCAAGCCGCAATCCATAGAGGATGGCCCATAACCGGTTTTTCTTTACATCACTGAAAAAGGAAGATAAACATAAAGAAATACATGCTCCGTTGCAAGTAAGTTATTTTCCACAACAATAGTAACATGTCGTATACCTTATTCTATGTCGGACTCCCTTTTCATCTATAAAAGTTATTTTCCACGACAATTACCATTTGGACCCTTCATTATTCTTATATGGGTCTTATATAGTCACATCATATTTCACATGGAAAATGCTAGGGAGACCAACTTGGGATACCAACTTGTGTACCAACTCTCTAATAGAGTATGAGACCCATTGTATTGGTGGGCTCCACCTTTATTAGAGAGTTGGTATCCCAAGTTAATCTCCCTAGCATGACCCATTTCACATCCGCTCGGAGCATCCAACATATGGTTGGTAGTAAAAGCCAACCACGAACATACGTGTATCCTACAAGGCATATAATATGCCAATTCATCCAAAGCATTGCAAACCACAAAAAAGAGTTTTCTTCATAATTTTATTCTTTCTGTAATTAACAAGCTTACGAACAGCAGCAACTCTGCAGGGCCAAAAAAATACCAGAAAGATAATTAAAAAAGAGTCAATTTTTAGGAAGCTAAACAAAAGATCTCACGTCACTCACCTGAAATAGCCACCTAGCGGAGCAAAGCCGGACTCTTTTCTTCTATTGCAACATTCAGCTGAAAATTCGGCCAACAAAGGCAAAGCTTTGAGCTGAAAAACTCACTCTTCCTCTCAGGTTAATTTTCATTATCATTCTCTCTCTCTCTCTCTCTCTCTCTCTCTCTCTCTCTCTCTCTGAAATTTTATTTGTGTAAACTTTGTTTGCCCAGTGATGTTATTGAATTGTTGTTTATCTCTTTCAGTTCATATTTGCACCATGAAATCTCCGCTGAGCTTTTACTCTGTTTTTGTGGCTGTGGCCAAGTTCCTTCCATGCGCTTAATAGAATTTTGAACTTTTCTACTCTGTATATTTATTTTTAGCAGATTAAGTAGCTATCTATCCTGATTTTTCACAAAGCGTTCATCTTTCCTTTACCCTTTTTCATTTTTTATGGGAATGTATTTTGGGTTTGAACTTTGAACTGAAAACTTAATAGAATTATGTTAATTCAACAAGGCTTTTGTGGGATGACAAGTTTATGTGCCTTACGGAATTCTGAATTGTTTCAGCTTTGCATTTTATGTAATTGCAAGAGTAACATGTGTTTGGTAATTGGTGGGTTAATTAAGTGATATTCCATCCATTTCTTTCCTTTTCATCTCTTCTATTTTGTATATTATTTGGTCTTTGAGTAAATTTATCAGAACTGGATTGATTTTGATGAAACAAGTATGGTTTACTTTGTCTTTTGGTGTTAATTTCTGGAGGAGTTGTTGGTCAACGGCTTTTTGTCTCTAGAGCAAGAATGAAGGATTTCCTTTTATTTCTATCATCTCCTTGGATTGTCTTGTTTCTCTAAGCTAGAATAACTTAATCTTGTTATTTTTTGAAATTTCTTGGATTCTCTGATGACCACTTCAGAAATTATCTGACTATGATTTATTGATTGGTTAGAGTTATTCTACAAATGGCTAAGTTTTTATTTTCAACTATCCCCTTTTGGATGATGGATTGGTTCTTGTAATTGCTATGGAATATTCAATGAAGGCATTGAACTTCCAAAAAATAATAATACGTGCACCCTATAGATGGAGTGTGTTGGCTAATATAATTTTTGGAGCTTGATTGGGTTTGTTTTAGAATGATTGGTAGTTTGCTTTAATAGCACTTGGTTAAGAATTTATTCTTCTGTTTGGAAATTTCAGTGCTTTGGAAAATTTTGTATTTGTTCAGAACCATAAACTATGACCTTGTTTTAAACGAAGATTTGTTGATTTTATTGTTGATTTTCTTGTTGAAGTAACTTTTCATGTTTTTGGTTCTCACATTGCAGAACTCTAATGTCAGTTGATAGTTCATTTGGAAAGCTTCCTGATCATCTCCTAATAGAAATTTTCATTCGAGTTCCTGTCTCAGAGTGGGCACAAATATCCTGTGTCAAAAAACAGTGGGCCAATCTGTTTCGTGGAGAATTCTTGTGGCAAGCTGCTCTTGCTACGACATTTCCTTTGGCTAACCAAGCTAAAAGGTGGCCTGGACCTATCCCTCGAGGATTGAGCAAGAGGTAGCATAACATTTCTCCTTGCAATGGTCATTTCTTTTTTCTTGCTTTCTATCCATTTCTAACTTTCCAATTTCTCTTATCTCTTTTAATAATTACTTCCTTCTGAGTTTTTATGTTCTGTTGTTCTGGATTTCTAGTTAAGAATCTCCTTTCCCATCCTAAGTAGATAGCTGTGACTCTCCCCTAAGATCCACGTTATAATCTTGTTTCCAAATCAATGCAGAAAAAACAACTTAGACTTACAAGTGCAAGGATATCTTTTACAGTAGCTGCTAGTCTGATGCATGTGCTTCACTTCAAAATCCATACATTATATTTTGCTAAGCTATTGACAATTTTCTCAGGAGATTTGCAGCTTTATATGTCAGTAAACATATCTTTTCTCTGGATGGTGAGATTGATGAGATTGTGGGCCATACATATTTATTTCTAAAAGAGCAGCTTGAGCTTTCAACTATGCCACCCTCTTCTAGTATACTGCATGGAACCATAATAGGTCTGTTTCAATTTTTGCTTGCATTTTTCTTGCTCTCTACCTTCATATGTTTAGATTTGAAAATTTGATATGTGCAATGACTATACTTTAGTTAAATACTGATCCCCAATCTTGCATTTGCTTCTGGCTTATGGACATGTTCAATTTTTTTATCTTTAAATAACATGTATGGGTATACATCCCCATGTCTGTACCTCACAAATTGTGATCCATGATGCCATTTGATGTTCTAGAATTCCAATCTCAGTGTCCTGATAATTAGAATATGGTATTGGAATGTACATGTTATCTTGAACCTGTTATTGTCCACTGTCATGTGGCAAGGATTATTGGATATCAAATCTGGTAGTGAAATTTTGGTGCTCACACTTTAGTTTATTTAATACCAGGCTGTAAATTCTTTTCACATCATGACCTGGCATTACTGCATGTTTTAGCAGATCAGTTTATTGCTTGCGGTAAATCGAGAGACATGGCTCATGATCTTGCTTCCCAGATTTGGCTGGCTGTTCTTGACAATTTAGAGGAAAATGAGCACACTTTTCAAATACTTAAACGTCTCGCACAAGAGGGGGATGTAAGCTATCTTTTCTGCTAATTAATATACTCACTATAACTACTGTGGAGATACCGAGCATACGTTAGTTCAGTCTTTTCTCTCTGACATTTACTATCTGAATTGATATATGAAATTACTTAAAGAGGATGTGTAGGCTGATAGTATTTTGTTTTAGTGGTGGAGAATATGGATGATACTGTAGAAATTACCTGTATTTTTGTGACAAAGCACCATACAAACACGACCAAGTTTATCCTGTTCTTGCAAAATGTTTATTTTCTTTGATGTGGTATAGGTCAGCTGCTGCTAATTCATTCATATTCAGCAGGTTTTTCTTCCATACCCCTACTCAAGATCATTCAAAGTCCAATGGAGGGTGTTTGAAAAGCTCTTCACAGATTTTCGCGACTGCTTTGATCATGTAGATTACTATGATGTGTTGGCTTGCGCAAAGACCAAATTTCAGCCAATACCATCCACTTGGTTAGGTTACTGATCCACCTCAAATGCCTATTTATTCAGGATTCATGAGTATTTGTATACATATAGGGGTCACTCTTTGCTTCTGCCTTCCGTCTCATCTTGAAGAGAATGGCCGTCTGAAAAATTGAAAGTCTTGTGTAACATGCTTGATAGGAGCATAAAGAAACTGTTTATTTTTGTACTGTTAATAGTTGCATGATTCGAATATGTACCCAAATAGAGGAGAAGAGTCGCTTGAAATTTTTTGTTGTATAACTACAAGAACCACGAGAATGTAGTGCAACTTGAAATTATATTTTAGCACAAAAGCAGTGAACAGGATTCTTTTTGGGTCAAACCCCCTTTTTTTCTTTTTTTGTGGTCAATAACCCCCTTATTTTTTGTTAGACTAATTTATAAATGCCATTAGAAGTAGGGGTGGGCATCTAAAACCGAAATACTGAAACCGTACCCTAACCGAACCGTACCATACCGATTTCATACCGTTTCATTTAGGATGTGGAGATATTCGGTACCGTACCGTACCGTACCAATAGAGTATGGTATGGTAGCGGTATCAAGTATTTGGTACCGGTCAATACCGAACCGTACCGAATAGTACTGAAATATAATTTATTTATTTTCATTCTCTTGCTGTCTCTCACTTGCCTCTCAAACGCCAAAGCCAAACCCTCACTCTCCTCCATAATTTGAACTATTTTGGTTTGTAAGCCATAAGGCATGAGTTTTAACCATTTGGATTTGATGAATCTGTTGATGGATAAATATTGATTTGGTTGATTTGGATATTGATTGAATATGTTGATGGATATTGAATATGTTGATTAGGATTTGGATATTGAATATGTTGAATATTTGAATTTTTAACTTAGGCATCACTTATTTTGGTGAATGAATATGTTGAATATTGAATTGGTTCATTTTTTAGTTGTGTCATTTTGGTACCGAAATGATACCGATACCGATACCGATTTGGCACGGTACGGTACGGTACCAATTTTGACAAATGATAATCCCATACTGTACCATACCGATTTAAATTTCCGGTATCGGTAGCGGTACGGGCTCAATACCGTACCATACCGTACCGTTCCCACCCCTAATTAGAAGTTACAACTTTTGTGGACTCCAATGTGAAAATGCAACCCAGGTTGGGGAAGAAAGTTGGTAGAAATTAGAATTGTCTAAAAGAAATCAATGAGAGATAAAACACTAATTTTATTTTGGACGAAATTGAATTAATAAATAAGGCTATGGTCATTGTACAATGGTATATATAGAATATTTGTTGATTATAATTATTAAATCCGTTGTAGTCTAGTTGGTCAGGATACTCGGCTCTCACCCGAGAGACCCGGGTTCAAGTCCCGGCAACGGAATTTTTTTGTAATTTTAAAATTTTCACGATATTAAGCGTTTTGGTTGAAGGCCTCTCGTATGATTGTGGCAGTAGACTGTCGAAACAGACTTGTCTTCTGTGGGCCCAAGTATTTTGAAGCCCACAAGAGTTTTTATTTTACTTTTATTTTTATATTGAAATATAACGTTATTTTATTTTAATTTATTTTAATGTTAATTAGGGATACGACCCCTTTTTTTTTTTTTCTTTTTTTTTTTTTTTTTCGTTAAGAGTTTTATAACAGAAAATTGTTATTAGCACTCTAGAATAAGTCCTCCATTAATGAAGGAGTATATGATAACCATTTGGATTGTCAAATGACAACTTCTATAATCAAAACTTTATTATTTGTCTGTCTTTATTTACTTTGTGATTGACTTGTTTTCTTTGTTTGTCAACAACAATAAACTAATACATCATAACACACTATATGCACTCATTATCATCACAACATAACATCAAACCAAAATCAAAATTTATGACACTTTTTATTCAATTGTTTTTCAATATTGGCTACTTTTCTTAGATTTGAACTTGAGATTACAACGCCATATACAATAGCACCAATGAGAATGTTACCTCATCATATATGATCGACTGGATGAGAATGTTGAGGCAACGAATGTTTTCATTTAATTCCTCCAATATCTTAACTATAGATACATATACACAATATATAATATGATGTGTTTTCATTTCTTTGTTGATCTATTTTCGATGGATTGCCAATTTAATATATTTCTACACCAAATAAGCACATATTTCATGAGGTTAGTCAATCACATGAATAACTCACCATGCTCTTAGTGTGAAATTTGACTTGATGGCAATTTTCCACCGACAACAAATTGCAAAATACTTTCATATCATATTTATTCAATTGAAAAGAAAAGGATGAAGATTTACATGATGGCCATTTTAGAAGTTTAAGGAGGGCAAGAATGTAATTTGGATCACCATGCACAAATCAAACGCACTTTTGCGCGGCTTTTTTATATTTCTAATTTGTGTTTATGACAATATTCTCTGTACGAGGACTGACACAACTGTCTCTCTCTACTCACTACTAATGCTATTGTCCACTGTTCTGTGTTCCTCTTGAGTTTCGAGCTCTTCCCATTTCCGAGAAAAATCCAAAACCCAACACATTGTTACACTCAGAAACACCCATTAATTTATAGCGAATTAATCTGAATCCCGACTCATTTATTAAACTAAATCAAAGAAGAGAAAAAGAAAAGATCTTTCATTTATAGGAAACTTTAATTAAATTAAATTGAAAATAATTTGAAAAGGAAAAAGAAGCTGATTTTATTGGGAAATTAGTATAACACAACAATTTATCGCTCACATGCAAAGCATTTACATTGTTCCCAAACAGTGTTCACCCTTCTCTCTCTGCATATTTTGCTCATCTGGGTTGCTGGGTTTCTGGCTGGGACCGTTACTTTTTCTTCATAATTGAAAGTTTTGTGTTTTTGGGGCTTCAGTAGCTAATAAATGCACTTGGATTTTCTGGAATTTCATGAATTTTTGGGTGATTTAGCTTTTGGGTCTTAAAGGGTTCACATTTTTCAGTGTTGGACTTTCTAGGAGTTGGAAGATTGACTTTACTTTGTGGTACTTTTCATGACGGTGTTTTAGCTGTTCATGCACTTTTTGATCTTTTGGGACTTACTTTTCAGTGTAGGGTAGCTTAAAGGCGTGGTTTTGAGCAGTGGAATGGTGAAGAAATGAGCAATTTTTTTATATATGTTTTTTTGGGGTTTTGATCACTGTGTATGCTTCCACCGACCGAGCTCCTAGGAGGTAGTGGTTTTTGTATGATTTGGGGGTTTTTAGGTGGCTACTAGTGTAATGTACTTCCTGGCACTGGAAATGTTGGAGAAATCTGCTGCTGATCTTTGAGCAATTTTGTGGGTTCTGATCTCACTGGCGTTTTGGTGAGCCTACCAAAGGTGATTCCTTGATCTGTACTTTGAGTTCTCTGAAGCCTTGTAGCTTGAGTACCTTGACGGAAATGTACTTTGATGAGCTCTATGATGTTTTTGTTTAAGGTTGTCGACTAAAAGTTTGTACTTTTATTGTTCTGAACTCACTAGAGTTTCTGGGTTGTCACCAGTTCAGTGTTTAGATCACTCATTTTCTTATTAGGAGTTTTGGATTGTTAGATCTTCTTCTTAGATCTAGGGTTTCTTACTTATCAGATTCTGGCTCAGAATGGATTTGAGAAATGCAAGTTTACCAATTTTTCTGTTATAACTTCATGGTTTTATTGTTCAAAAGTCACAACATATCTACTGGTAGATCTCACTGCCTATAGTCTTTAGAAACCTTGGAACAAAGTGGAGTTATTATTGCTGGAGTAAGCATTGAGAAAAGCCTATCTGTTGTTGATTGGATTATGGATTTCTTCAAAGTTAAAAAGTTTAGAAAAGCCCACAAACCAGACCCAGAAAATGTTTCAGAGGACAATCCTGTGCCACAGCCGGAGGAACCTAGGAAGGAGAGTGGTGATGATTTTGGTAAGTCAGCTAATGCTGATTCTATAGCTGAGGCTGAGGATGATGATGATGATTTCATAACAGAGGAGGTCAAGCGGAGGTTAAAAGAATTGAGAAGGAATAGTTTTATGGTGTTGATTCCTGAAGAAGAGTCATTCTCGGAAGAGGATGAAGAAGAAGAGCATGGTGAGACAAGCTCTAACGAGTGGAGGGATGTAGAAGCAGAAGGCCGGCAATGGTGGTGTGGCTTTGGTGCTGTATATGACAAGTACTGCGAGAGAATGTTGTTCTTTGAACGGATGAGTGCGCAGCATCTTAATGAAACTGGTAAACATAATGATTTGTTCTAATTTATATTTTTTCAAATTACAGCATACTTTTAAGACTTCACTTCTTTTTGACTGGTTGTTTGGGCTTGAAATAACATCTTTATACAAATCTACCCACATAAAATACGTATGAAGTTTTCCCCTTCATAGCTAAACTAGAAAAACAAGGAAAGATTATCTGTGCCCAACAACCTATATGGGATGTTAGAATAAGTATATATATAAATAGAAGTGCATCTGTTTTGAGCTTTTAGTTATCTTTGAAATAATTGGCAGAGAGTTGAATTTTCAGACAAATGTAGATAGCTCAATAATGCTAGTAATTTGATTGAGTTGTGTGTAGACGCACGAGGTCAGGTGAGCATCATTAATTTTTCAGTTTCTTATTTTGCCAACATTAGTTTCTCCTCTGAATCTAATATATCAGTTTTGCTGTTTAAATAAGACATCATTTCTCAGCAAAATGTGAACTAAATTACATCTATTTCAGTTTGTAAAAGTAAGCTCATGTTTCTGAAGCTATCTGTTTATATCCTCAGTTACATCTACTTAATATGCAAACTAAATAATACTCTCCATATTGGAGATTAGGACTGTTAATAACCATATAAACTCTAACAACCTTACATTAGTTTATTTGCTGTTTCTTGATTTGCATGATTACTGCATACCTATAGATTCTTCAAATCTTCATCACAAATAAAGGTTCTGCAGGTATCCAAACCCCTACAACTCCATCACCAAGATCTGCATCTAAGAAGCTTACCTCCCCTTTTCGCTGTCTTTCTTTGAAGAAGATTGAAGAACCTGATGATGAGACTGAGCATCTTCAGCAGCCAGAGAATGATCCTTATCAGGATATTGAGACATCATATGTAGCTCAAATTTGCTTGTCTTGGGAGGCACTGCACTGTCAGTACACTCAACTGAACCAGCTAATCACGTGCCAACCTGACAATCCCAACTGTTATAACCATAGTGCTCAACAGTTTCAACAATTCCAGGTTTTATTACAAAGGTTTATTGAAAATGAACCTTTTGAGGAGGGCCACAGGGCTGAAATTTATGCCCGCACGCAGAGACATCTGCCTAAATTACTCCGGGTCCCTGATATACAAAGTAAGGTTCTTGTGACAAATCCAAAAGATTTTAGATAAAAAAATTTATGTCTACTATGGTTGTAAATTCACTTGAGAGTAGAAGCCGAGTTTTATGTACTATAAAATGCGTATATATTTGTTATCAGCTTACTAGAATTAATACCTGCTGTTAATTTCGTTGTCTCTGTGCTTGTGATTTTAACAACTTGGCTTCATGAATCTATTCAGGTCCAGTTAAAAAAGGAACAGAGGAAGAAGAATCAGATTATATGGTTCATGCACCTGATCTCATCAAGATTATTGAAACCTCAATCCTCACTTTTCAGCTTTTCGTGAAGATGGATAAGAAAAAAACAAGCTCCGTTCTTAACTTGTTTGGGAATCAAAACCAGGCTGCCACCCCACTTCAGCAGATTCAGTCTTCTCTTGAGAAGGTGAAGTTTGCTGGTGTATTTTTCCACCTTGACATCTTTATACAAGTTATAACAAAGTCTTGTAAGAAAAGTGGGCTTAGGAAATTCATAGCCTGCTGATTAGGGATTCCCAATTATGAAACAGTCTGTTCTGGTTTATTACACACAACACTTGTATTGTGTACTTGTTGAAGGTTTACGCCTTATCCTTATTTGTGTGAGTTTCTTCACAAACCTCTTGTAGGTGTACACACAACACAATACACACCATCTAGATTTTGTAAGCATAAGTGATCATTAAATCGTTAGTCAAAGAGTTTGCTCTAAACTCCGTGTGTGCATATATGGTTGTGCATGAAAATAAACATATAGAAGAGCACTAAATTACCCTCAAGTAATAGAAGGCTTTCTCCTGTTTGCTGTATCTCATGACCATTGTGGTTTGGTTACTAACTGATTCTTGTAATCACCACATTGTTCTGTGTGGTTTCATGTCATGGAATGGAATGACGTATAAGATAATGATAGAGTATATGGCGGTGGTAATCCTTTTATTAATATTATGTTCAATTCTTTCTCATTCAAATGATTATATAATGTCTTAAAACTTGTGTAATTGTGCTGCAGAAATGGATGAAACTAAAGGAACTGCGCAACAAGAGGAAAGGCTGGAAGAAGAAATCCTGGCCACAATCACAAGAAGATGTTCAGCTTTTGTTTAGCCTCATCGATGCCAAAGTTATGTCGAGGGTTCTTCGGATGGTGAGAATAAGCAAAGAGCAGCTGTTTTGGTGTGAGGAAAAGATGAAAAAACTAGATTTAGTAGACGGCAAGTTGCGGAGGGACCCCTCTCCCACCCTTTTCCCTTGTTAATAGCTCTAGGAATGAACTACGAAGCTAAGCATATGTTCCTTTGATGTTTAGCAGCAGCAGACTGATCCCTTTCTCTAGTCTCCCATTTTCTCTAGGAATGAGGAACTTCCCTTTCGCCATTAAGACTAGGAGAGTCATTGATTAGTTTCCTATATGAACATAAAACAAAAAGTTGCTCAGACAAAATTTTCTGCAATTGTAGTATGCTATTATTTTGTCATTAAACTAGAGTTGCTGATAGTAAAATTTGCTCTAACAAGAACGTTGACTGCATAGTGATTGAATTAACATTCCTCAAATATGATGAGTTTCTTGAGAAGTTTATAAATCTCTTTAGGACTTTTTGCAAGATGTAAAAGTTCAAGCTTGAGGGTTTGTTTTATAGCAACACATAGACTAGGGCTGGCAATTGGTTGTGTGGGTTGACCTGTAATTTTAATCGTGTGGGTGGAACTTGCTAATTTTCCGTATGACTCCAGAAATTGCCACCAAATAGTGCAAAGGGCTAATCTTTAGGACAATAAAGCCAAGACATCTCAAATTAGAAAATCTAGAATGTTGTGGCATTGGGGGACACGCTTCCCTAAAAGATGACATACTTAACTCCACAGTGCTTTTAACAGAAGCCACCACCACAGATAGCATGGCCCTAGATATGGGCTTTTGCTTTAGTTGATATGCTCTATGGCTATGTTCTATGCTTTATGCTTTTGTTTTGTTTTACAATTAGGTTTTTTTCTTCGTCGTGTTATATTTTTGTCCTTCAATCAATTAATCCAACACTCTTTTCTCACTCAAACTCACCAAATAAAGCAAAAAATAAAAAACAAAACAAACACTCAAACTCTCACCAAATAAATTGGACGCATATCATGTGTTCTTAGGGGGTAGGGATGTAATTTCGTATAATATAGGCAAGTTGACTAAAATCTATGAATGATACTATATCAGGTCCCCCATTTTGTGACGTCAGCAGTTTTATTAATGAGTTAAAACCCAAGACTACCCCGCGCGAATGGTTGGCCGAGCGAGTAAATTCCAATGTCTTAAGGGGGTAATATCGTCACCAAGTTATAACATTTCAATAGCAAGTGTATTACTAACCAAAAGAAAAACAATAAATAGTCGGGATGTTTTGGACGGTGACGTTTTGGCTCCACAAGTAACCAAGTGGATTGTCCTCTAAACGGCCAAGTAGGCCTTCAAACGACAACCACTCCATGACAAACTTCATGGGAGG
The DNA here is from genome assembly GCF_965620075.1 of Prunus avium. Lineage (NCBI taxonomy): Eukaryota > Viridiplantae > Streptophyta > Magnoliopsida > Rosales > Rosaceae > Prunus > Prunus avium. The sequence continues at coordinate 1,770,967 of NC_142286.1, forward strand.
AGTGTTTGGAGTTTGCCAATACAAAAATACTCATGAATTTTGTGATTGTAAGTTCGTGACAATTAAGTCACCTATTGCCTCCCTTTGACAAGTGAATTTTCTATGAATTTCATATAAACTCTCCTTGAACCAACTCTATATTCTTTCTTATTCAAAAAAGACAAAGTCGGGAGTAGAACTCATCGTGTGTGTGAATATGAAATTCGTGAGATTTGTATTCAAAGAAAGAAAAGGTTGAGAGTTTTGAACTCTTGTCGTGTTTGTGAATTTGAAATTCTTTATTACTTGAGGCAGAACTACTTGCTCCGAATTTACAAGATTATTTACATAATAAAATTCTAGTAGTGTTTCAAAATAGAACTTGAGTTTTGTACTACCGTTAACTTTATTTATTAGCCACACCCACATAGGCATGGAAAACCAATACAATTGTTGCTTCAATTCGTATAGGTAGTCAAGCTTGAAGAAACTGCAAAGAAATGGTGATGAACTTTCCAAGAGGCTTGACCCAAATTCAAGTAAATACCACTCCGTGACATATACAAATACATCCAAACACTGCCTCGCGTTTCGGAAGACCTAACTAATGTCAACAATAGCAAGGAAGCCACGTGTTTGAAGCCTTTATTTCGGGCAAACCTTGAAGTCCCACGTGTCCCCATCTATGGACATAATTACCCATACACACAGCATCCAAAATACCAGATTAAGGCCAAGCATCGATGGCATTTATGTCATTTACTGTACATATATTTCCAGAATAAAACTCTACTTATTTAAACTGTCAAAAGCATTTTAATATTAAAAGCTTCAAACCCTGAGAAATGAGAATGTTATGCAAGCAACATTCTTGTATTTCTCAAACAAAGCAGCTCTCTGTTTCTCAAGTCTCAAGCACTTTCTTTGTAAGACTTTCTCTCTCTCTTAAGCTCCCCTTCTTAGTAATTCCACATATCTTTCAGACCTTAAAAAAGGCTTGAGCTTTGTGTTCTGTTCATCCAAAATTTCAGACTTTGAAGAATTGCTGCCATTACCTGGTGAGACTTTCAATCCTTTTCTGCTCAAATTCTTAGCATTAGTTCTCAAAATTCTCATGCTCTGCTTGTTTCTGATGGTTCTAATACTCTTCTTGTTGTTCAAACATGTGCAAGTTTATGCTTTCTTTTTTGCTTATATTTTTGTGAACTTATTTCTGCTATTTATTATCATTTGTTTTTGGGATTGTTTGTACTGGGAATATTCTTCAAATTCTATTTATAGAGGGGGTAAATGAGTATACGCTTAGTGGGTTTTGTTTAGTTTTTTGAATTTTGCTTTCGAAATGACTGTTACAAGTTTTGTTTAAGTGGTCGTGATCGTAAGGTTACTTTATTGTAATTGTGGCATATGAATTGATTTTAGAAAGAAATGCGTTTAAGGGTAGTTTCATTTCATGAATTGAGCATCCTTTAAGGTTGGGAAGCTAAAACACTAGTGGTGTACTGTATTAGAGTGTAAAGCAAATGCATGGGAGACAGTATAAGCTATATGAACAGCTACAGCAGTTATACGTAATCAAATGTAATTTGGTAGTAACTATGGTTCACATAAGGCAATAGGTCAATTCAAACACAACATAAGAACTATACGAAGTGGAGAGCATTTAAGTGAGAGGCAGTTTAATGTATCCGAATCAGAACTATATTTTCCATACAAGTAATAGGTATCAGAATCAGAAATGGTTCTGCTGATAACATTATTCTTACATGAATAATTTTCGTATTTATCGTTATTCCCACAAGATTGTATGAGTAGAACATCAATGCTAATTGAGATACTAAGTAAATTTTCCAGTACATGTATACTTTGGTACAGTGACTCATTACTAGGACCTACGTTATGATGAGAAAAAGTTTGTAGCGTAATGTATGGCCCAAAACAAAATTAAATAAGTGTAAAATGGCTAATTTTTAAGGAAACCATAAATAACCAAGTTTCTCATGTAGTTTTATACACCTAAACTGATATTCTGGTCAACATGTAGGCAATTAAGTGTTGTAGTGGGTGGAACTTCATTTATCGGCTGCAATGGGATTCTTACAATTTGTAAAGGAGAATGTGAAAGGATTTACCAATGTTTCAATACTCTTAGCTCTCGTTTTCTATTTGATAGATTGGTTACTGTCTGCGTACTAGATATGTGATAGTTTTTTCATGAGAGACTTGGACAGTTATTTCTGCATTTGTTGTGGGAATGTCAATGTGGTCTGTGCTGAAGTTAACAATGTGGAACTATTTATTCCTTTCGGATCAGATTTCTCAACATATTTTCATTTTCAATCTCTCTATATGAACATGAATACATAAGGGACATGATGTGGTTAATTTGTATGAATTATGTTCTATATGCAGGCCCTTCTTGTTACGGGTACATTATTCAGGTTCTGTAAGTGTGCTACCTGCTTGGATCAAATTATTACTTGCAACTGTGTACTGTTGAAAGGAGCATAACATGGCTTGGATATGCTGCCAAATAATTTGTGAAGGTAATTGTTGATAAATAAAAATCATCATTGTTTGGTTAGGATGGCCACTGAGGGCCTCACGAGAATGGTGGAAAGCAGCAGAGGCAAAAAGTGGCCTTCATCTAAGGATGCTGCAACATTTGGATCTCCATTGATAAGTATGGCAGCAGAGGATTCGTGCTGCATTTCGAAGGGGCGTAGTTTTCGGAGAGATAGAGCTGAAGTTATACCTAATCGAAGTGGTAGTGCTCCACCAAGTATGGAAGGTTCCTTTTCCTCTATTGAAAACCTGTTAAGTGAACATAACTCCAGTATGGGAACAAGCTCGAGTAATTTAAGCAGCATAGTTAATAATGTTGAGTTTGAGGAACAACTGCGTTCAGACCCAGCTTATTTGGCATATTATTTATCGAATATGAACTTGAATGCAAGTCTTCCTCCACCACTTATCTTACGGGAGAATCATCACATGGTTCATCAAATTGGGGGCTTAGGCACCAATCAGAGATTGCCTTCTTTAGATGACAGCAGCAACGGATCCTTGCATCTTTCTCAAGGTTCTCTTTCCACTCATAAGGAGGACCCTACTGATGCTAGGTCAGCCACAATATCTAAAGATAACCTGGCAGAAAATAGTGGTGCAGTAATGCCTGTCAAGAACACGGCTTCTTTGGCAAGTTATAATAAGAGTTTAGTGGATCTCATACAGGTATAGGAATTAAAGTTAGTGGTTTAGCATCTATAATTTTAATCAACAATAATTTGGCTTAGCTTGCTTAACAATGTTTAACTCTCTTGTTTTTAGTTTTTGCTTCATGCATTTAGCTATAACGTATGAAGTATTACCATATTTCCCTTCTAACACACCCTCCCTTTTTTGTTGTTGAAGATAAGTTATGCATCAAATCATTTTTCAGTTTATACTTTGTAGTGTGTACTAGATTTGGAATCATGAGTAATCATATAGTTCAGAATTGTTATGTGGTAGTTGTTTATTATTAGCTCCTTTGGCCAATAAGTGGTTTACAAGATTTTTTCTTAATGTAGTAGCTATAGTTTTCCAGTATGTGTTGCCATGGCTCACGTTTTTCATTTTCTTGGTGGTTTTTTAGCAAGACTTCCCCCGAACTCCATCTCCTGTATATAATCAATCTCTCCCATCCAGTCTTGGAACAACAGATGAACAAACTGATACTGATGTACATTCAATTTCACCAAATGCTTCTTCTCTCAACAAGTCAAAATTACCAGAACCAAATTCAGGCTCTACAAATGATTGTTCAGATACAAGTTCCCTGGATGCGCATGCTGTAGGGTACATACCAAATGATGTTCCTTTGGCTACCACCTCCTCAAATATACAACATCGTGATGCTACAGGGAACCTACAGAAAGATGAATCTAATATTGAGCATGATGATGGGTTGGGGAATAATGCATCAATTAGCGGTGACCTTGGGTTGGATCTTTCCAGGGTGAGAGCATCTAATGTTGATATCAACAATAACAAGCAAAATGAGAAACAATCTTATGGGAGGTATGTGCCACAAGACCAGTTTTCTACACAACAAAGTGTTCCATATCAACTTCAGGGGGTTCAGACTCAATTAGTTTCACAAGGAATGAATCATTTGCAAAGTGGAACGGAAAATCTTCCCCATGGCTATTCAAAGTTCTCTTCTATTGATATACAACCCTCATTGCACTCACCTGGATTCACACCTCCCTTGTACGCTACAACAGCAGCATATATGACTTCAGGGAATCCATTCTACCCGAATTATCAGCCATCTGGTATATTTCCTGCACAGTATGGCGCCGGTGGATATGCTTTAGGTTCTACATTTCTTCCTTCATATATGCCTGGGTATGCTTCCCATGGTTCCTTTCCTATGCCTTTTGATGCTACTTCGGGGCCAAGCTTTAATGGTCGAACTGCTGATGTTTCAAGAGGGGAGAGAATTCCCCATGGAGGTAATATGCAACACCCAAGTAGATTTTATGGGCAACATGGGCCAATGCTCCAGCCACCTTTTTTGGATCCCCTAAATATGCAATACTATCCACGCCCTTTGGAGGATGCATATGGTGCCTCAAGTCAATATGGTCACTTGGCATCAAGGGTTATTGGAGGCCAACTTTCACAGCAAGAACTATATAGTACTGCTTATACGGGTGACCAAAATTTTCAGTCTTCAAGTATTGGTAATCTGGGCATTCCAAGTCCAAGAAAAGTGGGAATCAATGGTAGTGGTTATTATGGAAATAATTCTACCATGCCTATAATGACACAGTTTCCAGCCTCACCTCTTGGTAGTCCAATATTGCCATCATCTCCAGTGGGTAGAACAAATCATCTTGGTCGGAAAAATGAAATCAGGTTTACTCAAGGTTCGATTAGTGGAGTATATTCTGGATGGCAAGGGCCGAGAAGCTTCAGCTCAGATGACCCTAAAAGACATTCTTTTCTCGAAGAACTGAAAACTAGTAATCCCCATAAGTTTGAACTTTCTGATATAGCAGGGCGCATTGTTGAGTTCAGGTATTGCTTGCTCCATACTAAGTTTGTTGTTCCTTTATTCTGGTTGTACTATTAGTTATAATTTTTTTATGTTTGTATACAACTTCAGTGTTGATCAACATGGAAGTAGATTTATTCAGCAAAAGCTAGAACACTGCACTGTTGAAGACAAGGCATCAGTTTTCAAAGAAATTCTTCCACGTGCTTCAAAACTAATGACGGATGTATTTGGGAATTATGTTATTCAGAAGGTATGAATTCATAATTTGTGTCTGCTTGATTGCTTGTTTGTTGGATCACTTATCAACTTTATGGACTTGTGAACTCTGCGATTGGCCTATTAACATTGTACAGTTATTTTTTCTGTTACAGTTTTTTGAATATGGGAGTGCCAAGCAGAAAAAGGAGCTTGCAGATCAACTTGCTGGACAAATGTTGCCTTTAAGTTTGCAGATGTATGGTTGTCGTGTAATCCAAAAGGTATGCTGAAACTTGATTTTCATAATAAATATGTAATCTTAATTCCAGCAATCGTTCTATCTTCTGCTTATGTATATTTTATGAGTTCATTTTATCTCAGAGAGAAGAATGGAACTTATTGAGACTTTCATAGTTGTTACATTACATGTCAATAGGACAAATATTTTTTATTTTTTATTTTTGCCCAGGGATGCAATATTCATAGAAAGTTTTACACTGCAAGGGGGTTGGAGAGCTGTTCCAAAATAGGTTTTTAGAAGTAACTTTCAGACTCTATAAAAATCCTCTCTTAAAAATGACACATTGATCAGCTGATGAAGAGAATATGGAGAGATTATCTTTTATCCTTTCCGATGAATTTAATTTACATATATGCCCTTGAGGTGATGCAAATTTAAACAATGGTTCTGTTCCACTCAAACACCTTTAACTACAGGAACCATTGTTGGAATTAATTAATTTAAGCTTTGTCTCATTTTTGAAGTATCTTTGACTTAATCTCTCACTTTTGAGTTTCATCTTGATTAGATATAAACTACATTATAGTACACCCAACTCGAGCATCATAAAGTCGTGTATGCTAGTGGTTGGATCAAGTTCATGTGAACTTTGAAAATATTTAATGGTTATTCATGTAGTCTGATTATTGATTATTAGGCAATTACACCTACTAAAGGATCAAAGTCATCATTATTGTCAATGATATACTTTTTTGGGGCTTGCAAATTGGCTTTGTCAACATTTTTCTTAAGTATATACTGAGGATGTAAATCTGGAAGCCTTGTTACACATGTTTCTTCCCTCTAACTTCTTTAGAATTTATGAATCTTAAAAACTTGCCCTTATGTTTTACATATCTGGATTCTGTGTTGGATGCTTTATTTTAGGCCCTTGAAGTTATTGAGCTTGACCAGAAAACACAACTTGTGCATGAGCTTGATGGACATGTTCTGAAATGTGTACGTGATCAAAATGGAAATCATGTAATACAGAAGTGTATAGAATGCATTCCCACAGAGAAAATTGGATTTATCATTTCTGCTTTTCGTGGCCAAGTTTCCACACTTTCTACTCATCCCTATGGTTGTCGCGTCATACAGGTAATGCACACAGTTTTCCATTGTGAAGTCTCCAATTAGATCATGTGTATCACATTTTGAAACAATACACTTTTACTTGATAGAGAGTTTTGGAGCATTGTTCAGATGACATTCAAAGTCAATCTTTAGTTGATGAAATCTTGGAATCTACTTCTGCTCTTGCCCAAGACCAGTATGGGAATTATGTTACCCAGGTTGGTATCTTTACTTTGTGCTCTCTGTTGTTTTTATCTAGCCTCACTTAACTATTTCACTCCTCAATTCTTTTGTTTGCTAACGGAGGGGTGCTCGAAGGGATTGTTTCTTTGTCCGCTAATACCGTAACCCTAATTTGATTGTGTTTCTAGTTCAGTGTTATTCTTAATTTTCTTTATGTTCTCTTAGCACTTGGAAAATGACCACAGTGGTCTAGAGTTTTGGAAATGTTGCTCAATGGTAAAATTCTTGATACAATCAAAGTGGTTCTTTTAATCTGAACTAACTTGTGAGCTGCTACATAAATATGACTTTCTTTCAGATACCTGAAATGGTTTAATGGTAGTGTCAAGCTTTTAAAGAAATCATCTGGCCTGTTATCATTAGCATTATGACTGAGGGTTTAGGCAGGTCAATATATATATATATATATATATATATATATATATAAATTGCTTCTTCATGTGTGATTTCATTGCCCAAGTCTCTGTTATTTCTAATTGAATGAAATATAATTATGGATCATACTGCTTGCAGCATGTTTTGGAAAGGGGAAAGCCCTATGAAAGAAGCCAAATTATCAGCAAGTTGATTGGGAAAATTGTACAATTGAGTCAGCATAAATATGCATCAAATGTTGTTGAAAAGTGTCTGGAACATGGTGATGTTGCTGAGCGGGAGCTCTTGATTGAGGAAATCATTGGGCAAATGGAGGAAAATGATAGTCTGTTGGTAAGTCAAGCCAAAGCGCATAAGATATGTTATCCCATGTATTCAGATCTTTTATTCTTTACCTACGAAAATAAAGTTGGTAGGTATTGACCAGCATTTGGCTCCAAGGCAGCATAATATATAGTGTTTGAAATATGAGCCAATTAGGAAACATCCAGTTATGCAATTTGATATTACAAGTTGAACTGAAGACTTCATTTCCACATGGGTGGATTTCCTTTGGTTCCAAACAATTTTCAAAAACTTTCCTATTTAAATAACATGAGGAGCGTTGTAAAGTCCATAAAATTTCTTTTGGAACCATGCAGATTTTGGAAGTGTTGATATTGAATGCTGGTTAAAGGTTGTTTTCTGCTTACTGAGTTATGTTATTTGATTTTATATTCCAGCCAATGATGAAGGACCAATTTGCCAATTATGTGGTTCAGAAGGTTCTTGAAACAAGCAATGATAGACAGCGGGAAACACTGCTCAATCTTATAAGAGTTCATATAGATGCTCTGAAAAAATATACATATGGGAAACACATAGTTGTTCGGTTTGAACAGCTATCTGGTGAAGGTGTGTCTTTTCCATTTTCAATTTGTGCATGTAGTGATGAGTACTTTCCACTTTATCTGCATCTAATAGAAGGCTGGTTGTCTTTTATGTGGCTTCTTAATCTATCATTATCTAACCTGAACGTGCTCTTGGGCTGTGCAACTGTTATACAGGCTTAAAGAATTGCTTTGTTTCTTTGTTTTAATTATTTTATTTGGATACTGATTTTTAACCCTTTAACATGCAGATGGCCAAACCTCAGAAGCTGAGGGGGCATAGGGTTTAATCCATTTGGCCCCAGGGGTTGTTCTTGACAGTTGCAGAAGGCAGAAGCATTACATTAGAAACTGGTGTTTTTAACAAACCAGCAAAAGATAATACATATTCTTTTCAGGAATATCACCTTCTATAGAAAATTAAAGAGTAGGAAACATCGGGGCTACGCACCAGACTGAAGGTCTTACGTCTTCTATTCTTTTTCCATCGTTAAAACTTTCTATAAAGAGTGCTATTCTTGAGAGAGGGTTAGATTTCTGCTGATTTATTAAAACTCTAGAAACTATATGTAAGTAAGAGAACTCAAGATCAGCTACCATGTCCTCTTTGCAAGAAGAAGAGCCAAAAGACAGACGCTAGAAGCTTGTTTGATATTTCCAAGTATGTAAATGTATTGTGTATTTTCAAATTGTACATGTACAGTCAGATATAAAACATCCATGTAAAGCAATGTAAGAAGTAAGAATTCATGTCTGGCTGATGGCCGGCCTAGGTGTACTATGTAGGGCCTATTTCGTAGTGTGTGTGAATTTGGAACGACAGAAAAATTGCATTGATATGTAATATGATGTAAAAAGTTATGTATGGTATGTTTCATTTTGAAATTTCTCAAGTGTTGTAGAAGAAAGACCTTGTCAATGGCCAAAAGAAAAGCTTCTACATTTGACAACAAAGAAAAGAAAAAAAACCTTACAAATTGTGGCTTTCTTTTTGGGGGTACAAATAAAGGCCCAAATCAAACAAAGAGCCCTCCAAAATGCAAATCATGTTTTCAGTGATGAGGTTTTTAATTGAAAACTACCATAAATTACATCAAAGATCATAAACATGTAAATAAGGGTTGTAAAAAAAAAAAATGTGAATCAATTTAAGGGGTCCTTTTTCATTAATTTCTGGATAAACTTAGGGTGGTGATTTTCTCACTCCTTTTGTCCATTTACACTCTTTTTTGTTTTTTAATAGTTTTTACTATGATTAAAAAAAAAAGTAGTGTAAGCGAACAAAAGAGAAGTGGAAACATACAATTTCTAATAAATGTAGTGTAAATGGACAAAAAATAAGTGAGAAAATCAGCTCCCTGAACTTAAACTTAAATAATAAGCAGTGAAAAATGTTAATTGGTAAAAAGAAAGTCATAATTTGGTCCCAACTCCAAAATTAAAAGAACAATTAATGTGGTAGAGTCAAAATTTTGACCACAGAGAATTTTAAAAAAAGGAAAAAAAAAATTAAGAGGAGAGTCAAAAATAAGAGGACAATGGAAACCTCAATGAGCATGAAGAAATCAAAGAAATGGATTATCGATCAGAAGTAGGGAAGCCGGTGATAGTGTTGATTTGCGGTAGCTTAGTCTATTACCACTGTGCGCATCGCAACTCCAGCCTCGTCTCTCTTGTCTCCGATGTCCTCATCGTCCTCCTCTGCTCGCTCGCCATTCTTGGCCTTCTCTTTCGCCAGATGAACATCTCGTAAGTCCAAATTCCCCATTTTCCTTTGCGCCCTTGTTTTGTCTGCCCAGAAAATGCGGGAAAGCGACTGCGTTTCTTTCTGTTTTTGGTTTATTTTTCTGGGTTTTGAGGAATTTGGGCTTCTAAAGTCTTGTTATTGGGTTATTGGGTCAATTTGGAGTTTGGTTTTATCTGATAAAGGTTGAAAATTGAATGCAAATTTGTTGTGCTTTAATTGAGTTTGATTAAGAATGATTTTGAGAATTGGGTTTTGTTTAGATTTTGATAGGCTCTTTAATTCTGTAGGGTTGTCTTGAATGGATGCATTGGAATTGAAATAGGTTATGGGGGATTGAAGAAAAATTGGAGTTGTTACCAAGATAGATGAACTGAGAATTTGTGGTTCTTTGTTTCAAATTATAATTGTGTGAATGGTATTATTTGATAAGCGGTTTCTGTGTCATATTATGAATTTATAGATTTGATAGGATTGTAGTGGTGAATGGTGATCTTTTTGTTGAAGTATCTAGTTTTATTGTTGACTAGGGTACCCGTCGATCCACTCGAGTGGCAGATTTCGCAGGACACTGCTAATAGCATTGTTGCATGGTTAGCCAATACCATAGGAGCAGCTGAGTCTGTGTTGAGGGTTGCAGCCACAGGGCACGACAAGAGGTTGTTTTTCAAGGTAATAATGCTTGATGACTGCAATGGATTTTTGTTTTGGTATCAAGCTTTTGCACAGTCTCTATTACTTGGTGGCTATGGATGAAATTTCAACGGCTAACATGTTGACATAAGCTGCTGCGAGCTTTAAGTATCAAGGAAAGGTGCTAATACATGTCTTAAGAATTATAAAGTGGCCCAAGTCAGGACATATTTTGAACTTTGATATTGTAGAAATTTGGATTTCTTTTGGTATTGAGCTTCATATGCATGTTGTTATGTGTGCACATGTGTTTTCATGCTTGCATTTGTCTTTTTCACTGGGAAGACTTGGATGCCACTTCGAGGTTACTCCAAAATGCACCTTCTTTTCTACTGCATAGTATTTAAGAAGAATAGAATGGAAGCTTAAATGTACTTGTGATAACAGTCCACAAGATAATAAAAAATATCTTTGTAGCTGATTTGTAGCTTTGCTATAGTAGAAAATTAACTTTTTGCACTGAGTACAGACAGCCCTCACCATATTTTTCTGCTTATCAATTCTAACTTCTAATCATGAAACTTTTGACCTGAGTAAAGGCATCTTGCGGTCCCATGGCAGGTCCTTTGGCTGACAGGCCATCATGTGTTATTAAAGCAGTCTGCTTCTGTGCTAGTCTATCAAATTGATTTTTATTTTCCTATCGGTTGCGATGGTTGCAGATGTAGCTTATCAGTATCGTGATAACATGTTATCACATAGAATAAAGTTATGCAAATTTGTTAATCATAAGTAGTTCTTGCAGACAGCTATCCCGATAACTTCTCATTTAAATCTTTCTCCAGGTGGTGTTTTGTCTTTACATGCTTTCAGCTTTGGGACGGTTGGTGTCAGGTCTTACAGTTGCCTATGCTGGTACGTTGTTTGCTTAAATCTGTTACCTCTTCGTAGCTGAGATTGTTTTCGTAGTTTGGTCTTTTAAGATAAAAAGCAGGTTGGCAACTTATGTGTTGTTTTGTCAGATTCAGTAGCCACCGTCTGATTTGCCACTTGCTTTTGTTTTGTTTTGTTTTTTGTTTTTTGATTGATACAAAGTCTCACTATTTAAATACATTCATGTAAATTTTCCTTTTTGGCCTGACTTGTATCTTTGTTTTAAACATCACATATATATAACTTTCCTAGAATCTGTCTTCTCCTGAAACAGGATTATGCTTGTTTTGCCTTTATATGCTAGCTGAGAACAGTCAGTCAATCAGTGCATGTTTGTCTCGATTTCTGAGGAGAACGAATGATCTAGCGGAGGAAGATGCTGCAGAGCAAGATACTATGTAGCTTATGTTTTCTGTAACCTCCATGTACAATGAATCTTTGTATTTTTGTGTGTGGGTGTATTTCGAGCTACTCATAGTATCTGTGTACATATGACTTTGTGCATGACCCCGATTGGGGTGGTACAATATTGTTAACCAAGAGATACAATTTTATGATACAAACTGTTGAATAATTGACACCATTGCTGAATAAATGCCCGTCATTAGTGTTTGCTACAACCTTTGAGTTGACATTGTTGATTAGAATTTTTACTGACTGGAAATGAAAAATCGGAAAAATGAAAGTCCAAAGAAAAACTATGTTTAACAGTGCTCTGCTTTACCATGAACAAGTTATATTTTAGAAAATTTTGGAAACAAAAAAGGTAATTTGGGAACTATGGAGAAAAGATGTCCATCTTGTTGTCCCTATGCTGATTAAGGAAAAAGATATACATCCAATATTGCCGTCAACAGGCCCTTAACTGTTGAATGAGCTTGGTAAGTTAGATTCACCTGTATTTTGAGGCAAGCATGCACATTTTACTTTTTACTGATTTAATTCCAACTTGTAAACTATTGATCTTATATAAATCTAATGGGTCAAATGCAATGATTAGTGAGATAATCTACATCAGTACAACAGTAACACCAACACACATTAGGAAAAGAGATCAAAGTGGAACTATTAGCTCTCTATATTAACATAAAACCTATACAGTCGCCAAGAAAAGAATATACATAATCAAGCCTTACATCAATTCATGGAAGGCTTTCAAAACAATATAAACTAAGCTGCACCCATTATAGGAAAAGCTGATGGCTTTTGGCACCCAGTGGTTGGGATCACAGGGGTTGAATCTCTAGGGGACATGAGGGCCAAAGGAAGAATCTGTTGCTCCATCTCCTCTGCCTCTTCAGAGCTCCAACTTCCAAGTGGTATGAAACTACCATAATCAAGAACACAGTGCTCAGAAGATAACACTGAAGAAACTTTCTTTATTGGTTCAACTTTAACCTGTCCAATCTCATCAAGTTTCGTCACAAAGGGGTGGTGCAATAGCTTAGCTGCTGTGAGTCTCTCTGAAGGGTTCCTCATAAAGCAATTCTTCAAGAAATCTTTCGCCTCTTCTGATGACCCACCAGGAATGTTAGGAACTCCAGAAGCAATCTGAGGCTTTAGGTCATGAAGTTTCACACCGGCTTTTGCATCCCATGGATGCCTCCCAGTGAGCATCTTCAGGACAACACAGCCCAATGCCCAAATATCAGAAGGCTTCTCCTGAATTCTGTCGAGCACAGTTTCAGGAGATAAGTACATTGGAGTGCCTCTACAAGAACGCTTGCTCACAGCCCTCTTTGCCAGTCCCAAGTCCCCAATCTTGGGCACAAAACCAGAACCAGAGGTCACAAGTAAGATGTTTTCAGGCTTCAAATCACAGTGCACAAAACCCATTTCATGAATGTACTGAACCCCTTTCAAAATCGACTCTGTATATTTCCTCACTTGTAATTCACAGAGCCCAGAGCCCCCAGATTGCTTTATCAAATCCCCCACTGTTCCTCCATCAGCGTACTCCAAGAAGACGTTGTATACCAAATTATGACCAAACCCAGCCGTCACATCTTCTCCATAACAGTCGATAACAAAAGGGCTGCTACGAAGCGTTCGAAGAAGTGACTTTTCCATCATCAGCTCAAGCGATTCAACCATCAATGCCGATTTCACCGCCATGATCGCTGGAAAACCCTCGCTACCCAATTTGGGTTTTTTCACAGAGGCCAAATAAACCGACCCAAATCCGCCTTGGCCGAGCTTCCGCCCTCGAACCCACGAGTCACACCCAGTAAGTAAAAAACTCTTCTCTAAAAGCCCTGGTTCGTCTTCCTTCTGGGTTTCTCTTTTCCTCTTCAATGAACCCATTGTTTTTTGTACTTTGTAGAAACAAAAATTGAAGCTTTTGATTTTGGGTCTGACAGAAACAAATTAACGGAGAAAACGATCAAATGGGTAAGAGAAAAAGATACGAAGCAGAGAAGTGGGTGATCAACGAAGCAGACGATATCATTGAAACAGAGAAGAGTGATCGAAGCGAACGTTTTAGGGTTTTCTATCTGCCTAACTTTGACGCGGTGATTGAAGCTCGTAATTTTGGAGAAAACGATCAAATTGAAATGGGTAAGAGAAAAAGAGACGAAACAGAGAAAGTGGGTGATCAACGAAGACGACGATATCGTTGATACGGAGAAGAGAGATCGAAACGAACGTAAAATTTTAGGGTTTTCTCTCTGCTCAATTTTGAAGCGGTGAAAGTTTTTGTAAGGGCTCTTGAAATCTGAGTTTGCTTTTTCCTGGTGTTGTTGGGTTTCCTCTTTCTATTATATAGAGAGAGAGCGTAGGAGGAGGTAAGCGTTCTAACGGTCATATTTTCTTTCGCGGCCTTTCCTTGCGCTCTAATTAACAAAAAAATTCTAATTAAAAAGATTCTCTCAACAACAAAAATCAAATAAAAAGATTTTATTTTGTGAAATGTAATAAATGACTGACTGCTACCAATTTGAAATATATGCGCGGAAATCTTAGGTCACTCTTAGCTGGAAACATCACGGCCGTTGGTTTAATATTATCTAACCCGCTGAAAGCATATCTCGTTTTTTATATTAATTTTTTTGTCTCTTCTATTAAATGACTGAGCTTAGTTTACACCCACATTTTAAACACAAAAAATGATTTTCCCTTTTATATCTAATTTTTAACTTTTGGAAAGAGGAAAGTCCTCCTTCCTCCTTCCTCCTTCCTTCTCCCTTTCTCGCTTCTTCTTAACCTTTCTCCATTTTCGCTCCTTATTAACCTCTCTTTCATTTTTTATGTGTGACGGTAACACCACGTGCCATGTTGACATGAATTGTGTTCTCATCTTAACTTCTTAATTTATTGTATTGAGAATGACAACATGATAGGATAAAGTTGAATTTGTTATTTCCATCCCTATCTCATTTTCTTTCCTAAACGAACTCATCAAGGTAAATAGTTCTAGTAAATTTTAAGGAATAATTTCCATTTTGGAAGAAAAAAATTTAATAAAAAAAAATACCCAAAGAGTTCTGATTTGACCCAAAAATTAGTAATTGTCATACTTACACACGACCTTTTAACCATGGTGTCAACCAACATGATTATGTTGTTCACTTTATGTTCAGTTTAAAAGAAATCAAACAATTAACAACCAATGAGGATAGAATATAGAAATTTTTTGTGAGGATATATGGGTGTGGTGAGAAACAGAACTGGGTGCAATAGAAGTATCCGTAAAGAAATCTCCAGCCAACAAGTTCTTTAGAAGAAGAAAAGGTGCAAGCTATAAACAATAATCTTATCAAGCCTATTGCAGAATCTGTCTGCATTAGCCACTGTCTGATTTGCCACTTGCCTTTGTTTTTCATTGATACAAAGTCTTTCACTATTTGAATACATTCATGGAAATTTTCCTTTTTGGCCTGACTTGTATCTTTGTTTTAAACATCACACATATGACATATATAACTTTCCTAGAATCTGTCTGCTCCTGAAACAGGATTATCTTGTTTTGCCTTTACATGTTAGCTGAGAACAGTCAGTCAATCAGTTCATGTTTGTCTCGATTTCGGAGGAGAACGAATGATCTAGCTGAGGAAGATGCTGCAGAGCAGGATACCATGTAGCTTATGTTTTCTGTAACCTCCGTGTACAATGAATCTCTGTGTATTTTCGTGTGGTTGTATTTCAGGCTGGCTACTCATACTTTCTGTGTACATACAACTTTGTGCCTGACCCCTCTTGGGGTGGTACAATTTTGTTAACCAAGAGATACAATTTTTGTGGTACAAATGGTTGAATAATTGAAACCATTCCTGAATAAATGCTGGTATTTAGTTTTTACTACAACCTTGTGGGTTTACTGCACACAAAATTGATCAAGAAAATTATGGTAAAAAGCCATAGCTAGGAATCTGTTACAAATTTCCTTTGAGCTGACATTGTTGATTAGAATTATTACTGCCTGGAAATGACAAAGGCAAAGATGGGAAAATGGAAGTCCAAGGAAAAACCACGTTTGTTCAGCAGTGCTCTAATTTAGCATGAACAACGGGAACTTTCGAAAACAAAATTGTACTTTGGGAACAATAAAGAAGAGATGTCCATCTTGTTGTCCCTATGTTTATTAAGTGAAAAGATATGAATTCAATATTGCTGCCTATAAGCTAGAATCACCTGTATTTTGGGGCAAGCATGAACATTTTTACTTGATTTAATCCCAACTTGGAAACTACTAATCGTATATAAACCTAGTGGATCAAATGCAAAGTACAAACAAGAGTGAAACAAGAAGAAACTTGAAAAAGGAACCAAGAGAAAGAAATCAAAGTGGAACTAGCTCTCTATTAATAATGAAATCAGTACAGCCACCAAGAAAAGAATATACAGAATGATGAGGTATCATACTAATCCATGAAAAAGTTTTAAGCTACACCAGTTACAGCAAAATTTGATGGCTTTGCGCACACAGTGGTTGGAAGAATCACAGGTTTTGAGTCCCCAGGGTACAGGACTGCCAAGGGAAGAATCTCCTCTGCATCCCCAGGTTTTGAACCTCCTGCCTTTTCACAATTCTCAGAGGATGGCACTGCAGAGACTTGCTTCTTTAATGGCTCAACTTTGACCTCTCCAAGCCCATCAAGTCTGGTTACAAAAGGGTGGTTCAATAGCTTTTCAGCTTCCAACCTCTCAGAAGGGTTCCTCACAAAGCACTTTCGCAAGAAATCTTTAGCATCTGCTGATAGCCAGCCAGGAAGAGTGGGAACTTTTGAAGCAATCAGAAGCTGTAGGTCTTGAAGTGTCGCACCGGCTTCCAAATCCCATGGCCACCTCCCTGTTAACATCTCGAGCACAACACAACCCAAGGCCCAAATATCAGAAGGCTTCTCCTGATTTCCATAAAGCACGGCTTCTGGTGACAAATATATTGCAGTGCCTTGACAAGCAGGTTCCTTGCTACTCTTCTTTTTATAAACAGCAAACTTTGCCAGTCCAAAGTCCCCAATTTTGGGCACAAAATCACCATCACTGTTACTCACAAGCAATATATTTTCAGGCTTCAGATCACAGTGGACACAGCCCCTTACATGAATGTACTGAAGCCCTTTCAGAAGACACCCTGTATACTTTCTTACTTGGGGCTCAAGCAACCCGCAACCCCCGGATTTCTTTATCAAATCCCTCATTGTTCCTCCATCAGCGTACTCCATGAACACATTGTATGTACATTTATTTTCAGCATCAGCGGTCATATCTGATCCATAACAGTCGATAACAAAAGGGCAGTCGCCAAAAATTTTAAGAAGTGTCCTTTCCATGAGCAGCTCAGGCGATTTAGAGACCCGTCCTGATTTCACCGCCATAATCCCCGGCAAACACTCGCTACCCAACTTGGGTTTTTTCGCAGTGGCCAAATAAACAGACCCGAATCCTCCTTTTCCGAGCATCCGCCCTCGAACCCACTCACACTCAGGAATTGACAAACTCCTCTCTTTCTGTACAAGCCCTGGTTCGTCTTCCTTTTGGGTTTCTCTTTTCCTCTTCAATGAACCCATTGTTCTTTTAGTTTGTGAAAACAAAATTAAAGCTTTTGGCTTCTGGGTTTTGACAAAAACAAGGGGACAGACAGAAAAAATGATCAACTGGGTAAAGAGCAAAAGAGATGAACTGGTTGATGTTGAAGAAACAGAGAAGTGGCTGATCCACGAAGAAGACGATATTAGAGAAATTGAAGCAAGCAAAGAGTTTAGGGTTTTATATTGCTTAAATTTGACGCGTTGATTGAAAGCTCGTGACTTTGTGTGGGGGTTTATGAAATCTGATTTTCCTTTTTCCTGGTGGAGTTGGGTTTCCTTTTTCCATTAGATAGAGATTAGGGTTGAAGGCGGTGAGCCCTCTAACGGTCATATTTTCCTTTCGCGGCCTTTCCTTCCGCCCTAATTAACAATCTTATAAAAGATTTTTTTATTGTTGTTATTATTTTATTTTGTGAAATCTTGGCGTAAATCTTATGCCACTGTTAGCTGGAAACATAATGGCCGTTGGTTTAGTATCATCTAGACCGCTGAAGGCATAAACCGTTTTTCTTTTTGTTTATAAGAACTTGCTTTTTTAACTTGCTCTTTTATTAAATAGTTTAGTGTCACATTTTATTACAACACCACGTGACATGTTAACATGAATTATGTTCTCATCTTGACTTCTTAATTTATTGTATTGAGAATGACAACGTGATAGGATAAAGTTGAATTTGTTATTTCCATCCTTATCTGATTTTATTTCCTAAACGAGACCTCGAGGTAAATAGTCCTAGGAAATTAATAATTTCCATCTTAGAAGAAAAAATATTTTAAAAAATACACAAAGAGTTCTGATTTGACAAAAAATAGTAATTGTCATACTTACACACGACCTTCTAACCATGGTGTGGACCACCATGATTATGTTCACTTTATTTTAGCTAAAAAGAATTCAAACAATTAACAGTCAATGAGGATAGAATGGGCAGGTTAGGAAATTTTTGTGAGGATATATGGGTGTCGTGAGAAAAAGAAACTGGGTGCAATTCGAAGTATCCGTACAGAAACATGCAGCCGACAAGTTCTTTAGAAGAAGAAAAAGTGCAAGCTATGAACTCTAATCTTATCAAGCCTATTGCAGATTGGCAAAATTTCCATCAACTCTTCACCTCACAAGAAATCAGTACTCATAAAAATTAAAAAAGAACCTGAAATTTGAATTTTCCTTTTTCACTTTTGATCGGTATGAATTTGAAGATATAAAGGGAAAAAGAATCTTAAGGGCACAAATATATCATTTATCAGTACATGTTCTTTGTCTGGCACAGAATTGAAGCTCAACTGCCAGTTGGTGCGCAAAGGCTTTGGAGGAAAAAAAAAAAGAGAACATGGGGAAACCAATCCCAAACGAAAAGAATCGAAAAATCAAAATAAACACTTATACTAAAGGGAGGCAAGATCCAAGTTCCAACCAAACTAGGCCTGTGTAAAATAACCTAGACGACACTTCAACGAATTAGTCGACACCTCCCACCTGGTAATTTCGACCAGTAGAGATCTCCATGTAAGTTTTAACTATGATCCTATGTGAAATCTTGCTTGAGTTTGTTATAACTTATAAGGAATTCCTCTGAACAAGCAATATGTCCTTCCAAGCTTCATAAAACATCCAGGTGATGCCAGAGGATGGCATGACCTTTAAACAGCTTGCCCCCCACCCTCTGTAGAGTCCCAGCAAACCTTCTTCTCGAATGACTTCTGAGAGTGCCGCTGCCATGTGAGGTGGGCACTTACCTTGCAAAGCTCCAACCATCAGCCGTTTCCTGGCCACCTCCAACGGAAAGCTGATTGTGCTAGCTGTAAAACCTAGAGAATCCACATGAACAAGTGATCAGGTTATGATCCTATAATCAGTCAATAATATGTCCATCCAATTATTCTGATGCCAAAGACCAACGAGAGAATAAAAATATTGGACAATAAAGCCAGGTTTCAAAGTTCCCCATAACAGTTACAGAATTGACAGGTAATATTGTTCTCTCTCGTGCTTCCCTAAGTTTTGCAGTTATTTTCTTCCTTTCACATTTTTTAACGTCTAAGAGGTGGAAGACCTGACTGTCATCAGAGAATTTATTCAGTGAAATACAACTTCATTGTCGAATAGTGGACAGATAGCCCGACAACAAAACAAAAGAACTTCTTCTATACTTCTAATTAGTAATTACATACAATTAAACAGATGGTTGTATCAGACCTTCATTTAAACAACCTTTCTAAGAAGATGCATGTCATTGTTTTGTAAATCTGATAAATAAAAAGTCATGATGTTGCTAGATAAAAATTAAAAAAACAAAAAACAAATAGGAAAGTGATTCAGTAACCTGCACAAATTCAAACATATTTAGATTCTTTTAGCAAATCGGTCCGAAACAGGAGTTACCATCCATAATGTCCAAAAACTAATCAATCTTCAAACAAGATTTTAAAGGTTTTTTTTAATTAAAAAAAAAAATAGAGACAGACAATGGGTTCAAATTATCTTTTCAATTTAATTTACGCAACAGAGGCCAAATTTTCACCTGCAAGAGCTCCAACCAGTAGCATCTCTGGACGGTTAAGTAACTCTTTATTCTTTGCTTGGCAGTAGGATTTCTTCATTTTTTCATACATGAAATAGTAACAAGTACTGTACGGAAGCATCCCAATTAGTGTAGGTGAAAGACCAGAATAGCATGCACCAATCCCACCCTCCTTATAAATTTTGCTGATTGCAATGCTTAAACTAGGATACGCCTCAGGAGACACAGTCAACCGATCCTGTTGAAAGAAATTAGAAGAAAGAAACAATAACTACCCAAGCAAAAGTGACATACCATGAATGAATCATCAGTTCGTCACTGAAATCTTATATGTAGAAATAAAATCCAAAAATATATAAAAAGTTAAAACCACAATATGTATTTCCATGAGAACAAACGAAAAGCACATATATAAATGAAACAGGGAAGATAAGACGGGTCACATAGCCATCAGACATGATGAAGCAGAGCAGCAGAAAAGCAGAAAGCGACTTTATATATGACTGAGAGGAAAATGAACTTCTTAGTATCCACAAAAAAAACAAAAGAAGTTTCTGACTGGACTAAATTTCTATCCTCATAAAGTTTACCCATGATATAAATACCTTCAGAACTTCAAGGGGATGACACACAAGTGTGCTAACAACTCCGGCAGCAGCACCAGCCACAGCAACAGGAGAAATCCAGGAGATGGAGAGGTTCAAGCTTACAGGGCCAATTTGCACCTTATGGGATTCATCCTGCTTCCATTTCTCTTGTGTTGATGTCATTGCTCGCTTAACACACTCAAATGTTGCAAACTCAATTGCTTGGGTGGGGATTATGCGAATCATATTGACTGCATTTCCAGCCCACAGTCCTTGCCAACCCTGCTTCTCAATGACCTCTAAGAAACTGCCAGAAATGTGTCTAGATCCGACACCAACTACCATTCTAGTCCTGCACATATCACATCCAACAGATTACGAATCATGTATCAACACTTAAAGAATAGTCGTCAAGAGTTACATAGTACTTAATTACCTTTTCTACTTAATTCTGCAAAATTTTATATGATTGCTAAAAGATGTTTGATTAAAGTCGAAAAATCTAACAAATAAATGAAAGAAAACAACCAAATGTGGAGGATTATCCACTGTGCAAAAGAATTTGTTCACATTTAATACAAGGTGCCTCAGAGATCCTCATATAAACTTAGTTTAAGCACTACAATATGAAATTAGCATAACTGCATACAAAATCTCTTCCATTATTAGACATACAGACTTAAAACAAGTCCATCTCCATCACAATCTCAAGACCTTGTGGCTTTACTGAAGATAAGGTTAAAACATGGGGAACTATTTGTGTATCCAGCACAACTAAGCTAGGCTGATCAACAAAATGATGGTGCAAAGCCATCTCTGGGAATCAATTACCAATATCCTTTGGGCTGAGATTGTTGATTACAATTAATGTTGACTCGAAATGAAAAAGGCTAGGATGTGAACATATAAATAGTGCTTTATTAACAAGGAAAGCTATATAAAGACAATATTGTTGTCTTCAGGTCTTTAATTGTTGAATGAACATAAGAAGTTGCATTGACCATTAATTTTGGGTAATTATGCACTTCTTCACTTACAGATTTACTCCAGCATGTAAACTAATATGCTTATATAAACATAATGTATCAAATGCAATTACTAGTGAGATAATTTTAAAGAGTTGGTAAAACAGCAAAACTGACCTGATGGTCTCAAGAGGAGCAAGAACAGCTTTGGTCATTGCCCCTGCTAAAGCTCCACTAAGGAACTCTCTAACTTCTCTTGTCCTTGAGAATTCCTGAAGCACATCAAAGCACACTTTTTGTGATACCAATGAAAAAATAGATGTTACTTTTCTTTTGGCCTCTAAAAATACGCCCAAACTACCCAGAGATAACAATGTCCAAATTTAATGTGAGTAACTGATCCCAAAACTTCCATCTTTTTAGTATTTGAACTTTTCAAAAAAGGGGTTTTTCATTTTCAGTAAAGCTCTCCTTTGTATTTCGTTTTTGCTTATCCAAATCCCAGAAACAAAGCAGAGACATAACAATAAAACATTAAAAAAAACCTCACTTTTATTGCATGTCCCATTCAGGCATCCAGAGAGAGAGAGATTGAGAGCTTGAAAGGAAATGGGATAATTTTCCTTAATGGGTTTTTGTTTTTCGTTTTTCCTCCTCCATTTTCATTACTTTTATGCCACTTTATCAGTAACCAAACAGACCAATAATGAAAAAAAACAAAACAAAACCTTTCCCTTCAAAATGATAATAAAAGAAACAAAAAATTGGGGGACTTACTCTGAAGGGTTGGGTGAGGTCAGGGAGTTGAAACCGGAGATCGAATTTTGGGTGTGATTCCTTCTCAAGCTCAAGCTCTTTGGGAAGAATGGCCATACTGTACACATCCCCAAATACCCCACTGTACTTCTTCTCCTTCTTCAGAGACTGTGATTCAAATGCCATGCTTTTCCTTATCAGCATCATAAAAAAATAAACCCCCCCAAAGATAAAAATATTCAATCAAATGCAGTTATTGACATGAAAAAAATAAAAAAAACACTCCCAGAAAATATGCAAGACTTTTCTTGGTAGATTCTTATAACATAAAGCTTGCCATCTTTGATAATGTATAAAATACAGAGAGAGATAGAGAGAGCAAGAGAGAGAGGGAGGGAGGGGTTTGGAATTGACATGCCTGAGAGAGGGAGAGGGAGTGGGGTTTTGGGGACATTGATTTTGAGAGAGATTTTTCTGGGGTTTTTGGTTTTTTGCTGCCTTTTGAGACTGAGTCTTGGCTCTTGATGTTTATGTGAAACGTTTTTGTTGTGTGTAGGGTTGGGTTGGGTTGAGTTGGGTTGGGTTTTCTCTTGTGCTTTGCTTTCCCATTTGCATTGCAATGTTTTGACTTTGAGACCCGCCACAAAAATGGAGAGAAAAATATACACGAAGAATAATGGTTTGGGTAATTGAATCCAAAAAAACCATGCTAAAATCACTGCATTTGGTGCACAATATCGAATTGAATTGAATTGTTATTTAAGGAGATTTATTCAATATCAAATTCCATAGAATTTTGTAGAATGTTATCTGTAATATGATATTACCAAATTGGATTGTTTAAATAATGTTATATTTTGTTTTGGTATCCCATATTATAATTGAATTAGACTGAACTTGGATGTTAGAATCTCGGATAACACCAAACACCAAATTTATACTTGGGACTAAAACTCCGATCCGAATCTAAACCTCAAAACCTAGTACTTTGAATATAGGGTTTATGTCTACAATAGAATTCAAGTGAGGTCAAGAGTTTGGTTTCAAGTCTCGAATTTAGGATTTATTCTGACTCAATCCAAATTCAACTAAACTACAATACATGTATTATGTAAATCAAGGACTAGAACGAACAAATAACACATGTTCACTTTCTTGTTATAGCTACTATATATATATATGCATAAGAAAAGATTTAAAATAAGATTGTTATTAATAACAACAATTGCTTAATATGTAAAAGAATCTATATAAAAGGAAAAATCTCCAAAACTTGTTGAATAATGTGACGTACCAAATCAGAACAAAAAAATCTAGACTTTTGGGTCACATTCAGATGTCCAAGACCCATGTTCTATCCGCACTTTTTATCTTTGTGAGATGAGGATACTTCAATAGATGACTTTGGGACCATCCAAGCATAGATAGAGAAGAAAGTATCAACTCTCATTGCTATTATCCAGAAAGTTTCAATTCCCACTTGTTTCCTGACTCTATCTCTTTTGATCATTTATATTCATTTTGTTTGTTTATGTAAAATTTTACGTGACAGTATTTAGTGACATTGAAATCCAACTAAAAAATGACATGTCTTTAAAAAATAAAGCTGACAAACAAATTCAAATTGTCAAAGCCTTGTTTTATACATAAAAAAGAAGAAGATATTTTGGCTTCTTACATGTAATGAGCATTTCCTCATTCATTATAAGCCAATCACAATTTGACATGCATATATAATTTTTTAAAAATACTTTTAGTAATTCATTTTAATATATGTCAGTTTGTGATTTGCAAGAACAAGGAGTCTTAAAAAAAACATTCTAATCTAGCACAGTAGCACACTTCTTTAGTGAGGGTCTTATCTAAGACGAGGTCCTATTTCTTTACCGTTGGATCAAACTAATCAATTTAATCAAACGGCAAACTAATTTGATTCAACAATTAAGAGATAGGGTCTCATCTAAGGGCCTTTACTATAGACTTCTTTCACTTCTCTAAGAAGAGAAGGGTGTTTGACCAAAAAAAAAGAAAAAAGAAGAGAAGGGTGTGGTTCAGGTCCAGTAGTTGATCAGGCCGACAAGATAATTCCAAAACTTGCACTTTGGGCCATATGGGATTTGACCCGTTTTAGATAATCTGAATGGAAACCCGGCCCAATTTTCCGATAAGATGGCGGTAAAATAAGTCCGAACCCCGAACGTAGTGATACAAGCCTTTCCGTTTCTTTGACCGAATGATGAAATGACCCGTAAGCCCCTCCAACATCCAAATTCCAATGCCTATATATTTTCTCCTTGTTATGTCTCCCACTTTCCCTCTCTTATTACTCTCAGAGTCTCTCTCTCCTTCCATGATCTTTCTCTGTGCGGAAAACCCTAGAAAATTGTCATTAAATTGAAAAAAAAAATAGAAACACTGTAATTAGGATAGATGGCGAATAAACTGGCCACGAGAAGAGAGCTATTGGACCGTTGGAGAGGCATTGAGGAAGAAGCAGACGAAGACGACGATCGCATTGACGCCTCTAAACGTCATCGTCTCCACCAGAACAAAGAACAATGGTCTTCTCTCTCACTTCTTTGTTTTAATTTGGTTTTGCAGCCAGTTCGCTTAATCCTTGCTCTCAGGAAGCATACTTTTCCGAAAAATGCTAAACACAGTTATCTAAAGTGAACTTTGTTTATTCATTATTGCTATTAATTTTGCTTGGTTTAGATAAGATAAGTAAATAGAAGAACTAAATTTAATGACAGCAATGTCGAATTTGATTGGCGGCTTAGTAAGTGGATTTATGTGCAAGATGGAAAATGAGATTTTTATTAAGTGGAGAAAAGAAAGTTTAAGGAAATGGAGAGTTTTTGTTTATTATGTTACACTAGGCCTGCATGCATTGGCATTGTTGTTCTAGGTATGTTATTTATGTTAAGATTCTTATTTACTTATGCAGAATTGCTATTCGGATAACTAAATGCGATCCTTAATGTAGTGCCAGAAGTGAACTACATTAGCTTGTTTGTTTCTGCTGATGATCCACATCAATTTCTTCGCGTATGTGGTTTATTTATTATCGTTTCCTGTGTGGGCTTCTTCATGGATATGTCTGACCTAGGAAGTCTTAGGCACAAAGCCTTTTTTGCAGTTCAAATTTCAGTTTTAATTGTTAACTCTATTAAAATTACTGTAAAGAATTCTAAACCTGGATTTATTATGTGAGACGTAAGCAATTGAATTCATCTAAAGTTAGACCTTTTGTTTCTCTTTGTTGTGTAAGATTGAATCCAAGAACTACCTTAACCTGAGAATGCACTCATGCATCCTTCTTGATATATTTGTTTTCTCTTCTGTCTTTTATTTTTATTTTGTTGGGGTGATTATCTTCAAGATTTGATGGTTTACTATTCTTAATCAGCTGACTAGACTTTCTATGTGTTTGTTTAGTTTTAACGTTTACTATTCCATTTTGGCATTGTGTCAGGTTTGCAGATGCATTTAAATTCTTGATCTCTTTGCCAAAAGAAAATCATATTTGGTGTGGGTCCTGGGATATAATGGGGCCTCTTCTGGAGACTTTTTACAACTACTTCAAAGATGAGCATTCTGATTCTCCTCTTAGACAACTATGGAGGAGAATCTCTGAGGAAATGCGGCAGTGCATCCAATGCATTTCCCAGCACTATCAAGCCGATGAGATGTATAGCACGGAGTACGAATCGAGTTCTATTGGTCCCCTTCTGGATGTTTTGCGAAGTCTTGATGAGGAAAGAGTGACACAGCACTTGATAGAGATAAATACTAAATTAGCCCGGAAAGAATATGATGCTGCCCGTGATAATGCAGAAGTCATTAGTGTCATGTATGAGGTATGCCGATATTCTCTTTCAATTTTATTTTTATTGACTTATTCTTTATGATACAACAAGAATTGTACTTATAGTTAACTTTTATTCATACATGTTGAATGTATAGCATATCGGTATCAAAAGGTGTTAATGAAATAATTGGAAAATTCATTCCAACAATGTAATTGTATGTCAAGGTGCATGCCTGGAAGGAATAATTGACATCCATGTCTGGTTCAGTGGAAAAAATAAGGTATTAAAATTCTATGTTATCATCAAAAGGCAGTCTAAATAGGCTCTCCATGTTTATCAGTATATCTAAGTTGGATGGTCAAAGAAATGATTGATAATTTATCATGTAATATTTGGCCCTGGTCTTTTTCTTAACAACTATGTTTACAAGACATATACCCTATGAGAGAAGTTGAAATGTTTTCCTGGTTTCTGCAAAAAAGTTTGTTGAAACTGTAATGATTTGGTTTTTGTGGCCTAGTATGGCATTTGGTTGATCATTTGAGCTTATGTAAATATCAGGCTTACAGTTGATTCTCATATGATCATATCTTATATTTAAACTTGTTATGGAAGTTCACTTGGTGTTGTTATGTATGGTGATGCCATATCTTACCCCAGGATACGTTGTCCTTCTAGAGTAGAGTGCCAGTGCCAATATGGAAAATTGGGTGGGTGTGGACCAGTTATATATTACAGAGTTTTCAGGAAATATTGGCGATTGTATGTGGAAATTTTGATTTTGGTGGAAATGGTTAGAAAAAACTGGATATTTAGGAAAAATTCCCGAAGTTTCAGTGATATGGTGGTAAGTATCTACCAAAATTTTGGCATGGTTTTTGGAAAATTCTTTTTTATGTAGCTCCTTTTTGACGTACTGTGGTAAATTCAAAACTAAGGGACACTTTAGTATGAGTCTTAAACCTAGATGATCAATGGATTATCTGAGGGTGTTTGGCTGTTGGGTACTCTCTCTCTCTCTCTCTCTCTCCCCCTTCTTTGAGTTACACACAGATGGTATGCTGGTGTCTGTGAAAACTGAATAAATGAAGGAAAAGGGGCTGCTGCCGTGTGAGGAAAAAGGCATATGAATGTGTAAAGGGCTGGTTCTCTGTCCCCAACTCCTTCAGATGGAGGTTCAGCTTCGCTCAGTTGTTTTTCTTAGTGGAGTGGATCTTGTTTTCAGGTTGGGCTGAATATAGTGTTTGCTTTTTGTGATTTTACCCCGCGACTTTGCTGGGTTTGAATTTAATTTGGGCTTTAACTGGTCCTGCTATCTAAATTATTAAGCCCATCTCTTTGTATAATTTTGGAATGGACCATTAGTATTTACTTGGTTTGAAGGATGTTACAGATTGGGCTCAGCTTAATGCTACGACTATTTTAGTTTTTTGTCTTCCCTGTTTGTGCATTTGTCTATTTATTTGTTTTTTATTTGCCTTGTGGAAAACCAATCTAATTAATAGCCAAGCAAGGGGGTCAATCGGTAGGAGAAATGGAAGTTCGAGCTCTAGAGGTATTTGGACAAGCCTTACTTATGTTGAAAAACACAATGAAAGCCTGTTTTTGTTAGGAAATGAAAAAGGACAGGAGGACTTGATCATTCATTTTGAAGTTTACATGTCTAGGGTTTATCATTTTTTTTGGTTTTCTACCAATATTATTCTCATAGATATCACTATTTCCGTCAATATTTCCGTGAATTGGGAGTATCAGTATTTGTACTGACATTGACATTTTCATCCTTATAAGTGATATGTATGCATTTATCTATGCATTAGATTTCCTTGTATGTTGTCAGATTAGAATTGACTTTGATTTGATACATTTGTTGTCTACTGCTTGACAGGTCCTAATGTTCCCTGTACTATTGGATGATGAGTCCTTATTCACTGAATTTGAAAAATTTATTGAAGCAGTTGATAATATGCATGAACTGGCTCTGGCTGGACAGCAACAGTTTCCGGTATGTTTTTGGTAGATTTGTTTCTATGTGTTCTCAGTTGGCTTTTGTCTTTCTTAAATAAGTGTATAATTTTTTCCTTATAGATTGAAGCTGTTTTCTGTTAGGGTGTTTATGCATTATTTTTCTTCAAAAGAAGAGTGCGCTCTGTTGGTCATCGTTTAGCTGGTTCTATGGGAAAACTGAGGTACTCTGATATTATGCCGGTTTCTGCTTTAATGGTTTGATCTTGAGTTTCAAAATTTGTCATCTGATGATTATGCTAACAACCTGGTCTTGTTTTTGGGCTCTTTGGCCTGTGGTGGAAGAGGGTAAGGGGGGTGGGTGAGGTGCAGGTGTTTTAACATTTTACATTGTAATGTTTGAATGCGTCACCAAATCACACTTTTTGGGTTGATACTGTTGTTATGCACTACTGATATCACTATTCACATTCAAAACTGCCTTCATCTATGAAATGTTGCTTTTTTGTTTAGTTAGCATGTGCCTTTATGCAAATGCTTTATATTTATCTCTAATTGTAATTCAGTCTGTGCATTTTGGTTTCATTTTTTGTTATCTTTGTGCATAGGAGAGCAACAGACTTGGAACCCTTGCAGCCTTTGCTTAAGAAATTCATCGGCTTCTTGGAGACTGAAGTGTTACCATCAACTTTGAAAACTTTAAGGCCAAGAGTGCAGCTGGAACGCATGTCCATATGGCTTGGAATAAAATCACTGTAGGAACTTCTGGCTACAAATAATTTGTTATCAAAAGTATTTTTCCTTTTCCAGTTTTATTGGTAATGATCCTTTTGTGTGTTTTATGAAGGCTTGGGTTTTTGGAACCTCCAGCTTTTGAAGAAGGGATATTAGAGCGCTATCCCATTTTTCTTGATATTGTACTCAATCATATTAGTGGTGACTCATTAGAATTCTCTCATGCAGTTGCTTGCTTGAGAATACTCTTTGAAATGCTTGGTACACATCTTCTTTTAATTTTCAATTATGTGTTGATTTTCTGTTCAATACTGCTCAGTCATTTTTCCTTGCAATTGTGGCTTGACTTAGGTTGTAAACTTTGGCTGAGATCTACATTGTCTCCAAGTGTGATGCGCAATACTCTACTGGGCCAGTGTTTTCATACTCGAAACGAGAAGAGTCATAAGGACATTTTCGATCTTTTTCAGCCTTTTCTGCAGGCATGTCTGTGATATATTCTGCAACTTTCATTTATAGCCTGTTCCTGTACGTTATTTTTTCACTTGCTAGCAGTTGTTACTAATCTGATATGTCCAAGTCCAATTTATGCAGTCTCTTGAAGCTTTGCAAGATGGGGAACATGAAAAGCAACGTAGGCATTTTCTTTATTTTCTCCTCATTCAGGTTCCTGTGAGCAGTAACTTCAGTGGCTTAACGAGACAAAAGGCTTGTCAGGTTCTTATTTCTTCCTTTAGATTGTTAATACGTGCAGTATCTTGTGTTTAGTTAGATTATGCATCTTCTCATTATTATTGTAAGACAGTTTTGTTTTCTGCATTATCTTGGCTTTATTTATTGCAAGTTTTCATTTTCAGATAGCCCTTCTAATTGTGCATCGAGGTTACACAATGAACCCACCTTGTCCTCCATCTGAATGTGCACATATGTGGTATGTAATTTATCTATCATTGATTTGATATATCTGTGGAGGCTGTTCCTGGGGAGAAAACAAATGACATGAAGTTGATTATACTATTACTTTTCAGTTTGGAATATGTATTTTCTGTCATTTGTTTTTGCCAGATATTTTTGCAAACTGTAGGAGGGAATAGGGGAGACTTCAATCTGAAAATAATTTTCTCCTGGGGTTTAGTGTTGCAGAGAAATTAGTTTCTATCTTCATATTAATAGTAAATATCTGGTATAAAAGATTGATGAAGGTCCTGTACTATTGCTCTCGTTTTCCTTGCCAAAAACAAAAGAAGGGAATTCAAATTTCCTTCCCGATGCTCTTTCTCACTTGATTTTATGTGTTTTAGAGCAATTATGCATATGGGTTATCTCAATCACATATTTATTTGTGTTTTGTTGTTGTTTATTTAATTGGTCAGGGGTTTTGCACAACATTACTGTTGCCTGATTAATCTGTTTGTATTTGACAGGGGCCCTTCTCTTGTGTCATCTCTGAAGGATTCTTCGCTTCACAGTTCTCTAAGACAACCTGCCTTTGATCTTATACAAACTATCATGGTGTCTGATGCTGCTGTGTTAATAAGCTCAGTGTTGAATACCCACCCAACCGTGGTTTCTGAAAGGAGCATGTCTTATGAGTTGAATGATGAAGATGATGAGGGGCTTCCATTTTCTGTGGATGCTGAAGAGAAGGATAATAGTTCATGGAGTGAATTTAGCATTCAAAGTAAAATTACATCTCGGGAATTTGGAGAGTGGATGTGCATTCCAATGTTATGGATTGATGTCCTTGTTGACATCAATCCATCAACTCTTCCTATATCGTTTTCCAAGGCTGTTTTCTGGGCGCGATCTCGTTTTCCTATGGTAGAACCTGAGACTGGTGCAGAAAGTGCTCTTCCAGTCAGAACCTGGCTTTCATCCTTAGCTACAGAAATATCTTCAACCTTTGGGTGGAAGGTCCCCACTGGTTCTGATGATGGTGGAGATGGGAAGGAGTCAAAAAACTCAATTAAAGTCTCAACAATGTCTCTTCCTTTAATACGAACATTCAACAGGTTATTTTTGTTCCATTCATTCTTCTTACCTTTGTTACTTATGTTATAGAAATGCTGCTATATTTTTCAGTTTATGTGCTACAGCTTCCATTTTGTGCATACTTTGTTCCTGGTGGACTTTGTGAGTCTTTTAGTACTAACTTGATGGTGTGTTACAGGTTAACATCACATTTTCTGGTTCATGTGGGGCAGGGGGAACTTCGTAAACAGTGGACATGGGAGCCAAGGATGGGTGAAAGCTTGTTCCTTTCACTTATAGATCCCAATGATGTAATTATTGGATTCCAACAGTTATTTATACTATTTATACTTTTAGCCCAGAAAACTTATATTTATAGCTTAGATGCCACTTAATTGGACCTCATAATGTTATCTTTCAATTTTACTTATTGTTTGCATCTTTTATTGTGTCTGTTTTAATTTTTTTGTATTGCATAAATCTCTATGTGATGCAGAATGTGAGGAAATTTGGCAAGTGCATCGTGGAACAGGTTTCCAATACACAGGGTCTTGCTAGTAGTTTGAAGTTCCTATGTTCTTATGGATCTTCATTGTCCGCTGTCCTTTTGGGCTTGAGACATGCTGTGAAACTGGTAATACTTTTGCTTCATCAAATTTCTTGAAAATTGAAACTACTGATATGTAGCAGCAGCATTTAGTTCACGCATCTGTCCCGTTAGTCTAGTATATAACTAAGTGCATCTGTACATGTCAATTTTAAATCAACTAATTAGCTTGATTTGTACTTTCGATAAACTTATCTGTTGATGGTGAATTTATAATTACAATAAACTTATATGTTGATGGACACTCAAGTTATTCGACCTCTAAAAAGAGGTCCAAGTTTCGTACTATCTCTCTCTGATCCGTATTTTATTTGATTGTCAGTTTCTTGATTAGTTAAAAAAGGCTATAAGTGCCCTGACCTTCTATGCTTGGATAAACAGGCATGCTTATTTTAATTAGAATGTGAAGTCACATGGGTCCCTTTTCCTCTTGTCAGGAAACTGGTCACAGATAGAGAAAGAACGTATAGGTTTATGTTTAATGGGTAGAACATAAGTTCTGAAATGCTGGTAGTGTGTATTACCAGTGTTTCAGTCATTAAGTTTTACAGAATAGTTATCCTTATTGTGATATCCTTTGCTTCTGTTCTTTTTCTACTACAGTTCATTTCAATTTTTCAGGTCCAACTGGATACTGTTATATTAAAGTTTCAGACCCTACATCATTTTTTCTTTGTTCTTCGGAGAATACTTATTGATGGGGATTCACGTGCTGCGGACTTTCCAGAACCTGACCACTTAAATACAACAAAGTTTTCTTCCCAAGGTGGATTTCTTAGGCAGCCAGTCTTTGATTCCTCGCCTGTCAATGTCAATGGCCATCCTTCAAATGTCGACTCAAATTTACTGGAAAGATTTTATTACTTGCTATCAGAAACTGCATGGCCTTCCATCTGCAGGTGCTTATTAGAAGGAAAAGCATTTATTGATTACAGTGTTTGTCAGGTAGTGTTTCTAATTGTGAATGACAAGTCTATTTTGGTTATTCGCATAGTTAAGACAACTTCTTGGTGTTGTACTTATGGGTACTGGTAGCATTTTTTTTTCCTTGGGGTGGGCTGTGTGGTAACTTATCAGATGAAGTAAAATACTTGTCCTCTCTCTCTCTCTCTCTCTCTCTCTCTCTCTGTGCATGTGTTGTGTGCACCTGAGTATTGTTTCTATGTGCAGTTTTAGTTTTTAGTATTTTTGGAACTATACGAGTTCAACAATTCCTACAAAAAGGAAGGAAAAGTGGATCTCAGCTTCTTTGATGTGTTATATCTGGGTTCTATTAAGCTGGAATTCTTATTATTTTTACTTACATTTTGTTTCAGATGACTTGTGTCCGAATACTTGAGATCCTCCCTTGTGTGTTTGAAAATATATACTGTTTATGTCATAAACAGTCTGGATTTTCTGGAACAAAGGAAAATACATATGACTTCTCATGGCTTCATGATTTTATGGATTGGGGAAAGTCATCACTTAAAACTGTGGTTGTATACTGGCAACGAACAATCACCTCCTTGCTGAAATTGCTAAAAGGGTTTTGCAACAGTTCTATCACATCAACAATCGGCACCATTGAAAATCTAATTTCATCCGGTGAGCTTTCCATATTGATATACATTGATGCAAAAAAAAATTACTATCTTGCAATGAGCACCTCACCCCCTTCTCTTCTGTTGAAGCAGTGACCATTTTTCACTATTGAAACTAACAGTTTTTTATGTGTTGTGCCTTCTAAATCTAGATTGCGTTTCGATGGATCAATTGATGGAACAAGTGGCACTCCTTTCAGTTTCTTTATCCAAGGAAGCCTCTTCTAGTGTGGGAAAGACTGACCTCTGTTCAAATGCTTTGTTTCCTGAAGGGTTATCTTTTGAGAAGAAGTATTCAGCTCCAGTTATGCAGCCCTTGCCAATCAAGGAACCAGATGTTCAAATCCTGCACTCACCATTGGTCGATAACAGAAAGCGTAGGGATGATATGATTGTCCTTTCTGATGATGAAACTGAAGCAGTTTCACCCAGTGAAGTAATTTTGTCTGATACTAAGATGAGTCCGTGCATGGAGGGTGACAAGACAATTGCTTGTAGTGCTGATAAAAGCGCTTCATATACTGAACCTGCGAAGAAGATTTCTGGTGCAGACACTTACAAGGATTCTTTCAAGGCCTTCCAGAAAATTGATGCTACAGAGGGTTCTGGCCTTGCTTATCAGAAACAGGATTTTGATAGATCAAGAGGAAAAATGCCACATGTTTCTTCGCTCAAATCAAAAGATGTAGATAATAGCAGGAAAGAAATAATCCCTGAATGCAGTATAATTGATTCTGAAAAATCTCAGGATAAAATTAATTTGAATAACTCATCTGTCGGTGCTGTCAGTTCCAAAAAGTTGAATCAAGTCTCCAACAATGTGGTCTTGAAAGAAGACACCGCTGTGTTGAAACAGATAGTATGTGATGCCAAAGACAATTCATTAGAGTCTGCTCTCAATTCGGTCAGACCTCAGCAGTCACTTCTGACCAAAACAAGCATTCCTGGTCCTAAGCGACAACTTATTCAGCTTAGATCACCTTTTCAGAACAGACCTGGTCATTTACAGAGGATGGAAGCTCGAAAAAGGTTCAAGCCACCAAGGCTTGATGAATGGTATAGACCTATCTTAGAGTTAGATTACTTTGCTCTAGTGGGGGTTGCATCTGGAAGTGCAAATGATAACCATAAAGTTGCGAAATTAAAGGAGGTTCCTGTGCAGTTCCATTCACCTGAACAGTATGTTGAAATCTTTTGTCCATTGGTTTTGGAGGAGTTTAAAGCACAGTTACATAGTTCATTTCTAGAAATGTCTTCATGGGAAGAGATGTACTTTGGCAGTTTATCAGTGCTTTCAGTTGAAAGAATTGATGATTTTCATCTTGTTCGCTTTTCTCATGATGTCAATGATGCTACAGCATCAAGCAACTTCTCAGAAAATGATCTTGTATTGCTAACAAAAGAGCCCCCACAAAAATGTTCGCATGATGTTCATGTGCTTGGGAAGGTATTCCTTCATATTTAGTCATGCAACTAGTAATTTAGTTATTTATTTGTTGTGATATTCCTACATGAAAAGTGATTTGTAAGTTTTAATGATGATCAGGATGTTGCTTAGTCTGCTGATAAAGATTAAAATCTTCTTTGAAAATAGTAAGAATGAAAAAGAATAGCGAAACATTCTAAAGTTTAATCACTTATGAGTGCCATAAGTGTTATCAGGTTTAGAAGAGCTAGATTCACGTCTATACGATATAATTTTCTGCTACATTTTCATTGTAGAAGATAAACTCTGTGAGCAACTTTGGTATGCACGCATCTATGCACATCTATATCTTTATATCATGCTAGAAAACAAATTTCTTTTATATTTTTTTTTATGCTAAAATAATCTTTGTGTTTCTCAGGTGGAGAGGCGTGAGAGAGACAATAAGCGAAGGTTAAGTTTACTACTCATCAGGTTTTATCTTCTGAATGGTACTTCACGTTTACATCAAGCCAGAAGGAACCTCCTTGAACGTAGTAAATGGCATGCAAGTCGTATTATGAACATTACACCTCAACTTCGTGAATTTCAGGCATTATCATCAATAAAGGATATCCCCTTACTTCCAACTATTTTGAAGCCAGTCAATGATTCTTATGATTCTAGTGAAAGCAAGGAAGTAGATCTGAGTAAACTGTCCCGACCATTGCAGCAAGTACTGAAGTCATCCTTTAATGAGAGTCAGCTTCAGGCTATTAGTATTGCCACTGGAACATCTAGGCGGACGAAAGATTTTGACTTATCTCTTATCCAGGGTCCTCCAGGTTCGTGGTTTACCTCGCCTAACTTTCAGAGATCTAAAATAATTGATTTATCATTTGTTAATTGGATTTAATTGCATATATCATATATGTAGGTACTGGTAAGACAAGAACTATTGTGGCCATTGTCAGTGCTTTGCTTGCTTCCCCTTCACAGAAGACAGGTCCTGAAAGAAATACTCTGGCTGGGAGTTCGAAACAAATTTCAGGTCCCAAGATTAACCAGGCTGCTGCCATTGCAAGGGCGTGGCAGGATGCAGCCTTGGCTAGACAACTGAATGATGATGTACAAAGGAATACCAAAGCTGTAGAAAGTTACTTGAGAGGAAGGGTGCTCATCTGTGCTCAATCTAATGCTGCTGTTGATGAGTTAGTGTCAAGGATTTCTAGCCAAGGGCTGTATGGCAGTGATGGAAAGATGTATAAGCCATATCTTGTGAGGGTTGGAAATGCGAAAACAGTTCATCCAAATTCGCTGCCATTCTTTATTGATACACTTGTCGATCAACGGTTGGCAGATGAGAGGATGAAATTGATTGATGCAAAAAATGATTTGAGTGTGGATTCTTCAATTGCACTGCGCTCTAATCTAGAAAAGTTAGTCGATCGTATTAGATTCTTTGAAGCCAAGCGTGCTAACTTAAATGATCAAAATCCTGACCTTAAAAAGTCTTCTGAAGATGATAATTATAAGGGGGATGATGGGAAGGAAATGTCTGATGCAGAGATAGCTTTCAAGTTAAGAAAACTTTATGAGCAAAAGAAGCAAATTTATAAGGATCTTAGTACTGTTCAGCAGCAGGAGAAGAAAACTAACGAAGAAATCAGAGGACTTAAATTTAAACTGCGGAAGTCTATACTGAGAGAAGCTGAAATTGTGGTAACTACATTAAGTGGCTGTGGGGGAGACCTTTACGGAGTGTGTTCTGAATCTATGTCAAGTCATAAGTTTGGCAGTCCATCTGAACATACTCTTTTTGATGCTGTTGTTATTGATGAAGCTGCCCAAGTAAAGTCTGTCAACTTTTTAATATTAATAACAATAGTTGTGGATTCTTTCTTTCTTACCTTTTGAGCGTTGCTTGTTGTTACAACAGGCTCTGGAACCTGCTACTCTTATTCCTCTTCAGCTTTTAAAGTCAAATGGAACCAAATGTATCATGGTAAGGAGTGTTTAAGTTGATTACATAATAATTTTCTATTGTTAGGTAGTGCTGAAATTTGAAATTAATGTTAAAGGTTGGCGATCCAAAGCAACTTCCTGCAACAGTTCTCTCGAATGTTGCCAGTAAATTTCTATATGAGTGCAGCATGTTCGAACGTTTACAAAGAGCTGGGCACCCAGTTATTATGCTGACCAAACAGGTAGAGTAAAATTACAAGAATTCGCCACCCCTTTCCCATTCTAATGTTATATACATATTGTGTTGGTAAAGATAGCGTTCCCTTTCTGAAGAAGGAGTGCATGCTATAATATAATGATGTGTTCTGGCCATATTTAGGAGTGTTTTGTTATTGGAACTTGGCTATAAATTGTACAATTTCTGCTGTATATTTTTTATTTTTTTATGTTGGTGCAATGGAAGTGTACAAAAAGATTATTCGGTTGGATTCCAGAAAGCAACTGGGGTCCCATATTAAAGTGGCATTTGCTTTGCCCTTATTGGCTGTAACTTGAGTGTTGTAGGCTTATAAGAATGCTTCATGTCTTTTGACGGTCAAAATTTTCCATTTCAAAGGGAGGAAGGTAGTAGTTTAATGTTGCATAATTCGCGAGTTATAAATGTATTTAAATTTTTTTTTGTAACCTTTTGCTTTTTACAAGATCCTTCATCATTGTTTGCAAACTTCTTGTATGCTTTCTTCTACTACTACTGCTGCTGCTACTAATACTTCTAAGGTTACTTCTATGTTATTGTACTATTACTAAATTGTCCGCTACTACTGCTGTTACTGCCACTGTTACTGTTTCTGAGTGAGGTGCGGTATGACTGTGCTCTTGTTTAGAACCTGAAAAATTTTCTTGCTCATTATTATTGGCAGTATAGGATGCACCCAGAAATATGTCTGTTTCCTTCTTTGCATTTTTATGAGAAGAAGTTGCTGAATGGCGATCACATGTCTAGCAAATCAGCACCATTTCACGAGACTGAAGGTCTTGGACCTTATCTCTTTTATGATGTTATTGATGGCCGGGAGCTTCGGGGTAAGAATGCTAGTGCCTTGTCCCTGTATAATGAGCATGAAGCTGATGCTGCAGTTGAATTACTTAGGTTTTTCAAAAAGAGGTACTGAGTCTCCTTTTTCTTAAAATTAAGTTATTGATTGCTTCAAATATTGTATACTGGATACGTTGCCTAGGTAGCCAGACTCCTTCAAGATTAGTTATTGATTTTTGGGTGATTGCTTATATAGTGGATATGTTGCTTAGGTACCCTTCTGAATTTCTTGGTGGAAGAATTGGCATCATAACTCCATATAAGTGTCAGCTCTCGCTGTTGCGCTCTCGTTTTTCTAGTGCATTTGGATCTTCTACCTTAGATGAAATGGAACTTAATACTATTGATGGCTTCCAAGGTCGGGAGGTTGATATATTGATACTTTCCACTGTTAGAGCAGCAGAGGCACCTGGAAGGAACTCCAGCAGTATTGGGTTTGTTGCTGATGTGAGACGGATGAATGTTGCTTTGACAAGAGCCAAATTCTCACTTTGGATTTTGGGTAATGCGAGGACTTTGCAGACAAACGAAAACTGGACTGCTCTTGTAAAAGATGCTCAAAAGAGAAATTTGGTTATAACAGCTGAAAAGCCGTACAAGGACATGTTCAAAACAGCTTCCGAGAAAAAATTTGGTACTGATTCATTAGAGTCACAACGTGTTCAAAAGATTAAAGATACAAGTCATCAGCATGCAAGAAAAAGTGAACGCAGTGCAAAGGAAACACTTGAAAGAAAAACAAAACACATTGATCATGTTGCGCAGAGTAAAAGAAGGCCTAATGGAGGTGAAACAGATTTTTCAGCAACTAAAGAAGAAACTAGAATAAAAAAAGTAAGTGCTAGAGACGAACCTGATTTACCATTGAAGGACGGCCTTTCTACTGATGCCATTCCAGATGGCCACAATAAAATTTCCAAGGAGTTGAAGTCAGCAATGTCAAGGGATCATGCCACAGATGGTGAAAGTAAAGATAAAGAAAGCAGAAAAAAGAGAAAAGTTAAATTTGAAACTTCGAAAAGGGATGCAGATAACTCTGAACAAAGAACAGATGATGGTAGATCTATGAAATCACAAGAATCAAAAAGGGCTAAGAGAGCTTCTGAGGGTGACAGAAGCCAGACAATTCAAGTTTCAGCTCCCGCAAATCAAACTAAGGATGCAAGTGACGGAGTTAGAGCTTCAAATCAAGCTGGAACTTCTCAAGATTTAATTGCAAAAAGGAAAAAACAGCGCGAAGCTGTTGATGCTATTCTTTACTCAGCTCTTATTCCTTCAAAGAAGTCGGAAACATCAATGAAACCCGTGCCTTCTAAAAGACCTCTATCCTCTTCCTCTACTGCAAGTGGTGGTATAAGACCACCCAAGACAAGGAAAGATTAGCTTGTCTGTTGTTGTCTAGGTATGATACGTTCTTCTAGCATGGCACCTATATTTTACTGCAAGTTACATAATAAATTTGATAATTGTTGTTAACGTATGTTATTTGAAACTGCATTCTTGGTTGTCAATGTTTTGTACAGGTTTGCGGTGTTTGTTTGCCTAGCATCCTCAACCAGTGAACTTCCTCGCACAGCACCAACACTACCTGCTCGTCGTGGATTGAAGCCTAAGTTTTCCATTAATCTTTTTGAGAATGAGATGGAGAACCTGTAAGTTGTTGCAGACTGCAAATGGAGAACCAAGAGCAGGAGACGGGTTTCCGATGTGAACAAGCTTCACCTGAAATTTTCTGGTAGGGGGTTTGTATGCCATGTGTAAAAGTTTTTTGATTGGTGTACCACAATAGATTAGTTGGCATCCTTTCTACGGTTTTCCTTAGATCATGTGTGTATAATGTCAGTTGATGTAAATACTAGTCATTTTGCTTTTCTTAGTTCAAAATTTTCATATGCTTAAAGAAACATCAATTCTAAAATCTTCCTCCTCTCAATCTTCAAACTCATTTTCACTTAGTATATGTACTATACATGCATCTCTACCAGAAGATTCAGTGTTCATCCTCTTATATCCATCCACCAGGCATGTGACGTGGCATCATCCCTTAACCCTGTATTATTTTCCAATGATCAATTGTTCCAACCAATTCCTTGTAGCC
This sequence comes from Prunus avium, assembly GCF_965620075.1. NCBI lineage: Eukaryota > Viridiplantae > Streptophyta > Magnoliopsida > Rosales > Rosaceae > Prunus > Prunus avium. Next base: position 1,810,444 of record NC_142286.1, read on the forward strand.
CTAGTTTTTGTTAGCAATATTGGCTTCTTGTGTGATTGTCCTTTGTGGAACACAAAGACATGAAACACAAGACACCCCTTGTCTCATGGCACTTGTCTCATTCCTTGTTTTAGGGAATACTTTTCTTGAGCAATGTAATCCTTGTTTTAGGGAATGTTTCATGGAATGTCTTAGGGAATGTTTCATGGAATATTTTAGGGTTATTACATGTATATATGTTTTGATGTGTAATAGAATGAACATATGTTGAAATCAGAAAATATGCATAGCTCCCAAAATTCTCTACACTCTCCATTATCTCTACTCAACCTTCAATATTTCTCCTTAATTTGACATGGTATCAGAGCAGCGATCTTGCTGACTCTAGTCTCGAATCGTTGCTGCAATCATGGGAGAAAACGATTTCTTTCCCACTGAAAGTAGCACCACCGACCCGGCTACTCCTTATCAACCTACCTTCACAGAATTTGCTACTCAAATGGCTGAGTTGATGAAGACACAAGCATCAACATCGACTACGACTCCGACTCCGACAATTACCTACGAAACCTCCTCTGTACAAATTGGCATTAAATTGGATGGCTCCAACTATGCCTTATGGTCTCAAGTTATTGAGATGTATGTTGCTGGCAAAGACAAGCTGGGATATCTCACGGGTGAGCTCCCAGCACCTCCTCAGACAGACTCTACATTCAACCGATGGCGGACAGAAAATGCAATTGTGAAAGGGTGGCTAATCAACTCCATGGAGCCAAGGTTGATTGGCAACTTCATTAGATTCCCGACGGCCAAAGGAGTATGGGATGCAATTGCCACAACTTACTTTGATGGCACTGACACCTCCCAGGTGTATGATCTTAAAAGGCGAATCTCCCGTATGCGACAAGGGGGAGGTTCGATTGAAACTTACTACAATGATCTCCAAGGCTTATGGAGAGAAGTCGATTTTCGTCGTCCAAATGAAATGAAGTGTGAGCTGGATATCAAGAAATACTATGATATCATCCAAGAAGATCGAGTTTATATTTTCTTGGATGGTTTGGATGACCGACTTGACAAAGCCCGAAGTGATGTGCTCCACATGAGTCCATTCCCTACAGTAGAGCAAGCCTATGCTCATGTTCGACGAGAAGATATTCGACAAGCTATGATGTTAGGAGCTCCAACACCAACCGGAGTAGGATTGGCAACAAAAGGAACATACCGACCCTCTCGCCCAACTACAACCCCAGTTGCTGCTTCTCTCCAACTACAGACCACTACCAACAAGTCGATTACTCCACCATCCTCTCGACCCAAGGCTCCCACAAATGGGAATGGTTGCACTCACTGCGGGAATCCAAAACACACTCGAGAAACCTGTTTTAAACTACATGGCTATCCAGAATGGTGGGAGGGTCTCAAGGCTCGTAAACTTGCTACTGGAGGAACGGGTCGTGCTGCCCTTGTCACCATGGACTCTCCGGTAACATTAATTCCTCATGAAGAATCTACCTCAGCACCAGAAAAGAACTCTCCATCTTTTAGTGACTCAGGTAACTGTGGATATGTATTTCATACATCATATACAAGTGACTCCACATGTTGGATTATTGATTCAGGAGCCACAGATCATATGACGTTCGATCCAACTGATTTTCTAAGTACAACTACACCACAACGAACAAGTATTGCCAACGCAAATGGTGTTACCTCTCCCGTGGTCGGTGCTGGAACCATTGGCCTCTCTCCATCCCTTACTCTTCAAAATACTTTGCTTGTCCCATCGTTGTCTAATAAATTGATGTCTGTTGGCCAAGCTACTGAGCAACTAAATTGTTGTGTACTCATGTATCCCGATTTCTGTCTATTTCAGGATATTCTCACGAATGAGATCATTGGTCGTGGTACTAAGAGAGGGGGGTTGTACTATGTGGATGATTTCAGTATGGGAAAGGCACATAGTGTGAAGCACTCATCGACTTGGAAGGATCGACAACTTTGGCTATGGCACCGACGTTTGGGGCATCCGTCTTTTGGCTATATGAGACATCTATTTCCTGATTTGTTTTCAAATTCCTGTACCACTGATTTCCAATGTGATACTTGTATCTTGGCCAAGAGCCACAGAGCCTCTTATCCATTAAGTACAAATAAAAGTGGTGCTCCATTTGCTTTGATACATTCTGATGTTTGGGGTCCTTCACCTATCTCCACAACTTCTGGCTTCCGATGGTTTATTACCTTTGTGGATGATTGTACTCGCATGACTTGGCTCTTCATGATGAAAAATAAAACTGATGTGTTCCCTATATTTCAGTCATTTCATAAGCAAATTGACACTCAATTCTCTACCAAGATTCAAGTCCTCCGTTCTGACAATGGAGGTGAATATATCAACCATGTTTTTCAGACCTACTTCCAAATGCATGGCATCATTCATGAGACCACTTGTCCTCAAACTCCTCAACAGAATGGTGTTGCGGAAAGAAAAAATCGACACCTCCTTGAAACAGCACGAGCTCTTTTGATTGGAGCTCATGTTCCTCGCCATCATTGGGATGATGCTATAGTCACTGCAGTCTACCTCATCAACCGAATGCCTTCCAAAGTTTTAGACTTCCGGACTCCATTACAAGCACTTGCCCAACATGGGCCCTTGCCCTCTGTTCAGATGCTTCCGCCCCGAGTCTTTGGTTGTGTGGCATTCGTACACCTCCATAAGAATCAACGTGGCAAGCTTGATCCATGTGCTATCAGATGTGTCTTTGTAGGCTATGCTGCCCATCAGAAGGGATATCGATGTTATCACCCCTCTAGTCGTCGTACATATGTCACTTTGGATGTCACTTTTATGGAATCGGAAATGTTTTTTCATGATCCGATGTCCAACTCTCCGCCTCACAGAGACATACAAAGAGAACCACTAGGCAAGGAGGCCCTGGAAATTCAAGAACTTGAAGATTGGAGCAAAACGGATCCCAAAAGTCCAGAAGAAAATGTAACCTGCCCAAAAGCGACCGGTCGCCAGGAGCCTAGCGACCGGTCGCTCAGAAGTTCTGAAGGAGAAAATCGAATCTGTACAAAAACGACCGGTCGCCAGGAGCCCAGCGACCGGTTGCCTCCAAGCGCTGAAGCTGAAATACGAACCTGTACAAAAACGACCGGTCGCCAGGAGCCCAGCGACCGGTCGCTTCCAAGAGCTGAAGATGAGTTTCGAATCTGTACAGAAACGACCGGTCGCCAGGAGCCCAGCGACCGGTCGCTTCCAAGCGCTGAAGCTGAGTTTCGAATCTGTCCAGAAACGACCGGTCGCCAGGAGCCCAGCGACCGGTCGCTTCCAAGCGCTGAAGATGAGTTTCGAATCTGTACAAAAGCGACCGGTCGCCAGGAGCCTAGCGACCGGTCGCTCCACAGCAGAGAGCACAATATTTTTTCCTACTTCGCCGACGATAATGATGAAGACCCCCCTCACATCTCAGTACCAGCTGATCAATCTCCTGAGAATACTCCTGAGGTACGTGATTCTACTACATCTAATGTTTTAGTTGATAACACTGTTAGCTATCAATTACCCAATAGACAGAACCGTGGAAAACCACCAATTCGGTATTCACCGGATAATGGCAAAGCATCGAAGTATCCAATTGCAAACTATGTTTCTGCTGAAAAATTATCTGCACCTCTCCAAGGCTTTGTGCACCAATTATCTGCAATTTATATTCCAACCAAAGTGAGTGAGGCATTGAAGGATCCAAAATGGGTTCACGCAATGAAGGAAGAGATGCATGCTCTGGAGAAAAATCACACATGGACACTGGAGAGTTTACCTCGGGAAAAAAGGACTGTCGGATGCAGATGGGTTTACACCTTGAAATACAATGCTGATGGGTCAATTGAACGCTACAAAGCACGACTTGTGGCAAAGGGTTACACGCAAACATATGGTATTGACTATGAAGAAACCTTTGCCCCGGTTGCAAAACTTAACACTGTTCGAGTGCTATTGTCCCTTGCAACAAATCTTGATTGGCCTCTCCACCAATTTGATGTGAAGAATGCCTTTCTCCATGGAGAACTCACAGAAGAAGTCTACATGGATATCCCACCAGGATATGTTACATCTACTCATGCTAATGTGGTGTGCAGATTACGGAAGGCATTATATGGATTGAAACAGTCTCCCCGGGCATGGTTTGGGCGTTTTACCTTGGCAATGAAGAATTATGGTTTTAAGCAGAGTAATTCTGACCATACTCTGTTCTTAAAACACAAGGGAGGAAAGGTAACAGCTCTTATCATTTATGTTGATGATATGATTATTACTGGGAATGATAAGCAGGAAATTTCTCAACTCCAACAACGTTTAGCAAAGGAGTTTGAAATGAAAAATCTTGGTGGACTCAAGTACTTCTTGGGCATTGAAGTTGCTCGATCAAAGCAAGGCATTTTTCTCTCCCAAAGGAAGTATGTTCTAGATTTATTGGCAGAAACGGGAATGTTGGATTGCAAACCTGTGGACACTCCAATCGTTCAGAATCACCGCCTTGGGGAATATCCCAATCAAGTACCCACTAACAAAGAAAGATATCAGAGATTGGTGGGACGACTGATCTACCTATCCCATACCCGACCCGACATTGCGTATGCTGTAAGTGTTGCTAGTCAGTTTATGCATTGTCCGAGTGAAGATCATATGGATGCGGTTCTTAGAATTCTTAAATATTTGAAGTCCGCACCGGGTAAAGGACTTATGTTCTCTAAAAATGGTCATCTAAATATCAGTGGCTATACAGATGCAGATTGGGCAGGGAATGTCACTGATAGACGATCAACTTCAGGGTACTTCACATTTGTTGGTGGTAACTTGGTTACTTGGAGAAGCAAGAAACAGAATGTTGTTGCTTTGTCTAGTGCAGAAGCCGAATTCAGAGGCATGACCAAAGGAATTTGCGAACTCCTTTGGTTAAAGAAATTGCTTACAGAGATTGGATATGCACCTACATTAGGAATGCTACAGTGTGATAACAAGGCTTCAATATCCATTGCACACAATCCAGTCCAACATGATCGTACTAAACATGTTGAAGTGGATTGGCACTTCATTAAAGAAAAACTTGACAATAAAGAAATTCAGCTTCCGTTTGTCAGGTCCGAAGACCAGCTGGCCGATATTTTGACAAAAGCAGTTTCTAGCAGGGTATTCCACAACTCACTGGTCAAGTTGGGCATTGGTGATATCTATGCACCAACTTGAGGGGGAGTGTTAGCAATATTGGCTTCTTGTGTGATTGTCCTTTGTGGAACACAAAGACATGAAACACAAGACACCCCTTGTCTCATGGCACTTGTCTCATTCCTTGTTTTAGGGAATACTTTTCTTGAGCAATGTAATCCTTGTTTTAGGGAATGTTTCATGGAATGTCTTAGGGAATGTTTCATGGAATGTTTTAGGGTTATTACATGTATATATGTTTTGATGTGTAATAGAATGAACATATGTTGAAATCAGAAAATATGCATAGCTCCCAAAATTCTCTACACTCTCCATTATCTCTACTCAACCTTCAATATTTCTCCTTAATTTGACAGTTTTTGCCAACCCCACAAGTTCCATATTAAAATATCATTTACCAACCTCATCATCTCATCAACCAACCAGCTTTTCGATGACAATTAGTCTATGTTGCATAAGATAGCTCATCATTTGGATCATAATGGCTGTTACTTGTAAGCGCCTCCATCATCACATTCTGGAATTGACCTTAAATCTCACCGCCATTATCGACTGTATTTCCATGCTTGTTTGTCACTTAAGAGAGTCATGTTACATGCCAAAAAAAATGTCGAACAATAATTTTTGCCAACCCGCACATGACACTCCCAGTAAGTGTTAGAACCCACAACCTCACACCCTCTGTCTCAGACTTATTGGGGAGAGGGGGTCGATATTAAATTTGGTCCAAAACCAAATGTAGGTCTAATTGTAATATTAGAGAAATGAATCAGATCCTACAATCATTGCCTTGGCATATGCCATATCCTCTCATCTCATGCAACAACCATGCAATGATATATCCACATGCAACTAAGATAATGAGAGTTGTTGGGTTTGATATTTACGAAAAACCAATTTTTTGGGTGAGTCATCTCGCAAAAGCGTGGCGATTTCTAGTTGTTGATGCATGTGGGATTCATATTATATAAATGATCGAGAGTTATTCTACATGCATCAACTGTTGAAAATCACATATATCCGTAGCAAAATTCATTTGCCAAAAGAAGCATCAGAGTTTTGTAAACCTCAAGCTATTCAAGAAACTGAAATGTTACTGAACCCTAAGACCAAATATAGAAGCAACTTTTGAAAGGGACTAGGAAAATGGAGGTACGACAAGATGCATGCATCTATATATGGAAATGTACAAGTATACATATAGTCAACCAAACTGATCTAATTGTGTATTCTTATACAATAATGATTAGTCTAAAAACAGTATTCTTATACAATGATGAATGAAAATGGTGGTCACAGATTCAGGCCAGAACAATTGTAGATTGTTCAAAAAGTTGTATAGTTGATTCATATATATAATTCTAGAGGTCACCATTATTGTCAAGTGTCAACCTTTTCGGGTGTGCGATGAAGGGTTTCACAAACCGATGCATTTGCTACAAATTTTCTTTGTTTAAATCTTATTGCTGAAGCAATCTTTACCCACCACAGGAAATCATGTGGAGATCCACATGCCTTGATGCAATTGGGTAATAAATCAGAGAGGGAAATTCATCACATCACATGTCAAAAAGAATACTTTTTGAGAAGCCTAACGTTCAGATGTAGAAATCTTATATTCTTTTTCCTCTGTGGGGCGGTGTTCCTCTCTCTCTCAAGTCTCAACCCAAAACTATTTGTCCATCAAGAGATGGTTTCCACATGGTGATATGTTATAACACTCTCCTTAGTTAGAACACCTTATTTTTTCTTTTGGAATTCACAATGCTTTGGCATCTATTTTGTGCAATGATTTTTGCAACTTAACGGTCAATTAAATAATACTTACGTTGAGCCCATACTCGAAACAAATGACTTATAACTCAAGTAGGAAAGAAAAATCATACTTTCACTCGTAGTTATCTCCTTTGTGTAAAGTTTTAAAAAAAAAAGAGAAGGAAAGTTCACATAAATAATGTTCTTGGGAAGAATGTAATATTACAAGCATTATGCATAACAAATTTTTCTTTTCTAATATTTTTGTCAGAGGCCATACCAATTGTAGTGGGAACTTCATCATGAAAAAAAAGGCATGATTGGAAAGGGCCCATAAAGATATGCTAAATTAATAATGGTTTTGAAAACATATATATATATATATTAGTGGTACAACAATATATATGATTGGAGGGCCCCATTGGGATCTGGTAGCTTTATTTCTGAAGAATCACACATTAATGGAATTGAGATATGAATTTGAGTGAGTCAGAGACACCAGATTTTGTTATTTAGTTCACAGTTTGTGAGAGAGACCCCGTTCAGCTCACTTGGTTTCTTTATTCCATGCAAGCCTGCATGCACCAGACGATATCTGCTGCCTCAATTTGAAGAAAATTTGAGAAAGACCTGACCCCTCCCCACATGATCTCTTTCATCTCCTTCTGCAGTAATGTTATAGTACTTGGAGGTGCACCTCTTCTGCCCTATATTTTTTCTGCATCAATTATTAATGTTTGCGTTGCATGCATGCATATGCATTCTCGCTTAGAGAAACTAATTATATCGTATTTCCATTTTATGGAGAGCTGATCTCATATATCCACTTCATACGAAACTTTCTATACCCTTCTATACATTTATATGCATTCAGTGACGGAATTAGGGTTTCATGCAAAAGAATGTGTTTCACATTAAAAAAGAAATAGAGAACTTATAATATAGGTGATAAATTCTTCACCCATGGTCCAAATTTACGTATTTATCGAATAGTGTTTCATGTACCCAAATATGCTATTAGTAAGTGGATGCATGTGTAATATGTTTTCACACATGTACAAAGAGATTCTATATTTATTTATTTGATTTAATTTGTTTAAATAACATCCAAAACCAAGGGGAGCTCATCTCATGTGATCATCAAGAAACAAAGAAAAGTTAAAACGAAGATCGATCAAACCTTTCTGAAAAACCATAATTAAAACGCAATTGAAGTACGGACTTTGTGCTCCTTCATCATGTGCTTTGCAATCATCCAGTGATTAAGATAATGAAAGACACCTATCCCAATATCTAGATAATAACCAAAACCAGAACCCAATTAAAGAACCCTCTACATCTAATTGTACGATTCTCCATCTCCTTTGACCTTTGACCAAATAATTAGTGTCCATTATTACTTCCTATTTTAATACATGTTGGTTGCATGACCCAAAGTTTCTTTCCCTATTTGTTAATTGGTACACTTAATGATTTAAATTGGTCCATTCCATATAATAGTTGGGCTTGAGTTCATTTGTCAACACTCAATTTATATATATGTATATTTTCGATAGAAGCGATAGTCTCTAAAATACTTTAAATTAATCTAATTTACGAGGAGATTCGAATTTGGGTACAAGGAGACGGGAGTACACAGACCAACTTGCCTAACCTATACATCTACATTAACACTCATTATATAATACAATGTCTATTGACAAAGACAGAGAGTTCAAAAATTAGTTGGAGTTAGTAAGATAACTCTTAATTTAGTGATATTTCTTTCTTGAATTATAAAAAATGTCTCAAATTCTATTGCTCCTCTCCATTTGATTAAAAAAGAGAGACATTAAAACTGTTGAGATAAATTATTGTTTTAAGTCAATATGTCTTTCTAAGTATGTAATATAATTAAATTAACAATCTAATAACATAATATAAAACGAGAGAGGCATACACTTACTTCGTAACCCACTTTATCACTTCTCTCGTTTAAGAGAGAAGGCAATCTTAGATATTTTTTCCGTTACACGAATTATGTTCAATTGGTGGTTGCAAAAAATTAAATAAAATAAAAACCCTCACATAAAATAATCCTTTTACATGCATATAAACTTGGGAGTTTCACTAAAACACCCAAAATGGGGGTTGAAATTATAAAAAAACCCAACACCCAAAACACTTTATAAACACACCCAAAACCCATCATTACACACACACAAGACCCATTTATAAACACACCCAAAAAATATACAATTGTTGATTTTGGGGTTGCTTTTGGGTGTGTTTCTATGTTTAAATAGTGCGTGGGTTTTTTTATAAATACATGTCTAGGATTGGGTTTATTTATAATAATCTATATAAACTTTTTGTCATGGGGTGCAGGATGCTACAACTTTAAAAAAAAAAAAATAATAAAGTTGATCGAGTAGTAATTATGAGATGCTCTGCAATTGAAGATTTCTCATCTTAAAATATGACATAAAGTTTTCTTGTATCAAAATCAACATACCCCAACTAATCATTTAATTAATGCAGTGTTAGTCAAACGATTAGAAAAGGATGCACAATTAGTGATCATATGGTAGAATGAAAAGGACTTCCATGTTCTCTCTATGTACATGCGTATCGACTTTTGAGCTAATTACTATTTTATTGAATTATTTCTCTCTAATTTTGGATTAAAATAAGTTCTTTTCACATGGAATTCCATAGGGTGCCATCTTCCACGATCTTCTAAGCATCTCAAACCATAATAAACAAAATACCAATTCAATTAAAAAGATTAAATAGACATCAAGTACGGATATCAAGACAGAAAAAGCTTGGAGAGTTAATAATTTTGGCAAATCCCTCTGGATGCCTTGTGGGATTTTGACTGTTAAGGCAGTTGCCTCATAAACCAGTTGCAATTAAAAAAACACTATCTTGCCAAAAAAAATTCTGACATCCAAACATGAGCATAGTCAGAGAGGTAAAAGTAACTAAACCCTAATTCAGAAAAAGCCTCTTAATAATAAATCTTCAGTATATACTGAGGGAGGAGGGAGCTGGATGAGCTTGAACTGTTGGAATATTGGTTTTGAAAATGACAAATTAAATATTATATGTATACATTAATTGCAAAAATGGGATGGATTGGTTAATTAGATCATACTTTTAATTAACTTGCAATTGGACATATAAGGTTAGAGGAAAGGGAAATATTTTTGCTCACCACTTTAACCTAAGGTGTATACTCACTACCCATCTTAATACTTGACACTTGTTCATAGATATAATCATGGTTAACTTTTTACTTTGATTTATGTAACCATAGTTATGCTTATAAACACGTGTTGAGAAGGGTGATAAGCATACACCTTGGGTTAAAGTGGTGAGCAAAAATGCTCCCGGAAAGAAGGGGGGAGAAAAAAAAGAGGATCCAATGATATGTGCATGTAGATCTAACAAAAGCTTAAATTTGCATGGATCCAATGGAGTGGATTGGCTAAGAATATTAGTGTGGAAAAATTAAAAACAAGTGTACGGATAACCATATATACATGTATTAGATTCCATTTTGGATTATTATTAATTTTCCTAGATCTTACATTGTAGAATATTATTGTTCAAATCTTTTGTAATGTAAGGTTACTTAATCAATGTCATGAATAGACTATCCATATAGTTTAACCGATAAAAACATGAAATCAATCTCAAATGGTTTGGTGAAGCATGTCATTTCAATTCATGCTTTTGTGACCTTGTTGGAGACTTGGAGCAAAGTTAAAGACTTGTTTTTCCCTTTAGTTGTTTCAAATTCATGCTTTGTGACTTGGTTGGAGACTTGGAGCAAAGACTTGTTTTCCCTTCAGTTGTTTTTTTCTTCTTCCAGTTTCCTCTGTGTAACAATATTTGAACTTAGAATCTAACGACCCTAATTTTGTGTACTTGAGGAGGGAATAAATAAATAAAAACAGTAAAAGAAAATGCAAAAACCAAGATAGTAAGGCTTCAGAAATCTGGAAGGTAGCAGGTGCCACTAGATACCTAGGGATTAAACAACAAAAGACCTTGATGGGTTCTGAGTCTTGAGGCAGTTGCACCACCAACCGACGTACCCGAAATTTAATGATAATAACAAATAAAATATTTCTCCCAACAATTAAAATATTGCTAGCCATTCATCACTCTCAGCCTCTCCAGCTCCTTTAAATCCTTCCACCTGCTTGAGACTTCACACCAATGAACTAAGAAGAACAGAACACAAACCCCAACTTTTGTCCTGCATCTGCTAGCTAGCCCCATTTCTACTTCATGGATTCAAAGAAGTCTAACAAGATCAGAGAGATTGTTAGGCTCCAACAGATCCTAAAGAAGTGGAAGAAGCTAGCAAATGCCCCTAAAAACACAAACCCCAGCGCCAATTCATCCTCAACTAACAGCACAAATAGTCTCAACAGTTCTACTTCTACTAGCAGCAGCAGAAGCATGAAGTTTATTAAGAGAACACTCTCCTTCTCAGATGTCTCAGCGGCTCAAAACGACGTTGTACCGAAAGGGTTTCTTGCCATCTGTGTTGGGAAGGAGCTGAAGAGATTCATCATCCCAACTGAGTACTTGGGGCACCAAGCTTTTCGGATTCTGCTTCGGGAAGCTGAAGAGGAGTTCGGGTTTCAGCAAGAAGGTGTGCTCAAGATTCCATGTGAAGTGCCCGTATTTGAGAAGATCTTGAAGGTGGTTGAAGAGAAAAGGGAGGTGTTCTTCTTGCACAATGAGTTTGGATTCATTAGTGTAGAGAAAGACAAGATTGGTTTTTGCTCGTCTCCATCAGATTGTGAGCTTACACCTTCTCATCACCCCCAAATGTGTAGATGATGATGCTCTTGATTTTGAGTACATGTTCTTCACCATCTTTTTTGTCTTTCTTTTGCTTCATTTTGTGAAGATAAGTGTAATGGAAAGTGAGCACAGTGTGATTAGTGGAGGATTTAGAGATGAATTAATAATAAGGTAGATTTCATGTTCTACAGGGGAGTTATTAGTTTACTAGTTGGATTCGATATCATGATGATGATGAATTTACCATTTCTGTCATATGATAAAGATTATGAAGTTTATTAGTTTACTAGTTAAATTCATCACTTCATCATAAAGTTTTCATCCAAGTCATATGATGATGAAGTGATGAATTTAATTTTTGCTTTGAAAGGAAATAACATCCATGACAGAAATGGTGCTTCTGCTGTGGAAGTGCTTTTGAATGTTTCACTGCAGTGGAATAGATGACCATTATTTTCGAACAGGGTTTGCAGAGACTTTAAATTTTTTTTCCAACAGCATCTTCGAATAACCAATGTAATGCTTTGCTCATGGCATTGTGGGAACTGAGAGAAATGCAAGTAGCGTTTGTTAATTAAATTGCATACATAAAATACATATAACATATTATTATTAATTTATTATTATAATGGACTCAGTTAAGGACATCTAAGTTATCCTTCTGCTGCCAGCCCTGAGCATGATACTGAAACCTCAAGCTTCTGCTATCAAAACTCACATGCAACTCCCATTGCTATCATTTTTTATTCATTTTATTTATTTGTATTTCAATATTTTATTTCAAAATAGTATTGTAATAAATAAAAAGAAAAGAAATAGGCAGATAAGGACTTAGCCAAGTTGGCTAGAGCGGATGTCCTGCATTGGCGACCCAATGAAGGACAACTGTGGGCACTTGCCCACACTTACAAAGAAGTTGCAGCTGTATAATCCCACCCAAACTCATATTTTTTAATTTTTTTTAGGTCTTTCTTAGGTGGAGCCCCCACATGGCCCATCCAATACATACACTTTAAACTTAAAGTTTATATTAAAAAAGAAAAACCCTATGTTATAAAAGAAGAATAAAGATCCCACCAAGTACACATCATTATCCACACGATTGCTGATTTTTTTTTTAATAATATGCATGTGGTTAAGATAAGAATAATATCGGTGGCTGATTTTTGAAAAGTCCTCTTTTTATGGTTCATTGTATTTGAATAATCCACACGATTGTGACCATAGACGACCGAATGTCTTTGTAGTAATAGAAAGAAAAGGAGAGACCCTTCCCGTCCGTCAACCACGTTACATATCCAACCAAACTATATCGATGTACACATCATTATCTAAGAAAGTTCTCTTTATTTGAATAATCCACACGATTGTGACCATAGACGACTGAAAGTCTTTGAAGTAATACTCGTCCGTCAACCACGTTACATACCCAACCACGTCACATTTTTTTTATTTTTGCAAAATTGAATATTTGAGCATGTATAAAAACAATTGTGTTAACCACATTTTAAATAGAGATGAGCCCTACATATGTAAGTCCTATCTCTATGCATTGGCGGACCCAATAAAGGACAACTGTGGGAACTTGCCCACACTTACAAAAAAGTTGCAGCTGTATAATCCCACCCAAACTCATATTTTTTTAATTTTTTTTAGGTCTTTCTTAGGTGGAGCCCCCACATGGCCCATCCAATACATACACTTTAAACTTAAAGTTTATATTAAAAAAGAAAAACCCTATGTTATAAAAGAAGAATAAAGATCCCACCAAGTACACATCATTATCCACACGATTGCTGATTTTTTTTTGAATAATATGCATGTGGTTAAGATAAGAATAATATCGGTGGCTAATTTTTGAAAAGTCCTCTTTTATGGTTCACTGTATTTGAATAATCCACACGATTGTGACCATAGACGACCGAATGTCTTTGTAGTAACAGAAAGAAAAGGAGAGACCCTTCCCGTCTGTCAACCACGTTACATATCCAACCAAACTATATCGATGTACACATCATTATCTAAGAAAGTTCTCTTTATTTGAATAATCCACACGATTGTGACCATAGACGACTGAAAGTCTTTGAAGTAATACTCGTCTGTCAACCACGTTACATACCCAACCACGTCACATTTTTTTTATTTTTGCAAAATTGAATATTTGAGCATGTATAAAAACAATTGTGTTAACCACATTTTAAATAGAGATGAGCCCTACATATGTAAGTCCTATCTCTATGCATTGGCGGACCCAATGAAGGACAACTGTGGGCACTTGCCCGCACTTACAAAAAAGTTGCAGCTGTATAATCCCACCCAAACTCATATTTTTTATTTTTTTTTAGGTCTTTCTTAGGTGGAGCCCCCACATGGCCTATCCAATACATACACTTTAAACTTAAAGTTTATATTAAAAAAGAAAAACCCTATGTTATAAAAGAAGAATAAAGATCTCACCAAGTACGCTCATTCTGTAATTTTGTGGAGAACTTAGTCATCAAATTCACTTTAAACCCAAATATTTTTTGTTTGACTATATATCGGTTGGATTTTTTTTTAAGCCCCTAGATGAACGGAAGTCTGGGTCCGCCATTGGATGTCCTCCCCACTCTGCACCTGAGTTCAAATTCCCCTCCCTGTAGTTTAGATTAGATTAAAGTATATTATCGCTTGTATAAAAAAAAGAGAAAAAAAGAAAAGAAAAGGAGGTTTAACCATGTCGAAAAAACCATGGGCCTGTGCATGTTGGTCCATTTCTTTTATTGAGGGATAATATTGAAACAAATGGATGTCTCAGAAACTTTTTTTTTTTGTTGGTTTTTTTCTCTTTTAAGTTTTGATGATCGAAGTGCAATCTGATCCTTTCGAACACATAAGTTTTGAAAATCAAAGGGCTGATTGCATATTAGTTGCAAATGTTTTCTTGAGAAGCTAGATAAATGATTCTACAGAGGAAGCAAAAAGGACTTATTTGGAAGTGCTTTGGACAATTACAAAAGCACTTTCAAAGAAGGCGTGCTATCCCCACATGAAAATATATATAACATATATATGAAACAAAAATTTCAAACCCAAATCAATCCAAGTAGACAAAGTAAATGATAACAATTTTTTTCTTTTGTCTATAATTTCTGAACCAAATTTATACACATTCTGCTTCTGCCTAAATTGTAGGAGAAGGGATTAAAAGAAAAAACAAAAGGGCTGCATGAAATAATTACACCTTTCTCTTCTTATCATTCTTCTTACTTGCCAAACACCTGAACAAAATATGCTCAAAATCCTCTTCATCACAAGGGATTTTGAGTGCACCTTCTTGCTCAAACCCGTACTCCTCAGCCACTCTATCCATCAAAACCCTAAAATCCGGTGATGACAAACAGCTCATGGGAATCACAAACCTTCGAAGCTCCGGCCCAACATAAACTGCCAAGAACCCTTTTGGAACTTGCAGCACCGAAGTACTACCCCGTCGGCCATCAGACAGCTCTCCGGTGAGCAACTCAGAGGTCTCACCGGACTCTACAATTCTTATGGTCATGTTCTTTCCGGAAACAGCTTCAGATTTGTGGTTGAGTGGAGGCAACCATAGCCGTAGGCGGTGGATGTTCATGTGCTTGGGCCATGCAATGTGTCTTATTCGCTGCTGCTTCATATTATTGCACTGCTGGTGACGAATGATGATGAAATTAGGTATGGCTTTGAACCTTGGGTGAGAACTTGGCGAGCCAAGTCCATGCATGCAAAAAAGGGTTTCATGATTCATAAGAAGATAGAATTCATATCGGAATTTTAATCTTTTTACAAACAACCACAAATTAGAACACGGTTTTTTTTTTGGCAGTGTTTTCGCAGAGAAAAAGTTTCTTACAACGCAGGAAAAAACTTTTTCTCTGCGAAACACAACATGTTTTGAGTTGGGGAGGAACTAGCCATAATTGGTTTAGGCTTTGTTAATCGTTAAGTTGGCTGTAAATTTTGTTGACATTTAAATAGAAATTCAGAGCATTTAGAGTCCAAATTTGTTGAGTGCTCCGCCGTGGAATTCTCACAGCCATCTCTATATTTGGCTTGTCCACGTGCTGTATAGATTTGGCGGCCATTATGTATACGGTCAATATAATATAGCTAAGGGGCTGGCATTTTTGGCGTTGTTATAGTGTAATAATAAATGAATGAGCTCATGAATGAACATAAGCCATCTAGAATTTTTCAGCCACAATTTTTTTATAGTGATCATGGAATGAGATTCGCTATAATTGGGAATGAGAAATGTGGTCAGGAATGCAGTTCGTAGATGTGTGAACTTATGAAAGTTGTGTACGTTGTCAACCACATTTTTTTTTTTATAGATGATCATGAGACTCGCATGAAATCCACCTCTGTAATTGAGTTTCACAGTCCATGAATAATTAGACCTCAGTCACAAATTCACATTGACATTACACTGATATCATGCCAAATTTGGAATCGACCAAAGTGTACTTTAGTTAAAACCAAGAGCCACCCTTTTTGTTTTCACTTGAAGATATAAAAACACAACTGGCGTATGCATCTGAATTTAGCTAGAATTAATGTAAATAGATTGGAGACATCGATCATAACAATTTGTGTGCTATTGGTTAATAAGGAATGAACCTCTTGCTAAAAATATTTGATGTTGTGACTTGTGAGCTGTAACAGATACATATCCTTGCTATACTCTTGTTAGCTAGACTTTGGATGCAACGATAGATGGGCAACGATTATATCTCTGTAGATGAAGATAGGCTGGCTGCATGATCCGTTTCTAATTCACATTTCGGTGGAAGAATCCAAATATCATGAAAATATATAAATCCCATATGGATAAAGTTTTATAACAATCCGAAAAAGTTATCGTGCCCTCCTTGAAGTGCAATTTATCTTCTATGTTTTTATAAAAGAACAATGTATGACGATTTTTTTAGAATGTCAATAATAGCTATGGCGTAAGTTAGGTATTTTAAATACCATTTAAACGTTGATTTTAGCATTTAATAGGATAGGCATTTGTTTTCATTTGAGTCTTCGTGCCAATCAATGCTAAGCTTGCATTACCTTGTAGTTTATTAAAAAATTAAATGTATTAAATATGTGCATGGACATTCAACAAGCTACATTTGGAAACCTTATATATATACACTCTTCTCACTTTCATGAGTTTCACAACATATATACCATAGGATGTTTTAGCATGAGTGGTACGACAATCCAACCCTTCTCATCACCATTCTCCATCTTTCATTTCCAAATGGCAACCTCAAGCAAAAGGGTCAAAACAATCAGGCAAGCCATCCAACTCAAACAAGTGATGAGACTTTGGAAGGCCATAAGCCTCAATGGGAAATCTTCTCTCGCTCCCTCCGGCTTCCTTCCTGTGTACATTGGATGGGATCGAATCCGATTCTTGATCCCGACCCGCTTCCTCAACTTCCCAATCTTCGTAGCTCTTCTTGATAAATCTGGGGAGGAGTTTGGGTTCAAGGCCAGTGGAGGCATAGTGTTGCCATGTGATGTTGTGTTCTTCAAAAAAGTCTTGAGCTTACTTAAAAAAGATGAGAAAATGTATGGGAGCTTGGAGCTGCAAGAGTTCTTGAAGATGGTTTCTGAGGTGCGTAATTTTGACTCCTCTACGACATGCAACAAGGAAGATAGTATGTGTTGTGATCATCGCCATGGATTTAGACCTCTATTGCAGAAAGCTAGGGTCTGATTATTATTTATGTTATATGGACATTCTTTAACCATGGTGGGTGGAAAATTTTAGTTTTGTCATTCCATCGTTTGATTAATTTAAGCTGTTTGTAGCTTTAAGATTCTAATTTCAATTTCGTATCTCCTTTTGCTAATTGTGCACTTATGGACGAGAGTTTATTGTATTGTTCACCATCGAAAATGAGGCGGAAGTATTTTTGTTGGTTAAATAGTACAAATTTATGTGGGTCATATAGCCATGGAGAGTTCCTCATCTGCTTTGCACCAAATAGTGTGGCCTTTTATTTTTGTTGGAGTGCAATCTGTACTAGAATTTCAATTTCATCCTTAGTTTATATTTTTCAACACTGATGAATTCACAATTTCGATGATGTGGGCGCTACAAGGATTAACCAAATAACTCTTAAATAGCATTTTTTTTTTATTCCACGGAAAAAAGAAAAACATGTTTCAAAATAGAAGAAACCAAAACTATGTTTTTCTTTCATTAATATTGTTGACGGGTCACCAATCTTATCTGGAGGGCCTACTTAGCTCAAATAGTTTCGAAGAGATTGTGTTGTGTCTCTGTGTTCGCACAAAAAACAAAAAACAGAGAGAGAGAGAGAGAGAGAGAGAGAGAGAGAGAAACACAGACAGTCACATAGCAGACCGTTAATCTGAAATTTTGGGGAAAACGAGCTGCAAAAACACAGTCATGTCACTCGCAGCAACAACAGCGATGACGATGACGACATGTCGTTTCTTTAAGCTCAAAATTCAATGCTCTGATTCGAAGCCCAGAACTGGTTTCGGAACCAAAACCAACAATAAGAACAAGAACAGGAACAAGAACAACCTCAATCAGGTACCATTTTTGGAATTGATGACCAAGATTAAGCCTTTTATTTATAGTTTACTTAAATTTGTAATCTTTTTAATGAAAAAATCTGTGCTAAAACTTAACATTTTTGAAGCAGGAATCAACCACTAAACGGTCTGGTGCTGTTCCTACCCGTAAGTGAATCAACCTTTTTTTGTATTATTTATTTTTGGCAACTACCCAACTTTCCTTTTCTAGATATGTTGCAAATTTCATGACCAACTTGAAGGCTTGTTTAATCATTTTCTAGTCCCACACTCTTGTTTGATTAGTGGGTTGTGCTCCTTATAAGTTGTATTCTTCTCTTGGGTTATACATTCAATTCAAGGTCACATTGTTGTTTGTAGAGGCACCTGGATTGAATTCTAGATTTGATGGAAAGGTTCAGAGAAACCCTGCTGACCTTGAGTTTGAGGAACGTCTGCAAGCAGTCAGAAGGTAAAAATTGTGTGTGTGCATTGCTGCATTAGCATATCATAAGAGCTGATTGGATGGTTCCATATTCTTAATTTTTAGTTTAGAATTATTTCCAATGAGTATCATCCCTTGTCCATGAAATTCAGTTCAGCACTTGAGCAGAAAAAAGTGGTGGGAAAAAAGGAATTTGGGGCAATTGACTATGATGCACCTGTTGAGTTGGAGAAGAAGGAGAAGAAATCAATTGGACTTGGTACACAGGTAAACGTTGCTGCTTTCTGCGTTCTAACTGTAAATGAATGCTAAGAATCATTTTTTACACTACACATATCGCTAATCCAAAGTTTTCATGGAACAGATTGGAGTAGGTGTAGCTGTAGTAGTCTTTGGTTTGGTTTTTGCTCTTGGAGATTTTCTTCCTTCCGGAAGGTATGACATAGTTGATTAAAGGTCTTTTCAGATTAAAGTACCCTTATATTTCTATCTTTCTCGTGTCTGCCCATGACCACTTGATTTGTCATATTGTTCTCGTATCTTTACCTTGACACATGATTTCAGACTGGCTGGAAAAATCATGAAACATTAAAGATTTATACTATCTCTCTATCCACTTGATTAAAGAGGAAGGTGTATATGTATATGTATTATGTACTTACGTAACTCTGTTGTTTTCTTTTAGTTATATATAAATCTTTCTGACAGCATGTCAGAATTTAAAATCTGATATCTCAAAATTCGTTTGAGTTAATCTACTTTATGAAGAGAATTAATATCTGGGAAGGAACAAGGCTGCTTTAGGGTTTTAAACTATTGGTATTTTGTTATTGACTTCCTCATCTTCTTAATATCCTTCTTATTACAGCAGTTGAGTGTTGAGTAATTGCAGAGGAATGATTTCATTTTGATATGGTCTTCAAGTTTTCAGTTTAAGTCCTACTGAGGATGCTGCAGTAACCAGTAACAAACTGTCCGAGGAAGAGAAAGTGTCACTTCAGGTAATGCTCATGGGCAAAATATTATGTCTTTGCGTTTTTCATTTAGTGGTGTTGTTGTATGTTGTACTGTAGGAGTTGAAGCCACAGTCTTTTATATTCTCTCTTCTCTTTGTAGGACTAAGCATCTTTCTTTCATTTCTGTTTCCTGATTTTTTTGATTTTGCATTTTAAATCTGTGTCTTTTCATATTACTTTGTATTAAAAGATCCTTCACACGTTTACCTTTGATTTGTGGCAGACTCGGCTGAAAGAATATGAAGCAACGCTTAGTAACTCCCCGAAGGATCCAACTGCTCTTGAGGTGAGTTGTAGTGTGAAACGCAAGACTATTCTTCTTCCCTTGCTACTGAATCCTCAAGTGGCAGCCATATCAAATATTCTCTTGGGGCTTTGCAGGGAGCTGCAGTAACTTTGGCAGAATTAGGAGAATATACTCGGGCTTCAACTCTGCTTCAGGACTTGGCTAAGGTTTGTTCTTGTTTTTGCTTTTGGATTTATTGCACATTGTATGTGGCACATGCTGTTTTAAATTTTCTGTTTAGGAAATTATCACGCTGATAGGGTGGGTACACAGGAGAAACCAAGTGATCCCGAAGTTTTTCGTTTGCTTGGAGAAGTTAAATATGAACTCAAGGATTATGAAGGGAGTGCTGCTGCATATAAGGTTTCTTCAATGGTCAGTCTCTGTAAACTGTGCACAAGCTCAACTAATTCGCATCAGTTCTATCACTGAAGATGTGTTGATATTGTTAGTTAGCTGATAATTTTCATTAATTATTAATAAGATAAGTTCAATAAAATGTGGTACATGAATGTTATGTTGTTGTGTGACAGGTGTCTAAAGATCTCAAATTTGAAGTTCTGCGTGGCCTTACGAATTCATTACTTGCTGCTAAAAAACCAGATGAGGTTTTTTTCTTATTCTTGTGAATTGAAATAAATAAGCACTAACCTTCATTTTAAGATATTCCTGTGACAGCATTCTTATTGACATCATTAGTCAGGGTGTAAATAATTTAGCATGGTGCTTAAAAATCCTTTTATGGTATTAAATATGTCATATAAGATGATTTTACCTGTTCTAGACTATGGTATTTCATTTCCATATGGTCTGAGTTTGGAAAACCAAAGGAATCTGGTGGCATACTGGTACCAATCATTATTTATTGCATATTTGATTATTTGTTGTGAGA
Organism: Prunus avium; assembly: GCF_965620075.1. Lineage (NCBI taxonomy): Eukaryota > Viridiplantae > Streptophyta > Magnoliopsida > Rosales > Rosaceae > Prunus > Prunus avium. The sequence continues at coordinate 1,831,423 of NC_142286.1, forward strand.
TTTCGAATCTCAATTGTCCCCTGTTTATCCTATGTACTTTAATGAGTTTTTTTTTTGGACAAATACTTTACTGAGTTTCTTACAAGTAAAATCAAACTTATTGCAGGCTGTTCAGTTTCTTCTTGCCTCTCGTGAACGTATGAATGCTGGCAATCCAGATGCAAAGGCTGGAAGCACTACAACTGAAACAAATTTGCAGGTGGACCCTATTCAAGTGAGTCACAGATTCTCTATAATTTACATATTTTGGCATCACTGAATGGCTAATGTTTTTGCTTATAAGGTGAGAGAACCAAACCAAACCAAACCAAACCAAAAAGATTTAACAAGTTCAGAAAACCAAACTAAATAAAAAAGATTTAACCAAACCAAACCCAATATTTTGAGAAGAATCTGTTTTGACCATTATTTTTAAATAATTTTACTTTTTAATATTCCAAATTTATCCCCACACATCTCTCTCTCTCTCTCTCTCTCTCTCTCTCTCTCACCCCCCGCCCCTTCTTTTTAAAGTTTTAAAATGTTCGGATAAATTGCATCTTGTTATGCAATATCTAATTTTTTGTGTTTTTCCCTCTCTCTTTTCTCTTTTGGTTATGCCACAAATAATCAGGTTGAATTACTTCTTGGAAAAGCATATTCAGATTGGGGTCATGTAAGTGATGCTGTATCTGTCTATGATCGGCTCATCTCTAGTCATCCAAATGACTTCCGTGGTTACTTGGCTAAGGTTTTCCCCCCCTTTTTCTTTTGATTTCTTTTTGTTTAAAGATTGTCAGTATTTTTTATTTTTCACCTTTGTACAGTGCATATATATTTACATATAATCACATCAGCTAAACTCAAGAAAGCCTTTAAATTCCTAATTAGATGGGGTTGGTTGGATGTTCTAAGAAAGGGAAAAAGAAAAAGAAAAAAAAATCAGGGTCTGCCACTTAGCTCTAACCAAGTACCCCATCACATGTTATTTGACTGTAGAGGATGTCATTTCTCATGTCTGGCGACTTCCTTTAAGGTCTTCAGATTTGCTTGGTAGCACTTCCATATAACTAAAAGTGGTTTTTTTATTGTGTTTGGTAGAAATAGATGCAAGTGTTTGCTAGGTTATAGAATCACTTTAGTTTGTGCTGGAGAACATGTGCTTCTTCAAGAAGTGCTTCCAAGTGAATATGTGGGAGGCACTTCAGTTTTATTGAAATTCTTTATGCCAACAAAAGGTCTCCTTGTGAGGAAAAAGCGCTACTGAAGGTCATTGAACTATTTTTGTTTTAGACAACTCTTCTTCCCTTAGGTATTTTGGCGTGTCTTCGTTTGCTAGATCCTTGGTATTTTGGATAAAAAGAACTTGTGTTTGCTTTAAAGTTTTGTCTCTTTAATGGTTCTGCAGGGAATTATTTTGAGAGAAAATGGTAAAGTTGGAGAAGCGGAGAGGATGTTTATACAGGTAAATATATGCATGTCTGGTTGCAGATGAACTATATTTCTGTAGATACAAGAGCATGCACATGCACACACACATTACATGTAAAGAGTTGACGTTTATACAGGTAACTATTGGAATGTCTATTGGCAGATGAAGTATATTTCTGTAGATCCAGATGTTTACCTGCAGGCATACATGCACGTGCACACACTCACATTATATGTTCAGTTTAGCGTACCATCTCATCCATACTAATGCCTGCCACAATTAGCTGTGGCTTAAAATTCCCTTGGGCATTATCCTACTTGAAGTACTTTAACAGTACTGGAGTGGAAAGCCCTGTGCTGTTCCACATTGTTGAGTCCCATGGCCTATAACTTGAATGATGACATTTCATTTTTCCTTCATTTTGTTGTATTTGCAACTGTCTTTGAAGGTGAAAAAGAAATTAAGATCGGTGTTGGGTGTCTGTGTTTGTATGAACTATCTGTCAAAGGTTTTTTATTTTTGAAGAGAAACGATATATTAAAAAGGTGGATAAGGCAAGTTAGATGTCTAATTCTCCTTGGGTGCATCTGTTTGTGTGGCATCGAATGTTGCTAATCTCTAAATCCCTGTGTTCCGTGAAATTTAGCTATAAATCATGGTGTTTCATGCGCAGGCACGGTTTTTTGCACCAGATAAAGCCAAGGCACTTGTAGATCGATATTCAAGATAAGGACCAAATTATTATTGCCCAAGTAAGGTGCGCCATACAGTTCTTGACCATTGAAGTTCTGTTGCATAGACCTCAAGAATTTCCAGACGCAATTTTGTTCAAAAACTCCTCATCATATGGGTTGTGAAAGAAGTAGAAGATAGTATTTTAGAAAAGGTTGCTTAGGATCATTTTGTATTAGATTCAAATTTTTCATGTTATGTAATTTAATGGATTGGTAATACTACACAACCACAGTTATCAAAATACTCAGGCTTGGCTTGACTTGATTCTATCAGACTTGGTGGAAAAGGAGGCTTATTAAGTTTTAACTTTTATCATTTTACTTGGAAATTATGAAGTATAAAAAAAAAACTTTTAATTGGAAGTTACAGTCCAAACTATATATTCTGTTGCCAAAGTTTTATCATTCAATACCAATACAAAAGTACCTTGGCTAAAGTAAAGGCATAATTGTAACATTCTCAATGGAAATTACATTTAATTTTCCATCAATAGAATGCATTTTCCCAGTTTCCCACTACAAATTTCTGCAATATCCCAAGAAACCCACCAACCAAATTCAACAAAAAATCCCAAAAACCCCAAAATAGAAGAAGAAAAAGGACAGAAAAAAAAAAAACAGAACATCAATCCTTAGTGGCATTCCTGACTGTGTTCCAAATCTGTCCAAAACCCCTGAGAACGTGAGGCAGAACAGTCTCAATGCCTTTCAAAGTCACCCCAGAAGCAGCCCCAATACCAAAAGCTTCACCATAGCCAGGCTTGGAGTCAATCTTCATATTAAGAATGGCAAGGCTGTTGTTGGTGCTGTCAATCTTTCTGGAGGTCTCAGCCAAGAGCTTGTCCTTTCTGCCTCTGCCAGAGGTTATGACCCTAAAGAGGGCAGCCTGGAGGTCACCTATGACCTTGAGAGAGGCCTCTTGGGTGTCAAGGCCTTGTGACTCATAGTGGGAGATGAGTTCTTGTGGGGTTGGTAGCTTTTTCTTTTGGGGTTTTGCTGTGGAAGATGATGTTGTGGTGTTGGTGTTTTGAGGGAGAGAGTTGAAGGTTGGCTGTTCCATTGGGGTTTCCAAAAGATTAAAGTGAAATAACAAAAAGAAAAATGAAAGCTTTTTATGGGTTTCTCTCTTTCTGGTGGATTTTGGAGAAGTCGAGGGAAGAGCTTTAATAGGTTTTTTAAATATCTTTTTTAGGGTTTATGGAGAGATAAGGCGGACTCCGTAGGGACTGACAAGGGTCAAATGGTCTTTTTCGATCACTAGAATCTAGATTAGGTGTAGCAAATCAAATGGGTTGAGACTTGAGAGATGGCCCGGGTTTTATTGGATTGGGCTTCTTGTTCGTATTGGCTTCTTGTTGTCTTCTTTCTGGCAGTTCCCTCTCTTCCAGGTTAGTTTGGTTCTCTTGCTCTGCTTTTATTTTTCTCTCCAATGGAGTTGAGATTAACTGTTGTTGTCTGTTACTTCAATATATTTTGAACTTTAGAAACAATGAAAGATATTAAAATTCAAGCACTTGTTGATCAATGAAATTCCAGTTTAAATTACAATAAAGTTTTGTTTATAACCAAAGCCAAAACCAAAGCCAAAGCCAATGCAGTAACCAATGGCAACAATGAGTCCAGTAAGAAGCTTTCTGTGACTGTTGGATCTTGGACCAGCTGCTGGTGATAATGGTTGAGGGCACGTGCGATGTACAGTTGGAGGACCACATAGGCCCGGATTCCCTTCAAAGCTGGAGATGGTAAAAGTATCAAACTGACCTCCAGATGGTACAAGTCCCCGAAGATCATTGTATGCCACACTGAAGGAAGACAAGAAATGCAGACCTTCTTTGAGAGATGCAGGGATTTCACCAGATAGATTGTTATAGGAAAGATCCAATTTCTCTAAGTTAGTGAGGTTAGAAATCTGATCTGGGATGCTGCCAGAGAATTTGTTATGACTAAGGTCCAACACATGAATAAACTTCAATCGGCCAATCTCAATGGGGATACTGCCATTAAGGCTGTTGTTACTCAGATATATGGCTGGGGGGAGGTTGGAGAGTCGATTGTACTGCTGATCACTAGCATTTTTGGGCTTCACAAAGACTGGCAACTCTAAATGACTACTGTCCACCTTATCACTGGCCTCTTTCGATGTCAAAACTGGCATCCCACAGAGGTCATTAGGAAATCCGCCTTGAAGGAGGTTATTGGACAAATCAATGTAGAAAAGGTTGGGCAGACTAGCCAACCAACCGGGAAGAGAACCAGTTATAAGATTAAATGACAGGTCCAAGGCTTGAAGATTTTTAAGCTTGCCTAGCCAGGTGGGTACTTGACCTGTGAATTGGCAACCCCCCAGAGCAAAAACCCGAAGACTCTGGAATCCATCGGGGTCTCCTAGGCTTTCATCATCTGGCACAGGCTCAAACAGAAAATTCTTGGACAGGACCAGAGTGGTCAGGTTCTTGCAACCCTTTAGAATCCTAAAAGCCCCAGCGGCATTTGTGAGGTTGTTAGTAGAGATGGAGAAGTAAGCCAAGGATTCTAATGCAACTATTTCAGGTGATATCTGTCCTGTGAGCTGATTATTGGCCAATCTAATAGCTGTTAATGACTTGCAAGAGTAAAGGGTTTTGGGTAACTCACCATTGAAGTTGTTGTTGCCAAGGTCCAAAGTGGTGAGGCGTTGGAGAGGGGAGAAGTTGAAGGAAGAGAGGTCTCCAGTCAATTTGTTGACCCTCAAATTCAAAGCGGACAGCTTTGTACTGTTGGCGAGAGATAGAGGTAAGGGACCTGTGAGATTGTTGATGTGGAGCAGCAGATTTTCCAACCTGGAAAGGTTACCAATTTGGCTTGGGATTGGCCCAGAGAACTGGTTTGAAAAGAGCTCCAGGGTCTGGAGATTGGTGAGGTTCATGATACCATCATTGATGGGTCCTGTAAGACTATTGACAGGCAGAGAGAGCTGTCGGAGATCAGCAAGGTTGAAAATTTGATCAGGGAGAGAACCAGAGAGGCTATTGAAGCCTGCACGGAAAACTTGGAGCTTGGAACATAATCCGATTCCAGGAGGAATTGTGTCATTGAGTTTATTGTAGGACAAGTCCAAGAAGGTAAGGGATGTGTGGTTGCTATCATTGTCAATGGGTATTGACCCGGAAAAGCTGTTGTTGCTGACATTGAAAATAGACACCGATGGGACAAGGATCGAAGATGGGATTTTTCCATTGAAGAAATTGCTAGACAAGTTCAGAACCTGAAGCTGACTGATTTTATTTGAAGGGGGTGGTAGGTGGTCGATGAGACGATTGAAGCTCAAGTCAATGACTTGGAGACTAGAGAGAGAGGAAAACAAATCATCAGGGAGAGAACCCAGGAGAGAATTGTGGGAAAGATTGAGGTGGGTGAGATGGGTGAGGCTTGTGATAGATGGATGGATGACACCAGTTAAGCCTCTCCTAGGCAGCCATAGCCTGATGACATGTTGATCATGATCATAATCTTGGTGGTGGCAACTTATTCCTTCCCATGAGCAACAGTCAGAGGAAGCAGACCAATTCAATGGCGGCGATACTTTAAAATCCAATGACAAGAGAGATTCACTGTCCACTCTGTTACAGGCAGAGGCTCCAAAGCAGGGCAGCAGAATCAGAAGAAATAATTGCCCCCAAAAGAGAAGAAACTGTGTTCTTGGTCTTTGGCTCGGTGTTCCTGTGAGCTCCTCCTTCTCGTCCTTGGTGGTCTCTTTGTTTTCTTTCATGGCGTTAATCAGCCCCTGATGGAATCATAATCATTGGTACGTACCAATCTATATGTATCACATAAGCGCTTACTTTGAGAGCTTAGACTTGTTCTAAATTCCTCCTATTTATCTGACGTCTGAATCCCACTAAATCCATAAACTAGGTTGGTTAGTGCATCTAGCAACTGCCTATTCCAATGTGTTTATCTGTTGTTTACGACGTAACTATGTTGACTGCCCGTAAACCATAAATATATAGAATCTAGTTATTATGTTATATATTCTTAGTTATTTTAGACATATATCATGATCAAGTGACACCCCAAATGGCACCACTTGACCTTGTATGTCTGGTCTGAGCTTCCATGCACATGGAATTACACTAAGCACCGATTGACCCAGGAGAGAAAGTGTCCAACTGACGTTGCATGAACAGATTGATCATAATATTAATGCGTGTACATAAGCAAAAATCTATCACAAAATAAAAGTTTATCACATAAAGACTAACAGATAAAATATTATGTCACAGAAACAATGACTATAACACACAGAAGGAGTCATTTCCTATCACATTTCTTCGAAAATTAATCACATAAATCATGACTGTCACATAAAGAATGAGTCGTAATGACTATCTGATCATATGGAATACTTACAATCATCATAAACCGTTGATCGCATTGATCCTGAGATGACATGTTGTTTCTCATTGTTACCGTTGAAGGAAAAGAAAAACTACTTGTCAATGCTATCAATAATATTGAAGAAAATTGCCTACATTTCATCTTGTAAGATAAGCTGAGTATGTATTTGTGTAGTTTTGTTTGTTTATGGTACAATACATTTTGTTTTCAGAATGTTGGTACAAGAAAACCCAGAGTTCCTATTCTGAATCCCCACTAAATTTTGCTCTAAATATGCACCGCTTCCCAATATGTTGTAATATTAATGCCACAAACCCCATAAGAAAATCAAACAAGAGGTTCTCAATACTTAAAAAGGTGTATCAGTAAGATCTTTGAGGAGCTGGTAATTCTGGATGAGGGCAAGAGAGATGCATAGTTGGAGGGCCGCATAATCTTGGATTCCCTTCAAAGCTGGAGATGGTAAAATTTAGAAACTGGCCTCCGGATGGTACAGGTCCCTGAAGATCATTGTATGCACACTGAAAGAAGAGAGCAAATGCAAACTCTGGAAAGAACCAGGGATTTGACCAGATAGATGGTTGTGAGAGATATTTAATTTCTCTAAGTTGGTGAGGTTAGAAATCTGATCAGGGATGTTGCCAGAGAAGTTGTTAGAGCTCAAGTCAAGGACCTGGAGATTAGAGAGGGAGGAAAACAAGTCACTTGGGAGAAGACCAGTTAAGCCTCTTCCAGGAAGCCATAGACCGACAACGCGTTGATGACCATCATCTTGGCGGCAACTTATGCCTTCCCATGAGCAACAGTCAACAGAAGCAGACCAATTCAATGGTGGCGATGATACCTTGAAAGCCAAGGAAAAGCACAAGAGAGCTTCATGATCCACTTGGTGACAGGCAGCAGAGGCAAAGCAAGGTGGCAGCAGCACAAGGAAAACCCTCTGAGTGGCGAAGCCAGGATTTCATGTGTGTGGGGGCCTCTTACAAATTATAAAGAATCAAAAATTGAAACTCACAATACATACGAAAAATAGTATATATATATACATATATATATCACATATGTCAAGAATTATATTGCTTATTTGGTTGCAATCATAATTATCCTCAACAAAGGGATAGAAAAATACATTCTGAGCAAGAAAAATTGCAAGAGATAGACAAATAGTAGCGATTTAGCAAATATTTTTAAAGCTTTCCCCCCATTAAACCCAATAGAAAGAAAAAAATCAAAATTTCACAAACTAAAAAAAACCTTAGGTCCCTTCATGCATTCATATCATACATGAAAAAATGTTTTATGTAAAAATATTGATTAAGTATGAAAAATAGTTTTTCGGAATAATCATTTTCTCAAGATAATTTTTGGCGGCTTTTATTCCTTGCACATCAAATAAGAAAACTTGATTTTATGGGATTTTAGTATGAAGTATATATTGACTTAATGAGCCATCATTTTTAGCCTAAATCATATTTTGCACTAAAACCGATTTTTCATATTTTGATTTGGTGGGAATTTGATTTTCTAGTTTTTTTATTTGAATCCAAATATGGGGTACTTCCTTATTTACATTGTAAACTTAAGTAAATGGAGTAATATAAAAATAAATAAAAGTAAAAGGAGAAAGACATTTACTTAAATGTTGAAAATGGAAATAAGGTAATCTGTACATATCAAAACGTAAAGTATTTGAAATAATATACATATACAAATACATAACAGTATATTAATTTTAAAATATTAAAAAATTGAGTGGGGGCCCGTGACCACACTAGTCCCAGTGTGGCTCCGCCCTTGCCTCTGACCCAAGAAGAGAAGAAGCTCTGTGTTTTTGGTGTTTGGCATGGTGGTGTTCTTCGGACATGGAAGTTGGGGATCACAATGAACACCCATTGACTTAGACAGAGAGTTGACATGGACAGTATAACGCATCAAATAAGCATTTTTTTAAAATGAAAAAAATACAAGCGATAGTCTAAACTACAAGGAGGAGGGGGATTTTTCACACACACACTACAAGAGTGCCATGGGGATTCGAACTTGAGACCACCGGTCTACAAGTCAATGCCCTTTTTCACTGAGCTCGACCCCGTTGGCACATCAGATAAGCGTTTACTTTGAAGGCAAGGGGACAGTTGATGAATCCTGCTTTAGTTAGTAGTGGTTGCTTCACTTGCAAACTAGTCACAATAACATAATCTAATAGCCTATGAGGAAAATTAGGTTCTTCATGAAAAGGACTTTACTTCAGCAGAAAATTAGTTTTAGTGTTCAGAATTATTTTGATTTCATATAGACTACATGTTAACTGCGTGGTTGAAACACAAATTCAAATTCAAGTTCCTGACGATTTTAATTACCTCTAAAACATTTTCCATCCCCTTATTTTTCAAAGGGTTAAAATGTTCCAAAACACTGGTAATACATAGAACACTATTAAAATGTAAATAAAAAATAAAGATAAAATGAGAAGAAGAAAAAATTTGGTGAGTTTAAAACACATAAAAAATAATCGTTTATGTTCAACAAAAATTCTCTATAGATAAGACAAAAAATGTATGTTGACATACATGAGAGGCTATATTAATTAATAACAGTAGCATGAAATCCAGTATTAAATAGATGATAATAGTTTAACAAGAATTAAAAATGAATCATGATAACGAAATACTCTCCACTGAAAAAACCCTAATGAAACAGAGAAACCCTAACTAACGACGAATAAGAGCAATGATCACAGTAATGCCGACAATGAGCAGGGGTTGTATTATAAAATCAAGCTGAGTTCTCCTACGGGACTCTTGAAGAAGCAAACCATGCAATTCTTCTCGAGTCACAGCAATATCCCCTCCAGCCCTCATCCACGCAACAAAGTCATCATAATGAGATGGAAGTCCCCTAAGGACGTGACCAACATAATCACAATCTTCAACGGGATATCCAGCGGCGGCGAGCTCATTGGAAATTTCTTCAGCCAAATTTAGGTATTTCTTCATTGACTGCATCCATCCTTTCTTGAGGCTTTGCATGCGAGCCTTGAGCAATGAGATTTAGCGGCGGTAGTGAATCGAATCTCTAAGTTTAGCCACAGAGCTCTGGAGCTTGTGCAACCTAGGGTGTAGGGGAGTATGGATTTTGATAGAGTTGTAGTGATCACGGCCATGCATGTTTGGTCCTTCATAATCCAATCGGTATAAGCAGGATTTTCGTCCCTTTCTTCATTCGTCGCGAATTGTGGTGGACACTGCTCGACTCCTTCCATGATGTTGAACAAGTCCAAGTCGTAGGCCTTTAGAGTGCGGATGAACAAAGGTTTCCAGAGAAAATAGTTGGTTCTGGTGAGTAGGACCGGCATCAGGTCGGCAATGCGTTCGGTCTCTTTGAGAGGTTCAGCCATGATCGATAGGATTGATCTATAAAACAATAAATTTTATTATTCATTCATGTGAAGTAATAAATCATAACCAAAAAAGAGAACAAAACAAAACCATGGGAATTTCATAGATAATAAATCGGTGGGGGGTTTTCCTCTCTCCTCAACTAAAGTTGGAAATGTAGAGTTAAACTCAAAATCTAAACACAGGTGAGAAGAGGTGCTGGAAAGCGTAATTTGTATATTGATAAAGTTGAACTTAAATAGAACGTTACATCATCAAACTATGCTAAATTCAAGGACATGACTCCTACTAACTTAATCCATTACTGACACTACTAACAAACTGCTCCACTACTGGGAGACTCCTAAAGACTTGGTAAACATAACAACGTGCAACATGACTTCCTACATAATAGGATAATCAGTTTATTTAATTAAAACAACTGCTGTAACTAGATAAAATCTTAACACCCTCCCTTAAACTAAATGTTCCTTGAACAATCAGTTTAGAGAGAAACCTTCAACATGCACTATAGCTTCTGTCTTCAAGCAATATCCTTCACAGAGCAAACTCCTAACAATCTCCTTAGCTTCGAGAACACCGGTAATTTAAGAGGCTTGGTTAGAATATCAGCTACCTGATCTTCACTTATGCAGTAGATTAAATCAATTGTTCCATCCTTTGTGAGGTCGCGCAGGAAATGGTAGCGAACATCAATGTGTTTGCTTCTGCCATGTAAAACTGGATTCTTGGACAACTTGATTGCTGAACTATTATCACAATAGATAGGAGTTGGACCATCTTGCAAACCACGAAATTCTTCAAGTATCCTTCTCAACTAAATAGCTTGACAGCCGCAGGCTGCTGCAGCAATAAACTCAGCTTCGGTGGTTGATAGAGTGACAATCTGTTGTTTTTTGGATGACCATGAAATAGCTCCTGCTCCCATTATGAATGCATAACCTGAGGTGCTTCTCCTATCATCTGGGTCTCCTGCATAGTCACTATCAGTGAAGCCGAACAAACCTGATTTAGCTCCTTTCTTGTATAATATTCCAAAATCGATTGTGCCCTTTAGGTAACGAAAAATTCTTTTTGCTGTCGCCAAATGAGGCACTTCTGGACACTCCATATATCTGCTAATGAGACTCACTGCGTGTTGTATGTCTGGCCTAGTTGCTGTTAGGTACATCAGACTTCCTACAATCTGTTTGTAGAGAGTTTGATCAACCTTCTTCTCCCCAGAATTCTTCACTAGTTTCAAACCAATTTCAGTTGGCGTACAAACTGAATTGCAATCCTTCATCTCAAACCTGTCTAAGATCTCTTGAACATATTTCTTCTGTGAAATAAATATTCCGGCACTAGATTGTACTACTTCTATACCCAGAAAATAGTGCATCAATCCAAGATCAGACATATCAAACTCATGCATCATGGATTTCTTAAAATCATTAAACATGGCCACATCATTACCTGTATAGATCAGATCATCCACATACAAGCACACAATGAGTATTTGCCCTTCCTCTCCAGATTTTGTAAAGAGTGTATGCTCATATGGACATTTTCGAAATCCTTCTCTTGCAAAATATGACTCTATGCGGCTGTACCAGGCTCTGGGAGCTTGCTTCAGCCCATATAAAGCTTTTTTAAGCCTGTAAACTTGTCTTTCCTTCCCTGGCTGAACATAACCTGCTGGCTGCTCAACATAAACCTGTTCTTGCAACTCACCATGTAAAAACGCAGACTTCACATCCAGCTGGAAGATAGGCCATGAGTTATGTGCCGCCATTGAAATCACCAGTCGGATTGTGTCATGCCTTGCCACTGGCGCAAACACTTCTGTGTAGTCAACGCCGTACTCTTGCTTGTAACCTTTTGCCACCAAGCGTGCTTTGTGCTTATGAATCTCACCCTTCTCATTCAGCTTTGTCTTAAAGACCCATTTGACACCAATCGTCTTGTGCCCTTGTGGAAGCTCTGTCAACTCCCAAGTATTGTTCTTCTCAATAGATTTGATTTCCTCATCCATGGCTTTCTGCCACTTTGGTTCTCTTACGGCATCAGAAAATAACATAGGATCAGAATCTGCAAACAAAGCAAAGTGAACAAGTGGATCATCATCACTTCCTTCACTTCCACTAACGGAATCAAACACCCATTCAGAATCATCCATGCAGGTCGCTTCCTTAAACGTTGGGGTCGTGCACTAGATGAACTTGCAGTCTGAGCTCCAATTGGCGGAACAACTAGTGCTGGAACAACTGAAGAAGTTGGTGCTGGAACAACTGACGAAGTTGATGCCGGAATGCACTGTTGTGGTTGCTGCTGTTCCAGTGGTTGCTATTCCAGGTTGTCATCAAAATTGACTGGAATGTTCTCCTGCTGCTGAGAAACATCATCACTCCAATTCCATGTCTTCTCTTCATCAAATACAACATCTCGGCTAATAATAATCTTTTTGGACACAGGATTGAATAACTTATACGCCTTGGAAACTTCACTTATGCCAAGAAAGACACATTTTTCACCTTTGTCATCAAGCTTCTTCCTTTTCTCGTCTGGAATACGTGCATATGCAATGCAGCCAAAAACTTTGAAGTAACCAACTGCAAGTTTACGGCCGCTCCATGCCTCTTCAGGTGTCAAATCCCGAACAGCAAAAGTTGGACTCCTGTTCAGTATGTGAATGCTCCAGTTTACAGCTTCCGGCCAGAAACTCTTTGGAATGCAACTCTTTGTCTGCATACTGCGTACCATATTTAAAATGGTACGATTCTTCCTCTCCGCCACACCGTTCTGCTGTGGTGTATAAGTTGCCTTAAGCTGTCGGCGAACGCCATGTATAGCACAGAAATTTTCAAAGGCTTTTGAATTGTATTCTCCACCACGATCAGTTCGAAGAACCTTGATCGTCTTCTCTATCTCATTCTCAGCAGCTGCCTTAAAATGTTTGAATGCATTTAAGGCTTCTGATTTCTCCTGTAAGAAATAAACCCATGTTTTTCTGCTGTAATCATCAATGAACGTTATAAAGTACCTTTTTCCGGCGTTGGAAGCTGGAGTTATTGGCCCACAAATATCTGAATGGACCAGCGCAAGAGGTCTTCTAGCCCGCCATGCTTTTCCCTTCGGAAAGGTTTCCCTATGTTGTTTTCCAGCAACACAAACTTCACAAACTTCACTTGGACAGGTTATTTGAGGAAGGCCAGTCACCATCTCCTTATCATGTAGCGTCTTTAAACCTCTAAAATTCAGATGACCATAGCGTAAATGCCACAGCCACGCTGGATCATTGACCTTGGCAGAGAAACATGTAGGACCATCACTTTGAATATGTAATGGAAACATTCGATTTGTCGTCATGTAAGCCTTAGCAATTAAGCCCCTCTTTTGATCATGAATCTGACAAGCTCCTCCTATAATCTTGATCTCATATCCCTTTTCATGCAGTTGTCCCAAGCTCAGCAAATTGCTCTTCAAACTCGGAACAAAGAAAACACTAGAGATAGTATGGACAGTATTATCTTTAGCCCAAATTTTGATATCTCCTTTTCCCAAAACAGAAACTTTGCTGTCATCTCCAAATCTCACTGTAGTTGTGAAACTTTCATCTAAGGTAGAGAAAATTGACTTTTCTCCACACATGTGATTATTGCAACCTGTATCCAAGTACCACACATTCTTTTGTGGTTTTTCCATGGTTTGACACACCATTAGAATAGCCCAGTCAGCTTCTTTCTCTTTCTCTGCAAAATTCGCCCTTGCACCCTTTGCTTTATTCATATTTGTGTAACATTCAGATCTGTAATGACCATAATTGCCACACCTGAAACACTCGACATTTGATTTGTCGACATTTGAATCATGATTGCTTGAATGCCTTCGGCCTCTGCTGCTGTTGCCTCCAGAATTATAATAGCCTCTACTGCTACTGCTGGAATCATGAGTGTCTTTGCTGCCGGAATCATCATTGAATTTGTTCCCATCTCTGCTACCTCGACCTCTTCCATGGCTGCCTCCTCTACCACGTCCTCGACCACTACCACCACGACCTCTTGCTGCCGGAGAATCACTATTTGTTGAAACTTTCAAGGCATGTTCCTCAGATGTACTCCGATTGATCTTCTGCTCATGTACAAGCAAGGAACTCTGCAGCTCATCAATTGAAAGCTGCTCAACATCGTTTGACTCCTCAATGGAGCACACAACGTAATCAAACTTTGTAGTCATAGATCGCAGGACCTTTTCTACGATGGTCACGTCTTCCATCTTCTCGCCATGGATACTCATCTTGTTTGCAATTGCCATTGCTTTTGAAAAATAATCATTGACAGACTCTCCTTGTTTCATCTGAAGAGTCTCAAAATCTTTCCTCAGTGCTTGCAGCATTGAACGCTTCACCTTTGTTGAGCCTTGGTACTTCTTCTTCATGGAATCCCAAATTTGCTTGGAAGTATCTTTTTGGAGAATGGTCTCCAAAATGGAACGATCAATAGCTTGGAATAAGTAATTTTTCGCCTTCAGATCTTTCAGCTTGGATTCATCCAATTTCTTTTGTTGTAGCTCCGTCAACACCACTCCACTTTCCGGCTCTACAATACCGGTTTCCACGAGAGTCCAGTATTCTTTAGACCTCAGGAAATTCTCCATCAACATGCTCCAATGATCATAATGACCATCAAAGCGTGGTATGGCTGGCTGCACATAGTTGTCTGTAACCTTGTCAGACGCCATAGAAACTTACTGCCGTAAGTGCAATAATAGCTTACTGCTTTTGTGGGAACTTTTACGTCAGGCCCCAGTGGGAAGCTCTGATACCAGATGTAGAGTTAAACTCAAAATCTAAACACAGGTGAGAAGAGGTGCTGGAAAGCGTAATTTGTATATTGATAAAGTTGAACTTAAATAGAACGTTACATCATCAGACTATGCTAAATTCAAGGACATGACTCCTACTAACTTAATCTATTACTGACACTACTAACAAACTGCTCCACTACTGGGAGACTCCTAAAGACTTGGTAAACATAACAACGTGCAACATGACTTCCTACATAATAGGATAATCAGTTTATTTAATTAAAACAACTGCTGTAACTAGATAAAATCTTAATAGGAAAAGATTAGAAACACATAGTTTCAACTTTGATAATTAGAGAAAAAACCAAAAGAAATAAACTACATGGAAGAGAAAAATAGAGAAAACCTGAAACTGCCGTGAGAAAGAATCTCTCTGTGCTCTTCACCCTCTAGCCAATATCTGTTGGCGTCTGCCTTTTCAACATTTTTTTTTCTAGTGTATGTTTCTTAAGGAGTCCTTAATTGCTTACATTTATAATTGCATACATCTATCATCTATATATATAAAGCAAAAGGCAGAGAATGGTGAAACATTCAAAATACCAAAAAATGCCCTTGGTTAATGCAAACATTAAGAATTGAAATTATTAATTAAATGAGGATAATATGGTAAATTCACACTTTTTCATATTAAATTTTTTTTAAATTAAAAGAAAAATCAGATAATGGATCCTCTTTTTATGGAACACAACTACCCATTATCTTTTTTAATTCTAAAATAACTTTTTTTAAATAAAAAAAAGGCCTCTGGCAAGCGCGGAAGCGCATGCATAGAGTCTAGTTTATATATAATTCCCGTATTCTTATGCAACTATAATTCCTATATTCTGAGCAAATTATTTGCTATTTAGATTTCACAAACGTTTTAACCTATTAGACCCGGCCCATAGTGTTTGGGCTTTTCTCCTCATTTTTAATAAATCTGATTCACCGCAAGTGCCGAGAACCTAGAAGTTTCTAAAGTCCAAATTGAATAGATGTGACAAAATTGAAATACTAAACACCTTTGTCCTAGAGAGAGTTGACATGGACTATTAGATTATTCACGTTAATTCCCTATTGGTTCCTTCCCAATTCTCTATTGTTACATTACATGTACTTCCCACAATGCTTAAATATTGTGGATTTTAGCAGAATACATTTTTGTTTTGGCAAGTGGATGTTATATCAGGTTAGTTTAATCTAAAACGCTTCTCAATTTTCTGTGAAATTCACATGTGGAGAGTAATTTGATTAGATATTTATCTCTAAAACATTTGTTCATCTCCACACGGTTCAGAATCTAATCTATATCCCTTTCTTTTGGCAAAGACAAATGCAAAGCCGTTTATTGATATGTGATGAACTCCCATACATGGATCAAAATGTTGGCACATCAAAACCTACATATCAGGTTCATACACATAAACTTAATTAGTTACTTCCTACGCCTGCCAATTATCGGAATTTTTTTATCATCCATGCTAAAACCAATACCAAAGCCAATGCCAAAGAAGATTCCAAAGATGAGTGCAATAAGAATCGTCTGTGTCTTAGATCTCTGAGTAACTTCAAGTACTTGTGGAGGACTTTGAGGGCTTTGATGGCTTTGATGGCAAGAGCGCTTGGGAGTTGGAGGGCCACATAAGCCTGGATTTCCTTCAAAGCTGGAGATGGTAAAAGTATCAAACTGGCCTCCGGAAGGTATAAGTCCCTGAAGATCATTGTATTCCACACTGAAGGAAGACAGGAAATGCAGACCTTTAAGAGAAGCAGGGATTTTGCCAGATAGTTGGTTATAAGAAAGATCCAATTTCTCTAAATTGGTGAGGTTAGAAATCTGATCCGGGATGCTGCCAGAGAAGTTGTTGTGACTCAGGTCCAGCACATGAATAAACTTCAGTTGGCCAATCTCAATGGGGATACTGCCATTAAGGCTGTTGTTACTCAGATATATGGCTGGAGGGAGGTTGGACAGTTGATTGTACTGCAGATCAGTAGCATTATTATTGGGCTTCATAAATACTGGCAACTCTAAATAACTTCTGTCCACCTTATCACTGGCCTCTTTCGATGTCAAAACTGGCATCCCACAGAGGTCATTATGAAATCCGCCTTGAAGGAGGTTATTGGACAAATCAATGTAGAAAAGGTTGGGCAGACTAGCCAACCAACCGGGTAGAGAACCAGTTATAAGATTAAATGACAGGTCCAAGACTTGAAGATTTTTAAGCTTGCCTAGCCAGGTGGGTACTTGACCTGTGAATCGGCAACCCCCCAGAGCAAAAACCCGAAGATTCTGGAATCCATCTGGGTCTCCTAGGCTTTCATCATCTGGCACAGGCTCAAACATAAAATTCTTGGACAGGACCAGAGTGGTCAGGTTCTTGCAACCCTTTAGAATCCTAAAAGCCCCAGTGGCATTTGTCAGGTTGTTGGTAGAGATGGAGAGGAAAGCCAAGGATTCTAATGCAACTTTTTCACGTGATATCTGTCCTGTGAGCTGGTTATTGGCCAATCTAATAGCTGTTAATGACTTGCAAGAGTAGAGGCTTTTGGGTAACTCACCGGTGAAGTTGTTGTTGCCAAGGTCCAGAGTGGTGAGGCGTTGGAGAGGGGAGAAGTTGAAGGAAGAGAGGTCTCCAGTCAATTTGTTGACCCTCAAATTCAAAGCGGACAGCTTTGTACTGTTGGCGAGAGATAGAGGTAAGGGACCTGTGAGATTGTTGATGTGGAGCAGCAGATTTTCCAACCTGGAAAGGTTACCAATTTGGCTTGGGATTGGCCCAGAGAACTGGTTTGAAAAGAGCTCCAGGGTCTGGAGATTGGTGAGGTTCATGATACCATCATTGATGGGTCCTGTAAGACTATTGACAGGCAGAGAGAGCTGTCGGAGATCAGCAAGGTTGAAAATTTGATCAGGGAGAGAACCAGAGAGGCTATTGAAGCCTGCACGGAAAACTTGGAGCTTGGAACATAATCCGATTCCAGGAGGAATTGTGTCATTGAGTTTATTGTAGGACAAGTCCAAGAAGGTAAGGGATGTGTGGTTGCTATCATTGTCAATGGGTATTGACCCGGAAAAGCTGTTGTTGCTGACATTGAAAATAGACACCGATGGGACAAGGATCGAAGATGGGATTTTTCCATTGAAGAAATTGCTAGACAAGTTCAGAACCTGAAGCTGACTGATTTTATTTGAAGGGGGTGGTAGGTGGTCGATGAGACGATTGAAGCTCAAGTCAATGACTTGGAGACTAGAGAGAGAGGAAAACAAATCATCAGGGAGAGAACCCAGGAGAGAATTGTGGGAAAGATTGAGGTGGGTGAGATGGGTGAGGCTTGTGATAGATGGATGGATGACACCAGTTAAGCCTCTCCTAGGCAGCCATAGCCTGATGACATGTTGATCATGATCATAATCTTGGTGGTGGCAACTTATTCCTTCCCATGAGCAACAGTCAGAGGAAGCAGACCAATTCAATGGCGGCGATACTTTAAAATCCAATGACAAGAGAGATTCACTGTCCACTCTGTTACAGGCAGAGGCTCCAAAGCAGGGCAGCAGAATCAGAAGAAATAATTGCCCCCAAAAGAGAAGAAACTGTGTTCTTGGTCTTTGGCTCGGTGTTCCTGTGAGCTCCTCCTTCTCGTCCTTGGTGGTCTCTTTGTTTTCTTTCATGGCGTTAATCAGCCCCTGATGGAATCATAATCATTGGTACGTACCAATCTATATGTATCACATAAGCGCTTACTTTGAGAGCTTAGACTTGTTCTAAATTCCTCCTATTTATCTGACGTCTGAATCCCACTAAATCCATAAACTAGGTTGGTTAGTGCATCTAGCAACTGCCTATTCCAATGTGTTTATCTGTTGTTTACGACGTAACTATGTTGACTGCCCGTAAACCATAAATATATAGAATCTAGTTATTATGTTATATATTCTTAGTTATTTTAGACATATATCATGATCAAGTGACACCCCAAATGGCACCACTTGACCTTGTATGTCTGGTCTGAGCTTCCATGCACATGGAATTACACTAAGCACCGATTGACCCAGGAGAGAAAGTGTCCAACTGACGTTGCATGAACAGATTGATCATAATATTAATGCGTGTACATAAGCAAAAATCTATCACAAAATAAAAGTTTATCACATAAAGACTAACAGATAAAATATTATGTCACAGAAACAATGACTATAACACACAGAAGGAGTCATTTCCTATCACATTTCTTCGAAAATTAATCACATAAATCATGACTGTCACATAAAGAATGAGTCGTAATGACTATCTGATCATATGGAATACTTACAATCATCATAAACCGTTGATCGCATTGATCCTGAGATGACATGTTGTTTCTCATTGTTACCGTTGAAGGAAAAGAAAAACTACTTGTCAATGCTATCAATAATATTGAAGAAAATTGCCTACATTTCATCTTGTAAGATAAGCTGAGTATGTATTTGTGTAGTTTTGTTTGTTTATGGTACAATACATTTTGTTTTCAGAATGTTGGTACAAGAAAACCCAGAGTTCCTATTCTGAATCCCCACTAAATTTTGCTCTAAATATGCACCGCTTCCCAATATGTTGTAATATTAATGCCACAAACCCCATAAGAAAATCAAACAAGAGGTTCTCAATACTTAAAAAGGTGTATCAGTAAGATCTTTGAGGAGCTGGTAATTCTGGATGAGGGCAAGAGAGATGCATAGTTGGAGGGCCGCATAATCTTGGATTCCCTTCAAAGCTGGAGATGGTAAAATTTAGAAACTGGCCTCCGGATGGTACAGGTCCCTGAAGATCATTGTATGCACACTGAAAGAAGAGAGCAAATGCAAACTCTGGAAAGAACCAGGGATTTGACCAGATAGATGGTTGTGAGAGATATTTAATTTCTCTAAGTTGGTGAGGTTAGAAATCTGATCAGGGATGTTGCCAGAGAAGTTGTTAGAGCTCAAGTCAAGGACCTGGAGATTAGAGAGGGAGGAAAACAAGTCACTTGGGAGAAGACCAGTTAAGCCTCTTCCAGGAAGCCATAGACCGACAACGCGTTGATGACCATCATCTTGGCGGCAACTTATGCCTTCCCATGAGCAACAG
This sequence comes from Prunus avium, assembly GCF_965620075.1. NCBI lineage: Eukaryota > Viridiplantae > Streptophyta > Magnoliopsida > Rosales > Rosaceae > Prunus > Prunus avium. The sequence goes on from NC_142286.1 coordinate 1,851,284, forward strand.
TCAACAGAAGCAGACCAATTCAATGGTGGCGATGATACCTTGAAAGCCAAGGAAAAGCACAAGAGAGCTTCATGATCCACTTGGTGACAGGCAGCAGAGGCAAAGCAAGGTGGCAGCAGCACAAGGAAAACCCATTGACCCAAGAAGAGAAGAAGCTCTGTGTTTTTTGGTGTTTGGCATGGTGGTGTTCTTTGGACATGGAAGTTGGGGATCACAATGAACACCCATTGACCTAGACAGAGAGTTGACATGGACAGTATAACGCATCAAATAAGCATTTTTTTAAATGAAAAAAATACAAGCTGAGTTAGACCCCATTGTCACATCAGATAAGCGTTTACTTTGAAGGCAAGGGAACAGTTGATGAATCCTGCTTTAGTTAGTAGTTGCTGCTTAACTTGCAAACTAGTCACAATAACATAATCGAATAGCCTATGAGGAAAATTAGGTTCTTCATGAATTATCTATTGGTGCCTTTCCTATCTTACCTAACATTTGAGAGTTAGATTAAACCTGGTCTTGTATACCTGAAAAGGACTTTACTTCAGCAGAAAATTAGTTTTAGGGGGTGTATTCAATTGGGATTTTAAAAGATTATTTTAAGATGAATAAGTCATGTGGTATTCAATTAAGACTTTTAAATAATCTAAACAAATCTTGTGGTATTCCATTAAGATTATTAGGATTTTTAAATGATGGTGTCGAAATCTAGCGGTATTCAATTAAGACTTTAAATAAGTAACAAAAAGTCTTATGGTATTCAAAACCGTGCTAATTTCAAAGGATTTTTTAAAGTGTGAGATTGTGTGAGATTTTTTAGTAGGAGGTATAAATACCAAGCCCTATCTCAAATCCTATCCTAACCCATCAGACTTTTCACGTGAGATTTTAAAAAAAAAAATTTATTTCCTCACCTTGACCTCCACCCAAGCGGTTGGGCACTGCGTATAAACCATGGCAACCAAACCACCACTAACGACCACTGGGTATAACCGTATAAGAAATGTTCTTTCCTCACCTTTCCTCACATGAAGACCAAAACCACCTTCAAAACAAGAGCTACCAGCTGTTGGGGTAAGCTTCTAACATGTGGGCCTTCACACATCTATATGACAAAGCTGGATGGCTCGGTAAAAATTGCCCACCATCTGTTCGACACAAACCCCCAATGTAGCTTCTGTTTAGATTAGTTACTAGAAAGTCGTTAATAGAATTCTTGTTGTGGAAGAGGTTGGCATTCAAATGCAACTCGTGTATTTGGGATGGTGGTGGTCTGGACCCAAATGCGATGGTGATGCAAGCAAAGGCTTGGTTGGCTGAATTCATCAAATGTAAACTTCAGCTCATAAATTCTGTTTATGAGGAGATCACTAATGAAGAAAAGAAAGAAATTGGTTTGGAATAAATCCCAAATGGTATTTCATTATGGTTTACGATTACACAGAATTTCTGGTTCCACAAGAAATGAAACCTGCACCATGATTTGACACACTCTTTTGACCCAAAACCACCTAAATCTCAAACAATACGACTACCTAAATCACAAAGATTAACAACCAGAATCAAAATGCTCCACTAACAGTAAAACATCAAATATCCCGTCAAGACAAAGAAACATTGCCAAGACTTCAAAAATTCTCAAGGGAGGTAGGTGTCTTGATCCCCATCACCATGTTAACAGTCATCCCTCATTTCCCGTCAATACACAAATGAGAGTGTGTGTGGTGGCTGTGGGAGGGTATGCTGCCGAGAGTGAAGGTTGGCTTTGTGGGTGTCGGGATGGTGAAGAGATAGAAACAATATTATAGCATCTCATTTTTAAGGGTCTATTTTTTCTAAAAGAAATATTATGTCGATCCCAGAAGAAATTTATGTGGTCCTTCCAAATCTTATAAATCTTGTAATAGAAATCTTTAAAATCATAAGTAAAAAATCTTGATTGTATAAATCCATTAAAAAAATCCTATTAGTGTTCAGAATTATTTTGATTTCATATAGACTACATGTTAACTGCGTGGTTGAAACACAAATTCAAATTCAAGTTCCTGACGATTTTAATTACCTCTAAAACATTTCCACATAGTGATCAAAATCTTTCCATCCCTTTATTTTTCAAAGGGTTAAAATGTTCCAAAACACTGGTAATACATAGAACACTATTAAAATGTAAATAAAAAATAAAGAAAAAAATGAGAAGAAAAAAAATTTGGTGAGTTTAAAACACATAAAAAATAATCGTTTATGTTCAACAAAAATTTTCTATATATAGATAAGACAAATATATTAATTAATAACAGTAGCATGAAATCCCATATTAAATAGATGATAATAGTTTAACAAGAATTAAAAATGAATCATGATAACGAAAATACTCTCCACTGAAAAAACCCTAATGAAACAGAGAAACCCTAACTAACGACGAATAAGAGCAATGATCACAGTAATGCAGACAATGAGCAGGGGCTGTATTATAAAATCAAGCTGAGTTCTCCTACGGGACTCTTGAAGAAGCAAACCATGCAATTCTTCTCGAGTCACAGCAATATCCCCTCCAGCCCTCATCCACGCAACAAAGTCATCATAATGAGATGGAAGTCCCCTAAGGACGTGACCAACATAATCGCAATCTTCAAGGGGATATCCGGCGGCGGCGAGCTCATTGGAAATTTCTTCAGCCAAATTTAGGTATTTCTCCATTGACTGCATCCATCCTTTCTTGAGGCTTTGCATGCGAGCCTTGAGACGCAAGCAATGAGATTTAGCGGCGGTAGTGAATCGAATCTCTAAGTTTAGCCACAGAGCTCTGGAGCTTGTGCAACCTAGGGTGTAGGGGAGTATGGATTTTGATAGAGTTGTAGTGATCACGGCCATGCATGTTTGGTCCTTCATAATCCAATCGGTATAGGCGGGATTTTCGTCCCTTTCTTCATTCGTCGCAAATTGTGGTGGACACTGCTCGACTCCTTCCATGATGTTGAACAAGTCCAAGTCGTAGGCCTTTAGAGTGCGGATGAACAAAGGTTTCCAGAGAAAATAGTTGGTTCTGGTGAGTAGGACCGGCACCAGGTCGGCAATGCGTTCGGTCTCTTTGAGAGGTTCAGCCATGATCGATAGGATTGATCTATAAAACAATAAATTTTATTATTCATTCATGTGAATTAATAAATCATAACCAAAAAAGAGAACAAAACAAAACCATGGGAATTTCATAGATAATAAATCAGTGGGGGGTTTTCCTCTCTCCTCAACTAAAGTTGGAAAAGATTAGAAACACATAGTTTCAACTTTGATAATTAGAGAAAAAACCAAAAGAAATAAACGACATGGAAGAGAAGAATAGAGAAAACCTGAAAATGCCGTGAGAAAGAATCTCTCTGTGCTCTTCACCCTCTAGCCAATATTTGTTGGGGTCTGCCTTTTCAACCTTTTTTTTTTTATAGTGTAGGTTTCTTAAGGAGTCCTTAATTGCATACATCTATATAATTCTTATGTTTCTGGTCTTTCACTTATAATTCCCGTATTCTTATATTCCGAGCAAATTATTTGCTATTTAGATTTCACAAACGTTTTAACCTATTAGACCCGGCCCTCAGTGTTTGGGCTTTTCTCCTCATTTTTCATAAATCTGATTCACCGCACGTGTCGAGAACCTAGAAATTTCTAAAGCCCAAATTGAAATAGATGTGAAAAAATTGAAATACTAAACACCTTTGACCTAGAGAGAGTTGACATGGACTATTAGATTATTCACGTTAATTCTCTATTGGTTCCTTCCCAATTCCTTATTGTTACATTACATGTACTTCCCACAATGCTTAAATATTGTGGATTTTAGCAGAATAAATTTTTGTTCTGGCAAGCGGATGTTATATCAGGTTAGTTTAATCTAAAACGCTTCCCAATTTTCTGTGAAATTCACATGTGGAGAGTAATTTGATTAGATATTTATCTCTAAAACATTTGTTAATCTCCACACGGTTCAAAATCTAATCTATCCCTTTCTTTTGGCAAAGACAAATGCAAAGCAATTTATTGATATGTGATGAACTCCCCTACATGGATCAAAACCTACATATCAGGTCTATACACATAAACTTATTTAGTTACTTCCTACGCCTGCCAATTATTGGAATTCTTTTATCACCCATGCTAAAACCAATACCAAAGCCAATGCCAAAGAAGATCCCAAAGATGAGTGCAATAAGAATCCTCTGTGTCTTAGATCTCTGAGTAACTTCAAGTACTTGTGGAGGGCTTTGAGGGCTTTGATGGCAAGAGCGCTTGGGAGTTGGAGGGCCACATAATCCTGGATTTCCTTCAAAGCTGGAGGTGGAATAGGTATCAAACTGACCTCCACCCGATGGTATAAGTCCCTGAAGATCATTGTAAGCCACAATGAAGGAAGACAGGAAATGCAGACTTTTGAGTGAAGAAGGAATTTCACCAGATAGATGGTTATAGGAGAGATCCAATCTCTCTAAGTTGGCGAGGTAAGAAATCTGATTGGGGATGCTGCCAGAGAAGTTGTTGTGACTAAGGTCCAACACATGAATAAACTTCAATCGGCCAATCTCAACGGGGATATTGCCACTAAGGCTGTTGTTACCCACATATATGGCTGGAGGAAGGTTCGAGACCCGTTTGTACAGTTGACTAGTACCATCCTTGAGCAGCACAAAGATCGGCAACTCAAGATAACTTATGTTCAGCTGATCACTGGCCTTTTTCGATGTAAAAACTGGCATCTGGCAGAGCTCTTTAGGGAATCCTCCTGTAAGGAGGTTATTGGATAAGTTTATGTAAAAAAGGTTGGGCAGACTACCTAACCAACTCGGAATTGAACCAGTTATACGGTTAAATATCAGGTCCAAGACTTGAAGATTTCGAAGATTGGCTAGCCAGGTGGGTAGTTGACCTGTCAGTTGGCAACCACCCAAACCAAGAACCTTAAGATTTTGGAATCCATCTGGGTCTATTATGCTATCATCACCTGGCACAGGTTCAAACAGGAAATTCGCGGAGAGGACCAGGGTGGTGAGATTTTTGCAACCCATCAGAATCCTGAAAGCCCCAGTTGCATTTGTTAGGTTGTTTCTAGAGATGGAGAGGAAAGCCAGGGATTCAAGTGCCACTATTTCAGGTGATATCTGCCCTTGGAGCTGATTACCAGCCAATCTAATTGCTTTTAATGACTTGCACGAGTAAAGGCTTCGTGGTAACTTGCCCGTGAAGTTGTTGAAGCCGAGATCGACTGTGGTGAGGAGTTGGAGCTTAGAGAAATTGAAAGCAGAGAGGTCTCCATTGAAGCTGTTGAACCGCAAAATTAAGGTGGATAGATTTGTGCAGTACATGAGAGATGGAGGTAAGGGACCTGTGAGGTTGTTGCTGTGGACCAATAAATTTTCCAAGCTGGAAAGGTTACCGATACAGCTGGGAATTGGCCCAGAGAATTGGTTGGAGAAGAGCTCTAGGATCTTGAGGTTGGCCAGGGGCATGATGCCATTACTGATGGGTCCAGAGAGTTGATTGACAGGTACGGAGAGCTGCTGGAGATTAGCAGCATCATAAATGTCATCTGGGAGAGATCCCGAAAGGTCATTGAAGCCTGCTCGGAAGACTTGGAGCTTGGAACACGCCCCGAGTCCAGGGGGAATCTGGCCAGTGAATTCGTTGAACGATAAGTCCAAGAAACTGAGGGAATTAAAATTGCTATCATTTGTACAGAACAAAGAGATGGGTATAGGGCCAGAAAATCTGTTGTTGCTGACATTGAAAGTGGTGAGAGATCCTGCAGCCACAGCTGGGACAAGGAATGAAGACGGGATTGTGCCATTGAAGAAATTGCTGGACAAGTCCACAATCTGTAGCATGCTGAGGGTTCCCATCACGGAGGGTGGCAATTGGCTGACCAGATGGTTATAGCTCAAGTCGAGGACCAGGATGTGATAGAAGGAGGAAAACAAGTCATTTGGGAGAGGACCTGATAGAAAATTGTGGGAGAGATTGAGATGCGTAAGATGAGTGAGGTTGGTGATAGATGGAGGGATAACACCAGTTAAGCCTCTCCCAGGCAGCCATAGACGCACCACGCGTTGATCATCTTGGTTGCAAAGTATTCCATCCCAAAGGCAACAGTCAGTGGAACCAGACCAATTCAATGGCGATGATACTTTGAAAGCCAAGGACAAGAGGGAGTCATGGTCCACTTGGTTGCAGGCAGAGGAAAAGTAAGGCAGCAGGAGAAGCCATTGACCCAGAAGGACAAGAAGCGGTTTTCTTGATCTTTGGCCTGGTGTTACTGGGACCTCCTTCTCATCCTTGGAAGAGGTGGCTTTATTGTCTTTTCTCTTAATCATCACCATTCCTATGGAAGTTTTATCTGTTTGGCCTTCTGGTTTGAGTTTCCATGTACATGAAATACTTGGGTATTGCAGTAAATACCCATTGACCTGGAGAGAAGGGGACAGAATCCACACGCAATGCATGAACAGACTGATCCTAATCAACAAGCTTTTACGGACATAAGAAACTACTCTCTCACATTAAAATTACTTTCATTACAGAGAACTTGAAAAACACATAATAAAAAAATCTATCGCATAGCGTCTAGAACTAGAAATTACGTTTCTTAGGAAACTTCTCACATAAACGTGACTATCACATAACCAAATGGCAAACACATAAAAAATATCACATAAGCATTTACTTTCTGGGCAGGCAGACCAAAAGCATGAGGGTGTGGAAGAGTTCTCTATCTGTCGCTATCTAGCATCAGAAATAGAAATTTGTGTGTAACTATTAGACTGAGAAGAAGCTGAGGGAAGATCTGGGTGCTTTATAAGAGAAGTAATAAATTTCTCCAAGAAAAGTACTTACCTTTTAGCTTCATTTGATGCTGAACCCAATAACACTTCCAATAATCATGATTCATGACCAAAAAGGAAAAACAAAATATAGAAACTACGATTTTTCCCCTTAAACTAGAAATTATTTCATATAAATTAGTAGGGTTTATTCCTCAACTAATTATTCATGTGAAGTAAGAATGATAACATGAAAAAAAATCATGGGAATTTCATAAATAATCTAATTAACTACAATTGATTTCAGAAGGGGGGTTTAATCCTCCTCTAGAAAAGTTTATAAAAGATTAGAAAAACACATGATTGAGAATGTCAAGAGAAACCATCAGAAAAACACCTATTTGTTACTGCCGTTAGAATCTCTCTATGCTCTTCTCTCTCTAGCCAACTCTTTCTTGGTCAGCTTTCAATCCTAAAGTGTCAGATTTATAATACTGTTTACTTTATTGTCAAAGCTAAGATTTAGAGATCCTCAACCAACACCTGACTAGTTGTATGCAGCTATATTAATTCCTCTGTTTCTCGCATTCTTTCTCTATTAAAATTAAGCTGCCTTAGTTCACCCAAAAAAAATATAAGCTGCCTCATATATTATTTGTTATATTGAAACTTTTTCACGCGGTTCACAGTCCCTCTCTAACACCCTTTTCTTCTACTGACCAAAGTTTATTAAATTTAAATCAATACCCCTTTTCTTTTTTTCTTTTTTGATGGTAAAAGTGCTTTTTGTTTTCTCATGTCATATGATGAATTTCCATGCATTTGGATCAAAATGTTTTTATTTCAAAACCTGTTGTTTCAGGTTTAAATACATACTTTCTGCACCTACCAACTAATGGAATTTTCTTAGCATCAATTCTAAAACCAATGCCAAAACTGATGCCAAAAGAGATCACAAAGATGACTGCAACAAGCAGCTTCTTCCTGTTATATCTCTGCGTAGCTGGATATACTGGTGGAAGGCTTTGAAGCCTTTGAGGGCAAGAGCGGTTCAGAGTTGGAGGGCCACATAGGCCCGGATTTCCTTCAAAGCTGGAGGTCGTAAAAGTATCAAATTGGCTTCCAGTTGGTACAAGTCCCTGAAGATCATTGTATGCCACACTAAAGGAAGAAAGGAAATGCAGACCTTTGAGAGAAGCAGGGATTTCACCAGATAGATGGTTATGGGAGAGATCCAATCTCTCTAAGTTGGTGAGGTTAGAAATCTGATCCGGAATGCTGCCAGAGAAGTTGTTATGACTAAGATCCAACACATGAATAAACTTCAATTGGCCAATCTCAATGGGGATCTTGCCACTAAGGTTGTTGCTACCCAGATATATGGTCGGAGGCAGGTTGGAGAGCTGCTTGTATTTCTGATTATTCGCGTTGCTGGACATGACAAAGATAGGCAACTCTAGATAACCTCTTTCCACTTGATCACCAGCCTCTTTTGATGTCAAAACTGGCAACGCACAGAGCATATTTGGAAGTCCTCCTGTAAGCAGGTTATGGGACAAATCCATGTAGAAAAGGTTGGGCAGACTACCCAACCAAGTGGGAATAGAACCAGTTATAAGGTTAAATGCCAGGTCCAAGACTTGAAGATTTTTTAGATTGGCTAGCCAGGTGGGCAGTTGACCTTTGAATTGGCAACCCTCCAGAGTAAGAAGCTGAAGATTGTGGAATCCATCTGGGTCTGTTACGTTGTCATAATCTGGTATAGTTTCAAACCCAAAGTTCTTGCCAAGGGTCAGAGTGGTCAGATTCTTGCAACCCATGAGAATCCTAAGAGCCCCAGTAACATTTGTTAGGTTGTTCGAAGAGAAGGAGAGATAAGCCAGGGATTTTAGTGCAACTATTTCAGGCAATATTTGCCCTCTGAGCTGATTACCGGCCAATCTAATAGCTGTAAGTGATTTGCAAGAGTAGAGGCTCTGTGGTAACTCACCCGTGAAGTTGTTGTTGCCGAGGTCCAATGTGGTGAGATGATGAAGAGTAGAGAAATTGAAGGCAGAGAGATCTCCAGTTAAGTTGTTGAACCTCAAATTCAAGATGGATAGATTTTTACAGTTTGTGAGTGATGGAGGTAAGGGACCTGTGTGGTTGTTGGAGTAGAGAAGCAAGCTTTCCAATCTGGAAAGCGCACCAATATGGCTGGGGATTGGTCTAGAGAATTGGTTCGAGGCGAGCCATAGGATCTTTAGATTTTTCAGGCGCGTGATGCTATTATTGATGACTCCCGAGAGAAGATTGAAAGGCAGAGAGAGCTCCTGGAGACTAGTAGCGTCGTAAATGTCATCCGGGAGAGATCCTGAGAGGTAATTGAAGCCTGTTCGGAAGACTTGGAGCTTGAAACATGCCCCAAGTCCGGAGGGAACTACGCCAGTGAACTTGTTGAAGGACAAGTCCAAAATGGTGAGGGAAGTGTGATTGTTTCCATTGCTGCAAAAAACAGAGAGGGGTATAGGACCAGTAAAGCTGTTGTAGCTGACATTGAAAGTGGTGAGGGTGCCTGCAGATACAGCGGAGACAATGAATGAAGATGGGATTGTGCCATTGAATGAATTGCTGGACAAGTCAACCGTCTGAAGTGCAGTGGTTTGGCTGGAGGAGGATGATAACTGGCCGACGAGATGGTTGAAGCTTAAGTCAAGGACCCGGAGGCGATGAAGCGAGGAAAACAAGTCATCTGGGAGAGGACCTGAGAGGGAATTCCGGGAGAGATTGAGATGGGTGAGATAGGTGAGGTTGGTGATATACGGAGATATGACACCACTTAAGCCTCTCCCAGGAAGTGATGCACGGATGATGCGTTGATCATCTAGGTTGCAAACTATTCCTTCCCAAAGGCAACAGTCAATGGAAGCAGACCAATTCAATGGTGGTGATGAAGATACCTTAGAAGCCAAGGACAACAGAGCTTTGTGATCCACTTGGTCACAGGCAGCAGAGGCAAAGGAAGGCAGCAACACAAGGAAAAACCATTGACCCAAAAAGAGAAGAAGCTGTGTTTTTGGTCCTTGGCATGGTGTTGTTGGCACCTCCTCCTTCTTCTCCTTGGAGGAGGTTGCTTTATTGTTTTTCATCTTAATGATCTCCATCCATATGCAACCATCAGTACCAATCTGTACATATAATTGTAATTATTTGACCATGTAGCTCTGGTGTGAGCTTCTGTGAACATGGAAGTACTTGGACACTACTCAGTAAACAGCCATTTGACCTAGAGAGCAGGAGAGACTCTCCAAGACATAAGCCAAAAATCAAGCACATAAAAAATGACTTTCATCACATAAAAAATGACTACCACACCTAAAGCATGACTAACACATAATAAATCTATCACAGCAGCATTTTATTTACTCGATGTCTTTGTCCTATTGACCAATTGTGATAACTCCAAAGACAGAAACTCAGTAGTTGGTACTTGGTAATTTAAAAAATTAAAAATTAAAAAAAGAATCCAATACATCTTCTAGCTTGGAAAATGGTACATTTTAAAATAAGCCCTTAAAATAATTAAATATCTCTAGGAAAAGTACCAGTATTTGCAGATGAGGAGGGAAATGGCTCAACAACCATCGTTTAGCTTGATATGCCGAACCCAATACAACTTCAAATGGGTGTCCCCAAAATCTGAGCTCTTTTCACCCTGAAATTCATCAGACCATATACAACCGTTTACAACCAAAGACCTTCATGCTCTTCTCTACTATAAGAGACCAAACACAAACCCAATTTAATTTGCACGTAGCAAACTTCAAAACCAAGCTTCTTTTTATTTTTTTCTTGCACCATTACCAAGTGCTATAAATACCAAATTCTGCCCAACTTTTATTGAAGGTATGATTTTAATTTTCATATGAAACTGAGTAACTATGCGAGAGAAACTGACAATAAATTGAGTAATTTTTGCGTATGAAGCAAATGGAGCTTACCAAACTTGATTGTGGGCAGCCACCTATTTTTGTGTTTCCAAAAGCTCTGGAAATGGTGGATGCTCTTGCAACAAAACCCATTTGAATAGCTTGACTTCTGGAAGTAGCTGCTATTCACTGAAGAAGAGCCAGAGGAGAAGATAAAATTGACTGATTATCCCGTAGGCCCAAATGAAGGTTAAGAAGCATATGGGCGTTAATGACCCAGTGCAGGGATAGGTCGGCCCAGCCCATTTCTCGGGCTTCTCGTTTATGAGACATTGCTGGAAGGGGAGTAGAAAGAAAAGAAAAAACTTAGATGATTGACAAAAACAATTTTTTTAAGTACAAGTGATAGTCTAAATTATACGGCCCACAGGGACAGGGGTTTCTCATACACACACTATCACAGTGTCATGGGGGTTCAAATCAGAGACTATTAGTCTACAAGTCAAGGTCATTTTCCACTATGGTAGACCCCATGGGGGATTGCCAATTTTTTAAAAAAACAATATCTCAAGTGGAGACACAAATTAATCATTTAAAGTATGATATTGTAAGAGAGCTTTTTCAAGGCCAACAGGGTCTAACCCAATGGAAAAAGACCTTAACTTGTAGATAAGATATCTCAGGTTCAAACCCCCATAGCATCATTTGTATGTGTGAGAAATCCCTCTCCCTTCTAGTTTAGACTTTACTTGTACTAAAAAAATCTCTCCCTTCTAGTTTAGACTTTACTTGTACTAAAAAAAATAAAAAATAAAAGAGAGAGAGAGAGAGAGAGAGAGAGAGAGTTTTTTCAAGAAGGATTTATATTAACTTATTAAGTACTAGTTAAGAAATGGAACACGATCTGGGGTTGAAGAAATCTGGGGGGTGAAGAAATTGGGAGGAAGGGGGAAGAAATCTGGGGGAGAGAGAGAATTTGGGTAGGGTTTTTAATTTTTTTAAGGCCAGAAGTCACTTTTGGTCCCTGTAGTTTGGCACTTCAACCACTTTTAACCTTGTAGTTTCAATTCCGTCAATTTTGCCATTGTAGTTTCATATTTGTAGCAATTCAAGGACATGTTAATATTCTCGTCAATTTCTTTAACGATGCAAGGGGCAATTTCGTCAACCCAAAACCCTTGAGCGTAAAAGCTTGTATGAAATTCTTCCTATTTCATATTAGGGCTCGAAATTCAACCACTAATCCCAATTTTTGAAAAACCCTAAACCCATATGACCAATTTCAAGCCCTAATATGACATTAGGGGAGTTTCATACGAGCTTTTATGCTCAAGGATTTTGGGTTGACAAAATTGCCCCTTGCATCATCAAAGAAATTGACAAGAATACTAACTTGTCCTTGAATTGCTACATATGGAGTATTGCCTATGAAGTCAACCGGAGTATTAATGAGCTTTTGTACAATTTCCTCCCCAAGTACAGAGCAAAGTTTATCAATGCCCCACCAACCCTCCTTGAAGAAACTAGAAACAGGACAGTGTAGCTCAATTACTTGAGAATCTCCGGTGTAGATCAGCACCATATAGAATACCTGTCTTTTGCGTTTTCTTTTATTTTTATTATTAGTTTGATAAAAATAACAAATAAAGCTCATCACATTCCATGTTGTCTCTAATATAATAAGCTAATAAAAAACAACATACTGGTATATCTCTTCTCCCACCGCACAGATCTAGGTTGTAACTCCAGTTTGCCAACTCGTTAGCCACACTGTTTCCTTCTCTGTAGATATGAAGTAGATTGTAATTATCAAAATGCTTCAAGAGAGTACAGCAAGCATTAATCAGGGGCCAAGCCATCAATGTTTTTGACTAGGTGGACGACCACAGCAGCATCCATTTCAACATTAAGATGGGTTATACCTTTAACATCAATGTTTTTGCTTTCTTTGGATTTTTTTTTTTTTTGGTCAACGCTTTCTTTGGATGGTATTATTGATTATTTTTGTTTTTGTTTTTTGTAAAAGGAGGGGCAAAGGCCCAGCAACAGAGAGACTACAAAAGGAGAAGACGTGGTCTGGAGGTGCCAGTGGCATCAGCAGCCAGACTATCTCTTTTGTCAGATTTCTCTCGTGGAATTATTTCCCACGCCACATCACCACCAGCTAGATCATTAGCAAAACGATAAAATAAGACCCACCTAGCTCTGTTCCAAGTTCTGAAACTGTCAGTAGGAAACTTACAAGACCTCTGGTCAATAACTTGCAAATTATTACTACGCCAAATCTCATATTTTATTAACCTTGGGATCCTACCATACGTGCTTAAATCATAATAAACAGCACACTATCAAGATTAATAAATTAATTGTGGATTTTACAAAGCGACAATCATCGACACGCAAGTGTGTTAGCTTAGCATTGCTTTTATAAGCACGAGTCTAATATATCTAATTTCACCTCAAAATCGAATTGGAATGATCACTCAAATACGATTCTATTTCATGAATGCCATGCTAGAATAAAAGAACCATCCAACCATATAGCAGCTGGCTTGTCTAAAAAAATATTAAAGAACAAACAAGAAAAAATTAAGCAATTAATAAATTTAACAAAGAACGTGTCATGAATAAAACATTACCACTGTTTCTGTTAATTGAGCGGATTGAAGATTTGGAAATGGTTAGAGGCTTCATGGTCCCATTACCACTGTTAGCTTCCAATTTGTGTAGCATCGGATACATATATATAATTCTGGTACATCATCAAAACCAAAGGGTTGTCATTACCACTATTTTTTTTATAAAAAAAACTTTTTGTATATTTTTTTTAATGTAACAAAAATGAAAAAGTAGGGGAAGGAATCATGTTTTGGGAATGATTACAAAAAAAAAAAAAGCTGTAACAAGGATGAAAAAGTAGTGGAAGGAATCATGTTTTGGAATGATTACCCAAGACTCATCATTAAACTGGTTAGTAAGAATGAAGCAAGACAAAGAAGCTGGTGAAGGAAGTGACGGAGAGAAGGAATCATGTTTTGGAATGATTACCCAAGACTCATCATTAATGGTTAGTAAGAATGAAGCAAGACAAAGGAGCTGGTGAAGGAAGTGACGGAGAGAAAGGCAAAGAAGCTGGTGAAGGAAGCCATGAAAGAAATTGTTTGAAATTGAATAGACTAGCAATGGCGGACCCAGAATTATACGTAGGGGTAGGCTAATTTTTTTTTTTGGGGTAAAGTATAAGCCCTTGTTTGTTACAATTTTATTTTATTTTATAAGCACTCAGTATATTTTCTTCATCATATTTAGAACTTTTTGTTATTATATGACATTTGAAACAGAAACAATGTTGAAATTATTGATAATATTGTTGAAATATTTGGAAGTAATTGAAGGGAAACAAAGAAAGAAAAAAGAACAAATATTTAGAAGGAATTAAAGTAAAACAAGGAAGTAAAAATAAAATAAAAACATCACCTATTGTTGGGCAGTGCACCCGACAAAATAAAAACACATCCCATCCCAACACATATCTCCACCTTTCTTTTTTATTCTATTTCTTCTTCTCTCTCTTTCTTTCCATTTGTTTAATCTCTCCCTCTCTTTTTTTTTTTATTCTTTTTCCTCTTCTCTCTCTCTCTCTCTTTCTTTGTTCTTTTTCCTTCTTCCTCTCTTCTTCTTTTCTTTCTTCTCTCTCCGTCTGCTCTATTTCTCTGTTCTTTCTTCTTGTAGCCATATGATTTTTTGTCCATGGCGGGCTGATTTCTTTGATTGGTCTAGATTGAGCCTACACAATAAGCCTAATCTCAAAATTCAGCACTATGCTAGAGCACATGCTAGCCTATACGTGGTCCGTCCTTGTAGACTAGGAAGTGGGCACCAACTATAAACTCCAATACTACTACTCTTGTGAAGGTTTCTATTTCAATGCATCACTATTATTTTTATGTCTTAATTTGATTTTAGTTTTTTTCTTCTTCATATAAATGGAGTAACAGATATATGATGTAATTTGTTTCTCAGATGAATAAAGAATGGCTGCAATTTAACAGGTTGACCATATATAACTTGAAAGAGTATTAGGTTTTCAGTACTATTAACTTTATCTTTTTTTATTAAATAAAACTTTATTATAGATTTTCAGATGAATACAGAAAGGGAGCACGACAGTTTGTCAATGTGGCACAAAGACATGTGGGAAACTTAGATATTATAGTATGCCCTTGTTTGGAATGCAGAAACCTACAACATCACCACTTTAATTTAGTGTATGAACACTTGGTCATAAAAGGCATGGATCCTGCGTACACCACTTGGGTTTTTCATGGTGAAAGTCCAAGTAATAATGTTCAATATGAAGATGTGGAAATGCCTGAGGCATATAGGTTGTACCATGACTTTTATTTTCAAAATGATGAAGTTGAGGGGTACCCTTGTGAAAGTAAAGAGGCAGAAATTGAAAATTTTGTTAGAGAAGTTGAAACTCCTTTGTTTCCTGGTTGTACTAAGTATACAAAGATGTCAGCAATTGTTGCTTTGTTGAAGTATAAAGCAACACATAGTCTTACAGATAATGCTTTTGATGAAATGCTTCAAATTTTTGGTGATATGCTACCAGAAAATAACACACTTCCTGGTTCATTATATACAACCAAAAAGATATTTAAGGCATTTGAACTCGGATATGAGAAGATACATGCATGCGTGAATGATTGTTGTCTATTTAGAAATGATCTTGAGATGGTAGAGGAATGTCCTACATGTGGTTCTTCGAGATGGAAAGTGAATCAACGCAATTCTAAAATTGAAAAGGGAATCCCTGCAAAAGTATTGCGTTACTTTCCAATAGTACCACGATTGAGGAGGATGTATGCAATAACTGAGACTGCTGAACAATTAAGGTGGCACTCAACACATAAAAGTCAAGATGGTAAGATGAGACATCCTGTTGATTCCTTGGCATGGGATAGGATAAACAAGAAGTGGCCTTCTTTTGGATTAGACCCTCGAAATATTAGATTTGGCCTTTGTACTGATGGTTTTAACCCTTTTCAAGATCTTAGTTCTAGATATAGTTGCTGGCCAGTTATCTTGGTTATATATAATTTGCCTCCTTGGTTATGCATGTCTAAGGAGAGTTTGATGTTGACTTTACTAATCCCAGGTCCAAAACAGCCAGGTAATGACATAGACATTTATTTGGCACCACTTATAGATGATTTAAAAGATCTATGGAATAATGGGGTGAAGGTGTATGATGCATTTAGTAAGGAGATGTTCAACCTAAAATCTGTTTTGATGTGGACAGTAAATGACTTTCTAGCTTATGGAAACCTATCCGGATGGTCTACCAAAGGAAGGTTTGCATGTCCAGTTTGTCGTAAAGACACATGTGCTGATTGGTTGACACATAGTCATAAATTTTCATACATGGGTCATAGAAGATTTCTTGCTATGAATCATCCATATCGCAAGAAAATGAGTTGGTTTAATGGACATCATGAAGATAGGAGTAGACCAAAGATTTCTACAGGTGAAGAAATTTATCTTGAAGTTGATAGCATTATGACTGACTGGGGGAAAAAGAACAAGAATGGAAGAAAGAACAAACAAAGAAAAGACAACAAGGGAAAAAAAGAAACCAAGGAAAAGAAGGAAAAAAATACGAAGAGGAAGAGGAATCAAATGAAAGATGCAAATTTTTCTGATCTTATATGGAAGAAGAAATCAATATTTTTTGAGCTGCCATATTGGAAGGTATGTTATAAATGATAGTATTAGTAGTTAGTGTCTATTGTTTCTATTTAATTTCTTTTTTTTTCCCCATCGTACTACTACAAAACTGGTCAAAAGGTACGGTCATAAGAGCACAAATACAAAATTGTGCTGTCTTTACTAACATTAAACATAAATAAATTATATTTGTGCTCTTTTCATATAAAACACAAATAAATGTGCCAAATATGTTGATATAGAGCACAATTTTATATTGAACACAGTTAATCGTGCTCAATTGGTTGTGTAAATTGATTTGCGTGCTATCTGACAAGTTTTTAATAAAAATAAATGATTTAATTTTGATAGACACAAACAATTGTGTCTTAATTAAGACAAAAAAAGTCAGCAATAGTTACCATTTTCAATAATTGACTAATAAATATACAGTAGTTGAATAGTATATATATACGTACAACTGGTCTTCGAAGGAGAGCGGTAAGAAGGAGAGCGGGAAGAAGGAGAAGAAGGAAGAGAAGAGAGAGGGATGGAAAAAAAAGAAAGAAAAAAGCGGGATATGGGAGACGCGCAAAAGAGGAAGAAGAGGAAAAAATTGCAGAGTGACAGAGGAAGAAGCAGGAAAAAAGGAAAGAGAGAGAGAGAGAAGAAGAAGAAGGAAAATAAAAATAAAAAGAGAGGGAGAGATGGAAAGTGACGGAAGGAAGAAGAAGATGGGAAAAAAATTTAAAAAAAATGAAGGCTTTGGGAGAGATGAGATATGGGGAGAATAAAAAAATTTAAAAGAAAGAAAAAGAAGGGTTGGTTTGGGCGCATCTGAATGCAAATGCATGCTCTCACTTTTTTTATTTTATAATATTTATTATTTAGAGTACTAATTACACAGAGGGAAGGGAAAAGAGCCTTGGTCAGTGAGAAAGATTCCATCTATATATTTTTATTAAATTGCCATTGTAAATATTTTATTATGGGAAAGATTATCCTCTTATATTTTATTACATTATTACTATTTATGTGTCAGTTATAACAAAATTTATTATATTTAAATCATTAAATACAAATAATGGTGATTAATTTGGTTAAGAGCATTGACCAACCATAATTGTCACCAAAATAATTAGTTACTTAAAAAAATGTGACTATTGCTTTCATTTTTTGTAGTGTAATCTGACCGATGTGACAACATGAGACACAAAACCAATATTTGTGCCCAATGTATATATTTTTGACATAAATCGTGCTGAATATATATTTTTGTTACTTATATCGTGCCCAATAATTTACATGTAATAAATTATTTTTTTATTCATTTAAAAACCCCACGCCTTTCATAAAGAAAAAGTAAATAAATAACCCCTAAACAAAAAAATGAAAGGAACAATTTGTGTCTGGCTGCTGAGAATAGGGTGAGGAAGGAACAATTTGAATTTGTTTATTTGGTCATTTGTGCACTTTTGAACCTTTGTACTATGTTTTCCTTGATGTGAACAGTGTTTTGACTACTATTGCAATGGCTACTATAACACCATATTGCTTATTGATTTACAGAATCTACTTCTACGTCATAATTTGGA
Organism: Prunus avium; assembly: GCF_965620075.1. Classification (NCBI taxonomy): domain Eukaryota; kingdom Viridiplantae; phylum Streptophyta; class Magnoliopsida; order Rosales; family Rosaceae; genus Prunus; species Prunus avium. The sequence goes on from NC_142286.1 coordinate 1,869,302, forward strand.
TGTCATGGATGTAGAGAAGAATATTTGTGAGAGTATTATTGGAACACTTTTACTTATGAAGGGAAAATCTAAGGACGGCATCAAATCTCGTAAAGACTTGGAAAATATGGGGATTAGAAAAGATTTGCACCCCAAAAAAACAGGAAAGCGTTTTTATCTATCTGCAGCACCTCACACTCTATCAAAGAAAGAGAAGGAAACTTTTTGTTGGAGGCTTGCCAATTTAAAACTACCTGATGGTTATGGTTCAAATATTGGAAATTGTATATCCTTGGAAGATAGTAAGATATTTGGCCTCAAGTCCCATGATTATCACATGCTAATGCAGCAATTGTTGTCGGTGGCATTGAGGGGCCTTTTACCTAAAGGTCCAAGGACTGCAATTTTTCGGTTGTGTGCATTCTTTAATGAGTTATGCCAAAGAGTTGTAGATAGAAACAAACTAGAAAAATTGGAGGAAGACATTGTACAGACATTGTGCATGTTAGAAAGGTTCTTTCCTCCTTCTTTCTTTGATGTAATGGTGCATTTGACAATCCACCTAGGACGGGAAGCTCGTCTATGCGGACCGGTTCAATATCGTTGGATGTATCCATTTGAGAGGTAGTTTTCAATTTATCAAAACTAAACTTGAAATGAAATTTGTTTCAATTCTAACTCATTGATATTTTAGGTATATGAAAGTGTTGAAAGGATATGTTATGAATCGTGCACGACCATAAGGGTGTATGGCTGAACGCTACCTAGCTGAAGAGTGTGCTTTGCTATGTAGCAGGTATATAAAGCAAGCTGATGATATAGGCTCCAGGAAGGCGCGCAATGAAGAGTTTGAAAATGATTTACTGATGGAAGGGCGTCCAATATCTCAAGGAAAACAAATAATTCTTACAAATGAGATGTTACAAAGTGCTCATCGCCAAGTGTTGTTCAATATGGTAGAAGTGCAGCCATATATAGAGTAAGTTTTTGTAACCTTTTTACTAATTTGCAACTTGCATGGAAGTGACATTTCAAAAAATTCCTAACACATTACTTACTATGTTAGGATGAACTTAGGCACTCAAGTAGACATCTATTAAAGAATGAAACTTTATTACAGAAAAAGCACGTGGAGTCATTTAGCACATGGTTGGATGCTAAGGTATTAAGAGATCTTATCATAATTAATGGATTTTGAATTTTATGTAATTGACACTTATATCTAAAACATGCTTACATTTTGGACAGATTAGGGCAGAGAAGATGGTCCACAATGTGTCAAATACTTTAAAGTGGCTTGCACGTGAGCCTAGTCGCTATGGAATTTCATATTCTGGTTTTATTATCAATGGTCTTCGGTTTCACACTAAAGAATCTGAGAAATCTCGTCAAAACAGCGGTGTTTCACTTGAAGCAACAACTATTTGTGTATCTAGTGCAAGAGACCATACACCAGTCACAGGGAAAGTAGCTTATTATGGGGTTTTGAGAGAAGTCATAGTCTTGTCATATCATGAATTTTATATTGCTTTATTCAAGTGTGATTGGGCAAGCATTGTGAATGGCATCAAACTAAATGATGGATTTACCTTAGTTAACCTCCACGAAGGACAAAGTCAGTTTGAAAGGGATCCTTTCATTTTAGCATCACAAGCTAAACAAGTTTTTTATTCTAGGGAGGATGAGACATCTAGTTGGTATGTTGTCATGAAAGCACCTCCCAAAGGATTTCAAGATTTGGAGATATCCGACGAGATGGAAAGTGGCACATCTACCCCATTTGATGTATTAGAACTTGATTATGATGATGATGATGAGAATGAACAATATGTGCGAATGGACGTCGATGGAATGTTTTTTGATGAGTAGTGTAATAAATCATCTAACATTGGATGTGAAAGGATAATATTAAATATATGTCTTCGCTTGGTGTATTTAACATCCTCTCTTTAAAGAGTGGTGATTTTTTAAATTTCAATGCCAGTTGATAGTATATAGGGATAATATGTCACTACATAGCTAAATCATGTACTTATTGTTTTCTAGGTTGGTTGCTGTCAAAGTCTTTTGACAATTATATCACAAGATGTCTGGTGGTGAGGTGAGACTAATTTTATTTTATTTTACTTTTCTTCAAAGTGAATAATACTTGGTACTAATTTTATTTATGTATTTGTGCTGTGAAGTCTTCTAAGATTGTTGTGAAGAGAACAAAACAAATCAAGGCAGCATTGGTTATTGCAACTGAACGTAGAAGTTCGGGAGTTCATATATGTAATGAGAGGATGAATAACAAAGAGAAACAACCAAGAGGTACACAACAAGATAATTCGCAGCAGAAAACTACAATGAGAGGACAGCGTGAAAATGAGGTTAGAACATCTAATTTGAGGTCCAATTTTTCATCTACTCTACCAGCCACTGATGTAGAAGAGCAACCAGCACAAGTTGAAAATGTTGCACAAATCAAAGAACAAAAAAAGAAGCGAGGTCCTACTAGAAGGCAGTTATTCCCCTAGGCAAAAAATCACGGTTAGAAATTAGTTTCAATCTCGGGGGACAACTATGTGGTCCAAATTCAGAGTCTTTTGCCTCATTTCTTGGGGTCTTAACCCGAGCGCATGTGCCTGTTGTTATGTCAAGTTGGAAGGACCTTAAAGAAAAAAACAAGGATGAGCTTTGGTCATTAATTCAGGTTTGCTTTTTTTTTTTCTTAATTATATACCAAACTGTTATTCGACCTGTTCTCTACTTGGAAAATGAACTGCTATTGTATTTGAAAATACAGCAAAACTACATAGTGGGAGATGAGCATAAAAACTTTACTTTTAGGATGATGGGAAAATATTGGAGACAATTTAAATCAAAAATAACAACAGCAATTTGTGAAGCAAGTAAAAGAAAGCATAAGGCACGTGCCATTGCCCTTGTTAAGCCAGACAATGTAAAGTCAAAGGAAGATTGGGACAAATTTGTCAAAGAAAGACTTGGAGCAGAATTTCAAGTAAGTATTTCTTTCTTAGCAATAATTATACTTTCAGGTATTCTTATCACACTACTAAAAAAACAAAGACTAGCTACTGCTTTGAATTTGTGTGTATTATTAATTTTAGATACAATTAATAGCCCCCTTTAAGCATAATTTAGATACATTTCTTAAGTTTAACTGTCCCTTCATAATTTTCTTTTTAGCATTTTCCAACGGCTTCTTCCTTTTGATTTGAATTCATTAATTTTTTCAATTTGTGATGTCCAAGTATCCATTAATTGGTGTTGTCCACTGGTTTCTTCTTTTTGCTTTGAATCAATTTTTTGCCTTTCAATTTGTGAGGTCCAATGGTATATAAGAGGATTCATAAACATGGTTACATTTCAACAAAAAACCATTTTCACTAAGCAATCCCATGGATGAATCACACATAATCTTTAATAGGCATGGTGGGAGAATTAGTCTCCAAAAAAAATTCACAAGGCACTTTAATGAATTTGTATCTAAATAATTAGTGGCTAGTAGCCACATTTCTAGTAGTGTCAATTTCTAACTTTTTTTTGCCACTGATGTAACTATTTGTCTCTTGCAGAAACTAAGTGAAAAATTTAGAGCAATGAGAAAGCAGCAAAAGTACACACATACAATGAGTCGAAAAGGTTATGCCCGTATGGAGTATGACATGGTATGATTACTAAGCATACGACCAAATATTTAGTTTAATTTTTTTTTTCAAGTAGATACCTAATTTGTTCTCATGTAGAAATTAAATCATCCAAATCCTGAAGAAATAAATAGAGTGACATTGTGGACAAAAGCGCATGAGAGAAAGGATGGTACACCAATTAACAAAGTTGTTAGCAACATATTGGTAAGACACCAAATGGAAATTTCAAATTAATATTATTTGTCTGTGTGACTTTAGTCAGTTGAAGCTGCTGGGTTTATTTTGTTGAAGTTGATGAGGTTTGGTTATGATGCATTAATTTTTATAAGAATATTTATTTCTGCGTTAGTGATATTAGTTTATTAAGCTTATGTGAATCTATGATAATTAATGGTCATTCTCCATCAAGCAACTGTCTACCAAAATCAACATCAATGGACCATCTTGCTAATCTAGTCCTGTAGTGAACTTGTGATATTCATAAAAAAGAGTAAGAAGTGTAAAAGGGAGATATAGATATAACTGGCGATATAGATATAACTGGCCAAAAGAAAAGGGTTAAGAGAGAATTTGCCATGGAAATTAAGAAGTGTATAGGGCGGTAAAGCAGAAATTCCCAACATCTCATTTCTCCCCTTTCTGCAGGCTTTCATTGAGATCAGGATTCTCATGGAGCCATGCATATGCATGTGGATGGATTATGTGAGCATATAAAACTTACTTAAGATCCAAGTGATCTTATAGACCCTTTTTAGAGATGGACCGGAATAGTTTCAATGGCTGCAAAATTGAAGTCCCCACTACAAAAAAATTGCTCATAGGACACTATTTTCTTTTGTGCTCTTTGAGCTTTAAAGGCACAAATATTTGTGTTTACTGTCAGTAGCCATGGTGCACCCACATTTTAAATGTCGGTCTCCTCTATAGGAGTTTCCATTGATTATAGAGCACAATTTTGTGATTCATGGCCAAAGTATTGAGCACGAATAGTCTCTATATGTGCTTTTATAATGACAAGTTGATTAGACGTTTTTACAGCTTCCACAAAAATTCTGAAATCGTGCTCAATAGTCTTAAATTTTGTAATATGTGTGGGGTATTTTAGTAAAGGCTTCTTCTCAGGCATTTGTTCCAACATGTTCTCTGCATAAAACAACAAATCCATCAATTAATTTCAAAAACTTCCAAAATCATATAGAAATTTGGAAGAATTAAAAGGAAATTCTGGAAGAGTAAAGAAGAAGCCACATTCGATCTCTCAGCTACCAAATAAAAAATTAGACAAAATTTTATATAATTATAAAGGATAAGCTATGAAACCCAATGAAATCAGAATGGTTGAATGAGAGGAAAGATGAGATGGTGGTGGGGTTTACCAGTACAGATGATAGATCTTTGGAGGAGAGGAGTGAGTTATAAATCTGGAGGTTCAGGTCTAGGTGTCCAGTTTAAAAACTGTGTTCTATGTACACAAAATTGGCACAATTATTTGTGTTTTATGTGAAAAGAGCACATATAAGACTTATTAGTGCTTAATGTTAGGAAGAGGGGCACAATACTGTATTTGTGTTCTTATGTTCATGCTTGTTGACCAGTTTTGTAGTAGTGCCCGTAACCATGGTAATGCCCTTCTTCATAGCAGCCTTACTTCTCTGATATAATTCGGGCACTTTTTATTTAATTTGTGCCATCTTTCTTAAAATTTGGAAATCGAACTGCAATCTAAGATGGGGAAGAAGAGAAATCGAAACAGAGGCCATGCACACCTTGCTGCATTTACAGATCAATGAAGATTGCGTTTATAAATTGTCCATGTTCATATTCTTTAGAGTTAAAGTTAAGGACATGACTATTGAAGAAGAGATTGACATCCCTCATTTTCGCATATTGAAAAGGAAAAGTTCCTGAGGTAGGGATACAAGAATATGGCTTCTTCTGTCACGGATGACATGATCAACAATTGAGAAGAAGTCATGACAATAACAAGTAGTAGATCTTCTGCACATCTACAACTGGAGACAGCAAAACAAGTGCTAGTGAGGAAACCTAATGTTAGATGGTCATGAAATGTACATTTACTATATAAAGTTTCACATACAAGGATCACAGTGCAAAACCACCAGTTATATATAAATGCTTAGGCATATGCACATAGAATCACATGAAGTAAAAGGTCTTGAATCAAAACCCGTGACTTATATCTGTTTGTTTTATATGTTATAGAAAGATATAAAGACGTGCAATGAGTCGAAAGAGAATCCACCATCGAGAAATTCTATATGAGATGATGCTATAGCAAGAGTTATAGGACCTGAAAGTCGTGGCCGAGTTCGAGGGCTTGGGTTTGGTGCAACACCCTCTAGAGTAGATGCAGTAATTCAAGGCAGCGGACGAGTGAAGGAACTTGAGTCCGTAGTGAAATCTCAATCTCAAAGGATGGAGCTAATTGAAGCCAAACTTGAAGCATTTATTAAAATGTCTCAAGAGGTATACAACTCTTAAAATAATTTACGAAGCATTTATTCATATAGTTATTTATTAAATCACAAAAAAAAAAAATTCAAGCTTCTCTTTAATTGTTTACAGCCTCACAATAAGAATGTGGAGGATATGATAAGTGCACATGCATGTACTCAAGTAAGTATATATTTTTCATGATAATTATAGCATGATTTAGTAAACTGTGAGATAGCTTATAATTTCTAAATTATTGTCCTCTTCCATTGTATTTCATATAGTCACAACAAGGAAGCCGTCATAATGTACAAGATAAAAGTTACAATGTGAATTCAAGATGTGGTCAAAGTAGCAATCTTGAGTATGGAAGATGCCAACTCTTACACTGGTACAATTTTGAGCTGGAGCAAGTTGTAGCTGAGGGACATATTGCCTCAACAGACCCAAGTGTTAAAGTTCATCATATGCCTCTTGGACGCGATTGTTGGAAGGTTTGGGTTGATGAAGTGCTTGATGAACAACTTAACTTGTATAGGCCCACAGATGAAGCACGAAGACTTGGTGAAGCTTTAGGCAGTACTGTTGCATGGCCAAAAAGCTGTATAAAATTGCTTCACTAAGGTATTTTTCAATTTACTTTGACATTGAACATTCAAAGTTTCTATATAACATAATAATCCCTTTTTTGCTACATATGTTATTTTTTCAGGTGCTTAGACTATGTTTGACAATGCTTCCAAATTGCAATACTCACCATTTTGATAAGGATTTTGAGGTGCAACTAACCAAGTTTCTAAAGCATGTTTCAGCAAGATCTGAGTGCAATCAATCATGTTTTTAGATTATTTTGACAAGGATTTTGAACTGTAATTATATGCATAGAACAATCATTTTGCACAATTAGAATAATTGGGATGAATATAACTTTGTAATATGTATGGAACTCCTTATTTATCTTTTGAATGAAAGCTTTGTATTCTGGGATGCCTTATGAATGTGAAGTAAGTAAATATTTATGTTTATCATAGAGCTTCTATTTATAGATAAATTATACTTTTATCAGGTAATTTTGATAATTATTTTAAAAAAAACATATATATTTGATATAACAACGCGCATTGCTTGTTGTCAAAACATAAACAACAACGAGCACAGACATGTTGTCATAATATTATAAGACGACACGCTCGGCACGTTGTTGTCAATCGCTCCTACAACGTGCGCGTGTTGTGGTTAATGTTGTTTACAACAAGCGCCAAAATAAACGACGACGTTCAACGCGTGTTGTCGAAAGCCCTACACCTTTTAACGAGATCGGCTTCAACAATGTGCGCCGCATGTTGTCAATATGTTTTCACAACGCACATTGCGCGTTGTGAAATGACTTTTTTCTTGTAGTGGCGGAAGTTGGACAGCTCCTTGTACTACTGATTGGTAGCATTGTTGGGCTTCACAAAAAGAGGCAACTCTAGAAAACTTTCCTGCACCTTATGATCACCGGTCTCTTTCGAGGTCAAAGCCGGCATCCCACAAAGCTCAGTGGGAAATCCTCCTTCAAAAAGGTTATTGGACAAGTCCATGTAGAAAAGATTAGGCAGAGAACCCAACCAACCGGGAATCGAACCGGTTATGAGGTTGTATGAGAGGTCCAAGGCTTGAAGATTTTTAAGCTTGGCAAGCCAGGAGGGTACTTGACCTGTGAATAGGCAACCACCAAGAGCCAAAACCTTAAGGTTAAGGAACCCATCTAGCTCTGCTAGGTTTTCATCATTAGGCACAGGCTCAAGTAGAAAATTCTTGGTCAAGACCAGAGTGGTCAGGCTCTTGCATCCCATTAGAATCCTAATAGCCCCAGTGGCATTTGTAAGGTTATTTATAGAGAGAGAGAGGAAGGAGAGGGACTTTAGTGCAACTATTTCAGGAGATATCTGGCCTGTGAGCTGAGTGCTGGCTAATCTGATTGCTTTAAGTGATTTGCAAGAGTAGAGACTTTGAGGTAACTCACCGGTGAAGTTGTTGTTGCCGAGGTCAAGCATGGTGAGGCGCGGGAGAGTAGTGAAATTGAAGGCAGAGAGGTCTCCAGTCAAGTGGTTGAACCTCAAAATCAGGGTGGACAGATTTGCGCAGTTGGTGAGAGATGGAGGTAGATGACCTGTGAAGTTGTTAATGGAGAGAAGAAGATTTTCCAACCTTGAAAGCTTGCCAATGTTGCTTGGGATTGGGCCTGAGAATTTGTTTGAGGAGAGCTCCAACATCTTGAGTTTGGTTAAGAGCACAATTCCTTTGCTAATGTGTCCCGAAAGGCGATTTCCAGGCAGATAGAGCTCTTCAAGATCAGCAAGGTCGAAAATCTCACCAGGGAGATAACCGGAGAGGTAATTGAAGCCTGCCCGGAATACTTGGAGCTTGGAACATGCTCCGACTCCAGGTGGAATTTCGCCAGTAAATTTGTTGACGGACAAGTTTAAGATGGTGAGGGAAGTGTGATTGTTACGATTGTTGCATAAAAAAGAGATGGGGTTGGAGCCAGCAAAGTTGTTCCTCCTGACATTGAAAGTTGTGAGAATGGCTGCAGCCGAGGCCGGGACAACAATTGAACCATTAAACAAATTGCTAGACAAGTCTAGAGTCTCAAGCCTGGTGGTTTTGGAAGAGAATACCGGTAAGTGGCTGGTGAGGCGGTTGTAGCTCAAGTCGAGAACATGGAGACTAGAGAGGGAGGAAAACAAGTCATTTGGGAGAGGACCAGAGAAGGAATTGTGGGAGAGATTAAGGTGGGTGAGATGTGTGAGGTTGGTGATAGATGGAGAGATAACACCAGATAAGCGTCTCCAAGGCAGCCATAGACGAACGACACGGTGATCATCGTCATCTTGCTGGCAACTTACTCCTTCCCAGGAGCAACAGTCAGTAGAAGAAGACCAATTCAATGGTGGCCTGAAAGCCAAGGACAAGAGGGAGGCACGATCCACTTGGGCACAAGCAGCAGAGGCAGAACAAGGCAGCAGAAGAAAACTGAAAAAGAGAAAGAGCTTGTTCAGGTTGGAAGAGGCACTTGCTTTGTTGTGTTCCATCTTAATTATGAACACCATCCCATTGAAATTGTTGGTACCAATCTTAAGTACATGCATGTAATGTTAAGTACATGCGTATACGTATATGTTAACACATGTTGACATTGACCAAGAAAACAGAGAGCCCCTTAATAGAAAATGGGAAAAGTACTTTGCCATATACTAGTCCGGAGGTGGCGCGGCAGCTCCAGCCGCGAGGCCTTGGTCTGATTGCTATCTTCTTCTGTTTTTTTTCTTTTTTCTTTTCCTGTTCTTTTTTCTTCTGTTTTTTTTGGTTGGTCTGATTTTTCTTTTCTTTTTTTCATTTGTCAATATTTTTTTTTCAATTTTCAGTTTTTTTGTTCCACTTCATTTTTTTATTTTGCTTCACGAGTGTATATTGATTTTATGATAAAACCATCATTTATTATTCAATTTCATATTTATTTTAAACTAAAGATAATATTATTTTATTATCTAGGTTTTTCTAAAATTAGAATTTTTTTATTATTATTTTTATTATACATTATTATTCTCAAAGTATACATTTTTCATTTTTTGAAACAATTTTAGTCTTTAAAATATCAGAATTTTTTAAAACAATATTTTTTAGGATAGAAATTAGCAAAAATTATACTTGAAAAATAACTCACAAATTATTTTCCTCAAATTGACCTACCAGAAGTGTTTTCACTATTTTTGTTTTCTGAATCTGTTTTCCAATTAACATACCAGACCCATTTTTGAATCCTGAAAATGCAAATTCGTTTTCTCGTTTTCATTCTCATAAAATATTCTCAAAAAACATTCTCCGAAAACGTTACCGAACGGGCCCTATAACACATTTACAAGACAATCCAAGGATTAAAAATTAGCGCACAGAAAAAGGAAAAAAAAAAAAAAAACCTCTTCTCCTTTAGTAATCAGAACACACAACCCAACTTAAAAACTCAAAACCCCAATTTTATTTCAAGTCTGACAGACATGACGAATTCTATCGCTTTTGCTTTTTCTCACTCTAAAACTCAAAAAGGAATTTCATATGTCAATTCAATTCATGACTAATTATCACTCTAATCTCTAGTACATTTGTTCTATTGAATCCCTCTCTAACACCCTTTTCTTTTATTAAACAAAGTTTCTTAAATCTCTACCCCCTTTATTCTGGTAACACAATATAACTTAAATCAAAGACACTTTATTCAACTAACCCTGCTGCTTGTTTTCTTATATCACCTGATGAATTCCCATGCATTTGGATCAAAATATTTTCATGTCAAAACCTGAAGGTTTAAATACATACTTTCTATACCTACCAACTAATGGAATTTTCTTAGCATCAATTCTAAAACCAATGCTGAAACTGATGCAAAAAGATATCACAAAGACGACTGCAACAAGCAGCTTCTTCCTGTTATATCTTTGCGAAGCTGGATATACTGGTGGAAGGCTTTGAAGGCTTTGAGGGCAAGAGCGGTTTGGAGTTGGAGGGCCACATAAGCCTGGATTTCCTTCAAAGCTGGAGGTGGTAAAAGTATCAAACTGACTTCCGGTTGGTACAAGTCCCTGAAGATCGTTGTATGCCACATTAAAGAAAGAAAGGAAATTCAGACCTTTGAGAGAAGCAGGGATTTCACCAGATAGATGGTTATGGGAGAGATCCAATCTCTCTAAGTTGGTGAGGTTAGAAATTTGATCCGGGATGCGGCCAGAGAAGTTGTTATTGTTGTGAAAATGGACAAACACTTTCACTCACTCCCCTAATGATCTTGTTGTTGATGGACTTTGTGACACACACAAGGATGGATGAATCACACACACACACACACTTGAGAAACCAACCAAGCACAAAGTGACACAAGAATTTATAGAGGTTCAGCAATTGCCTACATCCTCTTGGTGATCCCCTTGAGAAATTCACTAATGAAAGAATAAGTTACAACTTTGGTTTACAAATAAACCCCCTTAGAACTCTATTCTCTCCCAAGCTCTCTTTTCTCTCTCACCCCTTGCTCAACACTTTGATGCACTTGTGAACACTCTCTCGCACTTGGTGTTTCCCTCCTTTGGTGTCTAGACACTCAAGACCCAACTCAGCTCTCTCTTGAACTGATTGCCTTCTCTCTCTTCCTCCCTTGGTGAGATAACCTCCCTTTGAACACAATAGCTCCCAGCTACTTGACAACTTTGAGATTAACCACACTTGTTGTCTTGCATCTTCTTTTCTTTTGTAGGCAGACCTTTGGACTTAGTAGAGGGCTGCAATTACTCCTTCACGTTCTTGCTTTCAGCTATCAACCTAAACACAAGGTTAGGCAAACCAGAAAACAAGCCATAAAGCATGCACCCTTTGTCCCCTTGTCTCCCACCTAGAAAACCCTTTGGTACAAGTCAACAAACAACATTCAAATGGTGTTCCAACTTCTAAGGCATGTTGCCAAACTTCCTAGAACCCATAAAACTCTTTGGAGGCACTTGGAGTTAGGTAGGGAACAAGCACATGTGAAAGGCACCTTGAAAAACGCATGAAAAAACGAAACAGCACTACGGGCGACCGGTCGCGGATACATTGCGACCGGTCGCTGATACCTTTTGGATACCTTGCGACCGGTCGCAGATACCTTGCGACCGGTCGCTTCCTGCGAATTCTTCAGACTTCGAATCTGCTTCAAAACGACCGGTCGCAAATACCCAGCGACTGGTCGCTTCCTCCTTCACTTGCATACTTAATGTGAGCCATTTTTCCAACAGTTATGACTAAGGTCCAACACATGAATAAACTTCAATTGGCCAATCTCAATGGGGATATTGCCACTAAGGTTGTTACTACCCAGATATATGGCTGGAGGCAGCTTGGAGAGCTGCTTGTATTTCTGATTATTCGCGTTGCTGGACATGACAAAGATAGGCAACTCTAGATATCCTCTTTCCACTTGATCAACAGCCTCTTTTGATGTCAAAACTGGCAACCCACAGAGCATTTTTGGAAGTCCTCCTGTAAACAGGTTATGGGACAAATCTATGTAGAAAAGGTTAGGCAGACTACCCAACCAATTGGGAATAGAACCGGTTATAAGGTTAAATGCCAGGTCCAAGACTTGAAGATTTTTTAGATTGGTTAGCCAGGTGGGCAGTTGACCTGTGAATTGGCAACCCTCCATAGCAAGAAGCTGAAGACTCTGGAATCCATCTGGCTCTACTATGTTGTCATAATCTAGTAAAGTTTCGAACCCAAAGTTCTTGCCAAGGGTCAGAGTGATTCTTGCAACCCATGAGAATTTTAAGAGCCCCGGTAACATTTGTTAGGTTGTTCGAAGAGATGGAGAGATAAGCCAGGGATTTTAGTGCAACTATTTCAGGCAATATTTGCCCTCTCAGCTGATTACTGGCCAATCTAATAGCTGTAAGTGATTTGCAAGAGTAGAGGCTCTGTGGTAACTCACCCGTGAAGTTATTGTTTCCGAGGTCCAATTTGGTGAGGTGTTGAAGAGTAGAGAAATTGAAGGCATAGAGATCTCCAGTTAAGTTGTTGAAACTCAAATTCAAGATGGATAGATTTTTACAGTTTGTGAGTGATGGAGGTAAAGGACCTGTGAGGTAGTTGGAGTAGAGAAGCAAGCTTTCCAATCTGGAAAGCGTACCAATATGGCTGGGGATTGGTCCAGAGAATTGGTCTGAGGTGAGCCATAGGATCTGTAGATTTTTCAGGCGCTTGATGTCATCGCTGATGACTCCCGAAAGATGATTGAAAGGCAGAGAGAGCTCCTGGAGATTAGCAGCGTCATAAATGTCATCCGGGAGAGATCCTGAGAGGTAATTGAAGCCTGTTCGGAAGACTTGGAGCTTGAAACATACCCCAAGTCCGGAGGGGACTAGGCCAGTGAACCTGTTGAAGGACAAGTCCAAAATGGTGAGGGAAGTGTGATTGTCTCCATTGCTACAAAAAACAGAGAGGGGTATAGGACCAGTAAAGCTGTTGTAGCTAACATTGAAAGTGGTGAGAGTGCCTGCAGATACAGCGGAGACAATGAACGTGTTGTGAAAAAAATGGACAAACACTTTCACTCACTCCCCTAATGATCTTGTTGTTGATGGACTTTGTGACACACACAATGATGGATGAATCACACACACACACTTGAGACAACAACCAAGCACAAAGTGACACAAGAATTTATAGAGGTTCAGCAATTGCCTACATCCTCTTGGTGATCCCCTTGAGAAATTCACTTCATGAAAGAATAAGTTACAACTTTTGGTTTTACACAGAAAAACCACCTTAGAACTCTATTCTCTCCCCAAGCTCTCTTTTCTCTCACACCCCTTGCTCAACACTTTGATGCACTTGTGAACACTCTCACAACCCTTGGTGTTTCCCTCCTTGGTGTCTAGACTCTCAAGACCCCAACTCAGCTCCTAACTTGAACTGATTGCTCTCCCTCACGTTCTCCCTTGGTGAGTTAACCTCCTTTGAACACAATAGCACCCAGCTACTTGACCAACTTGAGATTAACCACACATTGTTTCTGCTTCAGTCACTTCCTCTTATTCAACTTGTTTTCTCCCTTGTGTTATCTTACTTCATCCCATTACCTACACAAGCCAATGGACAAGAGATAGGATATCTGATTGTCCTCCACGTTCTTTCCTTTTAGTCACCACTTAGACTAAGGGTCAGATCAAGTAGGTAATACAATCCAACTCAGCCAACTCCATTACACCAGAAAATGGAGAGTGAATCCTTCAAAGCAAGACAAACAATTGGCAATGAGTGCTCTCCCAACTATCCAGCAGGTAGTCCACCTTCCTTTACCTCAGAAGTGACCCACTAAGCCTCTGAAATCTTGTGGAAAGCGATAGCCCTCGAAAACACAGTTGAAAACACGTAAGAAAACGTCACAGCACGATTTGGGCAACTGGCGACCGGTCGCTTTTGGCAGAGTCGAAACACATTGAATCTGTGCTAGGGCGACCGGTCGCAAATAGCTGGCGACCGGTCGCTCGTCATTTTCGATTCAGACTTTGAATCTGTGTAAAAACGACCGGTCGCCCAAACCTTGCGACCGGTCGCTCACTCCTTCACTTGCATACTAAATGTGAGCCATTTTTCCAACAGAACGAAGATGGGATTGTGCCGTTGAATGAATTGCTGGACAAGTCAACCATCTGAAGTGCAGTGGTTTGGCTGGAGGAGGATGATAACTGGCCGACGAGATGGTTGAAGCTTAAGTCAAGGACCTGGAGGCGATGAAGAGAGGAAAACAAGTCATCTGGGAGAGGACCTGAGAGGGAATTCCGGGAGAGATTGAGGTGGGTGAGATAGGTGAGGTTGGTGATATACGGAGATATGACACCACTTAAGCCTCTCCCAGGAAGTGATGCACGGATGACGCGTTGATGATCTTGGTTGCAAAGTATTCCTTCCCAAAGGCAACAGTCAGTGGAAGCAGACCAATTCAATGGTGGTGATGATGATACCTTAGAAGCCAAGGACAACAGAACTTCGTGATCCACTTGGTCACAGGCAGCAGAGGCAAAGGAAGGCAGCAACACAAGGAAAAACCATTGACCCAAAAAGAGAAGAAGCTGTATTTTTGGTCCTTGGCAGGGTGTTGTTGGCACCTCCTCCTTCTCCTTGGAGGAGGTTTCTTTATTGTTTTTCATCTTAATGATCGCCATCCATATGCAACCATCGGTACCAATCTGTACATATAATTGTAATTATTTGACCATGTAGCTCTGGTGTGAGCGAGCTTCTGTGAACATGGAAGTACTTGGACACTACTCAGTAAACAGCCATTGACCTAGAGAGAAGGAGAGAGTCTCGAAGTCACATTGCATGAACAGATTAATCACAATAAAATGTGTTTAATAAGACATAAGCCAAAAATCAAGCACATCAAAAATGACTTTAATCACATAAAAAATGACTACCACACATAATAAATCTATCAAAAAGGGTGTCAATTTTCTTGGGAAGTTTGTCACATAGACCATGACATGAATGATTAACACATAAAAAAAATATATCACAGCAGCATTTAATTTACTTGATGTCTTTGTTCTATTGACCAATTGTGATTCCTCTCCAAACAGAAACTCAGTAGTTGGTACTTGCTACTTGGTATTAAAAAATAAAAATAAAAATTAGGCTTAAAGTCATTTTTAGTCCCTGTAGTTTGGCACTTCAACCACTTTTGACCCTGTAGTTTCAATTCCGTCAATTTTGACCATGTAGTTTCGTATTTATAGCAATTCAAGGACAAGTTAGTATTCCTGTCAATTTTTTTGATGGTGCAAGGGGCAATTTCGTCAACACAAAATCCTTGAGCATAAAAGCTCGTTTGAAACTCCCCTAATTTCATATTAGGGCTTGAAATTGGTTATTTGGGTTTAGGGTTCTTCAAAAATTGGGATTAGTGGTTGAATTTCGAGCCCTAATATGAAATAGGGAGAATTTCAGACAAGCTTTTACGCTCAAGGGTTTTGGGTTGACGAAATTGCCCCTTGCATCGTTAAAGATATTGACAAGAATACTAACATGTCCTTGAATTGCTACAAATACGAAACTACAGTGGCAAAATTGACGAAATTGAAACTACAGGGTCAAAAGTGGTTGAAGTGCCAAACTACAGGGACCAAAAATGACTTTTGGCCTAGAAATAATGGCTCAACAACCATCGTTTAGCTTGACATGCCGAACCCAATACAACTTCAAATGGGTGTCCCCAAAATCTGAGCTCTTTTCACCCTGAAATTCATCAGACCATATACCACCGTACACAACCAAAGACCTTCATGCTCTTCTCTACTATAAGATTAAGAGACAAAACACAAACCCAATTTAATTTGCACGTCGCAAACTTCAAAATCAAGATTTTTTTTTTCTTGCACCATTACCAAGCGCTATAAATACCAAATTCTGCCCAACTTTTATTGAAGGTATGATTTTAATTTTCATATGAAACTGAGTAACTATGCGAGAGAAACTGACAATAAATTGAGTAATTTTCGCGTATGAAGCAAATGGAGCTTACCCATTTGAATAGCTGTTATTGACTTCTGGAAGTAGCTGCTATTCACGAAAATAAATTTGAGTAGGTCTGGTGGGCCTGATTATCCTGTACTAAAAAAATAAAAAATAAAAGAGAGAGAGAGAGAGAGAGAGAGAGAGAGAGAGAGCTTTTTCAAGAAGGATTTATATTAAGTATTAGGTAAGAAATTAACAAGTCATTTAACATAGCTAGGTCACCATATAGAGAAACAAGTCATTTATTTTAGTGAAACAAGAAAGCGTCTATTGGGTGATGCGTGTAAGAACGTGTGGTGTCGTATTCTAATAGCATACTAAATTAATACATTCAATCCGAAACTTATTGGGAAGAGCACAGACGTCAAAAATCTTTGGTGTGTTGGACTTGCTAAAAAGAACAAATAAAATGTCTTACATTCAACGTAAGCGTTTGTTGACAGTGTATTTTATGTCTAGTTTCAACCTTTTGTATTCGATAACTTGAACCCCAAGGTTCCAAAAGAGAGGCCCTTTTTTTCCTTCCTTAATTTTCAGGTTTCATTTGGTTTGGGTCTATCTGTTCTGTATAGCAATCAACATCAAAATCCATGCTCAGGGAGAATATAGATTTTTAGAAATCAAACATGGAACTTGAACATTAGCTGCTTAATTTTCAACATAACTTAATTTACAGAGTCACTATTTTGTTGATCTATGGTGCAAAAAATTTGTATTCTCTTTGTCATTTGATTGACCAAAGAGCAACAAGTTTTAAATACACACTTTAAGTTACAAAGAAACTTTTTTTTATTAATTTCAATCCAGAAACCAATGCCAAAACCAATGCCATAACCAATGGCAGTGATGATGCCAGTAAGAAGATTTCCGTTGAAGCTAGATCCTCCACCAACTGGTGGCGGCGGTGGCAGTTGAGGAGGGCAAGTGAGCCTCACGGTTGTCGGGCCACATAATCCTGGATTCCCTTCAAAGCTGGAAGTGGTAAAAGTATCAAACTGGCCTCCGGATGGTACAAGTCCTTGAAGATCATTATATGCCACACTGAAGAAAGACATGAAATTTAGACTTTTGAGAGAAGCAGGGATTGCACCAGAGAGATGGTTGTAGGAGAAATTCAATCTCTCCAAGTTGGTCAGGTTAGATATCTGATCCGGGATGCTGCCGGTGAAGTTGTTGTGACTTAAGTCAAGCTCATGAAGAAGCCTCAATTGTCCAATCTGAATGGGGATGGTACCATTAAGGAGGTTGTTGCCCACATATATGGCTCGGCGAAAGTGGGAGAGCTGCTTGTACAGCTGATTGGTAGCATTGGTGGGCTTCACAAAGAGAGGAAACTCTAGAAAACTATCATCACTGGTCTCTTTCGATGTCAAAGCCCGCATCCCACAGAGCTCAGTAGGAAATCCTCCTTCAAAAAGGTTATTGGACAAGTCCATGTAGAAAAGGTTAGGCAGAGAACCCAACCAACTGGGAACCGAACCGGTTATGAGGTTGTATGAGAGGTCCAAGGCTTGAAGATTTTTAAGCTTGGCAAGCCAGGAGGGTACTTGACCTGTGAATAGGCAACCACCAAGAGCCAAAACCCTAAGGTTAAGGAACCCATCTAGCTCTGCTAGGCTTTCATCATCAGGCACAGGCTCAAACAGAAAATTCTTGGTCAAGACCAGAGTGGTCAGGCTCTTGCATCCCATTAGAATCCTAATAGCCCCAGTGGCATTCGTAAGGTTGTTTATAGAGATAGAGAGGAAGGAGAGGGACTTTAGTGCAACTATTTCAGGAGATATCTGGCCTGTGAGCTGATTGCCGGCTAATCTGATTGCTTTAAGTGATTTGCAAGAGTAGAGGCTTTGAGGTAACTCACCAGTGAAGTTGTTGTTGCCGAGGTCAAGCATGATGAGGCGTGGGAGAGTTGTGAAATTGAAGGCAGAGACGTCACCAGTCAAGTTGTTGCTCCTCAAAACCAGGGTGGACAGATTTGTGCAGTTGGTGAGAGATGGAGGTAGATGACCTGTGAAGTTGTTGACGGAGAGAAAAAGCTTTTCCAACCTTGAAAGCTTGCCAATGTTGCTTGGGATTGGGCCTGAGAATTTGTTTGAGGAGAGCTCCAACATCTTGAGTTTGGTTAAGAGCACA
The DNA here is from genome assembly GCF_965620075.1 of Prunus avium. NCBI lineage: Eukaryota > Viridiplantae > Streptophyta > Magnoliopsida > Rosales > Rosaceae > Prunus > Prunus avium. The sequence continues at coordinate 1,887,610 of NC_142286.1, forward strand.
ATTCCTTTGCCAATGTGTCCCAAAAGGCGATTGCCAGGCAGATAGAGCTCTTCAAGATCAGCAAGGTCGAAAATCTCACCAGGGAGATAACCAGAGAGGTGATTGAAGCCTGCCCCGAATACTTGGAGCTTGGAACATGCTCCTAGTCCAGGTGGAATTTCACCAGTGAATTTGTTGAAGGACAAGTCTAAGATGGTGAGGGAAGAGCGATCGCTACCATTGTTGCAGAAAAAAGATATGGGGTTGGAGCCAGCAAAGTTGTTCTTCCTGACATTGAAAGTGGTGAGAGTGGCTGTAGCCGCGGCTGGGACAACAATTGAACCATTAAACAAATTTCTAGACAAGTCTAGAGTCTCAAGCCTGGTGGTTTTGGAAGAGAACACCGGTAAGTGGTTGGTGAGGCGGTTGTAGCTCAAGTCGAGGACCTGGAGACTAGAGAGGGAGGAAAACAAGTCATTTGGGAGAGGACCAGAGAAGGAATTGTGGGAGAGATTAAGGTGGGTGAGATGTGTGAGGTTGGTGATAGATGGAGAGATAACACCAGATAAGCGTCTCCAGGGCAGCCATAGACGAACGACACGGTGATCATCGTCAACTTGCTGGCAACTTACTCCTTCCCAGGAGCAACAGTCAGTCGAAGAAGACCAATTCAATGGTGGCTTGAAAGCCAAAGACAAGAGGGAGGCATGATCCACTTGGGCACAAGCAGCAGAGGCAGAACAAGGCAGCAGAAGAAAACTGGAAAAGAGAAAGAGCTTGTTCAGGTTGGAAGAGGCACTTGCTTTGTTGTGTTCCATCTTAATTATGAACACCATCCCATTGAAATTGTTGGTACCAATCTTAAGTATATGCACGTAATCTAAGTACATGCGTGTATGTAAAGACCTGTTGACATTGACCAAGAAAACAGAAAGCCCAAGTGACGTTGTGTGATGTGAACAGATTTATCTTAATAGAAAATGGGAAAAGGAGTATGGTTCTGCTTGGACTACTTGCAATATACTAGTCCGGAGACCAAAACTACCACGGCAAGCAAACTAATTCACACCAAAGGAAAACCGTTTAATTTGAGTCATGCAATTCCAATTCAGAAGTTCTTTGACATGGTATCACCAACCAAATAGAACCTCTGCTGAGCTATCATTATGTCACTTCAATTTATTGTTTCATTAGAAAGGAAAAAAAAATATACAGAAAGCCTCGAAACAGAGGATGAATTATGTATTGGGATCAATTTCGTAGAGAATAATACGTCATAGACGTTACATTGAACTAGAATGAGAAGCCAATTAACATTAATTATTCAAGGTCCAATCGTAAAAGCGATAATTTGGTAAGACTATGAATCAGGCACCCTCAATATACATCCAAAAAAATCCTATCTGTATTTTTGCCACTAAGTATTCAAGATGAAGGAAAGGGGGTGCGGTAAAGTGGCACAACCGCAATTGTTATAAACAACTCTCAGAGGAAGACAGGAGCCATAACCAGCGTTATTGTTGCGAGCATCTTAATGAGAACATGAAGCGAAGGTCCAGCTGTGTCTTTGAACGGGTCACCCACACTGCACAACAAATAAAACCAGATCATATAATTATTTCCAAGAACTCAGATACCATTAAAAACTGAACAAAAGGAACAGTACTCAAAACTCTTTCCAACGCACAAGAAATGTAGAGAGAGATAGAGACGGGACTTACGTATCTCCTGTAATAGCAGCCTTATGGCTATCACTTCCTTTGCCTCCGAGAACCCCTGTCTCAATGTACTTCTTTGCATTGTCCCAGGCACCACCGGCTGTGTTCAGGAACAGTGCCATGAGAATACCAGAAACTGTTGCAAACATCAGCATGGAAGCTACAACTTTAGCACCGAGTAGAGGCTGCCCAGTATAATATCCAAAGATCCGGAACGCTATACCTGCAAAAGATACGAACAAGAATTAATCCTTCATCATGTAGTATTGGAAAGCTTACGCAAAGAGTAACCAACAAAAAAAAATACTTTGTGTAAGGAAGAATGGTCAAACATGAAAGAAATTAAGAGGAAAAACAAGATTAACCAACCAATCGCTATAGGTGAAACAATAGCCAGGGCGCCAGGTTTTATCATCTCCTTTAAAGATGCAGATGCTACAATAGCAACACAACGACTATAATCTGGCTTCTCTTTATAGTCCTACAGAAAAAGCATAATTTGAAGGGGTTACATTCCTTTTATGTACAATAATACCATTTTGTCTTGACAATCAGTTTTAATTCATTTGCAATTAATATCCACTTTAAATAATTTGCGTGAATTAATCGTGCATTTAAATGACATTTAGGGTGTCTGTATAATAGTATTGTGGTGAAGCCTGTGAACCCAAAGAAGAGCTGAATTTATAATAGTAAAGACTTTTTGGTTATAAAAAATGCTAAGGATTAACAACAGGGGAATTGCTACGAAAACTTTACTAACCATTATACCGGGCCTCTCAATAAATTGCCTTCTTACTTCCTTAACAACCTCTTGAGCAGTTCGACCAACTGCTGAACAGGCCCAAGCACTAAATAAGTATATAAGCATAGAGCCTAACAATCCACCAACGAAAACTTCTGGAATGGCAATATCAACCTGGCAATCATCATAAATTTCAAATTAAGACAGGGCTGAATAGTATTTAAAGAGGGGGAAATATCAATACTGGGAAAGCTGGCTTTCTTACCTGTTTGAAAGGTTCACGAGCAAATGTAGCAACCTCATCCATATACGCACTAAACAGAAGAAATGATGCAAGTGCAGCAGATCCTATGGCAAATCCTTTAGTGGTAGCTTTTGTAGTGTTTCCTACTGCATCAAGAACATCAGTGATCTCCCGGACACTTTCAGGCTGTAAGGAGATGTTCACGCTAAATTATTATAAAAACCAAACAATATAAAAAGAAACAAGAATAGTCTTCAGAACTGAGACAAGAATGTTAACGAATTCATAACAGGGCTACCTGCTGACTCATCTCTACAATTCCACCAGCATTATCGGCTATTGGACCAAACATATCCATAGTGAGAACATAAGCAGCAGTACTGAGCATTCCCATTGTTGCTACAGCTGTGCCGAAAAGCCCACCAGTTGGAATTCCATTTTCGTCCATTAGGCCAGAGGTCTGGCCCAGCCAGAAAGCTGAGATAATAGATACACTAATGACAAGAACAGGAAGAGCTGTTGATTCCAGACCCAAACTGACTCCAGCAATTATATTAGTCCCATGACCTGTGGAGCTCGAAAGGGCTAACATGCGTACAGGCTCATGTTTGTAGTCGGTATAATACTTGGTAATCCAAACAAAAATGTATGCCGTGATAATGCCAACTAACCCACATAAGGCAAAGTTAAACCAGGCAGATGGTGCTTGCTCGGTGTAAAGCAGCCATCGGGTAGACTGTAGAATAAAACAACCGCAATGACAATAGTGTCTCAAAACTAAAATAAGCAAAGCTTCTAAAGTCTAAACTTAAAACACTAATATTTTCAAATGACAAAGAATATAAAACATAAATCGTAACTATCCGCTGATTTCTTTTGTTATTTGCTACAAAATAAACAGAATCATAACGCAATGGTCAATGAAGTATTACCGCACCAAATGTCAGAACAGCCAAAACTATTGTAACAGAATATCCTCTCTGTAGAATTGCCATTGGATCCTCCGAAGAAGCCTTTCCACCAGAATCACGTGTACCCCTAATTGAAAATATTCCAACCGATGAAATCACCAGATCAAAAGAGTGAACAACCAGAGGAAACAATATGAAACCAGACGGATCTGCACAAAATAGTGAATGTAAAGGTGAGTCTCTCAGAGAAATAGATACCCGGTTTGAACAAAATCAGTAACATAAAAGAAATGGTCAACCCCCTCCCTCTTTCAACACATGCAGACACGAGGGAGTGTTTGTGTGCATGAATAAATATAACACCAAAACTTGTGCTTGCCTTCAATTTTACAACGTTGAGCCATTGTTCCCCCAAGTATCATAGCACTAATTATTTCGGCTGCAATACTCTCAAAAAGATCAGCACCACGAGCTGCGCAATCGCCCACATTATCTCCAACCTTAATTTCAATGGAGTAAAATCAATAAACTTACACATTTAAAGGTAGCAGACGTGATAGAAATTTATTCAGTGATGTTCTCAACTATGGATAAAAGGCTCAAACCATTTTTTTCCATTTCTAATATGACTGCAAAATCTGCATGCAAGTTAATGAATGTCTATAATTATGAAACAACAATAACAGAAAGACAAACATTTTTTTATACTTTAAACGATTATCCTTTTTTTTGTTTGTAATTTATCGTCACATTATCTTGTTGAACATTTATGCATACAAGGAATTCCTCCGTAAGAATTGAGGGTACTCAATGCCTGAAGAGAAAATAACATCACCAACTACCTCCACCTTTGATACATTAACAATTTTCTCAATTCACACATCTACAAAACAAATCATCCGCCATTCAATTTTTCTAGATGTTAAGTTTGATAACTCAATTTTTTTTAACGCAAAGCGCATCTCCACACATTGAGCCTTACAACATACTTCAAGGTGGGCAGAGGTGCCCTGCCTATCACCTTATGAGAAAATAAAAAGTTTAAATGACTTTGAAACCCATAATAATGGAATAATAAAACATTTAACAGTTTATATGAAACACACAAAAAATGGAATCTTGGTCTTCAATGAACTTTACTGCCTCAGATTTCAGGATTTAAAAAACATCCGATGTTCACCGTTTCTTCCTTTCATTTCCACCTCAACTTTAATGAAAAAAGTCATACAAGGATAAAAAGGTGAACATCAGATCAGGGATTGTTTTAACCCAAACAACAAGCTTCAGTGGCTATGCACAGGCTCTTAAATGAAGCCAACAAAGGAGAAAAATACCAGATCTGCAATCACTGCAGGATTCCTAGGGTCATCTTCAGGAATTCCCTGCTCTACTTTTCCCACAAGATCTGCTCCAACATCAGCAGCTTTTGTGTATATTCCACCACCCAACTGAGCAAATAAGGCAACAAAAGATGCTCCGAATCCATATCCAACAAGAAGAAGGGGCACTGAAAACAAAGTACATCAAAGTCAAGCAAAATATCTAACAAAACAATGGAAATAGTAATTTATATATAATAGTCAAAATGGTAAGCATAAAAAATGTGTATGCAGTCAAACAGCTAACACGATCATATAGCTATTAGGTTGAGACCATCCAATATAACCGTTTCAACTAAATGTATGTTTACGTCAAGAACAGGTTAAACCAGAGCAAAAGGGTAGTTATAAGGTTGTGAATACAATATCAAACGGATTGAACAGATTCTAACCATGACCCCGCAAACCAAATTTTAAATAAATCAACACAGCAAAGCAAGATAATCCAAAAGATATTCACATAATAAAAAAAAAGTAAACACAAAAACTGACGATAAGTGATATCTGCACACTTTAATGTCTCATCATAGGATAATAGAAACATGAATGATAAACAAAAATTGTTTAAATTTATGCAATAAATATCATAATCATAAGCAAAGGAGCAGGGAGAGTCAACACATACAGTCAGTAACCTTCATTGAACCTGGCGAATCCACTTCCAACCAAACATAAAATGTGGCATACAGGATGGCTATACCAATTACAGCCATACCAACCACCACCATAGCAGAAAAACCACCAGCACGAACAGCTATCTGCACGTATTATTTCCCCTTTAAGATATGAATCTGATGTGTTCTCAGACAGTTAACTAGATAGGACACAGACCTGCAATGCCTCCCTTGCAGACCGTCTTGCAGCACTAGAGACTCGAACGTTCGCACGAACTGAAACCCACATCCCAACATAACCAGCAGCACCTGAACACAAAGCTCCCAAAAGAAATGCAGCTACCGTAATATATGCGGAAGTGAACCTGCATCAGCAAGTTCGTAAAATCATCAATATATGTTGATAGATCTTTTCTTTCGAACGGGGTGAAGAGGATAAGTGGTATCATAATGAATATGAAACACATATTATCACCTCCCGATACCAGATGCCTCCTGCTGAGGAGTCGTATTGCGAAACAAATATATGCAAAAGATAACCGCAGCTAGTAAAAATGCCATCTTAGAGATGGTCCCATACTGGGTCCTGAAGAAACCTTCAGCGCCATCACGTATTGCATCTGATATCTGAAAAAGGAAATGACAAGCTCAACAAAAGTACATGCAGAGTTAAAGAATGTCACCATTTAACAACGGGTCAATACCATCTTTAGTTTTTTCAGTCTTCAAAAACAGAACACAAACCTCATAGTTTGGACATGAGGGGGGACTTATCAGACTACCCAGACTCTAGTTTACTACCCAAAAAATCAGTTGGGCCACTGACTATTATGCCTTTCTTCAGTCATATACAATTAACTCATGTCTATTTAGCTGATTTGTGTAGGCAGATGATGGTTTTGGGTTTTAGCTGACTTTTTCTATTTAGCTTGTTTGTTTAGGCAAATATGGTTTTGAGTTTTGATTTTTTCCTTCAGAGGACATCTACCATCACTTTTTATTAATCATGTCTTGTATCCTATTCCTATCAAAAATAAAAAATGAAAGAGGAAAGAGACTCATAAATTATTGGTTACATAATACGTCAAATGGATCATGAATGAATAGAATACAGATACATCAATTTTAATAACACTTTATAGATAAAGACATTGGAAGAAGATGTACCTGACCCATTTCCGGAGGTCCCTCATCTTTTGCGAGAACCCATCTAGCAAGGTACAAAGACACAAGGAAGCTGATAATACAAATTGAGAAGACGAATACAATGATAGGAGAAGTGCTTGCTCCAATGTAAAAGACCACTCCAAGTGCCAGAAGTAAAATCACAAAGAGAACACGGACATTTATTCGCATCAGAATTCGAAATATCTGCACAAATAGCAGAAGAATTTGCTTATGGAAATGTTACATATAATTTCACATATGTTAAGCCAAATGAGCAATATGTAAAAATGAGTTCAAAAGGTCTAGGCTACATGGATGGTTATTATTATGCACAATTTTGATGTACAGCTCTTGCCCCAGATGAACTGTAAAGCAATTTTCTGCATGCAACCAATGATTGTCACCTCCAAAGTGGACATTGTTTTTCTCAACTTTGTTTCTCTCAATTTAAGGTGATACAAACAAAATAAAGACAAAATGCGCCTAGCAAAAAACATAGAGACATAAGTTTTCCCTACACTAAACAAACACTAATTAGAAAACAGGTACTAAAGTGGGCATAACATTCTTACCAATGGGTTGTAAGATTTACCACGCATGTTAGGGAATGTCCTTGGCCTGTCTTGGTAAGGCCCCAAATTACCATCCTCCACATCGACATCCATGACCAAAGAATGGCTGGAATTCACCTTCCGAGCTACAGGAAAAGGACTGTACTCGCCACCTTGGGGCAAGTCGCCCCCTGAACCTGGACGCTGAATTTTGAAGTTCTTATTCAGCCAGAAAAATTACTTCAAGTACTTCACCTCATACAAGTATAGAAGCAGTATCTTTGGCTAATGGTCCAGCAGTCCTCTGAACTCAAAATCTTCTCTCCTTCTTCCCACCCCAGAAATCCAGATTTGAATGAGAAATAGTTGTCTTCAAGTCTCTTTTATGACAAGCCACTTCTCTATTAAAGAAAAACCCATTAATTTGTTGACTGTACAATGAAATTTTGAATTTTCATATTACATTGACAAATTAGCTCACTGATTACAACTATCAAAATTTTCACGCAGCCAAATCTGATTGAATATTTGTGTAACACTTAAAAAATACTAGAAAAACGAAATCAGACAAATGAGCTACCTTTTCGACCAAAAAAAGAAGAAAGACAAATGAGCTACCTTTTCATTAAAATGGCCTAACAACTCTCCTATTGTAGTAACACTAAACTCTAGTAACGAAAACTAACATTTCTGAGACAGAAAACATAAAAAATAAAAATAAAAAAATAAAAAACTCGTGCCCAATTGTAAAATTCACAGTCCAATAGACTAAAATGATCAATTCAAAAGCCAAAATGGAAGACCAAAAGTTATTTGAATGCTTTATTTTGTTTCCGCGAGAATGCTAACGGAAAGCAGCACAACAAGAGAAATAATGCCCAAACAAACGTTGAATCTCTCAACTTCAGCGCTCATTTTCTCGCCACCCAAACAAAACAATAATGAAGATGGAAAATTCATTTAAAATTCACAATGAACCCCAATGAGATCCAAATGCAAAAGCTCTATATTTGAAATTGAGCGTCGCGAATCAAAGCGACTATTTAGATCTCTATAATAATCACAACAGCAACCCAAAATCGAGAATTGGAGAGAGAGAGAGAAGGAGATCAAAGACGAACATAGTCTTACCAGTGAACGAGTCAGACGAATGAATGTGATTGTAGCCAGATTGGGTTAGGGTTTCAACAGCTCCTTGGAGAGAGGAACTCAAAGACTTTTCAGAGACAGACTTTAGAGAGAGAGAGAGAGTCCAGAGAGCGACAGGGGCAAAATTTCTTTAATTTTTTATTTTTCAAATTTTAATTTTAATTTCTAACGAGTGATTTTTGGTGGGATCTGATCACAACGTCATTTCACGTTTGACACTGTGACTGCTACGGGAGCACTGAGGAGGAAGGGTGCCTTTGGATATTCGTTCTTGTTTTCCACGTGGCACCATGCCATGTCAGCGACCCAACGAAATGATGCCATGTCAGTGACCCAATCAAACGATGACATATCAGCAGCTTTTCTAGGCGAAAATCTTTGTTAATTTTTTCGGTTGTTGGAAAAAATCTTTGTTAATTGAGCACGTATTAAAGATAAGTGATACTTACTAATCAACTCAATGAAAAATTCACAGTAGAAATTTTGCATATTCACATGGCCTATTAACTTTCATGAAATGGGGATTATTTTATTTTATTTGTCAAAATTTTCATGAAACGGGGTTAGCACAGTAAAAATTCATACTATTATATAAAATAGGTGATTTTGCATATATATCACCTGGCCTATTAACTTTCATGAAACAGAGATAGCACTATTTTACTATCCCTGACCAATAACGCTATGACACGTGTGTGATAGCACTTCTACATGGTATAGTATTATTGGTCGTAATTTTTCCCCTATTTTGGAGTGTGCATTTACCAAAGATCCGTAGCAAAGAAATTAGATCGGTGATTACAAATTACATATACAGAAATGAAGTATCAGGTTAAGAATGCACATAATAGTGGAGTCAGTCAGCCACTCGAGGGCAACTAAGCACTAATAATGATGCACCTTTTATTCTGACCTTGTTTTTATACATATTTATTATTATAGAATACATGTAAATGAGAATGTATTTTCCATGTCGCAACTTATTTTCTATTTCTCATTTCACATGATTGTGTTTGTGCTCATAGGCGGATACATTATTTCCAAATTGACAAAAGGAGGCTTCATACTACATACCTCCCTGGAGTGCTTCAAATCTGCTTCATGATCTACTGAGCAGTTTTCAGGGAAAGTTTCTTCATAAGAACTGGTATTAGTACAAACATAATTATTCAATTTGGTTATCAATGAGCAGCTATTTTCCACGGGCAGTGATTTCCTTTGTATATTAGACTCATCCATATCCTTTTTTCTTTTATTCCTTCGGCAGAAAGTAATCAATGGGGTGGTCAACTTGTTTCGCGCAAGCTAAATCACCACCTAATTTATCTAACTTATTTCTAGAGAATGAATCAGTGTCTTCTAAGTTTGATGTATTCAATCTTGGCGAGCTACCATCACATTCAGAGCTGCTTTTTCTTTCAAATGCTGCTGCTGCTGCTGATGATTTTTGTCTTACAAAATCAGCAGTAATTACAGTGGAATTCATCACCAATTGAGAAATTAACCTCCCTCCAACATTATTATCATCAACCAATGCTCCAACATTAGCATTTGAAGATGAGCCTACTTTCTTGCCACTAGACTTATTCCCATATGCATCCCTTTGGGAATAAGGAACCTCATCAAGACTTGTCGGAACAGTTTTAATTGGTATTTGTCTTGTGCCAGATACTTCAATGTGTTTCTTTTCCTTTTGGGGCTTATCTAGGCATTGGAGATGATACGACTGAAGGCATTTTCCACAGTGCTTCAGGTTACCCCCAACACAGGCACACAAAACATACATGGCAAGAAAAAGAGGCAGGTGAGACAGAATATAGCAATGACCTTAAAAATAAATTATAGGTCTAAGACAACTAAGAGAAGATCTTCATAGAAACCTAAATTAAAGAACCAAATCTAAATGTTCATCTCAACTAGATACGCTTCCAAAGGTCGGTGGAATAGGGCACATTCTGGTGGTATCTGGTAATCCCTTAAAACCTTTTTCTTTTCAGTATTTTTTTCAAGAACAAAATTATTAGAGGAAAAATAGGGAAGGAGGGATTATTAAATTATCTACATAAAGATGATTGACATTCAACATTCCCTATGAAACAAACTAAAAAAAGTGAACAGGTTCCAACTTTCTAAAATCTCACCACAGAATTGCTGTTGTAATGTTCTGATGAACGCTTATCAATCAAATGAACTTGCAACAAAAAGTGAATTACGGCACTCATGTCCCTGTACAGGATTTGTTCTTGATTGCCGCTTTCGCTTAAATGTCATTTGCATATTAAAGAATAAGCATAGCAAGAGAAGCTAAACGCATGCCATTCACAGAAATGTTTAAACTTCAGAATCAATTTGAATTCAAGTAGCCTAACGCATGCCATTCACAGAACCTTGTTATTGGCAAGACCATAGAAACTCCATGATAGGACAACTTCATCATTTCCTTCCACAGAAGACAGACACCAAGTCAGCAAATTTTGTATTTTTTTCTTCTGCGCCATGTCGTCAGTGCGAAGAGAGAAGAAATAAGGCGGGAAACAGGGCGAGGAATGGAATTAGATGAATTAAGAGTCTCATGATCTGTTCTTCTATGGATCTGACTTGTGCTTCACTGCTTCGGCTTCCCAATCTCAAGCACAAATTTGCAGCTAAATGTTTTCAATTTCGAGTTTCAGACTTTCAGTCAATGGCAGTGTCTGAAAAGTCGGCCTAGGCGGGCGGCTAGGCGGCTAGGCTGTCGCTAGTCGGTGGCTAGGCGGCTAGGTAGTAGCTAGGCGGTGGCTAGGCGGGCGCCTAGGAGGGTTGGGTCTTTTTTCGGTGCCGAACCCGGAGGACGAAGCAGTGACTGCGAGAGAAAGTTCCGTCCTCTGCGAGTGCAAGCTTCGTGTCCGTTCGAATATATTTAAAGAGTATAGCCGGTCGGCTGTACTTTTAAAATATTCGAATGTAATTAGAAAGTATAGCCGTTCGGCTGTACGTTTATAATTTCTATTTATAAAGTCGAGCCTTGCGGCTGTAATGGTAAAATATTGTATTTAAAGCTGATCGGCTATACTGTTAATATACTGTATTTGGAGAGTATAGCCGCGCGGCTATACTCTTATAATTTCTATTTATGCATGCACTAAAATAAATAAAAGGTGTGATACCAATAATAAGATCCAGGAAATAAATTATTCTTTCTTCATCTTTTTTTCATGCCTGGATCAACGAAAACTGTGGGTGTTCATCATTCTTAAAATGCTCTAGTCCTTCAAACTTGTGAGCAACTTCAACCTATTGAACATGTGATAAGTGGTTAACAGTGAAAGCAGAGCATAACACTTCTTACGTGATTGACATAGAAGAATTATAAAATAAAAAATTGAAACAAGTTCATCTTGCTATGATAAATCACATTGGTGGCTGCTCTATAAGAATTTAAATGTCAAAAAAAGATTTTATCCTTTCAGATTATATTTAATATCGCATCCCTTTCAAATTATACCCACATGGTCCTTATAATCCATTTACCTGACACCTTAAGGAACTTCAAAAACTATCCCAATAAGTTCACACATTTCCCAATTGCCACTCACACTGCTAGTATAATTTCGGATGATCGTATTATTATTTCCCTTTTAGAAAGCCACTGTTTCTGCGTTAGATGTGTAAAATCAAACTTCTAATGATTACTGCATCAATATAGATCCTAGTTTTTTAGTACAACAGTATATTTATTTTTCACTTAAGTCATGTTCTGTTGATAAATTTTATCTTTTTGAACCAGAGCAATATCATTAACTCCAAAACTAAAAACAATATAAGAGAAAAGAAATGGCACATATACTCCAAAGGAAACGTATCGTACAAAAGAAGATGGAATATAAACGTATACCAATTTCTGATCTGTTGTTGCTGTGTCCTTTCGAGAATGAACGAATACCATTGCATGTTAACCTTGCTTGAGTGAGTCAACAACCTGGCAGAAAAAATATCAATCAGTTAAATAATCATTCAAATACAGACACTACACAAAGGAGGGCCTAAGGAAAAAGAAACCTTCTTGTAGCATATACCACTCTACAGTTCAATACGCGGGCTGTAAACTTCTGCTCACTAATACATCGGCGATAACTAGAATCAAACAAGAAGAGTCCTGCTTCTGGATTCACTCTCAGAAACTGTAATTTAAATAGTATAGCCTTTTAAATATTAATGTTTAAAATTCTAAAGTGTATTTTTAGGATTCTTTTCTGAAAACGAGTTTGATAGAAGAAATGAATGGGGTGTAACTGGTAGGAAAATAGAGTAAAAATACAGAGAAAATAGTTCACAAAAACAATAACCTCAGTCTCATTCATGTGGCGTCTCAACATTTCATTTTATGTTTCAACACTTGAGCATTGAACATAAAAGTGGCTTGCAATTCGACCAATTTCTGTACAAGAGAAGTTGCTACTTTTCTCATCAAAGCTCATCATTTTTGCTTTGTCCAGGGCACATGCAGCATCTGCTATGAGAGCTCTTTGCTTTAAACTCAAGGAAGGATGCAAAATGCAGAAAGGACGCTTTGATACCACTAGATGCAGCTCAACTATGAACTCGCAGAGCTTGTTACTATTTTTTTTCCTTGTGGATTTCCTTACTACTCTTCACCTTGTTTCTTACTTGTTTTGCACTTTAAAGTATGTTGATAATCTCGTTGGCTAAAAATGTATGTGAATAATTTCACAATCTACTGTCTACTAGATCCCTCCACTAGTTTATGAATCTTCGAGGTAATTTATTTCATTAAAAGTAAACTAAAGTTATAATTTCATTTAATATGGAGAAAGAGTAACAGAAGATGCCTTCTGCCATTACTCAGACTTTTTTTTTTAAATTTCTTGCTGAAGATATGATAGAGATATATGGTGATCATTTCAGAATCCTCATGGTGGTTTTGGATTATTAAGCATATCTTATTACATGGGCTTCTTCTTGTTCTAGCAATAGTATGCTGATAATATTGCAGAAGCCTCACCAAATGAGAATACAGTATGCTGATTATTTGCTGATATGCTCTACGTTTTACTTGTTTGGCAGATTGGGGACCGAAGGTTGATGTTGTTGTTTTTTGTTTTCTTGACCTTGCTTCAAATTATGAACCCCCAGATTCACTTGGGGAGTGGCTTGAAGCTGGTGAACAGCCTGTCTATATTGGATTTGATAGCCTTGTGAGTTTGTTGCAGCTTTCTCTATTCATGTTTAATATTCTTTTCCCAGAGTAGCTCTGTTTGTCCTTACCCTAAAAAAATTACTTGTTCCTTCCCAATTAAAACAATCAACCAAAGCCACAATCTCCAAAGAGTGACCACCTTCATGTTGGTCCCCAACGAACAGCTTGTGGAGGTCTATTCATGACAGATGACAAATCGATCCTTTGGTTGTTCAGTTGTTCAATATCTAATTTGACTGAGGCATGTCTAATACATCCAGAGTATACCTCTGAATTGCGTAGTTAAGGTTACTTGATTGTAAATTTGATTGAAATGGTAAATTGTCTTGCTTGCTAAATTTTTTTTATGTGTATTGTATTAGCCTCTTGAAGAACCAGAGAAAATGACCAATATTATTCTTCAAGCTCTGGAATAACTGGACAGATAGGCGTCATCAACCGAGGCTGGGGTGGCCTTGGTAATTGTAAGTCTTGATTCTTAAAAAAGATTACTTTCAAGCACATTGTATTCTTATGCTTCTTTACATCTGAAAGCCTTCATATATTTCTCTTCTCAGTGGCAGAACCAAGTGATTCTGTGTATTTAGTGGACAACTGCCCCCATGATTGGCTATTCCAACGATGCTCTGCTGTGGTAAAATTCAATGCTTTTAATTCTTTTTAATTTGGTTGGGATTTCACTGCACTGGTGTTCAGAACGTCACATGAACTTGATGCACCTTTTTGTCGTTTTGTTGTTTTGTTCCCCTATTGGATAACTAGGCTACTCTCGGTTTCTCACTGGATATGAAAAATTTTCTTAGGTGCATCATGGGGGTGCTGGGACAACTGCTGCTGGTCTGAAAGCGGCGGTAATTGATAATGCTATATTCTTGGGGAGTCTTACATTTGTAAATGATTCAGTTACTCATTTGGCTCATATTCTGTGTTCTTTTTAGTGTCCAACCACAATTGTACCATTCTTTGGGGACCAGCCATTTTGGGGGGAGAGGGTGCATGCCAGAGAAGTAGGTCCTGCACCCATTCCAGCTGATGAATTCTCGCTTGAAAAGTTGGTCGATGCCATACGCTTCATGTTAGATCCAAAGGTATTTACCATTTTCTTTTTAAACTTCCAAGTGATTTACATATAATTTGTCATTTCTTGAGTGTAAACTTATCACACATGCATACGCACTGATTTAATTGAAGTTGACATTGTTTTGTAATCAATTTCAACATGCAAATACTTGTCACAACTCTTGGGTTATTTTTTGTTATTTCAACCCCTTGCATGGACCTGAATAGATTAAATTAACAAAGAAATAACTATTTTCGGTTGAAAGGTTAAAGAGCATGCTGTTGAAATTGCCAAGGCCATGGATGACGAAGATGGGGTGACAGGAGCAGTGAATGCCTTTCATAAATAGGCACTTTCCTCACAATAAATCTGAGGATAAACCCGAGTCATTGCTGGCTAGAAGAGGCTTATTTTCCATCAGGAGGCTTATTTTCCTTGTGTTGAGGTCAGTGTTGTGTAGATACAGCTGCACCAAAATGGATTAAGCTGCATCCTCAACTTGTGATACTCGCAAGTGCACGAACCGTTGGTAGTTTAGCGTATGTAAGTGCGAGGTCGATTCCACAGGGATTGGTGATTGAATGATCCAATTTAGTTTCCCTACACAAAACAGAAATGAAAAAGAAAGGAAATAAATAAAACAAGGAAGAAAGAAAATAACTAACTCAAGTAGATAAGTTCCCAAGTTCAATTAGATTAACGGATTGATTCTAGCTAATGTATGATTAAGCCATGGTGTTTGGTCATAACCTTGTGTTCCTAATTCCCTAATTTGATCATTTGTTGTCTAACCTAAAATTAAGCATTAGGAACCCATTAAGCATAGAAGAACATTTTAAACAACCAAGCATGTATCTAATCCCTGTTGTCGAATGTCCATACATACTCTTCCTATTCATAGTTCAATTCGAATTAAAGCATGGTGTCTACTCTTAATTCAAACCAAGATAGCTAACATGCAAGCCTAAATGGTGATCAATCATTCAAACTAGCATATTAACTTATAAGCATAATGAATAAGAACAAAAATCATAATTGAAACTTGGAAACTAATCAAACTTGAAACTAAAGAAAAGAATTTACATAACAATGAAAATTAAGTAGAACTTGGAAAAACTTAAGGAGAATTTCAGCACAAAGATCTCATTATAACAATTGAAAACTAGAAAGAGAAACTAAGAGAATTTGAGGGAGAGAAGGGAAGGGAGCTCTAGAGAAGTGTTTGAGAGCTCCCCCCCTTGGGGTGTGTTTACAAGCTTGGGAAACCTCACTATATATAGGCCTAAGGAAGCTGAAAATCTGAATTAAGTATGGCTAATGCATACAACACTTTGTTTTATAAAATCTGAAATGGTTGATGCACTTCACTAATAAATCCCACCAGCAGCCCTAGCTCATCTTCATGTCACCATGACCAAGCTTCCAACCAGAAATAATAGCTCATCCTGAGGTCAGCATGACCAGCAACTTCAAGGGCTTACGAATTGGGCTTCCCTTAAGCAAATTAAGACTTTAAGCACTCAAACTTGAAGTTCAGAATGTCTTCTTTCCAGCCATATATCATTTGGGCCAATCCAAGGTCGGAGGAGGAAGTTAAGGCCAAAACAAATTGCTAACTCATTTTGCGCGCTGATAAAATCCATCCTGAGCATGGCTCTGTGTTTGCTAGGTAACAGACTCCACAATTATCCAATGGGGCTGAATTTCGGATATGTTATAGTATACACCCATTGGAACAACTTTCATGAAGAATGTGGCCTCATCCGAGCTATGTAGGTTGCTGAAACAAAGCTTGCAATATGACCTAAGAAACTGGGCTGGCAGGGGACTGTAGCCAAAATTGAGTTTGTCTTTAAGCTCTTCATCCATTCATCCAAATTAGGCCCTAACATGCATGGATTGCATCATTTACTATCCAAAGCCCTCATTATTACCTAAAGCTCAATGAACTGAAAGATAAACACAAAAAGGATTAAAAGCACAAGTTTAACTCAAAAACATAACCAAATCATAAGCTAGAAGGGTACAAAATGATATGTAAATATGCACCGATCAGTCAGCTCAAAAACCTACATGAAACACAAGCACATGCAACAATTAAGCAACAATTTATGATACATCCGAAATAATAATATAGGAATAGGTTCACCAAACTCCATTGAAATCAACTGAGGAGAGATTAACAGCTTGATGAGTATCAGCTGTGCTTTCTGTGGACATACCCCCAGTACTACCACTATTTCTCGGTAATGACAATGTGTATTTGTCTGTAGTCATTAGTCATCCCACTCATAGTGAATAAAAAGTAATAATTTTTGGTTAATAAAATGCGTGTCCATTGAATACCTGCCTGTTTTCACGTCCTCATTTTCCTGTTTGACAGTTGCTGCAGACCCTATATGTTTGAAAAAAAGTGGTACTTCAATTGTGAGAAACTTTATGGAAAGTAAACTGGTTTCTATCTACATTGGGCTGGACATGAATTGTTTAGCTTATCGCATGTTGCGTTTGATTTCAATAGTTCAATGGTGCATGCGATTTTGGATATCATTTGTATCCAAGATGACTTTCTGCATGATAAAAGCTCTCATTTGGATGGAGATAAAGTGGCCACAGTATCAGATGGTGTTTCGGACTTGCTATTGAATAGGCAATGGTGGAAAAGGAAAGGCATTTTTCCGCAAATCAGGTAGAAAAGAAATTCAGGGAAGGGCTTGGTAACACTATGAAGAAGCGTGAAAAAAATTAGAAATTCCACATCGAAAATTCACACTCCTATTAAGGTGTTTATAAACAAAGCACTATGATGATTTAGTAAGTGCAGTTAACATTGGAGAGTTGGGCTAACGGGCTTGGTTTTGGACTTGACTTCAATTAATAAAAATTAAATTAATCAAAGACTTGGGCCTTGGGCCTTGGGCCTTGGGCCTCTTGGGCTCTGGGGAAGTTTAATTAAGACAACCAAACAAAACTAATTTGATATATTTTTTTTACAAGGACAATATATATATTTTCATTATTATTTATTTAATTAGTATTAAATATTTTAATTAATTTCATGAATTATATTACTTAATAAATAGTAATTCAATTTTTCTTTTTCTTTTTTTCCTTTAATATTCACTAAGTAAATAAGAACTAAAACATAATTACTAATCAAAGTAATTAAAAAGGAGAAATACATATTACGCTACTTAAAGGGTTCGTAAAATAGTATAGCCGTGCGGCTATACGTTTTTCAAAAAAATTTATAAAACAGCGTATAGCCGTGCGGCTGTACTATTTTATATATAAAAAAAGAGGACCCCAATCATTAGGCGCCACGTGTCAATACAATTCTACCTTTTTCTAAAAATTAAAAACACAGAGTATAGCCGGCCGGCTGTACTAATTTATTTTATTTTATTTTTTAAAGGACCCTCCAACGATTGGACGCCACGTGTCACTATATTATTTTTGGAAAAAAAAAAAATCGTAATATTGCCGCACGGCTATACTATTCTAAAAGGTCTATCTATACTATTTAATATATAAATTAAAAAAAGAAAAGAGGACCCTCCAAGTTTCATTAGCTTGTACTTTATAGATATTAATTTGCTAGTTTCAACATATCCAAAGTAGATATTAATAAGTCACTATATAATATTTTAGTATAATTTTTATAACATATATTATTCGTATTTAAGAATATGTGAGAATTATTTGTATAATACGTGAACTTTGTGAGAATTACTAAAATATTTGTAAAAAAATATGTGTATTAAGCATTAGAAATACGTATGTGCATGTACAATACGACTATTGTACGTTTGCTTTTTAAAAAATAGTAGACTTGTATAGAATACGAATGTATTATTGAAAAATACGGACATACATATGTATATATATATATATATATAAGACTATATTTTAAAGACACTAATTTTACATATTTTTTAAAAGAAATTTAAAAAATAACATAAACACTTCTCCCGACGAAATTTCGTCGGCATAGGTCTATGCCGGCAAATAGTTGTCGGATAAGGTTTCTCCCGACAAAATAACCTATGCCGACGAAATTTTGTCGGGAGAGGTCTAATAGACTTTTCCCGACAAAATTTCGTCGGGAGAGGTCTTTTAAACAAAATTAAATATAAAATTAGGATGTCTAGGTTAATTAATTTTTCAAAATTTTATTTTTAGAAATTAAATAACTGATTTGACTGATTTAATTAGTTAAATTAGTAATTATATTTTCATTATTATTTATTTAATTAGTATTAAATATTTTAATTAATTTCATGAATTATATTACTTAATAAATAGTAATTCAATTTTTCTTTTTCTTTTTTTCCTTTAATATTCACTAAGTAAATAAGAACTAAAACAGAATTACTAATCAAAGTAATTAAAAAGGAGAAATACATATTACGCTACTTAAAGGGTTCGTAAAATAGTATAGCCGTGCGGCTATACGTTTTTCAAAAAAATTTATAAAACAGCGTATAGCCGTGCGGCTGTACTATTTTATATATAAAAAAAGAGGACCCCAATCATTAGGCGCCACGTGTCAATACAATTCTACCTTTTTCTAAAAATTAAAAACACAGAGTATAGCCGGCCGGCTGTACTAATTTATTTTATTTTATTTTTTAAAGGACCCTCCAACGATTGGACGCCACGTGTCACTATATTATTTTTGGAAAAAAAAAAAATCGTAATATTGCCGCACGGCTATACTATTCTAAAAGGTCTATCTATACTATTTAATATATAAATTAAAAAAAGAAAAGAGGACCCTCCAAGTTTCATTAGCTTGTACTTTATAGATATTAATTTGCTAGTTTCAACATATCCAAAGTAGATATTAATAAGTCACTATATAATATTTTAGTATAATTTTTATAACATATATTATTCGTATTTAAGAATATGTGAGAATTATTTGTATAATACGTGAACTTTGTGAGAATTACTAAAATATTTGTAAAAAAATATGTGTATTAAGCATTAGAAATACGTATGTGCATGTACAATACGACTATTGTACGTTTGCTTTTTAAAAAATAGTAGACTTGTATAGAATACGAATGTATTATTGAAAAATACGGACATACATATGTATATATATATATATATATAAGACTATATTTTAAAGACACTAATTTTACATATTTTTTAAAAGAAATTTAAAAAATAACATAAACACTTCTCCCGACGAAATTTCGTCGGCATAGGTCTATGCCGGCAAATAGTTGTCGGATAAGGTTTCTCCCGACAAAATAACCTATGCCGACGAAATTTTGTCGGGAGAGGTCTAATAGACTTTTCCCGACAAAATTTCGTCGGGAGAGGTCTTTTAAACAAAATTAAATATAAAATTAGGATGTCTAGGTTAATTAATTTTTCAAAATTTTATTTTTAGAAATTAAATAACTGATTTGACTGATTTAATTAGTTAAATTAGTAATTATATTTTCATTATTATTTATTTAATTAGTATTAAATATTTTAATTAATTTCATGAATTATATTACTTAATAAATAGTAATTCAATTTTTCTTTTTCTTTTTTTCCTTTAATATTCACTAAGTAAATAAGAACTAAAACAGAATTACTAATCAAAGTAATTAAAAAGGAGAAATACATATTACGCTACTTAAAGGGTTCGTAAAATAGTATAGCCGTGCGGCTATACGTTTTTCAAAAAAATTTATAAAACAGCGTATAGCCGTGCGGCTGTACTATTTTATATATAAAAAAAGAGGACCCCAATCATTAGGCGCCACGTGTCAATACAATTCTACCTTTTTCTAAAAATTAAAAACACAGAGTATAGCCGGCCGGCTGTACTAATTTATTTTATTTTATTTTTTAAAGGACCCTCCAACGATTGGACGCCACGTGTCACTATATTATTTTTGGAAAAAAAAAAAGTCGTAATATTGCCGCACGGCTATACTATTCTAAAAGGTCTATCTATACTATTTAATATATAAATTAAAAAAAGAAAAGAGGACCCTCCAAGTTTCATTAGCTTGTACTTTATAGATATTAATTTGCTAGTTTCAACATATCCAAAGTAGATATTAATAAGTCACTATATAATATTTTAGTATAATTTTTATAACATATATTATTCGTATTTAAGAATATGTGAGAATTATTTGTATAATACGTGAACTTTGTGAGAATTACTAAAATATTTGTAAAAAAAATATGTGTATTAAGCATTAGAAATACGTATGTGCATGTACAATACGACTATTGTACGTTTGCTTTTTAAAAAATAGTAGACGTGTATAGAATACGAATGTAATATTGAAAAATACGGACATACATATGTATATATATATATATATATATATATATATATATATATAAGACACTAATTTTACATATTTTTTTAAAAGAAATTTAAAAAATAACATAAACACTTCTCCCGACGAAATATCGTCGGCATAGCTCTATGCCAGCAAATAGTTGTCGGATTAGGTTTCTCCCGACAAAATAACCTATGCCGACGAAATTTTGTCGGGAGAGGTCTAATAGACTTGTCCCGACAACATTTCGTCGGGAGAGGTCTTTTAAACAAAATTAAATATAAAATTAGGATGTCTAGGTTAATTAATTTTTCAAAATTTTATTTTTCGAAATTAAATAACTGATTTGACTGATTTAATTAGTTAAATTAGTAATTATATTTTCATTATTATTTATTTAATTAGTATTAAATATTTTAATTAATTTCATGAATTATATTACTTAATAAATAGTAATTCAATTTTTCTTTTTCTTTTTTTCCTTTAATATTCACTAAGTAAATAATAACTAAAACATAATTACTAATCAAAGTAATTAAAAAGGAGAAATACATATTATGCTACTTAAAGGGTTCGTAAAATAGTATAGCCGTGCGGCTGTACTATTTTATATATAAAAAAAGAGGACCCCAATCATTAGGCGCCACGCGTCAATACAATTCTACCTTTTCCTAAAAATTAAAAACACAGAGTATATCCGCCCGGCTGTACTAATTTATTTATTTATTTTTTTTAAAGGACCCTCCAGCGACTGGACGCCACGTGTCACTATATTATTTTTGGAAAAAAAAATCGTAATATTGCCGCACAGCTATACTATTCTAAAAGGTCTATCTATACTATTTAATATATAAATTAAAAAAAGAAAAGAGGACCCTCCAAGTTTCATTAGCTTGTACTTTATAGATATTAATTTGCTAGTTTCAACATATCCAAAGTAGATATTAATAAGTCACTATATAATATTTTAGTATAATTTTTATAACATATATTATTCGTATTTAATAATATGTGAGAATTATTTGTATAATACCTGAACTTTGTGAGAATTACTAAAATATTTGTAAAAAAATATGTGTATTAAGCATTAGAAATACGTATGTGCATGTACAATACGACTATTGTACGTTTGCTTTTTAAAAAATAGTAGACGTGTATAGAATACGAATGTATTATTGAAAAATACGGACATACATATGTATATATATATATATATAAGACTATATTTTAAAGACACTAATTTTACATATTTTTTAAAAGAAATTTAAAAAATAACATAAACACTTCTCCCGACGAAATATCGTCGGCATAGGTCTATGCCGGAAAATAGTTGTCGGATTAGCTTTTTCCCGACAAAATAACCTATGCCGACGTAATTTTGTTGGGAGAGGTCTAATAGACTTGTCCCGACAACATTTCGTCGGGAGAGGTCTTTTAAACAAAATTAAATATAAAATTAGGATGTCTAGGTTAATTAATGTTTCAAAATTTTATTTTTAGAAATTAAATAACAGATTTGACTGATTTAATTAGTTAAATTAGTAATTATATTTTCATTATTATTTATTTAATTAGTATTAAATATTTTAATTAATTTCATGTATTATATTACTTAATAAATAGTAGTTCAATTTTTCTTTTTCTTTTTTTCCTTTAATATTCACTAAGTAAATAATAACTAAAACATAATTACTAATCAAAGTAATTAAAAAGGAGAAATACATATTATGCTACTTAAAGGGTTCGTAAAATAGTATAGCCGTGCGGCTATACGTTTTTCAAAAATTTTTATAAAACTGCGTATAGCCGTGCGGCTGTACTATTTTATATATAAAAAAAGAGGACCCCAATCATTAGGCGCCACGTGTCAATACAATTTACCTTTTTCTAAAAATTAAAAACACAGAGTATAGCCGGCCGGCTGTACTAATTTATTTATTTATTTATTTTTAAAGGACCCTCCAGCGATTGGACACCACGTGTCACTATATTATTTTAGGAAAAAAAAATCGTAATATTGCCGCACGGCTAGACGATTCTAAATGGTCTAACTATACTATTTAATATATAAATTAAAAAAAGAAAAGAGGACCCTCCAAGTTTCATTAGCTTGTACTTTATAGATATTAATTTGCTAGTTTCAACATATCCAAAGTAGATATTAATAAGTCACTATATAATATTTTAGTATAATTTTTATAACATATATTATTCGTATTTAAAAATATGTGAGAATTATTTGTATAATATGTGAACTTTGTGAGAATTACTAAAAAATTTGTAAAAAAATATGTGTATTAAGCATTAGAAATATGTATGTACATGTACAATATGACTATTGTACGTTTGCTTTTTAAAAAATAGTAGATGTGTATAGAATACGAATGTATTATTGAAAAATACGTACATACATATGTATATATATAAGACTATATTTTAAAGAAAGTAATTTTATATATGTTTTAAAATTTTTTAAAAATTAACATAAACACTTCTCCCGACCAAATTTCGTCTGCATAGGTCTATGCCGGCAAATATTTGTCGGATTAGGTTTCTCCCGACAAAATAACCTATGCCGACAAAATTTGGTCGGGAGAGGTCTTTTAAAAAAAATAAAATATAAAATTAGGATGTTTAGGTTAATTAATTTTTTAAAATTTTATTTTTAGAAATTAAATAATAGATTTGACTGATTTAATTAGTTAAATTAGTAATTATATTTTAATTATTATTTATTTAGTGAATAGTTGGTATTAAATATTTAATTAACTTCATGAATTATCTTACTTAATAAATAGTAATTCAATTTTTCTGTTTCTTTTTTTCCTTTAATATTCACTAAGTAAATAATAACTAAAACATAATTACTAATCAAAGTAATTAAAAAAGAGAAGTACATATTATGCTACTTAAAGGGTTGTTGAAATAGTATAGTTTAAAAAATAAAAATAAAAAACTGAATATAGCCGTTCGGCTTTACTAGTTTTTATATATAAAAAAGAGGACCCAGTCATTAGGCGCCACGTGTCAAGACAATTCTATTTTTTTTAAAAAAATTAAAAACACAGAGTATAGCCGCCCGGCTGTACTATTTATTTATTTTAAAAAAGGACCCTCCAGCGATTAGACGCCACGTGTCACTAAAGGTCTATCTATACTATTTAATATATAAATAAAAAAGAGAAAAGAGGACACTCCAAGTTTCATTAGTTTGTACTTTATAGACATTAATTTACTAGTTTCAACATATCTAAAGTAGATATTAAATAGCCACTATATAATATTTTACTTGCTATACTACGTTTTTTTATTATAAAAATTAGTATAGCCGGCTATACCATTTTTGACCCGTGTCAAAGCTTGGTCTACATATTTATAATGTGTAACCTTGCTAAAAAGCTTCCCTAGCTACAACTATTTTCCCTAGCAATACAAACTATTTTTCCAGAATAGAAAATGAAATACACATACCACCATACCAATTATTTATATTTTTATTTTGCATGTAATTCCAATGTGTTGCATGATATATTTGGAATGCGGTGCTAAGAAAATAATTTCAAACACAGGCAAATATATCAACAAGCTAACTTCCATCATTCTTCAAGAACAAGAAATCGAATGACCACCACCTATCCTTTACATAGTAATTTCAATGTGTCACACAATAGTTTAGTGCGAATTAAAGACGCATTAATTCCAATAAATAATCAGCACTGCATTAATTGAATGGAAAAAATTTGATCCAAATATGCGTGATTTAATTCATCGGTCATAGCTATTAATACATAGACTCCAAAATCATTCATGTCAAGCAATTTGTGCACAAGCATATGGGGTGGCACCGTGGCACCACATTGGAAAAGTGGGCGAAACCCTCCCCCTCCCCTCCCTAGCGAATGAATAAAATTAAAAAAAAAGCAATTTGTGCACAAGTAATCCCCTCTTTTGAGTGATCCAGGATTATTTTGGATAATCCTTGTTAAGATGACCTATAATATCCAACCCGAAACTTAAAATTTTAGGTAATTAGCTCAAAATATCTAGTGCTCTCAACACGTTAAACTTTTTATAGTATAAAGATTTTCAAAAATTCAACATTGGTCCAGTTTTTAATTTATTTTTAATCACTATGATCAGTTTTTGTGTGAGGTTGGTAAATGAAAAATTGTTGCCTTAGTTCATTTGAATTTGTAAGAACTAAGCCACTATGTATGTTATGGGCCACGTCAAAGATCACAAAGCTGATGATGAAGAATATTAATTGGAGTGGGGTGATGAAACAATTGTTCATCTAAACATTTAGACACTTCTTTCTTCAGCAAGTATGGGAGTGATTTAATCTCAACCGTTCATTTCAACCATAAAGCATCTATAAATTGAGTGCTTTGTTCATTGGAAGAGCACATGTACTCACTGAGAGCTTGAGTGAAATAATTTTGAGCAATTCTTTGAAAATCTCTTGGTAAGATTTTTGGCCTTTCTCCTATTTTAATTTCCTTTTTCTTAATATTCTTCAAGGCTGAGCTAGTGAGCTTTAGAGAGAGTTTTGAAGCGCTTCAATTTAAGGTCCTATACCATCAAAAGTACATTAAAATTGATCTACATTACTACGTAACATACATATACGTACGCGCATTAATTTGTCGACTTCTAATTCTAACACTAGCTATTCTATGTTTGTACAGGTGATCTTAATCTGCAGAATGGCTATTCTAGGTTGTGGAGTATTGCTATCCCTTGCTTTGCTAAGTTTGAGTATTAGAATTAACTTGTGCCTCCCTGAAAATGGAAAAGAAATAGATTTCAGTGCTCATGGTGATAATGCCTCTCCAAGTACCACTAAGAAGGATAAGGGAAAAAGATGGGCAGTTCTAATTGCCGGGTCAAATGGTTACTACAACTATAGGCATCAGGTTTAAATTTGTCAAAATTTCATCTTATAGTATTAGTATCAAAGATTATGTTATGTTACTAATAGTACATTTAATTGTTTTTCCGTGCAGGCTGATATATGCCATGCATACCAGATACTGAAGAAAGGTGGACTGAAAGATAAGAACATCATTGTTTTCATGTATGATGACATTGCGCACGACCCCGAAAACCCTAGACAAGGTGTCATCATCAACAAGCCAAAGGGCCATGATGTTTACAAAGGAGTTCCCAAGGTTTAATTTTTCTATTTGATTTTAGTTTCTAACTAGTTTGTTTGATTAACATTGTTTTAACTGTAATGCAATTTTTTTGTTGTCTTTTGTGCAGGATTATACAGGGGCAGATGTTAACTCAAAAAATTTCTATGCTGTTATTCTTGGAAACAAAAGGAACCTCACTGGAGGTAGTGGCAAGGTTTTGAAAAGTGGTCCAAATGACCATGTTTTCATCTATTATGCAGACCATGGTTCTGCAGGATTACTTGGTTAGTACGTAGCTTTTAATTAACTTTCAAAATATTTTGTTAAGAAATTAAATTGTATGTAATATGATCCCATAAATTTAGTAAAAAAAAATTCTTTTGTTTCTGGAGTTACATTTGTAATAACAAAGGAATAAGCATGCACATGATCCAATCAAGGAAGAACCAACTCTTGTTTTCTGTAGAAGTTATTCTTAATTGAAAGAATAGGGAACAGGGTAACATTTCTGTGAAATTAGACGTTGCGTTTACGTGTGAGTGGTATTTTGTATCCAGGGATGCCTAGTGGGGATGATGCTGTTTATGCTAAAGATCTTATACATGTGCTAAAGAAGAAGCATGCTTCTAAGGGTTTCAAAAGCTTGGTAAGATTAATTTCCATTTCAATAGCAATTGATAAGGTTGTAGCCTTGCTACAGTTTACAACTATCAATCTTTGCTGAATTTCAGTACTTTCTAAGGCTTTTATGCATTTATTTAAAAAACATATATCAGGTATTCTACATCGAAGCTTGCGAGTCGGGGAGCATATTTGAGGGCCTCCTTCCAAATAAAATGAATATTTATGCTACTACCGCAGCAAATGCAGAAGAGAGTAGTTATGGAACATATTGTCCAGGTGAACCCGAAGTTCCTGAGGAGTATGATACCTGTTTGGGAGACTTGTATAGTATTTCCTGGTTGGAGGATTGGTAATGCAATGCTGTCCTTTATTAAGATGCTGTTATACAGAGTACATTACTTTATCAGTTTCCAATATATTTTGAATCGAAGGCTCGTACTAATTACTTTGTTGTTTCGATGAATTTGGAACATATTGTGACATTTGAGAGCAGTGACAGCAATGATTTGCGCAAAGAAACTTTGGAGAAGCAATATGAAAGGGTAAAATATTGAAAACTTCTCACAGTTTTAGATATTTACGGAGCTTTCATTACAAGAGATGAAATATTTTGAAAATGCTTGTCAGATGCAGATCATAAAGTATATGTATAATGCCAAGGAAAATTAGAATAATATGGCCATCTCAACTAAATTACAGGTTCGAAGAAGAACAAATGAGTCTCATGTTATGCAGTATGGAGATATGAGCCATAGGAAGGAGTTCCTCTTCACTTACATGGGTGCAGATCTTGCAAACAACAACTATACTTCCATCGGCGATATCTCTTCACCCTCAAGGGCTGTTAACCAACGTGACACAAACCTCCTTTATTTTCAGCGCAAGGTTTCAGCTCTTAAATTATTATGAGTCCTAAACTTAAATGTTCTTTAACTTGCACAAATTTTCATATATTTTGCTAATATAATTCTGTATTCTAAGTGTTTCTTCTTATATCTAGAAACCATTTCTGTTTATTCTTCAGTTCCTCAGAGCTCCTGCTGGCTCTCATGCAAAACTGGAAGCTCGAAAGCAGCTGCTTAATGAAATTGCTCATAGGAAACATGTGGACTCTAGCATCCGTAAAATAGGGGAGCTTTTGTTTGGACACACGAAGAGCTCAAACATGTTGATGAACGTTAGGCCTCGGGGGCAACCTGTAGTAGATGATTGGGACTGCTTCAAGAAGTTTGTAAGTCCTCTAGTCCAATTCATCAAATTAATACAGACACACAAGTTTTTGTGCTTGTCTATCTAATTCTTTAATTAAAGTAAACCAGTAAATTTTATCTCTAAGATATTGATTTTGAATTCTATCCGTGCAGCTGAGGATTTATAAGAAGTACTGTGGACATTTATCAACATACGGAATGAAATACACACGAGCTATAGCCAACATATGCAATGCTGGGGTAACCACGGAGAAAATGGTTGCAGCTTCTGATCAAGCTTGTTCCAAAAAACCCTTTGTCTAGAACTTCCTTTTCTGATCATATGACGTAAATAAACGGTTATATATATGAATTTTATGTTGGTCTAATGGGGTTGATGTTGCAACAGTCTTTGTATGAAAATAAGAAATGAAAATTAATAAATAATGTTTCGAAAATGTGATGTCGTCTGTGGATCTGTAAAATCTAGCATTTAAACATATGTGACATTTCTGTGTCGGATAATACCTTTGCTAGCCATTAGTAGCTAATTAATGCTTTTTCAAGGCTAATCATATGAACCAAACTCTATATTGAAAGATGAGAATAAAACTAAATAGCAAAAAAGTTCATCACTCTGTAGCTGACCAAGATCTTTATCAGTTCAGCAACCAGTACAAGCTCTCAAGCTAAGAGCCTACTGATGTTTACATTATCGTTCGCGAACACGTTTGGCAACAAAAGAAACAAGTACTTAAGGAATTCGATCAAGAAAACACAGAGACTCTGCAACCCAGATTAAGTGTCGACTCTTTTAATTGTTAATCTGGACTCTTGAATTGAAGAAGCTTTCTTCATTTCTTAAAAGTTTTCAGTTTCGTGTTTCTTGAGAAACAAAAATTGTCTGTTGGATTTTCTTTAAATGAGCTTCAATAAATGGTAATTGAGGAAAGGGAGAAAGAAAAAAATGTATGTTCTAATGACCTAATCCAACAAAAAAGGAAGTTATTAGACTTTTATCAAACAAACACATGTATCTTCTATCCACTTTTTCCTTACAAGAAAAGGTAACTCAAATTGTGAACAAATTGCTGTAGTTGAAATGACTAGGTAGAAAGTTCAAAGGATTTAACCAATACAACATCAACTAAACATTTATATTTGAAATCTCACATTTCAATTGATTGACCCTTAAGAATAACTTTTGCATTGTCACAAATTTTGTTGCCTGATTTCATCCTATAATTTTGTATATACTATTAGTTAAATTTCAGAGAGACGGGCCAGCGGCCCTCTATTATCACACCGATATTGTCCCCTACTTAATCACCTACAAAGCTCAATAGGTGTGGGGTTTTATCTAGTCAAGTTTCCGATATGAGACTTATATTCTTCAACACTATTGACTTTATAACATGTTTCTTAACAAAACTTCACCAAGTAGACCTTATTCCTTGAGTCACAGAGCTTCATCTCCTAGTAGACCTTATGCATATATTTGTTCGTGTCATATATCACATATTGGTTGTTACACATCAATTAATTAACTCACATAGTGACTAATTTCAATGTGTGACTGAACTTCGGTGCGAAAGACACATAACAATATATATGTATATAATATAATAAATTCATTAAACGAATGGAACGAATTATCCAAATATGCATAAAGTAACCTCAGGATTAGTTTTTTTTTTTCTTTTCCAAAACCTCAGGATTAGTTAAAATGTAGAGAAAATACATTAGTAGCATCTCACAGACTCACAATATTACTAATTTAAGACAATAAAACATCCAACTTAATTTGTTTAATTTCTAAACTAAGAAAGGGAGATGGGCAGTAGCCAAGGATCCTCTATTCTTTTCCTTTTTTTTTTTTTGTTTTTTTTGTTTTTTTCACTCATATTCTCCTGTTCTTTTAACTTTCATGCATGAGATTTTATTTATTTTATATTTTTTTAAAAATGGGCTGCTAACTATGTAGTGCTCATGTATCTACTCACTTCCTTGTTTAGCATGTATAGAAGATTTAATCTGAGCCGTTCTTTTCAACCACAGAACTCTACAAATAGAGTACTTTGCAACTTTGCAGAGACATTGTGAAAATCTCTTGGTAAGAGGTTTGGTCTTCCACATTAAATATTATCTCCTAGTTCATCTCCTTAATCATTCATCAAGGCTGCTTTGTACATTAACTATTTGTTAACTTCTAATTAAGCCTAAATTGTGTTTCTGCAGATCACCTTGTATAATCTGCACTGCAGAATGGCTAGGCAAAATTGTGGAGCATTGATATTTCTTGCTTGTTTAAGTTTGACTGCTGGAAGCTTGTGCCTCCCTGTAAATGCAGTACACATAGACTCTATTACTCACGGTGATGATGGCTCTCCAAGTACCACACAGGATAATGGAAACAAATGGGCTGTTCTAGTTGCCGGGTCTAATGGTTACGGAAATTATAGGCACCAGGTTTAAGTTTGTCCAAATTTCATTGTATACTATCAAGTGACCTTATCTTGGTTGATATAATTTTTGAAAAATGCAGGCTAATGTATGCCATGCATACCAAATACTGAAGAAAGGTGGACTGAAAGATGAGAACATCATTGTTTTCATGTATGATGATATTGCGTTCAACCCGGAAAATCCTAGACAAGGTGTCATCATCAACAAACCAAAAGGCCATGATGTTTATAAAGGAGTTCCCAAGGTTTATTTTATTTTTTCTCAATTGGACTTCAGTTTCTAGCTGGTTTTGTTAATAAGTTTAACATCCTTTAAACTGTAAGGTAACTTATTTTTTTATGCAGGATTATACAGGGGATGATGTTAATGCAGACAATCTTTATGCTGTTATTCTTGGAAACAAAAGTAGCCTCAGTGGAGGTAGTGGGAAGGTTCTGTGTAGCGGTCCAAATGACCATATTTTCATATATTACACTGACCATGGTGCTGCAGGATTACTTGGTTAGTAACTTTGTATTAATGAAAATTGTATGCAACATGAATTTCTTTTTTTTTCTAATTGAAATATTTTAACAAAGCAATAAGCATGCAGATCATAGTATGCAGGAAAAGAAAGTGGAAGTTTTTCTTATATTATTGTCTAGACTCACATTTCTATTAAATTATGTAGTGCATATTACAGATGTTGTTATATTTACATTCAGGGATGCCTACTGGTACTCCTTTGGTTTTCGCAATAGACCTCATAGATGTGCTGAAGAAGAAGCATGCTGCTAAAGGTTACAAAAGCATGGTGGGAATTTCCACTTCATTAGTAATTAATGTATAATCCATCCTCACTGAAGTTTTCGACTATTTTTTTGGGTGTATTTCTGCACTTATTAAGGTTTTATGCATTTGTTACACAAAATGGGTATTTTACCTTGAAGCTTGTGAGTCTGGGAGTATATTTGAAGGCCTCCTTCCAGAGAATGTAAGTATTTATGCTACTACATCAGCAAATGCAGAAGAGGATGGTTATGCAACATACTGTACCGGTCAACCTGGTGTTCCTGCTGAGTATGATACCTGTTTAGGAGACTTGTTCAGTATTTCCTGGATGGAGGATTGGTATGCAATACTTTCGTTATTAAGATGCTGTTCTAGTTAAACAAAGTATACATTGCTTCATCAGTTTCCAACATGTTTTCGCTAAAAGGCTCGCACTGATTACTTTGTTGTTGTGGTGATTTTGGTACTTTCACATTTGAGAGCAGTGACAAAAATGATTTGCGTAAAGAAACATTGGAGAAGCAATATGAAAGGGTAAACAATGACAATGTTTCAAACTTCTAAATTATGATTGAACTTTCAATATAATAGATAAAATATTTGACAAATGCATGTCAGATGGTATAATGTCAAGGAAAATTAGAATAATATGACCATCTCGATAAATTACAGGTTCGAAGAAGAACAAATGATTCTCATGTTATGCAGTAAGGAGATATGAGTCACAGAAAGGAGTTCCTCTTAACTTACATGGGTGCAGATCCTGCAAATGATAGCTACACTTCCATGGAAGATATCTCTTCACCATCAATCTCAAGGGTTGTTAGCCAACGTGATGCAGACCTCCTTCATCTTCATCACAAGGTTTCTAGTATTATTTTATTCTGGGTTCTGAACTCTAGAAACATAGCAGGCCAGGCAAAAGAAGATTTTCTTTTTCTTATAGCTAACAACTATTTCTCTTTATTCTTCAGTTCCACAGAGCTCCTGCTGGCTCTCATACCAAACTGGAACCCCAAAAGCAGCTGCTCGATGAAATTGCTCATAGGAAACTTGTGGACTACAGAATAAATAAAATAGGGGAGCTTTTGTTTGGACATCAGAAGAGCTCAAAAGTGTTGCTTAATGTTAGGCCTCTGGGGCAACCTCTAGTAGATGATGATTGGGATTGTTTCAAGATGCTTGCAAGTCGTTCTCCTGTAACTTCAAACATGAAATGAATGCAGATGCACTAGTGTTTGAGCCCATCTCTCAGATATTGATTTTGAATTCTTTTCCATGCAGGTGAGGACTTATGAGAACAACTGTGGACCTTTATCAAATTATGGAATGAAATACGCGCGAGCTATTGCCAACATAGGCAACGCTGGGGTCACCATAGAGAATATGGCTGCAGCGTCTGATCAAACTTGTTCTAAGAAACCACATGTCTAGAACTTCCTTTCCGATCAAAAGAAGTAAATAAGTAGTCATGCATATGGCTTTCAGGTTGCATTAGTGGGGTTGAGCTAGTTTGCTTTACATCAATAAATTATAAATGTATGTATGAATTTACAATAGTCTTCGTAGACAAATAAAAGTAAACAAAGAACCTTTCAAAAAATGTGGTGTAAACTGATATCTCATCTTCTGCCTCAAGTGGAGGCAAAAATTTGTTCAATCACATTTCATATGCAACAATTGAAATCTCATATGTTCTTTTATTATAAGTCAAATCTTAAATTCAACTAATTACAACCGTCATAATTTCAAAACCAATTTCAGAAACACTGACAATCACCTAAGTTTCCTCCTCTTCGATGTTCTGGCTTGCCTTCGAACATTTCTCACTTTTCTTAATTGAAGATGTCTCGAGCTTCTTGGCCTTTGAGATCTGCCCCCAATGCGCACAGATCTTCCCCTAGACTTTAACCTTACATGGTGGTGACTATGAGTGCCACGCCTACTTGATGGGTAAACAGAGCTCTGCAGCTTATCCTTTCTTCTCCTGCTGACTGACTTCCGCTTTCTGCTGACATTTAACTCATGATAGTTATCCCACAAATCATTTTCCTCGCTTGAACTGTATCCTTGTTCAATGTCTCGAAATTGGCTGCGGCGGCGATG
Organism: Prunus avium; assembly: GCF_965620075.1. Taxonomy (NCBI): domain Eukaryota; kingdom Viridiplantae; phylum Streptophyta; class Magnoliopsida; order Rosales; family Rosaceae; genus Prunus; species Prunus avium. Next base: position 1,920,921 of record NC_142286.1, read on the forward strand.
GCGGTGACGACGGCGGTTTACCCTCTTAGTGTTCTTTAGTTTGTACCACAAGAAACAAGTAATATCTTCTAGTGCATACCAGTATGTCTCGCATGCAGCCCAACACATCTTACAGAGGCTTTTTCCAATGCATTGGAATAACCCCAGTTTAAATAATAGATAGAAGAATAATAAAGCTGAAAGAAAGTAAAAAATATGAATAAGAAACAAATCAACATTTCTGCAACTGAAGCTCATAACAAATGAACTTCCAAGGCTAGTCTGCGAAGCAAACTCTAACGAAAATAAGAAGAGTACAACTAAAGAACAAGAAATTACTTATGTAGCAGAGGACCAAGATCATTAACAGTTTCAACAGACTGGAGACACATAGATGCTCAATAAAGCAACCGAAATCCCAGGGTCCTGAACACACATCCCTGCAGAATCAAACATATCATACTAACATTAGCAGGGCAGTGAAGCATAATCCAAAGGTAAATCCATCATCCAGTCTCATCATCTATAGTTGAACATGAATATACACAAGCTCAGAAAAGTATTCGGCTAATTCCTATCTTGCAAAGGAGTATTTCCCCCTCCGATCCGCATCGATGCCTAGGAGGTTACATCTTTGAGGAAAACAAACAAGAACTAAGGGGAATGAAGGAGAATCTAAAAGCATGGTTTTGTTAGTTTAGTGCCAAACTGATAAAGAAAATCAAGAACTAGAAGATAATAAATAAGATTTCCTAAGATTAGCAGCTAAGAAAATGAAGTGCCTATGCCTATAAGCTGCACCCCTTTGGCAGGAAAAAGGAAGAAGTAAACAAGAGGTGTACTGCGAAGAAATGCCGCCGGTCATGAAAATAAGGAAAACATGTATGAACATTAGGGACTCATAGCAGGCCTCCAAGTCAGTGCAACACAAGAAACTATTGGAGATGAAATGAAGTCAACAAATCATAGTAATTTTCATCTGAAATTACGACATATGATATGATTGAACAGAACGATGGCCGGGCCGGCAATAAAAGAGAACATTTTCAGCAGAACTTACTCGCATGAGCCACCAAACATAGTCTTAAACGGAGCCAAGAACGCCTTCTCAAGTAGACCACCGACCCCATCTGCAGCTTTACTGATGACATCCCCCATTTCAAGTAATTAAAGTTCAAATTCAAAAGAACGTGTATATTTCTACCATCAAGCTGCACAACAATACACAAAATTGAATCCAAAAGCTATTAATTAAAGCAAAAATAATACAAATTCAACAATAAAAAAACTCACAAAGTTCACCAAAGACAACAACAACAAAGGCGAAGAAAAAAATAAAGCAAAAGAAAGAAATTAACGGAGAAGGCAAGGCAGGTACATGGAGAATAAGAGAGCCTTGTCTGTCTTGGAGTTTCTCTCTTGTTGGACGTTTTGTGATTTTTAGCAGCAGATGGTGAGATTGGGGGGAGGTTTTGTTATTTTGCGACGAGGGAGGAAGGGAATGAGAAACCGTTTCAACTCAACGGTCGGGAAATAAAATAAAATAGATTGAAAAATGGGACTGGGCTGGCTGGGCCCATTTATACGCATAAATCCAATCCAAAACTTGGAATCCAACTTCGACCAGGAAACAATTCCAGCGGTTGCTTGCCACCCAAGTTCTTTTGGTTTTGTATGATTTATGGTTTCTGTATTTTGAAGGTAAACTGCCCCAGATTTGATGAAGAAAGTGGTACTTCCAGCCTCTCAATTTGTCCAAAACATGAAGGTAACCGCTGTTCTAGTTGCTATGAAAATTGCATCTTTCTTTTTTGCCCAGATGCCAAAATAGAATCAAAATGGCATCTTTATATTTTCCCACTATCTAACTTGTACAAATTCGCATCCTTTTTCTGTCCCTGATTTTCATAATGCTTTTTGTAACATAAATTTATTAACTGAATGGAATCATGAAATTGAAGAAGAGAGAGAGAGAACACTACCCTGTAACACTCCTCAGCCCTTACTCTTTTTATGGTTTCTTGCCTTCTGTTTTTTGGGGTGGCCTATTGATGTATTAGAAAGATGAGCACAACTTTGGATCGAGGGGCAAAACAACAAGAAAAGAGAAAAGTTTGCGGAAAAAGGCCAACAAAAACTGCAAGTACAACATGGCGGTGGACCAAATCAGTGAGTTCAACTTGGTGGACAGAATTAGTGGGTTACCGGATGAAATTCTTTTTGGTATAGTGTGTCTCTTGCCACTGAAGGAAGCTGCAGCTACCAGTATCCTTTCTAAGCGATGGCAGTATGTGTGGGGCGTTTACCATGACTCTCAATTTTGATGCTAAATATGGGGTTGGTCCAAATTTTCCCGACTTTGTCCAATTAGAACCAGAACTTAAAAACCTGGAAATCCGTCGATATATTGGGTAAACACTGTGCTGGAACATCATAGAAGCCCAACCATTGAACGATTCAGGGCTTGCTTTGAATTACATAGTCGTTCCACAAGTAGCATTGATAAGTGGATCCAATTTGCAATGAATAAGAGAGTTCAAACACTTGAGCTCGAGTTTGGTCTTTTGTATATGTTCATATTTTTTATGATGCTCCTGCCTATCAATTTCCTCACAAACTATTTGGTCTCAAAAATGATTATACCTCGAAGCTCAACAACATGCATTATGACAGTCCGACTACAATATTGGATTTAAAGTTCCTAAAAGTTCTTCATTTGGAATGTGTTGATGTGACCAAAGAAGTTCTCGTGTACTTTATGTCTAACTGTCCTGTTCTTGAAAGACTAACAGTGACTGTTGCTACAAACAATTTGGTTAACTTAAGAGTTGTTGGTCGATCGATTGCATTGAAATATTTAGAGATAAACTTTTGTGAGTACCTCAAAAGCATTGAGATTTGTGATGTAAACCTTGTTTCATTTATTTATCATGGGCGTGCAATCAACTTGTTTTTTAGTAACATACCTTTGCTTGTCGTGGGTATCTATTTCAGAGAGGGTTAATTTCTTCACGCATGAGCTTGAAACGTACTGTAAATCCGTAGAGAGCTTCACACTTACACTTTCACAACTTCACATTTACACTTTCAATAGAAATAATAAGAGTGCTGTTAAACGAACCATAAAATTAACTGAGTACACTCTACTACCAAACTATTTATTGGATTACTAATTTACCCTAATATAAAATGACCAAAAACGATATATTGAATTGTGAAACAAATGTAATTTTAATATAAGTACACCCTACTCACCATATTCAACCCCCCTACTTCCACAAACCTTAATATTAGGGGTGAAACTGACTAGGGTGAAGTCTTTATGAAGGGAAGCTAAGGTGAAAGAATGTTTTGGATTTTAGGTACCAGAAACGGGAGAAATGCTTGAAAAGAGAAGTGTTAAACAAGGAAACCAAGGTTGGGACTGTCCTGAGAGAGAGTCTTAGGCTAAAACCAATAGATTTGTAGAGGTCTGTAGTAAGAGTTGATTTATTATATATATTTATTTATCGTTTAGAAAGACTTTAAGATAAAGGGGTTTGGGGCAGTCTGCAAGATGATATCTGCTTGGGTTTTCCATGTTCAGAAAATCAAAGAAAAAGGAAGAACTTGAAGAATAAGATGATCAGCTTAGCAATCACACAAGGATATGCTACTTAGTATCTTTCATTAGATCTCTGAAAAAATTAGAACAGGTTACACATTCTTACTTAAGTTGTTGACCTGTGCTACTCATGATTTTTTATTTTTAATTACCAGAGGTATTTTTGGTAGTTAAATAGGGTGTACTTAGTTAATTTAAAATTTTGATTTAAATATTAGAGTGTACTTAGAGCATGAGTATTTATAAAAAATAGCCAAAATTTGGCCCCTACTTTCCTAAATATTAGTTTCTATAAAAACATTTCAAATATAGCATAAAACTCACTTAAAAAGATACAAATACCCTCAAAATTAAAACTCACACATAAACCTAAAAAGTTTCAAAGTAAAATCGATTGCATGCATCTCCGCACGAAACTCCGTCCCACCTTCTTTGGCTAGCTTCTCAAATCGTTTCACTGCAATGAGTTTTTTTTCCCTATGTTTAAACTCCTTTTGTAAACTCTCCCAACGACCCTTTCCCAAATCTTGTTTGTGGTAGTAATGACCATGGTAATTGGACTCTTGAGGATGGGTATTAGATTGGTGTTGCTCTGAGTGTTGTTTATAGTGTTACTTGTTATGGTGCCGACCTTGAAGACAGCTATGGTGGACTCATTGAGATCCCTTTTGACATGTCTGAGTGGTAAGTTTTGTTTGGCACAAATATTACTCACACCGTAGAAAACAGCTGCCCCACAATTGCAGTCTTCTCCCATCCTCAAGAGTATAGCCGTGCGGCTATACTTGATTTTTTTTTAAATAAAGAGTATATAGCCGTTCGGCTATACTACGGTTTTTATTATTAAAAAATGGTGTAGCCGCGCGGCTATACTCATAGGGTGAACTCAACACTCTACAGTGCTAAGCTATGATTTATGGACGTTTGTTGTGTGAGCATTACTCATTTATTTGTATCTCATTGAATAGACTATTGCATTCTTTATTTATGGACTGTTTCACCTTCAAGGCCATCTCCCTTTATATAAATAGATATGTTAAAAAATTTCAGTAACTAAAAAATTTAATGAAATAGGACTACTATACATTGACTGTTACAACAAAAATGTTACAAAACTGTGAACAAATCTGTGGTTTACTATTTACAAAGTAAAAATTTAGGAGCTCCTATCACTTCATTATTGTCTAGGGGAAGGAGGAAGTGGAACAAGCATGCTTCCAACACCCATAAACTCTTCAGCAAATTGTTCATCATTTTTACCCAACATATCCTTTAAGCTACACTCCATATTCCTTGCCTTAAGCACCCAATATCTTGGTTTTATCTTCTTTTCCAATGAATAACTGAAGTACCTGGGATACTCCACCAAATCCGTTACTGGCTTCTCCATAGTGTTTATGAGGAATTCAAGCTTCGGTCTCAAAACCTCTTCAATGCTGTACCCGAGCAACGGCGAAAATCTGCGGACCATGAATGCAATATCCCTCCGTGACAGCCCTTTCTTCATCAAATACTTCATCCTGCTCACCAAATTCCCCACATTAGGCTAATTCACATTTCATAAAAATAAAAATAAAATAAAAAATAAAAAATAAACTAGAGAATTCTAAGTTTGTTGAGCTGCATATACTAAACAAAAAAAGCATTACCGAGGAAGTAAATTTCTATCAGTGTCTGAAACAAGAAGCTCTGGATACTTTTTGATAACCCGTGGAAGATGAACTTTGGAGACACCAATACTAGCAAGAAACTGAAGCTTCCTACTGAGAGTTCTCTCAATGCTGGCAGCAAATATTTCGGGACAGCGACCCAGTATGATGCCAACAGTTTCTTTATCAAATCCTAGACCTTCCACAAATGAAACCACCTGTATAAAGCAGTAATAACAGTTAAAACTGGACTCAAGAAACTGTGACACATTTACATGGTTCCCGAATCCTTCACAGACTGGTAAAGTATATCCAGTTGCATTGTGTTGATCTCTAATGTGGGACCAACTTGAATTGGTAGGTGATTAGATTAGGTCACATTACATAAGTTTAATTGCATTGGCAGTGAGACCAAGTCTTCGGACAATATGAGTTCACCCAGTACTAGCAGCTTTATTGCGCTTATAATAAGAGAAATAAATCACGCGGACTCATGAAAACCAGGGGCAATTTCGTCCGCAAGTTTATAATCCTATATTACGGGTCATTTGTTCAAGGGTGTCAGGGTATTTAAAGGATGTATCAGTTTCAATTTCTCTCAAGTCTCATGTTCAAGGACAAAATTAAATTACGCTTGCAATTGTTTGTGCGAACCTTGCTAACTGAGATATTAAAGGCTCAGAGCCATGGAGATATGCTTATCTTTCTTTGCATACTGGCCATCTGCCACAGGTGTCGCACATTGTAGACACCGTACTGCGGTCCACCATAAAATTTGCATACTCAATACACACACAAGGCAACAACCAACAGTTCAAAGAATAATATATATATATATATATCTATCTAAATTTTGCAAACTCAACACACACACATGGCAACAACCTAACAGTTTAAAGAACAATATATATATATATATCTATGTATATGTTGCTTTTCAAAATTTTCCATTGCGTCAATTTGTTACTTCCTGTTTTATAGACTAGTTCTTCAATGACATCCTTTTCTTTTCTTGGTCATTTGATGAAGAACCAAGCAGTATAGGCTAGATATTATCAGCTTGAAAGCATGAAACTGGAAGAAAAGAAAAAAACCGTATATGGCTTCAATATTTCATATTCAACCTAAAACAGCAAATTTACCAAATAGCCACACAAGTAAGCTCTGCAGCCATCATCTAAATCATGAGGTAAAAATCGCGAATACAAACAAACAAATTTATAAGGAAACAAGTTTGTGTAATATAAATGCGAAGATATGAATAAAACAAAAATTACCTACCTGAAGAAATTCTACAGGTTTCCGTATCAATAGCTGAGGGCTTCTAGAGATAACCTGACCTAACTTCTTGTTTCTAATACCCAATTCACCAATCTGGTCAACCATCAATTTTAGCAAGCTGGTTGAGCAACCCAAAACATGAGGCCAGCTTTTGATTGCAAGACCAACACTCATTTTTGGTACCTGTAATGAAGCAAAATTTCTCATTTAGTATTTTAACCAAAATAATGATTCATTCCAGTTGGAAAAATCAGACAGCATAAATAAAAAGACCTGATTGGATTCCGTACCTTCTCCAAATCGAAGAAAGAAAGAACCTCCTTGAAGTTCTCTTGAATGCTGGTAGATAGAATCCATGGATATTTAACCAACATTCTACCAACATCTTTATCCTCCATACCAACCTGCACAACAATACATGAAGAAATGCTCAACCATGGCAGACAAGGTGTCTCCATAACGTTATGAAATCCATTCTTGGTCCAAATAATATAGACCAAGTGAACAATGTATAAACCAACACCATAATTCTATTTATTACATGTACAACCAAAGGCATATGTTATAAATGTAATCTCAGTAAAGTTGGTTATGCTACTGATCATGAAATTTCACAAATTCAAAAGTTGACATGTCCAAAGAACAAGGAAATGTCCAAGGTGGGGAAGAGGAAGCTAGAACGAACATAATTGCACAGTGAGATAGAGATCACTTATTTTATCATTCATACAGCTTTGGAAATAACAAACTATTTGGTAACTATATATTTAAAGTCACCTAAGTTTCATAATAATTTTGCACTTAAATTCGAATTAAGAGAAAGCAGAACCGAAGTTAACTGTACCTCTCTAAATGCAAGCACTCTTGTTTTAATGACTTTAATGTTGCAAAAAATAATGGGTGGATATAACAGAACTATGTTTCTCATACGTTCTCTCGGGACTCCAATATTTTCGAGATATTCCACAATAGGTGTCACGTGAGGATCCAAGGACAACAAAAGAAGGCGGGGAAAGGATTCAATTAAACAACGAAAAGTGGCGTCTCCAAAACCCAACATGTCCAGACCTCCACGCCTTGCTGCAATCTATAGCATAAAAAGATAAACCAACTGGAAATAAGAATAAACTATCCAGACACATAAATGCATATGAACCACAAATCTCTAAATAACAAAGAATTAAAAGTAACTTGCAGTTTGACATAAATGCATTACTAAGATTTGGAAGGGACATACCAGACCTTTTCAAAAAATGATAGGGTTTGTTGCAAGTCTTCATCAATAGGAATTGATAAGTGCATCATCATACGACGAGCATTTTTCCCAATGAGCCCCACATCATTACTGCCAGAAAAGAATATTTCCTTCACATACTTAACCTATAAGCCAAATGCAAAATAAGAAACAATTCTGCAACAGATCTGAAGAATAATTTCATTTCTGCATTCATATGACATTAGAGAATCAATACCAAATTCCTGGGTCTTGTCCATGTCATAAGATTTCCACTTTTACAGTTATAGGGTCCTAATTCATCTTGCGTCCTTGATTACGAACTTATAAACTCACGAAGTCATTTCAAAGGTTTATGTACTATAAAATAATCAGGCTGCATACTTTCCCATTCTGTAATATCATCTATGTATGCAGCCTGGTATTTGGGACAATTTGTGAGAAACAGTCTAGCGGAAGTCATTGTACTCATACTTTCCAGTGAGCTCTCTCCATGTCAGGACATGACGAAGAATGCACAATGATGTTAATAATGCAGAACCTCATACAAACTTCAAAGAATTTTGGGTCATGTCAAAAAGATTTCCAGGGAAAAATAATACATAATTTTTTTAGTACAGGATTTGTAATATTGAGTGTGGATAAGAGGGCATTGCCATAGATAAGCTATTAAAACTGAAAAATATGTCATCACTTCCGACAATAAGTAACTCCAACAAGTCTTGCCTTCCTTTGTCGTACCATATAAAAAATATGTTCTTTTTTCACTACGCTCCACAGATGAGAAATATACTTCACCCTTCTCCCAATCAAATGTTTGACATAAATTAACCCAATAAATAACTTCCACTAGACTGTTTCTCACAAATTGTCCCAAATAACAATAACTAGTTCACCATAATCACAAGATTCAAAACCTTGTTCACATCAAAGAAACCAATAAATTCAATGACTTGTTCGTGAAACAAGAACTGAACTCAAAAAAGTTGAAAAGCAATTCTAAGTACCAATTACTTGTTTACCATAACATAAACAAATTACATTCACTTCCATTAAAACAATTTTCTCACAAATTGTCGACCAAAACTTCAACAAATTATTATTATTATTTTACGAATTGCGATGCCCTTACCTTCTCAACGAGTCTCGGAAGTGTCTCTGCTGATAAATGCCTGGCAAGATTCATAGCCGAAGACAGACTCAACCCAACCACACTCTCCAAAAACGCAACTTTTCCATTGTCACCTTTTTCCTTGGCTAAATACCTCACCTTTTCTTTAAACCCAACCAATTCTCTCCCCTCCTTTCTCTCCCGCTCTCTCCACAGCCCAAGCTCATCCAACTCCAAAACCCCATCGACCAACATCCGCAAATACCTCGGCGAATTCGACGAAACAAAGGCGGCTTCTGTCTCAGAAACCCCAAATTCTTGAAGAAACTCCAAAAGAGCGTCTTGGGCAGCTTTGAATTGCTCCGATTGGTGGTCTGGCGGAGGTGCAGGGCTGTTGGGTGGTGTGGAAAACAGGGGATGGTGAAGGTGGTTATGGGTTTTGGAGGGCGTGTGGAAAATTGGGTTTTTGGGTTTGTGGGTCAGGAGGAGTCTGAGAGTGAGAGTGGGGTTTGATGGGTTGGGGAGGAGAGATGGGTTTGTGGGTTTGTTTGGGGATGAGGAAAGTTTGAAAGTTAAGGTGAGGGTTGTGGGGATTTGGACGAATTTGGAGGAGGAGGACATGGTTAGAGGAATCACATCCATACATAGAAACAAACAGAGTCTTTCTTAAACCCTAAAACCCTGAAACTCAACAGAGCAAGCTCTCATCTTTTTGTTTTGGATTGAGCTAAAGCTCACTTTTTTGGGCAAGTTTGATTTTTTGGTCGAATTTTGGTAAGTAAGTTAGATATCCCTTTGGCGGGACTTCTGCTGCAATGAGACAAACCCAATATTTATAAAAGAATCTTTCCCAAAAAAAAAAAAATTATAAAAGAAAAAAGTTATGATTGAAATAGTGCTGTTAATTGTTGTCACCAAGGTTTTATTTTCAGTTTTGTTTAATTTTGTATCTTATCTTTTGTCAAAACTCACAAGTTTTGATCTTAGGAGGAGCTCTGCTTTTGAGTGGTTCGTATTTGTGTAATTTTGTTAGGAAAAATGGAAAGATAAACCTCTGTGGATAATTACACCAAAAACAAATAATCTATTTGGATTGTTACGTTTGAGTAAGCTACTCTCTCTACGAAAACTGTTTATTGCATGAGGACATACTAGTTTTTGTGTTTTTTTCTGATGAAATTTGTTCTTCCAGCATATTTAAACACTTCTACCAGCTATTGCTTTGAGCTACAGAACCAACCTTGTTTCAACTTTCTTTGCACTTACCAACTCTTGGCTTGCTTTTACAAAAACAATTGAACCACTGATTCATAAAACACATGGTCACTACTACATCTGCAGCAATAGAGTTGGTCGCACAAACTTCACAAATCTACAAACTACAGGCCATGTGCCCACAAAGTGCTTCAAAAGTTACATACAACAAACTACAACTATGCATGGTACCATTTTCTTTTTCAAACCCAAGTGCCTCTCAGAAGAGAACTGGTAGATGCAGTCTCCCCAAAAGTTTTGATCAAATCAGAACAAGATTCAACTGCTTCCCCCTCTGTCTGCAGCTCCAGTCCCAATTCCTCTTCTATATCTTCCGAAGCCGATATGAGCAAGAACTCACATCCTTCATAGTTCAAGAAGTCAGGTGGATCAGCTGGGCAGTACCTTAAATTCCCAAACTGGCCTTGCAGGTGGGCAGGAAACATAGCCCTGCGCTTGTTCTGTAGCCCTCTGAACTGAGAAGTACTGCTGCTGCCATGTTGATCTGGGTTCTTTATTTGAATATGAAATGAGCCTTCATGTTTAATGTTAAGTGACTCTTGAGGCTCATTGTTCTCATCTTCTGGTGGGAACTCAAGCTTGTAAATCAAATGAGTGTGGGGTTTCTTCTTCTCCTCCTTATGCCTCACAATGCGGTATATGCCTTCTCCTAATGCCCTTACTGCAGAAGTGTGTCTGTGCCCTTTGGTTTTAGTGTCATACTCCTCTGCCATACAACATGTATATACAATGAGTTCTGATTTCTACTTATGCTTCTGAGTAACTTTTCGGTGTGACTGTAATACCTACGCATGTTATATATACTGCGGGATCGCCACCACCACATGTTTAATTTGAGTGAATTAGTATCACCGCATGGTAGTGATGATTATCTTTTAATTAAAATCCTGATCACTAAACAAAATCAAAAACACTAAACCCAACAAGCACAATATTAGCATTGAAAACCAAGATGAGGATCTTATCATATAGAAATACTAATCTATGCAAAGTTAAAATGGGAAATTTTGTACCTCCTTGAAGAGCAGTTTTCACATCATCTATATTTGTGGTGACCATGTCAACAAAACCCCAATAGGGTCTGCCCTTCTTGCTTGGGTCAGGAAGGCTTTTCCTTCCCATCACTATGAACCTCAGCAATGGTTGCTTCTCAATGTTCACTTCATGCCTACCATGCCCACTTTGACTACCACCAGAACCTTTTTCACCAGAATTAGATCCCTTCTTCTTTGCACCTTCTTTTCCTGAATCAGGGTCTTGCTTCTCCTCAATTGGCCTCTCACCTGACTCTGGCCTTAAAACTATGTACAAACGTTGAACATCATCTGGGCTGCGAGCTTCCTCCTTGTTAACTTTTGGCCTGTAGAAGAAAAATATTTCCCCTCTCTCCTGCCATTTAATTTGTCACAACAAAACAAACCAACATAATATTTGAATCAGAAGAATCAACATTTAACTTCAACTTTCATGTCATGTCATGTGATTTAAGAAAAGAAAACTCAGTTTTGGCATGTCATGCATTCAAACACAAACAAAGGAACCTGAATTTCAACTTGGGCATCATCTCTGGTCTTGACTTCTTGGCCTTGTCCCATTGTTCCTTCCTTGTGCAACAACAAAGACTTTCTGATAACGCTAGAACTAGTTATCTTCTTGCTGATGTGATAAAGAACAGAAAATCTGGGAATGTTCCTTAATTTGGTAGAAATAGGAAGGTAAAAAGTGAAATTGAAAATTAATCCACAACTAGAAACTTCACACTTGCAGCCACCGTTTGTTATGAACATGACACGTCCACTACTTTGAAGGTGCCACGTTTCTTACTTTCTTTACGGTTGAGGATATCTGAAAGTGAAATAATACCATGTTGTTTTAAAAGAACTGAGTTAATGAGAGTATTCTATTACTTACGTTAATTCAACAAGAGTTTTATTATTGTAAGCAAAAATTTAAAGAGTTTTGCTTCCAAAAATATGGGAAAGTAACTTCAAGCCCATCTTTTACTTCATGGAATGGGTTCTGAAAGTTAAGCCCTTATGTACTTGGGACCTCCATGACTGTCCATTGGGCCACATGATTATAGGCCTAGAATGTTTGTTCCTTAGGTTTTGGTCTTTAGCCTGCTTGTAAAAATTAAAGAACAAATGTTGGAAAATGTGAAGATATGGGTTAGTTTGGAAATTTTCAATAAAATGGGAATATTTTTCTTTCTATAACAAGCCCTCAAATTGAAATGGTGCCTGATTTGTGCAGCCCATCAAGGGAAAGAAGAACATTGGCCGGGTTGTACAAAAATAAGGATGAAGGAACCGAAGTGGGGGTTTTTTTTGTGTGGAAATGACCATTCATAATTTGACGATGTTCAGAAATTGGGTTTAAAAAAAGGTACTTGTCTGTCATTGTTGATTTTTTTTTGCTTTTTTAGACGCATGTTTGAAATCTACAACTTTGTTATACTCATTGTTGTTGATAATATGAATATTTACATGTACACTTGAATGCCAATCATATTTACATGACAACAAAATTTCAGGCTGTCTGAGACTTTGAATTTGATGTCTCTGATGCCTATGTATCTTTCTCACTGAAGCCCACATCCAAAATTTCAATTTTAAAAAAAATTATTGAGGAAACAAAGTGCCAATTAACCTAATGAGGTCACTGGGGCAATGTTGCATCATGGAACTCACACTGACCTTCTAGCATTATTCAGTTTCAGTTGGCCCTGTGAAACCAAGTAAATCGAAAACCGTTAAATTTAGTTCTTCATGTTTTCTTGTCAAAATTGTTTCTCTCACTCTATACCTGCTTCTGCTTGATTTTCTGTCTGTGAAGATGTGCTTGATTGGCTCTTTGAGGTTCCTGAATTATTGAGCTGTGGATCACTCATCACTTCCTGCAAAAGATACTCTACAATGTCAAATACCTTCCTCCTTAATCGAAAACCGGTAGAACCATGTATACATGTGCTTTTTTCCAGTTCTTTTAGTTAAGGTTGATGATCATTGATCACATGGAAGTCCTAACATATGACCTAAAATAATGTGATTCATGTTGGTTTTTTTGGCACTTGAATGAGCCTACTTGCTTTTCCATTTTTTTTAGTCTTAACTAAATTTTTAATGCCAAGCATCTTAGAGAAGGTGGAGATTTTCTGTTTGATTTTCTAGGTAAACTTATGCAATGATCTCATAGTCAGCATCCAAATGCTTCTAAGTTTTTCAGTTTTTCGACTTACCTGTTGATCGGGAACATGACTGTGATGGGGGGAAAGACCATTATTGCCGTCTAATAACTTGTGGTTCATCTTATCTTCAGCAAGTTCTCTCCATTTATTTAGTGATGGCAGCACCACGGTGCCAAGATCTGGCCTGTCTTTTCGTCTGAGTTCTGCACATTGGATTGCTAGCTTTGCAAGGCTTAAGGCTTCTTCCACTGGCCAGTCAGGGACAGCTGGGTCCAGCATCTCCTCAAATGTGTCCTTTTCAATAGCCTTGTCGACATGGTGAGCCAAGCCCATCGGCGTTCTACCTGTTAGCAATTGGAGAAGAATAATGCCTAAGGAGTAGACATCAGATTTTACACCAAGCATTCCTGTTTGTTGATACTCAGGATCAATATAGCAGAATGTTCCAGCTGTTGCTGTCATGAGGCACTGTGTCATATTTTCAGCAACTGCTGGGACAAGTCTGGCCAATCCAACATCACTAATCTTGCTCACATAGTTGTGATCTAGCAAAATGTTGCCGGGCTTGAGGTCACGGTGCACCAAGGGTTCTGGCTTGGTCTGATGAAGAAAGAGTAGGCCTGTGCCAATCTCAGCAGCGATTCGGAACCTGAGTTGCCAAGAAAGAGCTGGCTTGTTCCCTCTCTTTATGAGACAGTCCTCTAAGCTTCCATTGGCCATATATTCATAGACTAAAACGCCATACTCTGGGCAGGCTCCTAGAAGTAGTACCATGTTGGGATGTCGAATGCAGCTAAGTATGTCAATCTGCATTTGGATCATGACAGAAGAGATTAGATAAAAAATATCGATATCATATCTTTTACCGTTATATGTTTGGTGGAAGCAATTTAGAACAAGAAGTAAGTGAATAAAGCATGTTGGAAAAGAATTTGTATATGGAGCTTCTATTGCATTGCATGAAATGTATATGGAATTGAAAGTGAAATACTGTCAGGTACCAAGTACCACTTGGATTTAGAGACATTGATGCAGCAGGCATTGTGAGATCTTACCTTTTCTGGTTCTTGAATCCTACTGAAGTTTATTTGGGGGTGTTTCTGAAATCTTAACCTTTAGTTTTGTTAAGAATCTTATTCGAGTGATTTTGAGTTCTTACCCTTTTCGGTTCTAGAATCTTGCCATTTTTTGTTACATTTTCCCTCAATGTAGTAAGTTTCTAACTATTTTATATTTTTAACTGTCTTGATCAATTTCGTACTGTTTGTTGATCTCCACAAGGTATCAGGTTTTAAAACAGACTTCTTTGTTAGTTTACTATATCAATTTAGTAGATCATATTTTCTAAGCAAGGATCTCGGTACTCACCTCTTTCTGAAACTGTGTCCTTCCTTGAGCAGCATCCGGACGCAAGACCTTTACTGCAACTGGTGTGTGATCAAGATAGCACTTAAAGACAGGACCATAACCTCCTTCCCCAATTTTCCGAGACGGGGCAAAGTGTTCTGTTGCCTGCTCAATCTCCTCAATAGCATATCTTCTGTATTTGTCATCGGTTTGGGCTAGATTATCTAATAGTTTCCTCATGTCCTCTGCTTCTCTGAGGGCCTTTATTTCTGTATTTGCTCGTTTCTGTGATTCCAACTGTGCAATTCTTTTAGCAGCGTCAGCTGCTTCCATGGCTGCCCTGCACCTAGCTCTTTCTTTCTCTGCAACTGCTATTGCAGCTTCTTGACCCAGTCGTGCCTCCTCTAGTTTTTGCTCCTCTACAACCCTCCAATTGTGCAGCTCCATTTCCTGTGGGGGACATAAAGTTAAATGGAATCTTGAAAATGCAGAAGGTAAATGTAGACTTCTTATCACCTTCTGTTTAGCTGAAAGTGCTTCTCTACATGCTGTACTGTACATGTCCATTGTTTGCTTCAGCTCTAGCTTCAGTCTCCTCATCTCAGATTCGACTTCGTCCTGCATAAGTTTATAAATGCGGTGAAAAAAAACACCTAGCTAGATAATGTGCAAGGAAGGATACTTGATATAAGTTGAGCTGAGTATATCCTGTCCTTACCAGGTTCTGTGATGACCATGAAGATGATGTTAGGTTGCTTTCATGTGAAACCGATGAAAAATCATGCAGAGAACTGAAGTCCGCGAACTTAGGTCCTTGACGCATTGACCCAAAGCTCTGGTCTGAGCTAGTAGATAGCCGTCCTCGGTTTGTATCCATATAATCATACGTCACAGAAGAAGCACGGTCAGTGCTTGCCCTTTCCGAGCTTATAAATGATATGTCGCTTTCCGATTCTGAGAATCCTCCACTAATCCTCCCATTACTAAAACCTCCTCTTGTTAATCCCAATCTGTTTCAATTCAGGATGGTGGTATCAGTTTCTATGGTAAATTACACAGCATCTATTTTCATACATAATAGCATAACACTAAAGCATTGTCTGTTTAACTTACCTGTATGCTTCATCTTGCAAGTTATGAGGCTTGAACGACGGTCTAGCTGCTAGATTTTGAGGATAAAAATATTGCATTTAGAGTACTTTTCATCCAAAATCAGTTTTCAAGAAAGCATAATAACTGAGAGATACAAACCTTTTAAATACATATTGTTGTATCTAGGTGTTTCAGGTGGTTTAAAACTTTGCTTATTTAATGAATCTATTTGGTTAACTAGTGGAGAACTGTATGGTGCTGCACGAGAAGCATTTCGCACCGAGGAGATCTTCCCTTTGGAGATGACATATACAGTGCAGAAATCAGGTGCCCCTTTCGATACACTACTTGGAATACTTGATGTCTTGAATCTGCGTGAGAAAATCATTGAGTATTAGCAAACTAAACGAGTCTTTACAGTATAAACATATATTTCTATCCAAAATGTGTCCAGGAAAACACAGAATCTCAAAACCAGATTTATAGAATGAGGCCATTACCTGATAAATCCATGCTTTGCTGGAGCTCCCAGAACCAGATTCTCAATTGCAGCATAAGAAACATACTCTGTTACTGCTTTTGCTATATCCGCGTCTTCAAGTACGATATCAAGGCAATTTATCTGAGAAAATAACTTTACATGAGCAAACAATCAAAGAGTAACATAAATAAAACCGATTGATAAAGCTGTCGTGATTATCGATATGATTATGTATAAGAAATTTTAGGGATGTGCTCCAAATGGTGAATTGTAAATTAAGCCTTTTTATGCAGGATGCTCATGGACCAAAATTTACGAAGGCAGAGCTTCGAAACCTACATCCTTACGCGTACAATAGCAATGGAAGGTAAGAAACAGATCCTTGGTCATCTTCTCAAGCTGCTGTTTGCGTGGCGATTGAGATGGATTGCTTACATCACAAATAAGGGCATTGTTTCCAGCCACTGTTCCAAAAAAAGAAGTTGTAACTTGGTCTTGCATTGAAAATTGAATTAGCTCCAGAGGTGAGAAGAGACACAATATAAATTGTGAAATCACAGATGTATCTGATATGTTGAACTTGCTTTGTGAATTCCAGGCATAAATAATATAACTGTTTTTATATTATAATGGTTATGAACTTTTAGATTATCTTAATAGCAAGTTACTCTTCTGGTTACATGAGAGAGAGAGATTACATGAAGATGTTGAAGATGACTTCTGAACAACATGTAGTAGAATTACAGTTTGGCCCCTCGTGATAACATTCTCAGCAGCCCATCTCAGTGCATTTTGGCTCCCTTTCTGATTGTCTATGGCAACTGCCACCAAACCATTTCCTGCTGCTCCTCCTCCTCCTGCTCCTTTCTTTGTCCCATTTCCTCCTTTTGCTTGCCACATTTTCTTCAAAAGCTCTAACTATGAAAAACAGAATATTGCTAGGACACAAACTAATCAAGTAGAAACTTTTCCATGTTCTGTACAAAGTGGCCCAGAAATCCTGATGCCTCAAACCTCTTGTCCCTTATCAAACTTGACCACCTTAGAATTTGCTATTTACAAGAATTTATGAGCCACCACAGGCTCAGAACTTTTACATTTTTTCTTCTTCTTTTTTGGTTCAAAACCTGGCGGTTTCTCTATTTTGGCTTTTTAAAATAGAAGCCTCACAATTCAGATCAAAAAGAAAAAAGACCAAGTATATAGAAGCCTCACAATAAGATAGTCGGCTGCCAAAAGTAGAAGATCTAAGCATAGACAATGAGATTCCCCCCTCCCCTTTTCCACAACACACTATTTTTTTTAGGGCAGAATGACCTATCAACTTTTTTCATCCAAGTTTTGAAAACTCAACAATTTGAACCCTTTTTGCATGTGAAATAACTCACGCATTTTGGGTCGAATAAGAGTCGAACATAAATTGGCAAAAAAAAAAAAAGAGTTAGAATTGTTTAAAAAAAAGTAAATATCAATAAATTGAAATAGGCATGTAATCTTATGTGGCGCAAAAGTCAAAGGACTTGGATCAACAATAATTTCTGCGTGGATTGCGCCCAAAATCTCTCCTCATAATTGGACTTATGCCAAATTTTCTATTTTTTTTATAGCCAAATCTAGGAGGAATAGAATTTAAGATTTTTTAAACTAAAAAATATAACTACTATAAACTTCATGATTAGTTCTCTCTATTCATCCATATGGTTTGTAAATGGATATTTACAAGCCAAGAATAATCATGAACTTTGGCTCAAGTCAAATTGACTCATTGCTTGGAGTGGTAAATGGGTGGTGGATCGTAAGTTCAGCCACGATTTAAGCACATAATAGTGTACACATCATCTTCAACTCATTCGGTTAAAACTTTTTCCATTTCTTTTTAACCAATTTACATTTGTTTTTTCGGATATAAAGCGATATTGGAAGAAGGGAAATCAAATTTAGGATCTAGAATACTGGGAAAATGCTCCTAACCACTTGAGCTACTATAAGTCCCTTGCTACCAAATTACATTCTTGATCTCGGTAGTTTGACCAAACTTTTCACTTTGATATACCTTCATTTTAAGTTTGTTATGTAGGTAACAATCAAGTCTTAGAAGTGTAAAATTATTAAGAAAAATGGACAATATGAATACGTTTTCAGTTGATTCCAAGTCTAACACAGGTCATTGGTTTCAAATAGGAACACAGAGAAATTCAGTGCCCGAATTTAGAGAGAAAATTTGACAAAAAAGAACCAAAACAAAAGGAATTGAGAGAGAGAGAGAGAGAGAGAGAGAGAGAGCATATCTGATGACTAGTTTTATCAGCTAATTAATTCCCATTACACCAAGATGATACAAGAGCCATCATCCCCAACACCTACAAACACAACCCCACTTCCTAATCCAAAAGAAATGGGGCAAAAGAAAAAAACAATGACACAAAAACAAAAACAAATTAATTTCTTCATTGCTTTAAATTTCAAATCTCTCCCTGCCACGTGGTTCAACTCATGGGAATGAAGCTAGCTGAAACCTAGTAGCCCCTGCACATATATAAATAATATTCTTCTAATTTACAACATGGTTTCTCTAAGTCCCAACCAGCCAGCAATACTTGGAACCAAAAGTCCTCATCATTTCTCTTCTGCAATCACACAACTTGAGAGGTATAATCATCTCCTTCACTCGAAACACTTGATCGATAATCTCCATCACTTTCTCCCTCATTCAGCTCATCAATCTTCTCAACCACTTCATTCAAATCCAGCCTTCTCTCCACATCCTCCTCACAACATTTCACACCAATCTTCAACAGCTTCAGCAGCTCTCCTTTGCTGCTCCCCACTCTCCCCATTTCCTCATCAAACACCTCGCTGGTCCTCTTCTCCTTGATCATTCCGTTAACCCAGCTGGCCAAATCCGCGCTGCTGTCGAAGCTCTGCTTGAGATAGTTCTCTGGGAACTTGCCTGTCAACACCTCCAAGATTATGATCCCCAAGCACCAGACATCGGTCTTCTTTGTGATGCGCCGGTGCTGGGCGTATTCGGGTGACTTGTAGGCCATCATCAGGTGTTGGGCTTGCTCCATGTTGATCACTGGAAGTAGGGCATAGTCATTCAAGAGGGGCTCAAAGTTTTCATCTAGAAGTACATTGGAGGATTTCAGATGGCCATGGGGTACAACCAAGCTAGGGAGCGCGCTGTAGAGGTAGGCCAATCCCCTGGCTATGCCTTTGATTACTCTCAAACGAATTGGCCAGTCCAGCACAGGCTGATCTGAATTGTGATTGCCTGTACAAAAGCAACTCCACCATGGATGATGTTATTTCAATATAGATGAATAAAAGTATTTGTACTGTATTTAATGACTGCATTGCTGATCACATCTCTCACGCGGTTATGTTTGAAGCGTGCATATAACTGTTAAGCTAACTTTTATTAATTGTGACAAAAAAGAAGCAAAAAAACTCACCATGAAGATGAGAGGCCAAGCTACCATTCTCCACAAAGTCAGAAACCAAGAGCTTCTCTTCCCTTCTATAATAATAGGCCACCAGAGGCAACAAGTTTGGATGTGTCAATCTCCCAAGCCTTCTCATGTGCTCATGGAACTCCTCTCTTCCCACATTGTTCATCTGCTTATACCTCTTGACCACCACAGCATCAGTCATGATCAGAGCCTTGTAGGAAGCCCCAAACGTCCCGCTCCCCAAGATCTCAGCCGAGGCTCTAAGCAGGTCATGCAAATCAAACCTCTGCCTATCATCCCTCACAAATGACAACTTTCCAAGGTCACCCTTCTTTGGATGTGGCGTAGCTTCTACCGACTTAACATCCATTTGGCTGCTCCCACCAGCTGCCGTGTACTTGGAGGTCGAGTCGTCCAATGATTCGGCCACGTCTAATTCTGATTGTTGCCTTTTCTTGTTGAGAAAGATCAAAATCACAGCAATGAGGGCCAGTAGGAGCAATATACTCACCACAATCAGGGCTATTTTTAGACCC
Organism: Prunus avium; assembly: GCF_965620075.1. NCBI lineage: Eukaryota > Viridiplantae > Streptophyta > Magnoliopsida > Rosales > Rosaceae > Prunus > Prunus avium. Next base: position 1,941,149 of record NC_142286.1, read on the forward strand.
GACGATGGCTTCTTAGAGGTGCCGCATGAGTCCCCAGAACATTCAGACGGCGGAGCTGAAGGAGAAGGAGGAGGAGGAGGGTCGCCGCATTTTCCCGCTAGAGGTGGACCACATAGTTTTCCATTGCCTACATTTTGTTCACAGAAAATTAAATAAATAAACGGTGATGCTTTTGATGAAAAATTATCCTAATACCAGATTACTTGCATTGTAAGGCATGCATTGCATGCATTGTCATCCACATTTTTCTTTGAATTCAAAAGAAATCAGTCTACATATATGGGAAGAAATCTCATGCAGGAATGTACATTTGTAATTACTTACCTGAAAAACTACTTGGATCCAGCTTGCTTAGGCTTTCTGGAACTGGACCCTCCAATTCATTGTTAGCTAGATTCAACCTCTTCAAACCCTTCTGTCGAAAATCTGGTATTTGGCCACTAAACTTGTTCCCCTCAAGCCCCACATCAAAAATCTTAGGCACGGTGGTAAGGGAAGAAGGGATTTTTCCTGTAAACTGATTGTTTCCCAAATACAATTTCCTCAACAAAATCATGCCCTCAAATGCATCATCAGGAATCTCACCTGAGAAATGATTATAAGACAAATACACAGACCTCAACTTTAGGTTCTTAAGCTTAGGCAATGGACCAGCCAAACTATTGTTCATGAAGCTTAGGGTCTTCAAATAAGGTAATTGAGTAAGAGGCTCCAAATCAAGCTTTCCCTGCAAACCCAAGTTTTCAAGCTGCAAACCCCTCACATTCCCATTGAAGCAAAGCACACCAACCCAATTCGCCTTGTTACCATTACACGGGTCTTTGTTAGGATCCCAACTGCTAAGAGTGGCACTTTCGTTTCCCAATTGTAACGTTTTCTTGAACCTCATAAGGGCTTCAGTGGTTGTAGCCATTGGTGAACCAAAAGGTAGCATGACCATGCATGAAAGCACGGCAATGAATAGAGCAACGAAAAATGTTGGGGTTGGGTTTGGTGCGCGCATAAGCCTAGCCATAGCCATATGCGCGCCCATTACCATGCGTTGTTGTGAAAACCAAAAAGGGTCCCCAGCTTACTTGTCAGAAAACTAAAATGATTTCTATCAATTTGAATGAACTAAAACCTCTCTCTCTCTCCCTCTGTCTGTCTTTGCTTTTGATTTTGGTATTGGAGTGGCAAATGGGAATTAGAGGACATGCAAAAGGGTGGGCGTGAAGGGGCCAAAACCAGAGAAGAGGAAGAGATGGTGGGGATGATATTGGAAGAAATTAGGAAACCATAGTCCATGAAATTGACAAGGTCTAATTAGTGTGCACATGACAGCGCAAGGGGGTTGTTTTTGTGTGTTAGATAGAGGTTGAGTTTTAGACAGGAGAGATGTAAGGCCTGCCTTTCAATTGGAAATGTTGTTTTGCTATATATTGTGGGCAACGTTGTATTGCCAATTATAGATTGTGATGATTGATCATGCTTTCCTTGAGCTTGCATAATGTTTTATTTCTCTCAGATATCTCTCATGACTTAAAACAGGAAACTAATCAACCTATATATTGTTGGGTTTTAGATTTTTTGTTTTATGGTTTATGATGGGTTTTAAATTCTTAGGACCACATCAAATGCAAGGGTTAATTGCTAGCTAGAAATCAGAAAAAATTAGTAGTACAAGTACTAACACGTGTAGTACGTCTCTTTCCTCCGTTGGGGTTTGTCCTATGGGGTTGTCCTAGGAAGGTTTTAACGAGGCCATATCATGTTGCTCTTTGTACGTCTTTGGTTTTATGAATGAATTCTCTTTCTCATAAAAATAAAAAAAATAAAAAAAAGTACTAACAAGAATAATGGTTTTATTGTTTTGGTTCCAAAAAAATAATGGTGTTCTAATAGCTAGGTTCTCAAGTCTGCCACTTTCCTAAATTAAGTAAATTTGCTATCGAAACTGCGTAACCAATTCCTCTTTATTTGTAAAAATCTCTCAAAAACTTTGAAAAACAATTGCAATATGTCAACTAAAAAGTATCAAATATCAATTGTTCTTTTATCAATCAAGTCTCCATTTAATAATAAAACTAAAATTGAAGGTTAACTTAGTAATTTCACCACTATTCACTCTCCTAAGTTTTTGCTCTTCACACCCATCAACTTCTTCTACCGACTTTCATCACATGCACAGTGTGATATATACGACTTTCATCAACCCTAATGACAAAAAATTTCTCACTTAAGAAAAAAAAAAAGAGAAAAATTTATATGGAACATATGCATCACACATTCTATAGTAGAAACGTAATGCCAAAGAGAAGTGAAGAAAACGACTAAAACGATGGAGGGAAAACAGAACTGGCCTATCAAGGTTGAAAACTCCGGTGGCTTTTGTTGCGGTCAAGTTTGAAGTTTGAAGTTGAAAACCCGAATGACCAAGAAAGAATGAAAGCAATAGTTGAAGATACATGCAGCAACTCAGGCCTAACTTCCAGCTGCACCGATATTTTCAAGTCTCTATTTTCTAAAGTGTGCTTCATCAATTAGTCAAACTTGAAGTTTAATTTTCTCTTTCATTGATTAATTATTGCCTAACATTTGGGGCACTCTATAAGTCCATTTCAAATTATAGGGTGCTACAAATTCAAATCTCAAATAGTGTTTATATAATAAGGTCGTAATTAATTCGTTAATTCGGTCATCTCTAATTAGGTGCTACACAAATTTAATCCTCCTACTATCTTTTTCAAACAAAGTAAACTAATTCAAAATAATTATAATTAGCGGCGGAAGTACATGTAGGCCTAAGATGACCTCGGAGACTATAAGTTTTTTGGCTCGCCCGGAAAGTATCTTTCAAAGATTAGTATGTATGCATTAGCCAGTATATATATGAGACGTTGGCTCAGATGGAGAGTGTATATACATTTCTCTCTCTCTCTCTCTCTCTCTCTCTCTCTCTCTCTCTCTCTCTCTCTCTCTCAAAACAGAAAGCCATGTTACCACCAAATGCTATGTTTGTGAAGCTGTTAATGGGGTTTATGTATCTAAATGTAATGGTTAATCATGGAGAAAGCTCATACGCAGGGGCAGCTGGTACTTACCACGACCAAATGAGGCGCATGGCTCTAATGATGAAGGCATCACATACTATCCAAAATAAGGTGCGAAGTCCATAATTTGTTTTTTTTTTTAAATAAGAAATAAAAATTGGGTTTGGTTCATTTTGATTAATTTTCCGAAATGATTAGATATATATGATATGTTGTTGTTCATATGTGATTCATAGGTGTCCTCGGGCTCACGTGTTCATCACGTGACTGAGTATGGTGCTGACCCCACTGGAAGATTGGACAGCACAGGGGCACTTCAGGAAGCTATCTCTGATGCCTTTGCATCTCCTCTTGATGATGGTCACCTGATTGAGGGTGTTGCTGACCTTGGAGGCACTGAAGTTCACCTTGATGGAGGCACGTACAAGATCAGCCGTCCATTGCGCTTACCAGACACCGGTGGTGGAAACTTTATGGTACAATTTTCTTTTTTTTTGTTCCAAACTTTTCTAACATATTATCTCAATTAGTACTACATATATAGATGAACTCACTGTGTTTGTTTTAATGGGATGGAGTGTGTTGGATGAAATATGTAATTACTATATGGGGTAGCCTTAACATTTTAAGTTTAGTATCAGACTTGTTAATATTTTTTATTTTTATACAACTGACAAACTACATTAAATTACGGGGAGGGGGATTCGTACTTGAGTGCAGAGTGATGAGCATATCCGCTTTAGCCAACTTAGCTAAGCCTATATCTATAATAATGGTATATACTTATGAAATTTTATTTAATGTAATTTGTTACAATAACCAACTAGCTCTTAGTTTAGTAATAATTCTCTTCCTAATTAATGCTAAAAGATGTATAATTTGATTTCCCTCATGTCATAATAATAAAAAAAGAATAGTTGATTTCATATTTTTCATGTTTATATTTTTAAAATTTTATTTTGTCCATATTCTCATGGGATATTGTTATGGTGTTACAGATTCATGGTGGATCCCTTCATGCATCTGATGATTTCCCGACCGACCGCCATTTGATCGAGTTGTGGTCATCCTCGAATTCTTTTGTGTACGAAGACATTACACTCAAGGATCTCATGATAAACTCAAAGTTCAGAGGTGGTGGCATTGCAGTTATAAATTCACTAAGAACTACCATTGACAATTGTTACATTTCACATTTCACCACCAGTGGTATACTAATCCAAGGTGGCCATGAAACCTATGTTAGAAACTCCTTTATCGGCCAACACATCAATATCGGCGGTGACCTCCGCGAAAGGAACTTTTCTGGTATTGGAATTAACATCCAAGGGAACGATAACGCAATCACCGATGTGGTAATTTTTTCGGCATCAATTGGTGTAATGGTACAAGGGCAAGCCAATGTGCTCACCGGAGTACATTGCTATAACAAGGCCACTACATGGGGTGGGACCGGAATTTATGTTCGGGCTCCCGGGTTGACCCAAACTCGAATACTGAACTCTTACTTTGATTTCACGGGTATTGTGGCGGAGGACCCGGTCCAACTCCATATAGCGGGGTCATTCTTCCTTGGCAATGCTTTTGTTTTGATTAAATCGTTGAAGGGTGTGGCATGTGGCATTAGTATTGTTGACAATATGTTCTCAGGTGATTACACGGGTGTCCCAATCGTCCAACTAGATCAATCTAACGGACAGTATTTTACTACCATTGATCAAGTCATGGTTGACCGAAATGTAGTACAAGGCATGGTTCTTAAATCAACGGTTGCCAAGGGGTCAGTTTGGAGCAATGGGACTAGATGGACCGTTGATTTCTCAAAACTTCTCCTCTTCCCTGATCTCATACAAAATGTGCAATACACATTGCATGCAAGTGAGTCATTTCCTAAGCATGTCCTACGAAACGTGTCGAGCAATCGTGTGACGGTGGAATCCAACGTGCCGGTTTCAGCCACGTTGCGTGTATCAGTAGATCAAAGCATGATGGGTTACGTATAATTAGGAACCTAATTGTGATTAAAATACATGTATAGCAAGCACATACCTGATACAATGAAGTCCTTTTTTCTTCTTATGAAAAGTATCCATTCAGTGGCAAATTAGTCGTAGCCATAGTCAGTAAAAGTCTAGTTGGAACTTTTCTTTCTTTTTTTTTTGGTTATCCCAAGAAATCTAATTGGACTCGGAGTCTAAATACAATTCAAAATTCTCCAACTTTCTTGGTTATCAATTAATGCAAAGTTGTCAATCTTTTTTCAAAGTTGTTAGCCCCAAAAAGAAAGCAAGATGCTTCTTCTCCGCTGCCTCCTGTCCAGCCCAATGAATTGAACTTCTTGTACTTTGACAATTCAACGACGAATGGATTGTGCACTACTAAATTGACTTGACCATTGCTCTCCCCTTAATTTGGAGAAACATTTGTGTGCAAAGGGGATAATACTATTTTGCTATTATTGGCCAATTATGCTATGCCACATATATGATAACTTTTTCATTTAACAGTGTAATTGATCGAAGATAGCAAAACAGTGCTATCGCCATTTCATATAAGTTTTTCTTCTTAATCTGGTGTATGCTCACCACCAGGATGGCAAACTCAAAATTACTTAAGTTTTATTAGAAAAAAGTAATAATTCTAGAAGCGCCAACTCACTTCTCAAAGTTTTTATAAACTGATCAATGCAATATGGTAGATGTAGATTAGGTTAGGACAGTGTGCTCATCTCATTGCCTTCAATTTCGATCAACTCATATCTCACTTCTTTAATATAAGATGAAAGTTTTGATAAAGTCAATGCAATATGGCATATGTAGATTAGGTGAGGACAATGTGCTCATCCCATTGCATTCAATTTCGATGAACTCATATCTCACTTCTTTAATATTAGATGAAAGTTTTTATAAACTCAATGCAATATGGCAGATGTAGATTAGGTCTGGACAGTGTGCTCATCCCATTGCATTCAATTTCGATCACCCTTCTTCTTGTATGTTCGTATACTACACATCTTTTATTCTATTTTATTTTTCAACCAATGGGGAACAAGTTTTCCCAGTAAACTGCTTGCACTGAAAAGCAAGCTAGAGAAGCACACAACACAATCAACCAATATACAGAGCAGAACAAACTGCACAAACTGAACGAAACCCTGCAACACAATTGGCCGCCAAAGTTTTTCTCTTCTTCATTAATCCTAAAGATCTTGAAATATTATGAAGATTTTCAACTCACTCTCTTGTGACCCCGCTTTAATTTCTTCTGCTCTAAGTCATCTAAATCCGTGCACGTCATGCATGAAATTTTTTGCCATCCCCACATATATAATAGCACTTGTTGCGCACTACATACACAAGCACATTTTAACCACACAACTTTGTCCTTCAAATTATAGTTCTCTTTGGGAGTTCGACCAAAGGTATACAGTATATTCACATTCATTTCTGTTAGAGTATAAGGAGTAGAAATTAGTTTTAATTCAATAAAATTTTAAAGCAGAAGGCAGAAGATCAACCAAAAACAAAACAAAACAAAAAGCAAAGTAAAGTTATAGCAATACCACTTTGATGGAACAAATAATCGTGGGGTTTTTTTTTTCAGAAGAATGGTGAAAAATGTAGGTGGATTTGGTGAGGGAGCAGACGTATATGACAAGTTAACACAATATCTTTTGTTGTTTTAGTTGTTAATGTTCTATTTAGACTAAGCGGCGGCAATAATTATAAGACTGCCTTTTCTTTTAGATGTAATTCCGTTATTAATAGAATAAGCATTAGCTGTAGAGTTCATATTGGATCAGCTAAAAGTAGGTACCTATGCATACAGGTCATTAAACCCATAAATTACCTCTACTCTGGGTAATTAAATCCATAAGTTACCTCTAGCCCAAAAGCCAACTCTTGTGTGCATAATTATACACATAAATTGCCTCTAGTCTTGGTAATTGAACTCATACAATACCTTTGGTATGGATCTTTAAACTCATAATTAAAGTTAAAAAGTACCCATCTAAAAGGTTACAGAAAAAGGAAAAAGAAACTCACACGTCCACAATAGGTACTCAACTTGAGTATATTGAGATAAAACTCCATAAAAATTGCTTTGGAAAACCCAAGAAAAAAACTAATATACATGGCAGACATGTATGTGTGTGTGTGTATGTGTGTGTATATATATATATATATATATATAGAAATTCTCCTATGCGGACGTCCGGACGTTATTATCGTGGGGACACCATGTATTTTCTACTACCCTTCCCTGCTTTCCTCCCTATTTACAATGGCATCCGCATTATAATAATGTGATGACATCTGAATAAGAGAATAACTGATATACAGAAATTCTATATATATAGGAAGCTTAAAAAAAATTGCTTAAGAAAACTCAAGAAAAAAACTATTAAGACATGTACATATATATATTTAAAGAAACGCTAAATTTTAGGAAAGTTTTTTCATATAATTCCATTTATGGTAGACATATACTATAAATTCCTAAAATTTTATGGACATACTAACTGCCTGTTTGACATTGCTTATTTTGGGGTGATAAGTGATTTTTTTAAAATTTTGAGAAGCCCAGCCCGTTTGGTCAATTATGAGAAAATAACTTATTGTGAAAAATTGATGTGAGAGAAAGTTATAAAGGAAAGCAGCTAATGAGGTGCTTTCATTTTCTAATTATGCATGAATCAGTTTCGAAGAAGTGTTGGGTTTAATGATTATGAGGCAATCATTTTTCTAATTATACGGGAATCAGTACCAACAACACTTTTAACAAAAAGTTGTACCAAACGCCAAACTATTTTCTCTCACAACAAATCTGACAGCGATTATTTTCACAACACAGCAATGCTAAAACTGGCCCTAATTGCTTACTTGGTAACAGTGGACTGCAATTGAAAAAGGAGAGTGTGTGAACTGCATTCATTACATCTTGATGAAAGTCGACCTATATATAAGAAGCCCTAATCTAATCTTTCTTTTTAGCTAGAATTAGGTAGATAGATCTTGAGGAAGTTGGCCAGAGTTGAGTCTAATAAAAAATTAACTACAGAGGCAAAGTACGTGGCCAATGAGTTGGGGAGTTTCTATATATATATATGGAGGCGTCTCATACTGAGGATCACAAACAATGCAAGCATTGCAAATGGTTTAAGAGCCCTTGAGAAATTTCCCAACCAAAAGCTTTTTGGTAGTTCTTCATTAAGAAGTGTACAACAACATTAATTATAAGTAGTCTCCAGTGATCTCAGTCAAATTAATTGAGATCATCAAGAATTAATAATGTGGAAGCTGAAGTTTGGAGCTGAGGGTGAAAATGTTGACCCTTACTTGTTCAGCACAAACAAGTTTGTGGGAAGGCAAATATGGGAGTTTGATCCTCATGCAGGCACACCTCAAGAGCGAGCAGAGGTTGAAGAGGCTCGTCAAAACTTTTACAACAATCGTTACAAGGTCAAGGCCTCCAGTGACATCCTCTGGCGAATGCAGGTACTTCACATTACATATCTCTATATATATAGTCAAGATAGGGAGACGCACATTTTTGACACACAATGTTTTAGATTCAGTCACTTTCAATGGTTGTGATTGAGTCTGATATTTGCTAAAAACGTACTTCAATTCTCTCTGATTTCTCTTCACAAATCTCAAAAACTATATCTATGAAAATTGACTATTTAAAAAGGGGCTGGTGATATTGATATGGTATTTATAGCATTTGCAATGGTTAGGATCAATGCAATTTTATTGCATGAAATTGAACTAAAATAATAAAATTTCATTTGCAATGGTGTAATTTAGTTCATTGCAATAAATGCAATTGCAGTAGAGGGGGCTATGCGATGAACCCTCTATTGAATTGCAATAGCCTAACTAGGGGTGGGCATTCAAACCGAAAAATCGAAAAATCGAGCCGAATTGGACCGGAAAAAATCGAGTTGACCAAAAATAAATTGGGCCGAATCGGACCGGTTGTGTATTATTTTATTTTTTTTACAAAATTATTTAAATCCAATGCTACATTTTGAATCTCATAACTAATATTTCCCAAGCCCAACTTCTAAACATCTCTCTTTTCTAGGTCCAATGTCTCTCTTTGTATGAAATTGGATCATTTGTTAATTTTCAAGCTCAAAACATAAAATTTTAGTTGGAATTTGTATAAAAAAATAATTTATAATAATAATCCGATTCAAAATTGGAAAAATCGGAAACCAGATCGAAATTGGTTCAAACCAGATGGCCAATTTTTTTATAAAAAAATTCACTAAAATCGATCAGAACCAAACCAGTTAAATAGTATCGGTTTCAATTCTGATTTGAGGTGAAAACTGGACCAAACCAGATCACGCCCACCCCTAAGACTAACCATGAGACCAGCATACCAAAAAAATATCAAAAAAATACAGCCATTAATACATTATGCCATTAATGCATAATGTCATAATACATCAATTAATGCATTTGTAGCGTGTGTACTTTTTTTTATTTATACTTGAACATGTAAGAAGATTTCAATGGTACAATTTTATTGTTATTAAATTTATCCATTTTATTTTATTTGAGTATGTAAAAGAATATGTAAGAAGATATAATTATTGAACTGTACCATTGCAAGTAAAATTACAATCCAATTTAATAGATGCCAAAATAGTTCAATTGATTAAACTATTGAACATCCATTGTGGATGCTCTTAATATTATTGGGGATAAGTAATATGTCAATAACAAAAACGTATCGACTACAAACAATTCAAGCAAACAATTCCCCAAGTATGGACTATGAATTGTTGGGGATTATGAAGGATGGACTATGAATTGTTGGGGATTATGTATCATGTTACTGGAAAGAATTGAAGTTTTTATACTCGATTACATTTTTTTAATCTTTCTAATAACTTTCTCTTTAACGAATAAATGTAGCTTCACAGAGAGAGAAATTTCAAGCAAACAATTCCCCAAGTTAAAATCGAAGATGATGATGAGGAATGTAGACATGAAAAAGCCACCGTTGCATTCAAAAGGGCTGTTGCCTTCTGGTCTGCCTTGCAATCACCACACGGCCATTGGCCCGCTCAAAATACTGGTCCTTTGTTTTATACTCCTCCCTTTGTGAGTTGTAACTCTTTTAATTTGTTTCCACAATATGCAAGAGCATACTACTTTTGTCAGACTCCCAAAGTTTTTTTTAATTCTCTTAACTGCAAAAGTATGCTGTGTAGATGAAATTGATATATTTGGCCATCTGGGTTTCGGAGCAATTAATTCCCCTTTTTTTTATCTTCTCTTTTGTTTCTTCCCTTAAAATGCAGGTCATAGCCCTGTATATTACAGGCCATCTTAATATGGTTTTCTCTGCAGACCATCGTAAGGAAATGCTTTGGTTCATGTACTGTCACCAGGTTAAAAATCATATTGTGTTATTATTTATATGGTTTTCTACATTAATTAATCATGTATATGGATACCAGTTCAGCCTAAAGAAATTTGTATGTTGCAGAACGAAGATGGTGGGTGGGGATTACACATAGAAGAGGGCCAAAGTATGATGTTGTGTACACTTCTGAACTACATTTGTATGCGTCTACTTGGCGAAGGACCCGATGGTGGTCTAGACAATGCTTGTGCAAGAGCAAGGAAATGGATTCTTGATCATGGTGGTGCAACACACTCTTCATCTTGGGGAAAGATTTGGATGGCAGTATGATCTTTTCTAACAAACTTATAATCTTCTTCTCATATGATTACCATTTTTCATTTCTTTACGTGTGATTCATTTATGCTAAATTTTATGCACCAATAACTTATTGTAGATTAGTACTGTCTCAAATGATTAAATTTCTTTGATCGTAGATGCTCGGTGTATATGATTGGGAGGGAAACAACCCTATTCCCCCAGAGCTTTGGATCTGCCCATCTTTCCTCCCTTTTCATCCAGGTTTGCGCAATTTAATTTTTCTGTTTGAACTCAGAAAACAGTATTGTAGTATAGTACAATGGATATAGTTCAATTAAAAGGATGTAACTTCGACTTCGATGCGAATTCACTGATAGTTCTGTGGTTTGCAACTTTCTCATTCTGATTGATACTCCATATGTGCAGCAAAAATACTCTGCTATACTCGCATGAGTTACTTGGCTATGTCATATTTGTTTGGGAAAAGAGTTGTTGGCCCCATCACACCCCTCATTCTGCAACTGAGAGAAGAAATCTACAATGAACCTTACAATGAAATTAAATGGAGCGAAGTGCGCCATCTGTGTGCAAAAGTGAGTTTACATGGTTTGCATGCACCCAATATTTTTGATTCGTGCCACACTACCACATTTTGATGTTATTGAAAAATGTCTGTGCATGCATAAGATGAATGTTCAATTTATTTATTTTTAAATGCAGGAGGATAAATACCATCCCCATCGTAAGTTACAATGCTTGATGTGGGATAGTCTTCACACAATCTGTGAGCCTCTTTTCACTCGCTGGCCCTTCAAAAAGCTCAGAGAGAAGGCTCTTCAAGAAACCAGTAAACACATTCATTATGAAGACGAGAATACTCGATACATTACTATTGGAGTTGGGGGAAAGGTAATCAGATCATAATGGAAGAAAAACTAATTAGATGAGAATAGTATTCACATTGCTGCTATTTAAAATGCAAAGTTATTTGAATTTGGCAGCCATTAAATATGCTTGCTTGCTGGGCTGAAGATCCGAATGGAGAATCTTACAAGAAGCATCTCGCAAGGATTGCAGATTACTTATGGGTTGCAGAAGATGGAATGACAATGCAGGTTAGCAGTTTGCATATTTCAGGTTTTAATTTCAGCTTCTTGGTTGGAAGTGCTATTTGGGCAACAAAGTTCTGTTTTTGATTCATTGTACTCATATGCAGAGTTTTGGTAGCCAGATGTGGGATGCTAGTTTCGCCATTCAAGCTTTGCTTGCTGCAAATCTGAATGATGAACTTGGATCTGTACTTAAGAAAGGACATGACTTCATTAAGAAATCTCAGGTTTCTGTACTTACAAGTTCTATAAAAGCCCTTTTCATTCTTCCTTTCACTTTGACCATCAAGCATTTTTCTTTCTCCCATTGCATTTTAAGTTGGCTAAAATATGCATCGGATTGTAATATTCTAGGTTAGGGATAATCCTTCTGGTGACTTTTTAGCCTATTTTCGCCACATTTCTAAAGGAGCATGGACTTTCTCTGATCAAGACCAAGGATTGCAAGTTTCTGATTGTACTGCAGAAGGTTTGAAGGTGATTATTTTTATCAAGCTGAGGGTTGAGCTAGAGCCATTACAATTGTATATGTTTCTCAAGCACATGTAATGTCGAACAGTGTTGCTTGTTGTTGTCCATGCTGCCACCACAACTCGTTGGTGAACAACTAGAACCTGAGCGTTTATATGATGCTGTCAATGTCATACTTTCTCTGCAGGTGAGGATTAGATTGAATAAAAAGTAGTATATCTCTAAATGGGGAAATTTATAACTACTGAAGATAGTTATTTTTATTTTCTCTTTACTGTCCCTTTATTTTGTTATAATGGTATTAATGAGCTCCATTCTATGATTTGAACCAGAGTCCAAATGGTGGTGTATCAGCCTGGGAGCCGGCAGGAGCTCCAAAATGGTTGGAGGTAAGTAAGAAAAATCCCTTTAAGTGATCAAAGAATTTTAATATCTCCATTGTTTCAATGTGTATCATGACATGCATATATTCATTTTCTCCTTCAGTGGCTCAACCCTGTAGAATTTCTCGACCATCTCATCATCGAATATGAGTAAAACTTTTGATCCAACATTTTCAATTCTGTAATTCCTTAAGTTCTAAACTACATTCCTTGAAGACTAACATAAGAGTCATGCAGGCATGTTGAGTGCACCTCATCTTCAATCCAAGCATTAGCTTTGTTTAGGAAGTTATACCCTGCCCACAGAAAGAAACAGATAGATAATTTCATCACAACTGCTGCAGGGTTCATTGAAGACATACAAAGTCCTGATGGGTCATGGTATGCTTGCCTTAGATCAGATTATGTTAAGCGTACTTATGTTCTTACTTGTGTTAGAGAAATAAACTAAAGAGGCAATAATTATCACAGGTATGGAAACTGGGGAATCTGCTTCATTTATGGAACATGGTTTGCAATCAGCGGGTTAGAGGCTGCTGGCAAGACTTACAATAATTGTGAGGCTATACGCCGAGGTGTTGAATTTTTACTCAAAACACAGAGAGATGATGGTGGATGGGGAGAGAGCTACATTTCTTGTACAAACAAGGTTTACTTTCTCTTTCTTTTTCTTTTCTTTCTCCCTTTACATGAAATATGTTGAGGCTTTGTTGGTCTATTCCCAAAATACTCATAGCACACTAGCGCATGCAGCTCAATTTATACCGTGCGCCTAGTTGTTCTGAGATTCATTAGTAAATATATTCTCTCTTCAGAGTAAACTAAAATTAATCTCTTGAATTGGTTACACAGATCTATACACCTCTTGAAGGAGACCGATCCAATTTGGTGCAGACTGCAATGGGATTAATGGGTTTAATTCATGGTGGACAGGTTAGTACATGAATATTTACACCTAGCTATGTGCCAGCCACTTCCTCAGTTCTTTTACTTTAGCATATTTCTCTCCCAATTTCTAAGTTTTCATGTTCATATTTTTTATTTATGCAATAGGCGGAGAGAGACCCTACTCCTATTCACCAAGCTGCAAAGATGTTGATCAATTCTCAATTGGAAAATGGCGATTTCCCCCAGCAGGTACCATTCTTAAACACCATTTATTCTGCAGCATGAGAAAATCTTAAGTGTTACCGGGTTGTATACAACCATGCGTCTATTTCTCTTATCATATACATCCGGTGATGAGGAAGTATTTTCTCCTGCACCAAGGAAAAAGTAAAAAGGATATTGTTTAATTACTACTAGCTACAGGTTGCTCATGTTTTGTTTATTTTCTTTTTCTCGTGACAGGAAGTGATCGGAGTTTTCTTTAGGAATGCCATGTTACACTACGCAGCATTCAGGAATATTTTCCCAATTTGGGCTCTTGCAGAATACCGCAATATGGTTCCAATGCCTCTCTATGTGTAGTCGTGTAGATTAATCTACGTGTATGTACGCATATACGAAGAGTGTTGTCTGCTTAACGCCATTAGGTAAAGGAAGAAAACAGTTTAAAAGTTAATGAGTTATTTATGCAGATTATTAAAATACAAGGGGGTGACTATTCTCTTTATATTTGGTTTTGGATATCAGCTTTACTTTTAAGCATGTATTTTAAATATACTTTGTCAGAGTTGATGATAAATTTTATTAATAATAAATATATAATTAAGGCTTTTCCCTACCCATTCTAACCCTTCTGCTCTCTCCTGCTTTTCTTCTTTACTAGTCTTGATATTTGTTCTCTATTTGTAATTGATTGATTGTGAATTACAGTGATTTGATGTGGCACAATGGTTTCTACCATGGTATTAGTATTAGAGCCGTAACACAGCATCTGAGATCCTGTTTCGTGTGTGACTCTGAGCTAAGTTTTTCACCTTTTGTTTACTTTTTCATTCTTCGAGCTCATCATGGTTTTCTCTCCTCTGTAATGTGTTGTTCACATTTACAGCATCATATGTTTTCATATCTTAAGTTTATTCCATTTTTGGTCTTTTGATCGGTGCGAAATCCTTTTATTCTGTTAAAAAGGTTGAATCAGTTGTCAATTGGTGAATTTGAGGCTCTGACTTGTAAGTTGCTATTGTGTGATCCAATTTGGGAATTTTGGTGCCCTAATTTGGAACACCTGGGAAATTTGGTGACTTTATGTCTCTTAGTTGGATGACACCAATTATGTGTCTTGGAGTACTAAGATTCAAAAATTGTTAAAAGGTTATCATCTAATAGGGTTTCATGATGGCGTAACTACGTGTCCTACTGAGGAACACAGTGATGAGTATCATCCAATAGGGTTTCTTGCTTGGCGTTCAAGTATAATGAACATTGGTTATTTAAGGACAACTGAAGCAACAACCATGAAGAGTCATAAACTCTCAGGTGGCTGGGTTAAAGGTAAAAACAGGGATCTTACCAAGGAGTGGGAGACAAGGTGATATTAGAACAAGCCATTGACACTCTTGAAGGTTTGCCCTTAATATCTTCAACTGTAGACTGCAACCTGCAAACGCTGCTCTTCAGTTCTAGACTTCACTGCAGTGAATTCTATACTTTCTCGCTCTCCACGGGTTGTAAAAGATGAGACAAGTCCAGAAACGCTTCAAGAGTCTTAAAAGTAGAAATTCTGTGAGGCAGAGTACGAAGTCATCTAATAAAGATTCAATTGGTGAAATCTGGAATTTGGTTATATATTTTTAAACATTGCCCTCATCTGTTATTTCATTTCTAGGGTGTTCATGCAGGAATGGAGTGAATGGAGTTGAAGAGCAGAATGTAGTAAAGTAGCAGTTACAATGAAAACTCATATTCATTTACTTTATTGAAGCCTTGTGCCTCATACATGATACATGTGTGTATAAGTAAGATACAATATATTTATATATATGCATAGATTATTCATTCTTCAGCGGTTACAAGTACATCAAACTCTACAAACATAAAATAAGAAAAGAAAAAATATGGCCCAACTAGAACAAGCTTTTATTAGTTCTGGTTGTATTGGCAAGTCCATGAACTCCTCTGCTTGTGGCTGCTTGTGGTTCAAGTCTCAAATCCTTTTGGTAGGCAACTGAACCAGTGTACGGTATTCTCCGAGAGCCCACAATGGGAAGATATTCCTATATGCTGCATAGTGCAACATGGCATTCCTCATAAAAACTCCCATCAGTTCCTGCAATAGAAAAAGAGTAACAAATAGTTAGTGTGTGTGTGTATATATATATAAGAATAAGTAATATGTATTGTCATTCTTTTTTTCCATTTTTGGTTTTACTACAGTACCTGTTGGGGGAAATCACCGTCGTCCAATTGACCGTTCATCAATGCCCTTGCGGCACGGTGAATAGGAGTTGGATCTCTCTCAGCCTATAACAAAGATAAGAATTATTTAGAGATCATTTTTGTGGAGGGAATTGTGATGGATCAAAACAGAGCATGGGGAGAGCAGAGGTTAGCTCTGAGATGTTTAAATCATTACTGACCTGCCGGCCGTGAATCAGACCCATCAATCCAAGTGCAGTTTGGACCAAATTTGTACTGTCTTGAGCTGTATATTTCTGAAGAGATAGAAAAGGGAAATATTATGAGGATTATGCTTTCTTTACAAATGAATTTGATTACAATCAGGTTAGTAGAAGAAGACTAATACCTTGTTTGTGCATGAGGTGTAGTGCTCTCCCCAACCACCATCTTCCCTTTGAGTTTTGAGCAAAAAGTCAACACCTTTGCGTACTGCCTCGCAATTGTTGTATGTTCTGCCTGCAGCCTCCAACCCTTTGATTGCAAACCAGGTACCATACACAAAACAGATTCCCCAGTTTCCATACCATGAGCCATCAGGATATTGTATGTCTTCAATGTAGTCTGCAGCCCTTGTGATGAAATTGTTGATCTCTTTCCTTCTGTGCCCAGGGTACAACTTCCTGAACAAAATTAAGGCCTGGATTGAAGATGAAGTGCACTCGATGTACTCGTATTCGATGACAAGGTCCTCGAGAAATTCCACAGGGTTGAGCCACTCCAACCATTTTGGTGCTCCTGTTGGCTCCCAGGCTGATACACCACCATTTGGACTCTGAAGAGACATTATGACATTGACAGCATCATACATACACTCAGCTTCCATTGGCTCACCAACAACTTCTGGGGACATATTTGCAAACAGGCAGCAACACTGAAACAAAAAAGTTACAAGTCAGCCCCATTGTCATCATATTTGAAGCTCAGTCTTCAACTTGAGTAAAGTGCATGATTAAAATCAATTACCCTCAATGCCTCTGCAGTACAATCTGAAACTTGCCATCCGTGATCCCGATCAGAGAAAGTCCATGCTCCCTTAGAAATGTGACGGAAATGAGCTAAGTAGTCGCCAGAAGTATTGATCCTCACCTACAATGTTACATACAGGATGAATATTTTAGGCCAACAGAAAATCTCAAAAGAACGGAAACATTTGAAGTATTATTAAAGAAATTCTTTATGGTTTAAATAGGGAACCTGAGATATCTTCAGGAATTCGTGTGCTTTCTTAAGTACAGGTCCCATTTCAGCATTCAGATTCCCAGCAAGCAAAGCTTGAATTACAAGAGCACAATCCCATGACTGGCTGCCAAAACTCTGCATCTTGATTCCATCTTCTCCAAGCCATATATAATCTGTAACTCTAGGAATATGCTTCTTAAAAGCTTCTCCACTAGGATCCTCGGCCCAGCAAGCAAGCATCATCAATGGCTGTCCAATTCAAAAGGCATTATTAGATCACTAAAATAACCAGCAGGCATTCTCTTACACATTCCATATCTTTCTTCTTCTAGCTAATTTCATTACCTTCTCCACGCATCCGATCGTAATATAGCGACTGTTCTCATCTTCATAATGAATTTGGTCAATTGTAAATTGAATAGCATTGTCTCTGATCTTCTTGAAGGGCCAGCGCTTAAGAAGAGGCTCAACAACTGTGTAAAGACTATCCCACATAAAACGTTGAACCCTGCCGTGGGGATAGTAGTTATCTTCCTGCATTGATCAACAATGTACAGCAAAGTCAGCTTGTGTATGTGAGTAAAATTTCAAGACCATTATATTAAAGTTGCGTATATGAACTAACGAACAGAAAAGTAAACTCACCTTTGCACACGAATGGCGCACTGTACTCCAGTTAATTTCACTGTACGGTTCACAGTAAATTTCTTGTCTCAATTCTTCAACAAGAGGAGTGATTGGACCAACAAATCTTGTGGCATAAAAGTAAGACATAGGCAGGTAAGTCAACCTGCAGTAGCAGAACATTTTTGCTGCACACAAGAAGCAGTACTAGTCAGAACCAGAAAGTTAAAAAAACCAAAGAAGACTTATCATAAGTAGCAAACTTCAGTAAAAAAAAAAAGGGACTCTGCAAGAAAATTGTGCTTACATGGATGAAAAGGAAGCAGAGTAGGGTAAGTCCAAAACTCCGGGGGCATGGGGTTGCTGCCTTCCCAATCGTACACACCAAGGATCTACAACAAAATAATTAAGTTCAATCATTTCAACAATAACGATCTTCTTTCTAGACACATTCATTAAGCATGCATCCTTTGCAGTACAACAACATTTTATCTGTATTTCAATCAAGTATGTCATACCGCCATCCAGGTTTTTCCCCATGATGCAGCATAGCATGCACCCCCACGGTCAAGAATCCACTTTCGTGCCCTTGCGCATGCGTTGTCACGACCGCCATCAGGGCCATCTCCGAGTATACGCATCATACAGTAGTTAAGACATGTGGTGAACATCATACTAGGCCCTGCTATGTGCAATCCCCACCCACCATCTTCATTCTGCAGTAGACAAGTTCATAATTCAATAAGCTCAACCACAAAACACAACATAATAAGAAATAATTGATCCTTCGAATTAAGAGCTTCTAATTACCTGATGGTTGTATGTATAACGCAAGATTTCCTTCTTATGCTCAGGTGTGAAAATAACATTAAGATATCCTGGAATGTATGCAGCCATGACCTGCATTGAAATAATGTTAACAGTTGGTTAGTTGTCAAATAATTGTGCACCCAAAAAAAACCCAATTTTTTTTTACTCTCACAGTGTCACTTACAGCTTCTCAATTTTTTTTACTGTAAATATTTCTGTTTGTGGTAAATAATCAATTTCTTTTACTGTGAGATGAAGAGTGGTATTTACCAGGGGTGGAAAGTAAAAGTTTGGGCCAGCATTTTCAGCAGGCCAATGTCCATGAGGTGATTGCAAGGCATTCCAAAAGGTAGCAGCCCTCCTGTATGCAGCTGTGGCCTGATCATATGTGATTTCCTCATCCTCCCCAATTCTTACTGGAGGAATTTCTTGTTTGAAGTTTCTCTCTCTTTGCATCTGCAATTGGTCAAAGGAAAAAAAAAAAATTAATAAACCAAGATTAATAGTGGGAACATTGCATTAATTTATAACCAATAATACAATTTTGAGATTTTCTTTTTCTGATTTGATACAAGTGCATGAAAAATGTGATGGGGGAAAAGCTGTGCCTTTCTGGGGCCCTTCCCCTTTCCTTTTCACTCACCTAATACAAGTGTATATAACTGTCTCATCACCACTAAAATTAATTATTTGCTCTGCCTTGTACTCAATGTAAAGGTTAACATAATATTGATTATCCTCTTAATTCACCAATCAAAAGGTTATCTTTAATTAAGGTTAACACTTAGTATAATCTGCTGACCCAACCACCAACATTGGCCTGTTCAAGGTTCCTCAAACTCTTGACCCATTAGTAATAAAAACATTAGTTTAGGATTACTGTGCTTCCACATTTGTATTAACTTTTTTTGGGTAGTTTATGCTATTTTGGCTTATGGCCTTGGTGTCTGAATTATTAATACAATTATCGCTTATTCTAAAAAATAAAAATAAAAGAGTTAATGGGTCATACTGATACTTATAATTAGTTTGGACTAATTAAATTTAATCAAAGGAAAATCATTTGTATACAAAGAAATACACTATTCAGTATTTGTATACATATCATTAAGTATTGTGGGTTTGTTTAAATATTTCTAATTCTTAGATATAAGTCCAATCCGTATCTACATCCACCATTTAAAGAAATGGTCAAACAAAGTTGGCCAGTGGTCTTTTACCCAAAAAAAAAAAAAACACATGGCTTTCCTAAGCTCGCGCAGGTTGACCAGTGGACTTATTAGAAACTTTTGCATATTGGTGGAGTAATTTGTAAAAAAGAACAAAATTATATATTTATATTACCTTTTTGAACTATTAACATGAAATCATATACGACAAAAAGAGAGGATTGGGGTTGGAATTTAAAATATTTTATTCATGTACGACTTGGCAATTTAAATGTTTTCTTGTTGTTATCAGAAAAAGGCATAATCTTCTTGAGATTCATCCAAATCTTCAACATGTGTGTATGGCTCCATTAATGTGGTGCAAATAAACTATAGCTTTTAAATTTTACACACAAAAAAAAGTAAACAATTAAAGCAGGCCGCCCAAAATTTATATTAATTACCTGAAAACGCCAGAGGAGATCACTGCTGGGCTGAACCTTGAAGCGGTTTCTGTAGAAATTTTCACGAGCTTCTTCAACCTCTGCTCTCTCTTCAGGGGTACCTGCATCTGGGTCAAACTCCCATGTCTGCCTTCCATGGAAGTTGTTTGTGCTGTACAACAAGGGGTCATTTGCCCCCTCTCCAAACTTAATCTTCCACATCTTCTCTTGATCACGTAATTAAATAGTACAAAAAGTTTCTTCCCGTATTAACTGCATGAATGGAGCACAGATAAAATTAGTATGATTCTTGAGTACTAATAATATGATTAAAAAATATTAACCTATCTAGGACGAAGCTCTCGTCGAGACTTGTAGCTCTGTTGGTTGAGAGTATTTAACAGAGGTAAGGTCAGAGTTCGAATTTCAGTTCCAGTCTGACCTACCTCTTTGGTAGAAAGAAAGAAAGAAAAAAAAAACAAAAAATACTTGGGCAATGGAGAGATTCTAAAAGCTGGCCTGATGTTCATCATATATATATATATATATATATATATATATATATATGTCTCAACCACCCATTGGAACTCTTGGATATATATTTGAGTATATTTGCAAAAACTGGCTGTTGAGAACTCACCGATCTGGAAAAACTGGCTGGTGATGAGGGAAGGAAGAAGGCCGGGTTGCTTGAGTTAGTTGCTTAGCACAAACAATACTGAATGAGTCTGTGATGGTTGATGCATGGGAACCTCACTTTATATAGATACAATGGTTTTGCTTACAGACGCCGACAATAAAATAAAAAACCACCAAGCCCCATTTTTTCGAATATTTTATCCATCCTCAACTGTTTGTGTGACTGTGAGTGTGTGTGCAGAGAGAGAGAGAGGAAGAGGGAGAAATTAGAGGTAAAATCAAATCATTCAAAGTCAACTTTGGTGTTTATATAAATGAGATTTTCTCATAATAATTGTATTTTGGTTTCTAGTATACGATTCAACTAATCAATATTTTTACTACATGTACAAGTTTTTACTTTTTAATCTTTTTTATTTTTTATGTTCATTGCTAGAACAAATTGTCCCATCAATATTATCGCCTGCATCCTCGATCTTTCCTTTTCCCTTCGGGTGAGGTTTGATTATTAATGAGAGCAAAAAAGTTGGTCACAAGAAACATCAGTTCGTAAAATTTCTTCCAGCACAACCACACAGGGCCTTCCACCAGAAGCAATCAAAGTTGGTCACAAATTAATATGCTTACCTTATAGTTGGAAATAAAAATCATAGGCGTGTGGTGGTAAAAGGAATCCTATTGAGAGGGACGATAATGCACTATAAATTCACACACATAACACGGATATTAGGACTCGAATTCAGAACCTTATATGAGGAGCAATTACTCCAAATCACTAAACTAACAAGTCCCTTACTTGCTATATATTGGCTGTATTATTTTGGTACAAATTGATGCTAAATTGTCCCACATGTTAAATTATACTAATAAATATAGTCCTTTTTTGGTGAAATAGTTTTGTTGGATAGATAGGCCCGGATAAATAAAAAATAAAAAATTTGTGTAGATTTGTGTAGGAAATAAAAAATTGCTGAAATGATCAAAGGTTCATGATGCTAATTTTTGGCTCTATTGCGTACATTTTGATACCCAAAAGGAAGGAATATAGAAAAGAGCTCTCTCTCTCTCCCCTCCTCTCTCTCTCTCTTTCTTTTTGGTAGGACATGCCATCCTCGACATGAAAGTCAGTCTTCGCACAATGTGCTTGAGCTTACTACCACCATAGGAGAAACCAAACCAAAAAAAAAAAATTCTTGATTTCGAAAATGTGTTTTCCCTCTTAATTTGGAAATGTGTTTTTCAATTCAAATATTATATTTTTTGTATTCGGACAATATAATTAAGAAAATAAAAATCGAACTCTTGTTATAAGTTGAAAATAAATATTTTACCACTAAAATTATAAACCCTCACAAAAATTTTAAGATACTTGAGAAGAGTGTAGTTTTAAAAGTGACACTTCACAATGTGCTGCAAAGAAAAAATTGATAGAGACCTAAGCATCCAACTGATAATCTTGAAGCAACAAACATACTTATTTTCAACAACCTGAAATTGTCAGTTCTGACCGTGACTACTAATGTTTTGTATCATACCGCTATCTATACGTCATGTATTTCTACTATCTCTCATTGCTTTCTCATTTGTTTACAGTGACATCTGCACTATAATAGTGTACAAACATCTGAATAAGAGAATAACTGTATATATACAAGGGGATGTCGTGTACGTATATATATATCAACTTTAAAATCACATGAATTTAAATGGTGGAGATTCGTCTTACTTAAACCCTCCTTGTATTTTGTGCTTTGTTTTGCTTTTTCCGTTCTTTGTTCCTTCATGCATATGCATTATCATCAAGAAGAAAATATCCTTCGCTTTTGGAACGACATGTTAAAATGAAAGCCCCTTTTTGCTGGATGGCCATTCATAATTTGGAACTTTATGCTCCCTTTGTCGTTGGTGCTGATGGTGTCTGCGACAACATGATATATCATTAACTTAATTTTATAATGCAGTACGACAATTTTGACTAGTTATAGTGACCACTATATACTTTTTTTTATTTTTTTTTGGTAAAGGTAAATATATATTTGTTGAAGCCATGTTAATCTTGCAATCAGAAGAAACAACATTTGGTTATTAAAAATACAAAATGGCGGGCTTGACTTATTCAACGTAATTAGATTATGTCTGAGTTCAACGATAGATTTTGTGTGTAACGCAGGAACAGTTGTGGCATTGACAGTTTCAAGGAAACTAAGATGGCCAGCCAAAAGGAAAGAAAAAAAAAGGTAAATTACTCAAATGGTCCTTAAATTTGTACCCGATTTATATTTTGGTCCTTAAACTAAATTATTCGTTCAAATGGTCCATCAACTCTATATTAATCGCTCCATTGATCATACCGTTAAATGATGTTAATGTAAGGGTAAAATCGTCTATAATTGTCCTATGTTCCCTAAATAGGTGATGCAATGGTGATACATAGGTGATACAGTTGTGATAAAGGGGTGATACAGTTATGCTCACATGACTAAATTTAATAGAAAATGTAACGGTAGGACTAAAGTGCCGATTAATAAAGAGTTGGTGGACCATTTGAACGAATAATTTAATTAGGGACCAAAATATAAATTAAGTACAAATTTAAGGACCATTTGAGTAATTTACCCAAAAAAAATTATTATTTGTCTCATATACATATAAAATGAAAGTGATAAGAATTAAATTACTGTTCAATTCAAAGTTGGTGAGTGCATGAAGTCAATGAAGATGAGCCTGTCTTAAGCAAATAGGTCAAAGAATAGTGGTATGATGGGCTACCAACTCCGAGAGAGAGAGAGAGAGAGAGCTTCAATTCAAAGTAAGCTAGCAATTTGACCCCAAAAAAAAAATAAACTTAACAGTACAGTGCATGTGCCTTTTGTGCATGCCAAGAGAGAAAGCACATATTCAATAAATTCCAATAATAGTTACCTAGAGATCTAAGTTTGAATTAGAGATTCCATGGATTCCCATTGAAATTGATCTAATAAGTTTCAATTTTATATCATATTCTCAAATAAAATCAGTTCATAATTAAACATTATCTAGGAACCTTGAATTCTTAATTCTGAACCTGAACTCTGAATCATCTGACCTAAGCACTACATATCGAAGGCAATCAAAGTAAATAAATTTGTTGAAAAAAGTAAGTAGATATGGTTTATTTGTTTTCGCTACAAACACGATATTAATTTGGGGAGAGTTAAATCACTCCCCAAATCAGTATTCAACTAAAGTACAAGCCGAGCTCTTACTGCATCGTTAGTAAAAGAAAAGAAAAGAAAAAGTCTCTTATAGTTGCCACAGTCAAAGGCTTTCCTTTTGTGCTCACCAAACTGCCTGAAAGATAGAGAAATGAGAAAAAGAAAAACAAGTGCTACTTTTTTGGTCAAGTTAGGTAGTGAGAGCATGTCCTCTTTGATTTTTTCACAATTTGCAGAGATCTTGTCCGTCCATCCACATGGGTTTCATATGAAGATGATCTTTGATCCAAATTAAAAAAATATACAAAAAATAGACAATTTTTTTGGTCCCAATTTAAAATTAATGCTATATGTCTTGCACTAACTGGACAGTATCTTTAATTACTTTTGTTAATAATGGAGACTGATTAATTCCACATTGGTGTCCGCCTCAAATATAGTTATTTTAATTTATATAATGATAGTGATGCCAACTACTGCTATAATGATTCATTTTATGAATATTATTCCAAACTTGTTTTGTAACATTAAGGTAAGTGAGAGGCTACTTGAGGCTTGTTGAGGCTTGGCGTGCTGCACGCAGCATAGGTTTGTACTGTAATTTTGGGTGTGTATATTAGGTCAATATCTTCTTTTTTCTTGATAGTCTTAGTGGTCTCGCTCACTCGTGATCAGTCTCTATCAGACAACCATATGCAACCGCAGATATAATAATCTACTGTTTTCATACCATTAATGCAAGAATATCAATTACAAAAAATCTATAGTCAATTAAAAACTTAATTGCCTATTAGCTGGCATATATATATATATCAATTGGCATGCTCCTTCTTGGACGCAAACTTCTTGATAATTTTGAGCTTTTGATTGATATGTAGAAATAGAGATTCCTGGAGTTGTTGTTTTTATATATATAAAAAAACTATTTTGAGTTGGAGGGATCTCCAAATCTTCAATGATCTTCTTAGAGTGATATATTATTCATACTATTTGTACTATGTTTTGGAGTGATTAGAATATGAGTCGATGTTCCCAACATGCTACAGCCAAAGATGATGGGCTCATTTGGTCCCAGAAAAAGGCATCTTCTCTAACCCTCTTCTATCTTCCTTTGCTTTTAATTACACTTGGATTTTTGTGAGGGTAAAAAAGAAAAGGATTTTGGGTACGTATTAGAAGCAAGAGTTTCTAACCAAATGAGCTTGGGAGGATATATAGCCATTTGCATGAAATGTATTGCCATATGTTGTGCAGAAACACTCAAAGACCTTGTCGTTGATGGACTACGCAACTATCACACACACAAGCCACGCAAAGATAAAGCACATACACGAATCGAAAAGTAAACACACAAGAACATCAAGATTTATAGAGGTTCGACCTCGTGCATACATTCTCTTGGTGATCCACCCGAGAAATTCACTAGTATGTAAGACCAACTTTGGTTGCAACTTGAACTCCCTTAGCTCTCACAAGAACCCTAGTTCTCTTTTCTCACACCAATGCTCAAACCCTTTGATTGCTCTTGTAAACACCCTAGAATTCCCTCTTGAATTCTCTTGTGTCTCTCTCTCTCTTCTCTCTTATTTTAACCTAGCCCTAAAAGTCATATTTATAATACATATGGCTTTTGTTATAAGTTAACTAGGAATAGGAAACTAAAACCCTATTAGATTAGGCTAGAAAACCATAAAACAATAGGAAAAACCAAGTCAAACCTTGATCAGGCATGACGTGTTTGCTGATGGTTGATCTGCTTCTGGTTTTTGTTTGGCAGTTGTTGGACAGGCTTTCAACTGGCGTTCGGCAAATGCCCAGCAGGTGTTCGACAGAATTACTCAACTTGGAAATCTTCTCTGCTACTCGGCACCTTAACTCTCTCTTGACGGGGTGAGTGTTTAATTGAGTATTTGCCGATAGCACAGGGACTTCCTTTTATAGGCTGAGCTTAAGAATCCTCCTCATCAAAGACTTCTTAAGCTCTCCTTAAGCCATCATGATTTAGCCATTCCAATCCACATGTAATTAGGAAACCTTTAGCACTTAGTATTGAACTAAAATAATCACTTATACTTAGTCTAAAAGTCTGATCATTTATGTACTCCTAATTGACATAGAACTAGTTAACCGTATATGATTAGAAGACCATCTCAGTGTTTGCTTTAGAATGAAAACCTTACATTCTCCCACTTGGTCAATTAATCACTAAAGAACTATGTCAATTACTGTAAGGCCTTGTGAAGCACATTTTGATCTTGTTTCCTTACCAAGCCACTGTCAACAACGAATTATGATGATGAGCCATTAAGACTGACCAAAGAAACTCTATGTAGTCTTTATAGCCACAATCAACATTCTCCATTGTTACATAATGCTGCTGTCAAGATTGAAACTACAGAATAGTCATAGTTTAACTGAAAGTGAAATGATCACTATGCTATTCTTTACAGTCCAACTTATAGGATTACTCAAGATCCTTTCTTTTGCTCTAGGCAAAATATCATTGTCATGAATGCATTACTTTAGTAGTTATCCTTAAGCTAGCAACAACTTTATTTACTGCTTATTGCATTCAAGTAACAAAACATAATATATATATATACTTAAACAAAGTATATATTGTATTAAACCATACCAACATCCATCGAAATCAAACTTTAACTAAAGAAATAACCACACTTGTCTTTAAACAGAAAACTTTAAAATAACTAAAAGAAAATGCTCCCACTGTTTTAAGCATCGAAACTAGCCAATAGTCCCATACTAGTCACATGCCTTTTGAAAACACCATTTGGAAGCCCTTTGTTGAATGGATCTGCTATCATCAAATTTGTACCAAGGTGATCTAATGCAATGCTTCCATCACTTACCTTTTCTTTTACAGACAAGAACTTTAATGATAATGGCTTGCCCCCAATTGATTTTTTATTTCCTTTTGCAAACAAAACAGCTGAGCTGTTATCATTCCATATTTGAATAGGTCTTTCCATAGTTCCCAAAATAGTCAAGCTTGTTAGAAAGTTCTTTAGCCAAATTGCTTGACATGTAGCTTCATAACAAGCAATGAACTCAGCCTGCATAGTTGAAGTAGTCACAATAGGTTGCTTGACACTTTTCCAAGACACCGCAGCTCCTCTAAACAGAAAAACAAAACCTGAAGTAGATTTCAAGTCATCTGCACATCCTGCAAAGTCTGCATCTGCGTAACCAACCAATTCCAAATTGTCACTCCTTTTAAAAATCAATTTAAAGTCCTTGGTTCTTTGCAAGTATCTCATCACTTTCTTCCCTGCAACCGAATGAGCTTGTCTTGGATTCGACTGAAACCTTCCTAGAACACTTATAGGAAATGCTATATCAGGTCTTGTGCAGACTTGAGCATACATGAGACTGCCAACTAGAGAAGCATAGGGTTTATCTGTCATCTCCAATTTCTCATGATCTATTTTAGGTGCTTGCTCTCGACTGAATTTATCCCCTTTGTTGATAGGCACATCTCCTCCAGCACAGTCCATCATATTAAACCTTTTGAGTATTTTCTCAATGTACCCTTTTTGTGAGAGTCCTAGATAACCCCTTTTCCTATCTCGACTGATTTCTATTCCAAGAACATATGATGCCTCTCCCAAGTCAGTCATTTCAAAATGTTTGGACAGGAAAACTTTAACATCGTGCAACAATGTGAGATTGCTACTTGCTAGAAGTATGTCATCCACATAGAGAATTAGTATCATGAAATGCCTCCCACTGACCTTGACATATATACATGAGTCTAGAATGTTTTCTTTAAAACCATAAGTCTTGATAACCTCATCAAATCTCATGTACCACTGTCTAGAGGCTTGTTTTAAGCCATATATCGATTTGTTCAGTTTGCAGACCATGTTTTCTTGTCCTTCTTGAACAAAACCCTCAGGCTGTTGCATATAAATCTCTTCTTTTAGATATCCATTTAAAAATGCAGTTTTGACATCCATTTGGTGGAGATGTAGGTCAAAATGTGCAACTAATGCCATGATCACTCTGAAAGAATCTTTAGTGGATACTGGTGAGAAAGTTTCAGTGTAGTCAATGCCTTCTTGTTGTGTGTACCCTTTAGCAACCAACCTAGCCTTATATCTGTCTATAGCACCCTTTGAGTCTCTTTTGGTCTTATAAACCCATTTGCAGCCTATAGGTTTACTTCCTTGAGGCAAAACCTTTAATTCCCAAACACCATTCTTTCTCATTGACTCCAACTCAGATTTCATTGCAGCCAACCACTTTTCATTGTCTTCACTCATTATGGCTTGCTTAAAATTCTCAGGATCATCCTTTCCAAGTATGTCATTCTCAGAGTCTTGTAGATACACATAGCAATCTGGCAATGCAGATCTTCTTGCCCTTTTTGATCTTGTCAACTCTATCTCATGCATATTTTGGTATGTGCCTTGTATGTCATTTTGTACAGGTGGATTTAAAAACTCTTCTTGAACTGTGTCCTCTTCCATATTTTCTGATTCCTTTTTATTTGTGTCAACCGTAGGTATTATAACAATGCCTTCAATTGCATTTGATCCAGCACTGCCATCTATCTCCATCATTTCTTCATCAAAAATCAAATTTCTATCTTCTGTTGCATCAGACTCAGTTTCCATGAAGACTGCCCTTTGAGTTTCAACAAATCTTGTAGTGTGTTTTGGGCAATAGAACCTATACCCTTTTGTGCCTTCAGGGTAGCCTACAAAATAGAAACTTACAGTTCTAGAATCTAGCTTCTTTTCCATAGGATTGTAGAGTTTTGCCTCTGCTTTGCAACCCCAAACCTTTAAGTGGTTTAAGCTAGGCTTTCTTTTGTTCCATATTTCGAAAGGAATTTTGTTAACACTCTTTGTTGGAACTCTGTTCAAAATATAGTTTGCAGTCTTCAAGGCTTCTCCCCATAGAAAAATAGGAAGATTAGTACCACACATCATACTTCTAACCATGTCTTTTAGAGTCCTATTCCTTCTCTCAGAAACTCCATTCTGCTGAGGTGTTCCAGGATTTGTATATTGAGCAATTATTCCTTCTTCTTGTAGATATTTTGCAAAAGGTCCTGGATTCCTTCCAGCCTCATCAAATCTGCCATAATACTCTCCACCCCTATCTGACCGTACCACTTTGATTTTCAGTTCCAATTGTCTTTCTACTTCTGTTTTATAAATTTTGAACATGTCTAGTGCTTCAATTTTCTCTTTTATGAAGTAGACATGTCCAAACCTTGAGTAATCTTCTATAAAGGTTATGAAGTATTTATAACCTTCATGTGTTGGATTTGGAAAAGGACCACAGATGTTTGTGTGAATTAGTTCCAATAAGTTTTCACTTCTTACTGCTCCTTTCTTTCTCATGTTTGTCAGTTTTTCTTTGATGCATTCAACACAGTTTTCATCCATGTCCTTAAGGTCCATTTGTGGTAATACTAATTCTTTGCACAGGGAGTTCATTCTCTCTTTCGAAATGTGGCCAAGCCTTTTATGCCAAAGTTTAGATGATACTTGAGTCTTTAGTTTGGTATTTGCAATGTTCATAACCATTTGAGGCATTTTGCAGTTCAATTGAAACATATTTCCAACAAGAAAACCATTCCCAACTACTTCTTTATTATTGAAAATCAAAAATCCAAATTCATCAAAACTTAAAGTAAGTTTTGATTTAACAAGTCTAGCAACTGAAATAAGGTTCCTTGTCATAGAAGGAACATAGACTACATCTACCAAATCTAAAATAAAACCAGAATCTAGTTGAATCCTAACTGCTCCAATGAACTCCACTTGAACTTTGACTCCATTGCCTATGAACACCTTCACCTCATCCTTGTTTGGCGGTTGATCGGTTCATAATTGTATATCATTTTGTACCCTTCTAGCTTATGATTTGGTTATGTTTTTGAGTTAAACTTGTGCTTTTAATCCTTTTTGTGTTTATCTTTCAGTTCATTGAGCTTTAGGTAATAATGATGGCTTTAGAGAGCATAATTCATGCAATTCAAGCATGTTAAGGCCTAATTTGGATGAATGGATGAAGAGCTTAAAGACAAACTCATTTTGGCTACAGCCCCCTGCCAGTCCAGTTCCGTAGGTCATATTGCAAGCTTTGTTTCAACAACCTACATAGCTCTAATGAGGCCACATTCTTCATGAAAGTTGTTCCAATTGGTGTGTACTATAATATATCCAAAATTCAGCCCCATTGGATAAATCTGGAGTCCGTTACCTAGCAAACACAGAACCATGCTCAGGATGGATCTTATCAGCGCGGAAAATGAGTTAGCAATTTGTTTCGGCCTTAACTTCTTCCTCCGACCTTGGATTGGCCCAAATAACATATGGCTGGAAAGAAGACATTCTGAACTTCAATTTCAAGTGCTTAAAGTCCTAATTTGATTAAGAGAAGCCCAAGTTGTAAGCCCTTGAAGTTGCTGGTCATGCTGACCTCAGCATGTGCTGGTTGGATGCTTGGTCATGGTGAGCTAGGTATGAGCTATCATTTCTGGTTGGAAGCTTGGTCATGGTGACATGAAGATGAGCTAGGGCTGCTGGTGGGATCTATTGGTGAAGTGCATCAACCAATTCAAGATTTTCTAATACAAGTGCATCACCCAATTTAGATTTTCTAATTCAAGTGCATCAACCATTTCAGATTTTATAAAACAAGTGTTGTATGCATTAGCCATATTGAATTCAGATTTTCACTTCCCCTAGGCCTATAAATAGGGAAGTTCTCTAAGCTTGTAAACACACCCCAAGGGGGGGAGCTCTCAAACACTTCTCTAGAGCTCCCTTCCCTTCTCTCCCTCAAATTCTCTTAGTTTCATTTTCTAGTTTTCAATTGTTGTAATGAAATATTTGTGCTGAAATTCTCCTTAAGTTTTTCTTAGTTCCACTTTACTTTTCATTATGTAAATTCTTTTCTTAAGTTTTCAAGTTGAATTAGTTTCCAAGTTTCAATTATGGTTTTTGTTCTTATTCATTATGCTTATAAGTTAATATGCTAGTTTGAATGATTGATCACCATTTAGGCTTGCATGTTAGCTATCTTGGTTTGAATTAAGAGTATACACCATGCTTTAATTCGAATTGAACTATGAATAGGAAGAGTATGTATGGACATTCGACAACAGGGATTAGATACATACTTGGTTGTTTAAAATGTTCTTCTATGCTTAATGGGTTCCTAATGCTTAATTTTAGGTTAGACAACAAATGATCAAATTAGGAAATTAGGAACACAAGGTTATGACCAAACACCATGGCTTAATCATACTTTAGCTAGAATCAATCCGTTAATCTAATTGAACTTGGGAACTTATCTGCTTGAGTTAGTTATTTCTTTCTTCCTTGTTTTATTTATTTCCTTTCTTTTTCATTTCTGTTTTGTGTAGGGAAAATGAATTGGATCATTCAATCACCAATCCTCGTGGGATCGACCTCGCACTTACATATGCTATACTACCAAACGGCTCGTGCACTTGCGAGTATCACAAGTTGAGGATGCAACTGAATCCATTTTGGTGCAGCTGTATCTACACAACAGCGGTCTCTTGGTTATGAACCCCTGCAAAGAATTAGCAACATGTATTGAAGCACCACTATCTAACCACCAAGTGTCAGTTGAAACTTCAATCACATTTGATTCAAAACAGACCAAAATATTTTCATCCTTACCTTCATTCTTGCCTTTGGTTTTCTGTTTCTCTAGCCACCTCTTGTACCTCTTGCAGTCCGTCTTCATATGTCCAAACTTTCTACAGAAAAAGCACTTTAGTCCAGTCGGTTTTCCCTCTTTTGCATTGGTACCTTCCTTGTCTTTCTTTTCTCCAAAACTTGCCTTTTTATCTTTGTTCTGCTTGCCACGATAATCATGCACCATGTTCACAGCTTTCTAACCCCTTTCCATGATTATATTGTTCTCTTCTTGAACACTTATTGTTATGAGATCATCTAGTGTCCAGCTTTCCTTTTGAGCCACGTAAGAACTCTTGAGAGTTTTGAATTCCTTTGGTAGTGAATTTAAAGCAAAATGCACCATCATATCATCATCTATAGTCATGTTTAGTCCCTTTAGCTTGTGTGCAATGTCTGCCATATTCATTATGTGAGCTCTTACACAACCTCGCCCATCGTACTTCATCTCAGTCAATTTGTTCAGCAAAGCACCTTTCTCTCCTTTCTCAGATTCTTTAAACTTCTGACCAATGGCAGCAAGATAGTCCTTAGCACTTTTTGATCTTGGAATGCTACCTCTTAAAGAAGGTGTCATGGTTTTCAGCATAATCAGCGTAGCCATCCTGTTGGCTTTTCCCCATCTTTCATATTTCCTTTTGACATCTGCAGTTGCATCTGCAGCAGGTTCTTTGATTATATCCCACTTTAGAGCTATGTCATAGTCCATCAATCCTAACGAAATTTCCAGTTCTTCTTTCCACTTTAGATAGTTTGATCTAGTCAGGATTTCGATGGAGTTGTAACTTGAAGCACTCACTGTAATTTAAAGAAAATATAAATATAAATATCCCCCATAATCTTTAACTAAACATTATTGTCTTGCACCTGTAGGTTACAAGTCAAACATGTTCCAAAGTACTTAGAAAAACAGATCTTGTATGAGCAATCTTGAAACGAGAAACAACTCCACATCTGTAGACAGAAGAGTGTTCCTTGTTTGCTCACACAACCTGTTTTTTAAACTGTTCCATTACATCCATCCTCCTATGCACGATTCACATTTGTGGACAGAGAATTGTACATGAGAGTTTGAGTGTAATGAAATTTTGATCAAAACTTTGAATGAAAATTCTCCTGTACCAATTGAGTTTCTGTGGCTCACTCAATTGATCCAAGATCCTCTCCAAACATTGATCATCAGTCTTTTGAGCATGATTTAAGCAGAAAACTTTATGCTTATCTCATACCTTAACAAATAAGATATGCAAAGTGTGATATTCGAAATATACATGCTATAATGACTAGTGTTTTCTTTAAACTATGTCATGCTTGCATAAAAACCATATTTTAATTCTTTGATGCAAGTTGTGTCTTGTTTGATTTGTGATTAGGTTAAGAACATATAACCTATAGCTCTGATACCACATGTAAGTCTTTATTAGATTATATGAACCAAAACACATACACACACCTTGATCAGGCATGACGTGTTTGCTGATGGTTGATCTGCTTCTGGTTTTTGTTTGGCAGTTGTTGGACAGGCTTTCGACTGGCGTTCGGCAGATGCCCAGTAGGTGTTCGACAGAATTACTCAACCAGGAAATCTTCTCTGCTACTCGGCACCTTAACTCTCTCTTGATGGGGTGAGTGTTTAATTGAGTATTTGCCGATAGCACAAGGACTTCCTTTTATAGGCTGAGCTTAAGAATCCTCCTCATCAAAGACTTCTTAAGCTCTCCTTAAGCCATCATGATTTAGCCATTCCAATCCACATGTAATTAGGAAACCTTTAGCACTTAGTATTGAACTAAAATAATCACTTATACTTAGTCTAAAAGTCTGATCATATATGTACTCCTAATTGACATAGAACTAGTTAACCGTATATGATTAGAAGACCATCTCAGTGTTTGCTTTAGAATGAAAACCTTACAGGTGAGCCAAACATCTTCAACACATATTGGTCGAAAATATCTTTACACTTAAATTTTAGTGATTGATAATTAATATAGCTATGTATTGATATATAGTAGGACCTTTTCCTATATATCCCTTTCTTTCTCTTCTTATTCTGATTTATTATCAATAAGGACTAGCTAGGAGGAAACAACGATCATGTATTGAGATTGTCAATTGCATGGATTCTAGATATAGGTGCCGTGTCAATACTATATTTGAAACCAACTTTTGAGGCCTCCAAATGAAAAATTATTTTTAAAGTTGCTCCCTCTACCTAGAGAGGTTCTATTTTGAGGTGTGAAGAAAATATAAAGTGAAGAACGTGATGAATGATCTTGGCCCATCTCGCTTGAAACCAACAATCCTATTTGGTACACCAACTTTTCGCGCATTGGAGCACATTTTACTACCAGAGTTTCACCTGCACACCGTCACGTGGTGTTACTATATAATTTGACATTCATAAGGAAAATTGGATTTTCTTTTTACTTTACCTTTGATTGATCCATCATGGTGAGATGCGTGCTCAGGCCCAGATCTATTCCTGGTTGAGTTTCGGTTTTGTTTTCTGTTCTTGGGCTTCTGCCCACCCTTGCACCAAACAACAGAGCTCAACATACACAAACAATTTACAATCGGCTTTTTGGTATTTTAGGGCACAAACTTATGGTATTCACCAAAGCAAACACTTGATGAATGTGCATATACCATAGGAGGAGTAAACTTTTAATATGATAAATAAGTAGGCAAAATGACACATAGGTTGTCAAGCATTACAAAATCGGACATTACAATAGAAATGAATAATTAAACTAACACATTTCTGCCCAAAATTAGATGAAGCTCAAAATGTTTTTGAAAAAAAAATATATATAAAAAGTCCTATCTTGGCAATTTTCCAAACTCCAACGTTGACTAATCAATTAGAATCTATAGAAAAGTTGTTTTCTTTGAATTATCCATGGATTGTTTTCCGCAACCTTGTTATGTATTGAATTAGAACTATCTGAGAAGACGGATGGTACAATACAATACAACATGCCATTTCCTTTCTTAAAAGGCAAAACTAAGTCGGCCAAGCCTGGTTATATAAAAAAAAAGTTTGGCCGTCTCAAATTTCCAATGTGGTCTCCAGCTATGATAAGTACGACTAATCTCCTTCATAATTATAATTTATAGGCATTGTTTTACTTGCTGGCCCAACTGAGTGTTGGTTAGGCATCCTAGCCAACTCTTTTTGATGCAATACATTACAAAATTTGTAAAGGATAATGTTTGCTTCGCTCACTGGAAAACTCAAAAAGAAAAATTTATGCACACATATTAAATTGTCATTAACAGGAATGTAGGAGTTCCTACTTACAGGGAAAGTAGGAAAGTATCTTCCTTTTGTAATTATATTAGTTCACCTGGTCGACAAAATCTTTCGGTGTACTTGAAAGTTATATTAGTTTATCACATTTTTGTAAGATTATATTAGTTTATCATATTCTTAATCTTAAGATCTCTTGCCAGCTTGAAAGTGCTATTGGAAACAATAATTTTAAATTCTAATTATTTTCCTAGAGTTGTTTAGCTCATTATACATATGAAAAAAAAGATCTGAGATTTAGTTGTATAAAAATAGAAAAATAAGCTTATAGCTAGTTCAACTGTTATGAGGAGAAACTCAATTTTCAGAGTGTTTTTATTTCTTTGCTAAGCTTGTGAAACACATAGGTGGTCCTGGGCTTTACTTGGGTTGAATTTGACAGGCCAAGTATGATTTTTTGGATCTGATTAAATTAATCTCTTGAGAATACATAGTTGTGATTGGTGATGATGGCCCTACCATAGAGATAGAAATAAAGATGATAATGGGGTGAGCAAGGACAAAATATCAATAAACATATTGGTATTAGTGACAATGATATAATAGGTGCAGCATGGCTGGTGGTGTCCTTGTTTTGAATAGGCATTCTATATCATTATCCCATGATACTGCTAGTTGTTGGAAATCATACATGAATATTTTAGGGAAATTTAAAACTTTAGGATTTAGAAATATAATCACTCAAGGATCCTTCGAGGAGAATTGCTCAAATCCTCTCGGGGGTCTAATCCTCTTCGAGATCCCTTGAGTAGTGCTCGAGGATCCCTTTAGTGATTAAAAATCTGAAAATAATTTTTTTTTAACTAAAACTCATTTGTTAATTTTTTTTTTTTATACAAGTCATATTGAGAGAGGAGGGAATTAAACTAAAGATCTCGGGTATAAATGTAAATACTCTTATAATCACTTGAGCTACAAGCCCCTTAAATAAAAATCTTTAACATCTTCAAAACTTGCCTAATTTGGAAATTTCTAAATACCTCTTTTCCTTTCAGTGCACCAAACCTTCTAAAGAATAATAATATATTATTTCTATATAAACCCACAATTATTGATGTGCTCACATGGCCAAGAAAAAGGAAAAATAAACTCTCTTTTTTTGGCTTGGTATTAAAAAATTAATTTGTTCACGTGGATTGATTGAAGTAATCTTCAACTAATAATCTCATTGGTAGCGGCCAAATCCCAAAGGAGGGAAAACCAAGCTGACCCCTCTCTTTTCAGTTTTCTCTTCTCCAATCCCAACTGGCAACTAACAAAATTTCAATGCCCAATTACAAGTTTCCTTCTTTTTGATAAGAAAACCAATTGCAAGTTGAAAAACATGAACTTTCTGCTCTTTTCTTTCTCACTGAAAATTCAATGACCAATTTCACCAATTAAAAACCAAGACCACATAAAAAAAATTCAAACTTTCTTCAGGACTGATTTTCAAGAAACAAAAAAATCTAAATGTGGAAGCTGAAGATAGGAGCAGAGACAGTTGGAGAAGGCGGTTATCAATGGCTGAAGAGTGTGAACAATCACTTGGGACGGCAAGTGTGGGAGTTCAATCCAGAGCTTGGAAGCCCAGAAGAGCTTCAACGGATTGAAGATGCCCGCAAGGCTTTCTGGGACAACCGTTTTGAGAGGCGGCACAGCTCTGACCTCCTCATGAGAATTCAGGTTACAAACACAAACTTTCTGCAAAGCCTTCCATTTCTTGAACTTTCATCTGGGTTTTTTCTCTATTTGTCAATTCATTGGTGTTTGTTTGTTGTTGGGTAAGACATTTCTCAAGAATGGATCATACTGCATATGGCTGGACAAGGGTATTTATTTATTTGTTATTTCCTGGTTTGATTTTTCCTGTATGCCAATTACATGTAAATTGTTCACAATATCACTGTGGTCTTCTGGATCATCGAACTATGTATGTACAATCACCTGAATTTGATAATGTGGTCAAATTATTCACACTGCATTCTCTGATTCCATGTGCAGGGATATGCATTGTAAGTTAGAATATTTCTTTCTTCCGGATGATCTGTATTTTCAACTGTGTCGTCATTCCTATGCTTAATTGTATGCCATCCAACATTTTGCATGCCATGGTGATATGGTCATAGAAAATTTTCGTCTTTTCTGTTTCTTGTATCTTTTGCTTTCATGTGTCGCATCTGGGAATATCTTTAATAGTTTGTTAAAGAATGGCTGCATAAACCGTGTAACCATCCTTAAAATTAGTCTCCTCAATCATGCCTAATTTGTTAATCCCCTGACAATATGAGGAAAGGAGTTTAGCGATTTCAGGACAAAGGATATAAGGTTTGAAGTTTGTGTTTTAATTTTTTAGTTACTATATTTTGCAACACTACTTTTTCCTTTTGTTTTTGTTTTTAACGAATGTTTCTTTCTTATTAATGAAATGTAGTTCGAAAAGGAGAATCAGTGTGTCACTAATCTGCCACAACTCAAAGTTAAATATGAAGAAGAGGTGACGGAAGAGGTGGTGAAAACGACCTTACGAAGAGCTATCAGTTTTTATTCAACAATCCAGGCACATGATGGTCATTGGCCTGGAGATTATGGGGGTCCAATGTTTCTGCTTCCTGGTTTGGTAAGGGAGAAACTAGTAAACACTCTGTTTCCATCAATATTTGTATCAAAACACAGCAAATCTATATATCATGGCTGAATATGAGAAAGAAATTTTACATTCCAAAAGATGGTTGCATATTTGTTTTTGAACTGCATGGCCATTCTCATATTAATGGTCCAATTGGTAATAGTTGGGTAACTAAGTATTACTTACCAATTGCAATTTGCAACAGGTCATTACACTTTCAATTACTGGAGCTCTAAATGCTGTGTTGTCAAAAGAGCATCAACATGAAATGTGCAGATATCTCTATAATCATCAGGCAAGAATGGTTTCTCATGAAGTTAATGCTTTTTAAGAAAGCTTATTTGCACATAGAATTCCAGGTTACTTTCTCCCTGTATGATAATAAGATGACAAACTGATATGACTCGTATTCGTTCTGCTTTTCTTAAAGGAAAATATTAACATTTTATCAAACTCAGTGAATTGCTTATAAGTTATACAGTTTGTTTTTATACCAGTAATGTCATTACATCCTCGTCTTAACTAATATTGAATTAATGAAGAGAAGAACTGATGAATTGTTTTTGCAGAATAAAGATGGGGGATGGGGTCTACATATTGAGGGGCCAAGTACCATGTTTGGTACTGCACTAAATTATGTGACTTTGAGGTTGTTTGGTGAAGGTGCCGATGATGGAGAAGGGGCAATGGAATTAGCACGAAAATGGATATTAGACCATGGTGGCGTGACTAAAATTACTTCATGGGGGAAAATGTGGCTTTCAGTATGAACTCAATGCTTATATTGTTGGATTGTGCCAAATACGTAGTCCGTTGGAAATATTAGTTGACATGCATCTTTGATGGTGATAGGTACTTGGGACATATGAATGGTCCGGGAATAATCCACTGCCGCCAGAAGTATGGCTATGTCCTTACTCTCTCCCATTTCATCCAGGTCTCTCATCATTGTTGTTACATTTGACATTGATGCTATAGGTTCACTCTAGGCAGGATAACAAGAAATTCAAGTCTCCTTTCATTAACAAATCTTGATCAAGAAAATGAATATGCTTTCTTTCCATTATGATTAATAAGTGAGGTCCCATTAGCATTATTAGGGAACATACATTTGTGCATTTTGTTAACTGTGTAACTTTTACTCTTCATTGGTTATGAATTTGCGAAATTTCCACTTATAGGAAGAATGTGGTGTCATTGTCGAATGGTGTATTTGCCCATGTCATATTTGTATGGGAAGAGGTTTGTTGGACCTATCACACCCACAATCCGGTCATTGAGGAAGGAGCTTTATGGAGTCCCCTATCATGAAGTTGATTGGAATCAAGCTCGCAATCTATGTGCAAAGGTTGGTAAGAGACATCTGCCATTTTGAATATGTCCTTCTTCCTCCAGCTCCCTGCATAAAGAATTCCATGTCTTTGAGTTTAATTGTACACTTCCGCTTTCCATAATTTAGGCACAGGTGAAATATATGATAGCTCTTTGTGCAAGTACATATATGATTAATTGGTAGATTGTTTTCCTTTAACTCCTTGAATACAAATACAACACATGTGCACTGCATCTATTTATATAGGTGTATGCATATTTTCATCTAATTGTAGTTGTACAGGTAATCTATTTATAACAATTTATATGCAAATGTTCTTTTGATGCTTACATGGGATGCTTGATACAATTGTTAGGAAGATCTGTACTACCCACACCCAATGGTTCAGGATATTTTGTGGGCATCTCTTCACTATGTATATGAACCTGTTTTCACACGCTGGCCTGCAAAGAAATTGAGGGAGAATGCTTTGCAGACTGTAATGCAGCATATTCATTATGAAGATGAAAATACTCGGTATATATGCATAGGGCCTGTTAACAAGGTATGCATATCATCAAGTACTTTTTGGTTTATATGTAGTAGTGAGCAGTGTATGTAGAAATTATTGGTGTACATTAATGTGTGTGAGATCTTGTACAACTGACAGCAAGCACATTTTTGAGGAATAGAACAATATGATTCAAAGAGTTATATTTGAAAGAACATAAAATAAGTCATACTCACGGATGTGGTCACTAACCCGTTACATTGTATAGAAAGTTTCCACTCTAGAACATAAGAAGTCCGGGGAAAATGAAAGAAAAGAAACTTTTTGCTAGTTATACGCCTTTTCTTTGAATTTTTTCTAACCTACTAGTAACCTTCTATTGGAATTGTTTGCTTGACTTTTTGTCATTATTCCATGGCTGCCAACAAGTCTCACACATCCATCGGTTACGAATTAATGAGTCATTCAAAAAATCTTCCAACACATTTCAAATATCTAACAATTAATTTACAAGTTGGATTAGTAATTGACTATCCTAAACATCTGTCATCATCTGCCAATAGATCTCATACATCTATGGACATGGTTGCCAATGGAACTGCGCAACTGACACTTTTCTTTAGTTCACTGATTCACTTAGATGCAATGAGTAGTTGTGTGGCTCTTGATTTTCTATATCCCAAACCATGCAGGTGTTAAATATGCTTTGCTGTTGGGCAGAGGATCCAAACTCAGACGCGTTCAAGTTGCATCTTCCGAGAATCCCGGATTATTTGTGGGTTGCTGAGGATGGCATGAAAATGCAGGTTCAGTAATAGCATTCAATTGTTTCTCCCCATCTCTTCCCCCACTCCCTCTTTCTCACCTGAAGCAATCTCAATTTTGGTCCTGTATCATTAAAGTTACTTTGTAAATATGCTGTTAATTGTTTTTTTTCTTTTGCTGCAGGGCTACAATGGAAGTCAATCATGGGATACTTCTTTTGCAGTTCAAGCGATCATATCAACTAACCTTGCTGAAGAATTTGGACCTACTTTAAGAAAAGCACATGAATACATAAAAGATTCGCAGGTTCTTGGGGGCTTAAAATCATACTGTATCACTTAAAAATTATGCTAATTATCCTTGCTTGACTAGTACCTTGCTTTTGAAGGTCTTAGAAGATTGTCCTGGAGATCTGAATTTTTGGTATCGTCACATTTCAAAAGGTGCTTGGCCTTTCTCAACAGCAGATCATGGATGGCCCATCTCTGACTGCACAGCAGAAGGACTGAAGGTAGCTTGGACACTCAATTTTTCACATACATACATTTCTTTTAGTAATATTTATTTCTTTGTGCAGGCTGTCTTATTACTATCAAAACTTCCAACAGGAACAGTTGGCGAATCATTGGATATGAAGCAATTATATGATGCCGTAAATGTTATGCTTTCCTTACAGGTAATGATTGGCTATATGGGAGTTGGAATCTGACACAGGACATATTGATGGAAATTATAAATTAGGCAGCTCGTGTCTTAATATTTTGACAGAATGTTTACATATTCCTGCATTTTGGTTTTAGGAGTACTTTATCAATTCCCTAATCTTTTGATTTTGGAAGTACTGCAGAATGAGGATGGTGGTTTTGCGACTTATGAATTAACCAGATCATACCAGTGGTTGGAGGTATGAATCATTTATGCTCCTTTTCTTTTCCTTCTTTTCCCTTTTTTATTTTATGATATAGACCGTATGAGTATTCTCTGTAGAGGTATGCTTTCAATGGCAAACCCATTGTCTAACAAGTTTTGTGAATATGCTGCCAAGTCTCCTCATGTTTTTTACCATTATGTACTTTGAGCCCTTGAACGCTATTTTGTAACAGGTTCTTTTATATTCATGGTCATTGTGGAATCTTATTATTTTTGTAGACTGGTGATGAGGTTGGATTGCGTTTAACTGTCTATTGGGTTTCAGCCTATGCCATGTTATTCTGTTTGCATTATGCCGAAACTTTTGTGTTCAAGTGTCGATATACTGTTATATTGATGATGGTTGGATTAGATCTGTATGATTTGTTAAATCTATCTTATTTTCAGCTAATCAACCCTGCCGAAACTTTTGGTGACATTGTTATTGATTATCCGTAAGATTTCTGCACACATCATTTTGAATGTTGTTCATACATTTAGTCCTGTATTGTGGAAAATGACTGATGTCATCTTGACTGGAGCGGCAATGCAGATATGTGGAATGCACCTCGGCAGCAATTCAAGCACTTACAATGTTCAGAAAATTATATCCTGGACATAGGAGGGAAGAAATAGAAAGCTGTATTGCTCGTGCTGCAAAGTTCATTGAAAAGATACAAGCAACAGATGGCTCTTGGTTTGTTTTGAAACTCAATATAATATTCATTCATACATGTACCTGTTTCACTGCACAGTCTGGATGTGTGCCGGTGGATATTGTTGGTTGTATGTGTTCTTTGTGCAGTCCAAGCGATCCACAAAGTCAACACAATCAATGGCTTGTGGTGATCTATGACATCTGCGTCAGACCACAATTGAAAAGACACACATGCACACAAATTTTTCGTGTTTAAACAACACTGCACATTCAAACGTAATTCCATCTCATCAATGATCTTGATCAACTGGTTGACAACATAACATGTTAAACTGTCCAGTCAGACAGAATCTGTCACCTCTCTCTCTGACAATGAACAACAAAAGAACATAATGATTATGAGATTAGTTGCACCAATTTACTTTGGAGTTTTTATAATAGGTACGGTTCCTGGGGAGTATGCTTCACCTATGCTGGGTGGTTTGGGATAAAGGGGTTGGCTGCTGCTGGAAGGACATATAAAGACTGCTCTAGTATCCGTAAAGCATGTGATTTTTTGTTATCCAAAGAGCTTCCTTCAGGTGGATGGGGAGAAAGCTATCTGTCATGTCAGAACAAGGTTCAATGGTTCCTCAAATTTGAAATATCCTTGTCATTTCTAGGCCCAGAGCTTACTTCATTCTTTCAATTATGAAAAATTCCTATCATGTTGACGGCATGTGATTTGGCCCTTTTCTTAATTTTTGGTTTTCACTCACATACACATTTGACAAAATGTATGATCTAAGTTAGTCTTACATGATTCTAATGCCGACTATCTCTATGCCAGGTGTATACAAATCTCAAAGACAATAGGCCACATATAGTCCATACTGCATGGGCTATGTTGGCCCTCATTGGTGCTGGACAGGTACATTGATATCAACTCGTATTCTTTCTTTTTCTTTTTCTTTTGTAATGTGGGGGGCATTTTCGTACTAACACTATTGGAGAGGGGGGAAGGATGGAAAGTGGGAAAAGAGGAGGGAAAGAAAGCTGGGTGTATTCTAAAACTGCAGCAACATAGTTTTTGGGTGCTTTTATGAATAACTATATGAACTACTACTAAATGTTACTGACTTTTGTACCCGTATGTTTTGTTATTTTCTCTTGTTTGAAAGGCTAAGAGAGACCCAACTCCATTGCACCGTGC
The DNA here is from genome assembly GCF_965620075.1 of Prunus avium. Classification (NCBI taxonomy): domain Eukaryota; kingdom Viridiplantae; phylum Streptophyta; class Magnoliopsida; order Rosales; family Rosaceae; genus Prunus; species Prunus avium. Next base: position 1,984,186 of record NC_142286.1, read on the forward strand.
AGCTAGAGTACTTATAAACTCTCAAATGGAAAATGGAGATTTTCCTCAAAAGGTAAATCTAGCCACTTTCTCCACAATTTATTCACGTAAAAAAACTTTATGTTCTCTTGCTTGACTGTGCAATTGAACTATGTCCTGAGAATCTACAACTACAAAAGAACATGCAACTCTATGGTCAAAGAAATACATTTGCTTTGGTTTGATTGTACATGCTAACTGTAATTTTACTCAACACCTTTAGTCTTGGATACCTGCCACACATTTGTGTTCCAGTGGAACACACTCCCTGACCATCCCATATGATATGCAACAGTCACTTCCTCCCACAGAGTACTGTCAGTAAACTTGAAAAATAACCTGAAAGGAGTCACCTCTGCGCTAAGTGATTCCAAAAATAAATCAACTGTGATTACCAATTACCACTGGTACATGAACTCAGTAATTCTTTCACTTCGCTTACAGGAGATCATGGGAGTCTTCAACAAGAACTGTATGATCAGCTATTCAGCCTACCGAAACATTTTTCCCATTTGGGCCCTTGGAGAATATCGTTGTCAGGTATTGGAGGCCCTCTGAATGATGTTCAATGCATAGTACTCCATAAAATGAATTGTTTTTCATCAACCTTTATGAGAGCTCCTTGAACTCAGCTCAAATCAATGTACTTCATAAATTAATGTTTATCAATTTACAACATGTCTTTGATCACATGAGTTTTCATTATGCATTAGTTGTAACAATTCTGGACATCAACAAGGGTCTTCTGCAGCAAAGCAGTGTCCAAATAAACAGGGGTTTGTGGCCCCAAAGTAGAGTCGTTTTAGGAAGTTATCAAGGGTTGTGAACCTTCTTCCTTTTCAAATTGATCATTTTAGGAACATCTGACACGGTATTTTTGCCCGTTAATGTTGTAATCGTAGTCATCACCTAAGAAAAGCATAATTAACATATGACACAAATAGAAATTTTATTTTGTTTTATAATTTGAACAGGAAATTCAATCTCATTGAATTGTAAATAGGTAACCTAACTTCCTCGTAGATTTATTGACACATTGCTTATACACAGTTATTCTCACTAGGCATCAAGCTGAACCTCATAAAAAAAAAAATTTCAACAGGCTATTATATGTTTCATCCTTTAAGTTGGATGAGCTACACAATACAGCAAGTAACTTAGGCTTTGGAAGGCAATGGGACCTGCTTGCGGTACTCTGCAAGAGCCCACAGAGGGTAGATATTTCTATAAGTTGCATAATGTAGCATGCAGTTCTTCTGGAATACTCCAGTGATTTCCTGCCATAATTCAATGATTAGTGGTTAGATTAAGCGTATTCCAACATGGTATGTTATTTTGTATTTGATCTTTCTCAATCATCAAGATTATAATGCAAGTCAACAAGATTGCAATGCAAGTCATCAAGATTACAATGAAAGTCATGTTGTGCTAAGAAATATACCTGTTGGGGAAAATCACCATTTTCCATTTGAGAATTGATAATCAACTTCGCCGCACGATGAAGAGGTGCAGGGTCTCTGTGTGCCTGTCCAGCATGAATCAGACCCATCATAGCCCATGCAGTGTGTACTAAATTTGATCGGTTTCCTTCGAGCGGAACGTACTCCTGTATCACCCACCACAGAGACATATATTATAATGTAAGACAATGGGATTGTTTAAGAAACTTGAAGCTTAAAAATATAGCACCTCCCACATTTTACCTTCTTGGGACATGAAAGGTAGCTCTCTCCCCAACCACCATTCTCTCTCTGTGTTTTGAGTAGAAAGTTAACCCCTTTGCGCATGGCTAAACAATTATTGAAAGTCTTGCCCGCAGCTGCTAACCCTCCAAGGGCAAACCAGGAACCATATGTGAAGCAAACTCCCCAATTTCCATACCACGAACCATCTGGCATTTGTATGTTTTCAAGGTACTCTGTAGCATTGGTAATGAAATGATCAATCTCTTTCTTCCTGTGCCCAGGGTACAACTTCTTAAACAGAACCAAAGCCTGAATTGCAGATGAAGTGCATTCAACATATTCATGCTCAACCACAATGTCCTCGAAGAATTCAGTGGGATTAAACATCTAGAGGAAGTAAAAAAGAATTCAGTGTTATTCAACACATCTGCTAATGGATTTTTCAAGAAAATTAACTTCTTACACATCTGACATATTTGCACAAGAACATGACTCCAATTTGTTAAAATTCTTACTTCTAACCAGTCTGCAGCTCCTGCTGGTTCCCAGGCTGCTAAACCACCATTTTTACTCTGCAATGAGTTGTAAAATAAGGCTTTTTTATTTATGAGTTGAGTACATAGACATAAAAGACACAATTTGCTTACTGCAGGGAAACCACATGCTACTCAAACTCATATTTATGACTAGAGGTGCAAGATAAGAGTACTTGAAGACACATTAGTTGTCACCTGTAGGGAAAGTAGGACGTTGATAGAATCATATAATCGCTCAGGTTCCATTTTTTCACCAATTATCTCAGGTCGCATCATCGAGAACAGCAGGCAACACTGTAGAGGGGGGTATTGTGAGAAACATGGAGATAATAAACAGGGTGGATATCTAAATTGAAGTGTTCGTTACCTTTAAACCCTCTGCAGTGCAATCAGAAACTTGCCATCCATGGTCTTGATCAGAGAAAGTCCATGATCCTTTGGAAATATGGCGGTACATGCTTTTGAAGTCACCAGATGGATTGTCCTTGACCTGTCCAGTTAGGGTGCAAGGGATTCATTAGTCTGAACAAATTAATGGTTACACATTCACATTTAAAAAAAATGATAATTGAGTTGACTGATGTTAAAAATGAACCTGAGATTTCTTGATGAAGTCATGTCCTCTAGCGAGCGTAGGTCCAATTTCATCAGTGAGATTGCTAGCAAGCAAAGCTTGAATGGCAAAACCAGTATCCCATTGTTGGCTGCCAAAACTCTGCATATAGTTGTGTTACACTTTGAATTAATGACCAAAGGAGCAAAACTTTGTCTCAAAATTAAATGCATACAACTATATAGTGAAGAGTAAATGTTTGAAAATTCAAAATCACAGTAAAGTTCACTGTATGGTGTTTAACTGCTACTGTTTAAACAAAATGTGCACTAACTTGCATCTTCATCCCATCTTCAGCAACCCATAAATAATCTGGGATTCTGGCAAGATGATTCTTAAAATAGTCCCCATTTGGATCTTCAGCCCAACAAGCAAGCATGCATAACACCTGTTCAAGTAAGGCAAAATTTGTAAATAACATGAGAACCTCAAAACTATTAGCATCCTTCATTGATTCTGTAATCGCATTACCTTTTCAACACATCCAATTGTAATATATCTGCTGTTCTCATCTTCATAATGAATATGCTTCATTGTTACTTGAAGAGCTTTTTCTCTGATCAACTTGTTAAACGGCCAGCGATTAAGAAGAGGCTCTGTACATATGTAGAGACTATCCCACATGATGTCCTGTATCCAAGGGTGAGGGTAGTAGATATCCTCCTGCAATCAAATTACTGTAATCAGGTTCTGTAATTGAACAAGAATCATATACTGATTAACTAGTTTAATTAAGTTAAACTCACTTTTGCGCAGAGATGGCGCACTCCCTTCCAATTAATTTCATCGTAAGGTTGAGCATATAGTTCTTCCCTTAACTGCAGAATGAGAGGTGTGATTGGGCCAACAAACCTCTTCCCATATAAATATGACATAGGCATGTAAACCATCCTACAATAGCACCACATTTTTGCTGCATTTTCAAGATAAAAGAGGTTAAAAATTAAGACTTCTAACTAAATCACAAGGACACTCCTGGAGTTTGCGGAATTCTTCAATCAGCAGCTGTGCTAACCTGGGTGCATAGGAAGAAATGAAGGCAGCATCCAAAACTCCGGTGGCATTGGGTTGCTTCCACACCACTCAAACACACCAAGTATCTACAACAAAAGCAACATACTCATATTAATTGAAGCCTAATAAATGCAACTAGTACTCATATTTTTTCCATTCAACAAGGCCATACGTACCGAAAGCCAAGTCTTTCCCCAAGAGGGCATGTGCGTGACACTACCATGATCAAGAATCCATTTCCTTGCTCTGGCACAAGCATTGTCCTGGCCTCCATCAGGTCCTTCTCCGAGAATGCGCATACAAATGTAGCTCAGGGCTGTGCCGAACATGGTGCTATGGCCTTCAATATGTAATCCCCAACCACCATCTTGATTCTGAAAGTACATTACCATTCTTTATATACTAGTATAACACAAAATATGCCCAAGGAGTGGAAATTGAATTTAAAATTTGATCCCATTTGTGTGAACAAATATACCAAATGAGTATGTACCTGATGATAGTATATGTAACGCAGAATTTCTTTGCGATGCTCTGCTGGGAATACAGTATTAAGATGCCCTGTAATGTATGTACACATGACCTGCAAAAAAAAAAAAGGAATTAAAAAGAGAAAATTAGTAAAAAGCTCCAAAACATTCATATTTTAGTAAAAATCTAACTAAAAGCTCTAAAATATAACTGTAATTATAAGGGAATTAGAAATTATTTACTCACCAAAGGAGGAAGGAAAAACAATGGGCCAGCATTTTCAGCAGGCCAATGGCCATCACTTGCCTGCAAGGCTGAAAAGAAGTGAACAGATCTTCTCAGTGAGGCTGTTGCTTTTTCATATGTAATTTCCTCGCCATCCTCGACCTTTACTGGGGGAATTGTCTGCTTGAAGTTCTTCTCTTTTAGGAACTACAGTTTAGTGAACAGATGAGAGGATTAGGATTGGTATTAAAGAAAAAGTAAGTTAATGCTGATTACAGTGGGGGTACTAAGGTTTTGGAGGCCTAGGAGAACCACCAAAATGTGACTTTCTACCCTTTATGTATATTTATGTGATTTTTTTTGGATAAGTAGAAAAATATTATATGAACTCAAAGTCACAATTGCAACCTAAAAAGAAACAAACAAAATGTAATTCACATTAAAACTTTATAAAATACATCAAAACATCACTTGTCTTCCATTTTTCGATGCAAAAAATATCAATTAACTTTACATAATCAAGTTTTACTACCGTGTCTTTTTCAATATAAAATATAAAGCAATAGTCTTGAGGGTTTTTACCTTCTTATTCTTCCTCCAAGAGCGCTTCCTCTTGCAGTACATATATTCAACTAGATTAACTTATTAAACTTTTTAAATTTTTTTAAAAATAATAATAATGGGTCCTTTATTGAGTTTCCTTTTTAAATTTTAGTGTAGATAATTGGGCTTTTTTAAAAACAATACTTGGGCTTAATATAATATCAATATGGTAAAAAATTAACATACATATGTATATATAGTGGCTTATAAAAATCGAGGGCCCTCCCAATTTGGAGTCCCTAGACAACCGCCTTGCCCGCCTATCCTCTGGGTGATTATAGAACAAACTTATGAGTGCTAATTAAAAACAAGAAAAAAGAATTCAAAAGTTGACAGGTTTAAAGCTAACTATTTGTCTAGTTGTATTTTTCTTTATTTCTTTATTTTACTTTTTCTTATAAGATATGATATCAAGTTTGAAACCCCTTTCAAGATTTTTTATAATAATTTAATAATAAAAACCAAGACAAACATACACACACTCATGTTCTCTTGCTAAACTTAAGTCCAAGAAGAGAACATTACCAAGTAGTAACGAAATTAAGTGGATAAATACCTGCATACGCCATAGGAGGTCACCGCTAGGCTTGACCTGATAGCGATTATTGAAAAAATTAAGACGAGCTTCTTCCACCTCGGCTCGCTCTTCGGGAGTTCCTGCCTCGGCATCAAACTCAAATGTCTGCCTCCCCACAAAGTCGTTTGTGCTGTAGATGTAAGGGTCATTCCCTCCATCTGCAACCTTAAGCTTCCACATTCTTCAAATATCTCTTTCTTATTATATATATATCAAGCTATATATAGCCACCAACTGCTGTTCTACCTTGATATATATCTTCTCAGTAAGAACCTGTTTCATGCATATGCAATGTATAAGTCACAAGTAATACACCATAAAGATGTGATAAGTAGCTTGGTGAATATATATATACATAGGATCCCCTGGCTTTCCATATTTTGTGAATGTCTCAATTGTTGTATATATAGTGTGTACGGATATTTGAGAGAGAGAGAGAGAGAGAGAGAGAGAGAGAGAGAGAGAGAGAAACCCCGTACGTGCAGTTTGCAGTTTGCAAAGAAGCTGCTGCAGAAACCGTATTGTAGAGTTTGGTTATATAGCTAAGAATGAAAGAGAGGTGGGGTTGGGCTCATATATATATGTGTGTGTACAGTTTATGTTGTATATGTATGGTTAATACACGCAGAGAGAGAGAGAGAGCCCTAGTGCAGTTTGCAAAGAAGATTGAATTTGGTTATAACGAGATGAAATGCAGGAGAACTTTATAGACAAAACAAACAATATGAGGTATACATTACATGCCATGTGATGTTATTGTTTTTGGTCTTCTAGTAATTAAGCTGATGAGCTATACGTCATTTTTTTCAATGACGTCGGCATTTACCCATCGTTGCTATTGCCGCGGCCAAGCCACCACAGATCCCTTAATTGCGTGTATGGCTTGATTTGATAAACACAAGTGGTCATTAAACTAGAATGGGAGGAGATTTCTTATATACACTACCAAGGTGTTATGTGTTGGTGCAGGTGGCTCAATACAAGCCACGATGTGTAAGGCTCATATTTAAAAATACAAATAATAATCTACAGTTGAAATATAGGTGGTACTCTCGTTTGCAATGATACTTTTTTAATTTAAAAGCTCACCTAGAGACATCGAACAATATCGATGGTTTGTACAAGTAGTGAACTCCTAACTAACTTATAATAAGGTGAATAAGAATGAAAGCCAAATATAATCAATATTTATTCAAAAACACATTTTAGCATGACATATTATACAAAAACTCATATAAAGTTTATTTGGGGAGAAAAATCCAAAATTAACCACTTGTCATTTTCTAATTGGTTCTTAATGTGTTAAAATTTTATAAGAACCAATTAGACATTATGTCATGTTAAAATGAGTTTATTTGAGAGAGATATATATATATATATATGTGTGTGTGGTTAATACGCACGCACAAAGAGAGAGAGAGAGAGAGAGAGAGAGAGAGAGAGTGCAGTAACAATAGAGACAATATGAGGTGTATATGCCACGTTATGTTATTGTTTTTGGTCTTTTGGTAATTAAGCTGATTAGGTATACGTCATTTTACCCATCGTTGCCATTTGGGGCCATTGACTCCTAACAAGGACAGACAGACGCGGTGTGGCCTAAAAGTGCCGCCACGGACAAGCCTCCACAGATCCCTTATTTACGTGTATGGCTTGATTTGATAAACTGCTGATCTTGATCTCTCAATTTTTTAAAAATATTTAATACAAGTGATAGTTAAACTACAATAGGAGGGCGTTTTTCATACATACTACCAAGATGTCTTGTGTTGGTGTAGATAGCTCGATACAAGCTATTCTGTGTAAGTCTCGTATACGTGAATACAATAATAATCTACAGTTGAAATATAGGTGGTCCACTCCTAGAAGCAAGATGTCTTGTGTTAGTGTAGATGGCTTGATACAAGCTATGCTGTGTAAGTCTCATATATATGAATACAATAATAATCTACAGTTGAAATATAGGTATTCCACTTCTAGAAGGATCGAATTATAAGTGGTCCAATCCTGAATCGAATAAAATTGGGTCACTAAACTTTAAACTCTTAATTCCTAACTAACTTATAATAATTGGATTATATGTGTGGGGACATGAAAGCTGAATTTCTTTTTCCAATAAACGCTTTGAATTTCTCCTCGCCATGGGTCTGGGGCCTTTGACTGATTGGGGATAGATGGTAGAGTCCATTTCCTACCAACCAAACCACTTCGGATTTTCCAAAACAGTAGCAATAAAGTTAATGTGGGCATGCACAAATATTAGCCAAAGCAAAAACAAGTCTTACCACTCAATATTCCTACCCACCAAAGTCCAAGTCAGTGAGCCTACAAATATATATTAACTAATTCAAAATAATTCATTCAAGAGCAACAATAAACGGTGGGGATGGCCCGTTTGGTATGGTTCCATGGATCGCCTCCCCCAAATTTAATAATATCTTTGCTTCTGTCATTTCAACTACAACACGACAATGGTTCACATTAATATGAAAAGGCTTTACAATGATTTTCGGCTTTGTATTAAAGTTTCCGATAAATTTTTGCATGTTCCGGTACCATCTAATATGCATAGAACATGTAATTTGGATTCTCCAACTTACTACACTGCGTTTTTAAAATTTTTAAAAAAAAATTTCACGACAAAAATCTCGAAGTGAGTATTAAAAGTTAAAGTAAAATGAAACAAATCTTAATCTTTTGAAGCATATTAATCGGAACGATGCAACTTAATTTGCTTCTAGAAAATGAACAAATTTATTTAAATTTAACTCAATGCAGACATAAAGGGCAAGAAAATCAATAATGAAAAATTTAAAATATATTTATGATACGATTCCCTTCCCTCGCTGCTGTGACCTTTGCAAAGGTCTAGCTTGGTTCATATATACAATCTCGTTGTTGGTTCATTATTCATACACACTTTTGTTGCTATCTTTTAAAAATTTCCCCTAGTAGCTAAGGTGGACAACAGTAGTTGAAACAGAAATTAATTATGTATTGTTATGTGAACTTATTTTATCGTCATTTCTGAAGCCAGAGTTTTAAAATATGTGAAAATTGTTAACGAGGTCTAGCTCCAGAGTTTAAACATATGGCCTTATTTTGCAGATCAGTGATATCAAATTTGAACCGTTATGATAATTTAGTAGTGTGTGTGAGAAAACTCTGAGATGGGTGAGGGCTAATGCGAAGCGGCCACATTCTAGGTATGCAATGTCCAAAATCAATGTCAACACTCAACTACGACCAGACTTTGAGTTGGGTGTTTGTATTATGCCTTTTGTTTTTATATTATGATTCAATTAACTCAACCCGAAACGACGTTATTTTGAGTATAAGCAAGATACAAGTACAAGTTTCAACCACCAAAGACAAGTACACTACTCATTTTTCGTCAAGGCTGCTGTGGCTTTCTAATGAAGTTTGAAGTTGACCAAAATTTCATTTTTACCTCATTTAAGTACAATCCAACAAAAGCCATATTAAATTGGAAATTATAACTCAATCCCATTGTCTCATTCCTCAAGCTAGATAGAGCTCTGCATATTAAGCAATTTTTGAAACTTGTTTGAGCAATGAACAAAACCAAGACTCAGTTGAGGGACAAAACCAAGTTTACAAACTATTCCATTGTTTTCTTTCTCAAATCTGCTTCTCCTATAATGAACAAGTTAATCTGCCTTGAAGAACTTTAGGGCCCATATTTCATGACATTAATTTTGAATTAAGCTATTAACAAGTATTGGGGTGCTAGATCCTCTCTCATTGGATTGTACACAAGTAATCTCTTTGGATTTGACAAGAAATTCAATCTCATTGGATTGTCCACAAGTAATCGTAATTCCTCAAATTTGAATATCCTAAACCCTAAACCCTAAGTAATCGTAATTCCTCAAATTTGAATATCCTTTCGTCGTCTTTTCTAGGCCCAAAGCTTACTTCATTCTTTTTTTTTTTCTTTTTTATGAACTACGGGGCAAGACAAAAACTAACAAAAACTACAATTGAGTGGGTTAAAGCCGCTATTGGCTTTGGCAAGAAACCTGATAGAGTACTTGTCTTCTTGGCTTGGGAACCTCCTACAATTGGTCAAGTTAAGCTGAATGTGGATGGTTCTAGAAGGGCTGCCACTAATATTATTGGAGCAGGAGGTGTTATCCGTGACTCCTCAGGTGACTGGATTGCCGGGTTTGCTGTGATTTTGGGCCAAGGTCATATCCTGGAGGTTGAGGTTTGGGGCCTATATTTTGGTCTAAAGCTTGCTGTTGAGAAAGGTGTCACTAACCTTGCTATTGAAATGGATGCTGCTGTTGCTGTCTCACTTGTTCAACAAATCAATTCATTGCAATGCCATCCTCTTGCTGCTTTGGTGCATAGTTGTTGTGATCTCATGAGACAAATTGGAAATTGTCACATTGTCCACATTTACAGGGAAAAGAATTGTGTTGCGGATTGTTTGGCAAATTGGAGTTATAATCTGGATTTGGGAATTTGCTTCTTTGATGAGGCTCCTGTCTGGGTTAGCTATTTGTTGATGGATGACTTACTTGGTCTTGCTAGGCCTCGACTAATGTGCGGGGATTAGTTGTTTTATGGGGGTTTCCCTTATTTCAACAAAAAAACAAAAAACAAAAAACTACACTCAACCAGAGCCCACAAGTTTACTATTCCCCTAAAATGGCAGGTGTACTATATCTTGAAAGTATTGATGCCCTTGTACGTTGGATCAAGCTGAATAAAGAGCTCACTTTGGGCCTGAGGAATGGGCCTTGGAATAATCCTTGTACCTTGATGAATAGGCATGCCACTATTGGTACTTGGCTAAGATCAATAAAAAGATGTGTAACTAATATGTTGTTTGAAATGTTTAAAATTGACGCTCAATTTCTTAACATCTAATCAAGCCATTGTGCTACAAGTGAGGAACTGGCTTTGATTAGTTTTTTTTAATGCCTTGTATGATTAAGAACTTCAATATTCTACTTTGTATGATGATAAGACAAAGTCTAATACAACAGTATACAAATCGGGTTACACTGCCAGATATGACCTTTACACTGTTGACGTTGCCCAATTTGAGCTTTAAGATATAAGAAAGAGTAAATAGCCTTGTATTGAGATTAAAACGGGCTATATTACAACTTGGAACTAAATATCTCTCTATTCAGTTCAAGATACAAAGAGTTGATGATAACTAAAAAACTTATAAGACTAATTCTATAAACTAGGAATCATACCAAGTGATGACAGAGCAATAAACAAAAGAAATCTCAAGAGTGGTCAACTGGAAATCTTAAAATGAAGAGAGTGTAATTTGAATTCAACGAGATTAGGTATTGATCAAGTTTGAATGTTGATCTCGTTTTAAATGTGAGAGAGATTGTCTATGTCCCATGCGTTTCCAAATTGGTAGTATATATAATTCTCTTGGTATTTGTATATGCACGTGTGGTGATAAGATGGCTGAATCTGCTATCAATCCTTCTTTTACGGGTGAGCTGGTGAACTCGAATGCCTTGATTCTTAAGTTGACGGTGAGAACTGGCCTTAGTCCGGTCTTTTATCTACAAGTTAGTTCAGTAGGCCTTTAGGCCCCGTTTGGTGGGCTGGACTGGATTGGTTAGGATTGGATTTTGAGTATTGGACTGGTTTGGCTTGGATTGAGTTGGACTTTAATAAGTTGTTTGGTACATTAGGTTGGGCTAGACTGCATTGGACTAAAGTCCAGTCCGTTGTTTGGTACAAGTATGGATTGGACTACATTAACTTCAAACAAAATTTATTTTAATGTTTATTAAAATTATTTAATATCAGAAATAATTAAATTTAATATATAAAAAAACATGCACATAAAATTAAAAGGCAAAAGACCATTTTCTTTAGTGGTGAAGGGGCAATTCAGTCAACAAATTTTTATTTTCTTTAAAAATAATTTTAAAACAATAAAATCAAATATATATAAAAATAAAAAATAAAAGCTAACCCCCTCCCCTCCCAACCCCACCCCTGAACCGTCACCCCAACCCAGCCATCCCCATCCCCAGTCAACCTCCCTCTCTACACATCCCTATCCCCAGCAAACAATAACCACTTTCATAGAATATGCATACCGACCCAGCCCATGAATAGTAACCTCATAAAGATTCATGGTCCCAACCTTTTAAATTGAAACAGTAACCTCCACATAACCACCATTAATCCCGATTCCAACCACCACTTAAACAGTACAAAGAAAACCCAGCCACCACTGCAACATAAACAAGAAAACCCAAGGGTAGAGTTGACGCCGGCGCCATTTCAGGTTATGTGAAAGTGACGGTGGTGGTTTGAAGAAGCAGAGAAAAAAAAATTATAAAAAACGAAAAAAAGAATCAAAATATAAAAACCAGAGAAAGAAGAAGAAGCATAAATGGTGGGTTGGGTTCACCGGAGGAGAAGGGGGGATGAGGTTAGTTGGGTCTAGGGATGGCGGTGGTGATGCTGGGTTTGGAGGTGGGGTGGGTGATGGGAAGAAGAGAAGAGCAAACGTTGCTTTAAGCAGCGAATGGGGGAGGCGGAGGCTTCCAAACCCATGGTTTCTCTTGGGTTTATAATACCCCCATTTGCTGGATTGGTATCCCAAGCCAAATATGAAGCCCAACCAGTCCAAGAGTGCATTTAGACCCACCAAACAACGGATAGGATTTTAGTCCATTTTAATTACAAAAGTCTGGTCCAGTCCAGCCCACCAAACAGGGCCTTAACGTTCAAATTGCATTTAATGCGGTTGCTTAGTCCTTGGTTTACCACCTAAAATCCCCCCCAATTGTTAAGATCAGACGAAATCCTTTGGGTAAAGTGTATTTACCTGAGTAAACCCATTTAGACTGTGGGTAAAAGTACTAAGTAAAAGATCAAACAAGTTTGGGCTGCAGCCATTAGGTCCATGACTTGGCCAAATTCAAAAGTTATCTCTTTCTTAGCTTGGATAGAAACCCTAACTTTTTGGCCCAAAGCTCATTAAAACACAACTGATTCTTAGCCACAATTTTTTCACTATGGGCATGTTTACGTATCAGTAATGGGTATGGGAGAAAAGGGAATGATTTCCATTCCTGACTTCCCCTGCATTTACTTGCAATCAGGAATGAAAAAATAAGTGGGTCCCTATTCGGTTCATTTTTACACATGATTTATCATGTTATTCACCTAATATTTTGAGTTAGTTCTTGACATTTTATAGCTTTTTACTTCCTTTTTGTGTTTTCATAAGTTTTACCTTGGTTAGAATGAAAATGAGCTAAAAGTGCATTATTGGTTATAAATTCTGATTTTATTCATTTTCGTAGGTCAACTTCTTGGCTTTAGATCAGCATGCTCTGGTGCTCGGAAGAGGTGAAGATCTTCATGAAACTTGTTCCAATGGATGTTATCTACAACATATCCAAATTTGAGCTCCATTGGACAAGTATAGCCTATCCAACTGATCCTACATGTTACAGTAGCTCTAGAGATTTGTCTTGCTCCAGTTTTTACCTCCATAAGTGTCATCTTGATTATTCTTGTTGCCATAACACTTGGTAACAAGAAATTACTTTGGTTGAGATATATTTTCTGAAACAAAGAGCATCTTGGTGAAGACAAGAACAAAAGAACCCATCATGGCAAGGAGACAAGGCAAAAGGCTTTGGCAAAAGAATGAGTTTTATATTAAAAGTGAGAGCTGGAAAGCGAGGTGAAGGATGGGCAAGGGAGCAAAGAAGGAGGCAGCCATTGGAATTTGAATTCTATTCTATCATTCTACAATTTTGTAGAGATTTTTGGGAGCTTAGAGCTAGGGAGCTCAAGGAGGAAGACAAGGGCAACAAAGCAAGGAGTGGAAGAGATTTCCACCATTGAAGACCTTGAGCTCCCATTTTCACAAAATTTGTAAACTCTTTCTAGTTTTATTTTGAGTTTGTATTTAAAATAAGTATGAGGAACTAAACTCCATAGCTAGGGCTTAGGTTGAAGCCCTAAACATGATTACTCTATTGTTTTGATGCTTGAGTGTATGAATTTCTAGATTTTGTTGATGAATTTCAATTCACTAAAATAATCTATCCTTGATGTATGTTCTTCTTTGATTGATCACCTTTGAAAGCATGCTTCTTGAGCTTGTTGGGATTGTGTCTATCTTCATATTTTCCTAGGCAACAAATGGATGGAGTAAGAACCATCCATGTGAATTGGTTTCTTGAATGCCTAATGTAAACACCATGCTATTAGGATTCTTGTGATGTTCATATTCTCTTTTAACTTAATGGATTTTCCTTGTAATTGAATCGAAGTACGAACCATACCTAGGTTCGGTTATGGGGAGGGCACGAGTATTGTAGCACGAACCCTGCACTCTACTTATTTTAGAGCGAATCATGCATCTTGAGCCACTAAACCCGGTCTTGATTGCGAACATCTTCATCAACATGTTTAAAGTTCATCATTTGAGTATTCACGAACTTGAGTAGGATTGTTTAGGGTGGATTCCGAAACCCTAGTGTTTGTTACTTTGTACTTTCACACATTGATAACTCATCTCTGCCATTCTTATTTAAATTTAAGTTTCATTTACTTTCATGCATTAGAATTAGGTCACTTGAACCAAATCAAACCCCCCCCCCCCCCCCCAAAATTGTGTTTGTGTGTTTACATTGTTTTGAAATGTGATGTGTTTTTGTCATCGCTTTTTGTCTATGTTTGTACTTGGTTTTGGATTTTTATCCAAGTTGTGTTCTTTGTTTTTGTGTGCTGAATTTAACCGTATAAAGAACGTGAAATTTGGACATACGGTTGGAAAGTTATAGGTTAAAACCTAAACAGAGGTCGGAACTGCAAAAACAGGGAAAGCGACCGGTCGTCACCATTAACCGACCGGTCGCCATCCAATCTGCCAAAAAAAGACCGATCATCACTGTTCATGCACTATTCACAGGTGATAAATAGGTGATACAGTGGTGATAAAAGGGTGATAGAAAGTGCTGTTTGTGTTTTTCTTTGGTTTCTTGTTTTGTTTCTTTTCCTTTACCTTTCTTTACTCATTTTTAGTTTCCAATTTGCATTTGTGCATGTGTGGTGTGTTAAATTAGTGTTCTTTACGTACTCAAATTAGAACTTATAGGAAGCCGACAATTCTTCGTGGGATCGACCTCGTACTTACATAATCTATACCTCAATAGATTCGTGCACTTGCGGGTATTTTTAATTGGTTGTTTGCACATTAATTTGTGTTTAGTTAACAAATACAACAGCCCTACCTCAAAATCCGTAATCACATCCCTTCAAAACTAGGTATCAGATCAACTAGGGGGAGTAGTCGATACAATTCTCATTCCTGTCCCTTAATAACTTCCAAAAATACCCTTACCACTTTACCATAATTCCAAAACACCCCAAACCCTAAAAAAAATAAAAAATCACGCAAAGAAGTTCCAAGACGCTCCAACTTCTTTTTCACATTAGCATTGCAGACATAGCCTACTAGAAGCAGCAGCAACGCCTTGTGCTATGTAAGTCATTCTATCTATCTATCTATCTATCTATCTTCTTCTTCTTCTTCTATCTTTTGTCTTCACATTCATCGCACAACAAAGTACAGTCATGGATAAAGAAATTGATGACATTGTCATAGTTGACCATGTTGGTAGTATATGAATGAAGTTTGATAGTAGAATATCACGATGGTGTGAATTTCAGAATTTATTTCCATTGGGTTTGGAAAATCTTGTAGCTGGTGCAGAAAATAAACCGAATTATTGTTCCTTGTATTTCTAATTCATATTTTGCCCATGTTCCTTGTATTTCTAATTCATATGGTGTTGATTTGTGTTGAGAAAACAAACATAGTTTGTCTACCCTATCTATCAATCTTATTAATCTTTATTTGTACCATACATAGTTTGTAACTGAAAGCCTGTTTTTCAGTTTGGCACTCTATCTTTCACAAAGGCTTGTAGTGTGCCTGCTTTTGATAATTTGAGTGAATCATATATGCAAGATCAGAGTAGTTCTCTAGTGCGGATATCCGTACTTTCTTATTGTCTAGACTTGTTTGTTTTTCTGCATTCTGCTACTCATCCTATGTTGACCAGAATGGAAACCATGCATTGCTAATACAACAGTCTGGAAAAAGATCCCTAACTACCTGGATGAGGTGTTCTATGTTAATGTGTGGGCAGTTCTGCAGAAAGTTTGATTGGTGGCATATATAGAACACTTGGAGGCTTCTTATGTGCTTTAAGGTCTTTTTTGAAGAAAGAAAGTTACACAAAACAACATAGCAATGGCCTCCTTGCATTTGAATAAATGAATTCATTTTGACCAACATCATAATGCAAAAACAAACAAAAAACAAACAATCTGTGACCAACAGCAGCATAAGAATTTTTCCACATATGTGAAACTATTTTTCATATCACATATATATTTGTGCATGTGCATATATACGTAGACTTGCACACCATCATAAGAATCGCGTCACAAAATTTAATTTTACTAGATCAGGACAAACTGTTAGTAAATATTTTCATGAGTGCTTGAAAGCATGATTCGATGCCAAAAGGATTTCTGGAAATCACCTGAACCTATACCTGAGAACTCAACAGACTATAGGTGGAAGTGATTTAAGGTATGCACTATTTATAGCTATGAAATTATTCAAAACAAAAATACTTATTTTATTTTAAGAACCTTATCAATAATTTTTTATATTTTGATATGGAACTGTTCAGAAGCATTAGATGGAACCTATATTAGAGTGAAGGTACTAGAACGAGAGAAACCAAAGTACAGAACAAGGAAAGGTGTAATAGCAACGAATGTTTTGGGAGTTTGCTCTCAAGACTTGTTGTTTATATATGTTTTGGCTGGATGGGAGGGTCCTGCATATGATAGTCGTGTCCTTAAAGATGCTCTGACTATGAGAAATAGACTAAAAGTCTCTAATGGTAATATTATAAAACCAATATTTTAATTTAGTGCATTTTCCGTTATGCATAAAAATGGATACTAGAATAAATTAGAAACTATGCTAGAAGTTAAACTTCCGAATTCTGGGTTGAAGGCATCATCCCATATTGAATTAAGGGTGAAGACTTTGAAGGGAAAATATGGTGCTTTAGCTGATGCATTATCTCAAAGTGGTTTTGGGTGGAATGAAGAGGAGATGATGTTGACATGTGAGAAAAGTGTATTTGATGTGTGGGCGAAAGTAAATCTATGCATATCCTATCGAATTAAAAAAGTACTTATGTTATGCTATGTCTTTAATATTTATTTAAGAATACTAATGCATATATATATATATATATATATATATATATATATATATATATATATTGTAATTATAGAACAAAAAGGATGCAAGTGGTTTGTATGGCAAGTCGTTTCCACATTACTATGCACTTGGAGAGATATACGGAAAAGATCGTGCTATTGGAACAAATGCTGGAAATGTTGATGATGATGAAGAAGATGTTAGGCGAGATGATGCAAGTGTTCATCAAAATAGAAGTGTGGGTGATGACTTTATTAAGGAGATGTTTTCTAATCCTGATGGTGGGTCACAATATGGGGGTTCAGAATATGGGGGATCTTAATTTGAGGATGTTGAGGATTTGGAAGTTGATGAGACAACCTTTACACAACCAAATCCCCAACCCTCAAATGCCCAACAATGTGCCCAACAGAAGAGACCTGCACAAGATGTAGCAAGTGGTCCAAATCATCCTCGTAGGAAGGTAAATGATTTGGATGATATGTCTAACAAATTTGGACTTATGGCTGAAGCTGTAGCAGGAATGTCACCTTAGCTTGGAGGCTTGGTTAATGTTCTTTCAACAGAGAAGGATCCTGTTGATATGCAATCTAAACTTGGTAGTGACCTGAGGAAAATAGAATTCCTATCTTCTTTGTAAGTATATCGTATCACCAACGTTTTAGCCAAAGAGCACGATTTGCTAAAGGTCTTCTTTACCATGACTAATGGAGAAAAAAAAGATTACGTATTTAATCTTATGGAGCATGGCTTACAGTGATTATGATTGATGAGTAATGGGTGAATGACTTTTGTGGAGATTATATATATATATATATATATATATATATATATATATATATATTTATTTTGGTAGTATGAAGATTATGCAGGTTATTATTATTTGATTGTTACTAGTTACGTAGATGAAAGATATATATTTATTGGAGTTTATTTTTTCGTTTGAAATTGGCTTTGGACAAAGGTGTTATTAACATTATCATTGAGTTGGGCTCTTGTTGTTCATCTTCTTAAGCATATTGATTCCTGATGTTTACACCGCCTTACTGGTTTGCTACAGGATTAGTTTGGTCTCCTTAGCCAATTTGAGAATTATATATGTGCTGTGGTGAAAATGTGTAGGGCATTTTAGTAATCAAATTAATTTGGTTTCTAATTCATGAAAAATAGTAAACAATAACAATGAGAATCAACCCCATTCCCTTGCTAATTCCATATGTTTAGTAGACAACTTAATGGGAATGATTCTTCCTATACCGATTCAGTACTTCCCCGATTCATAAATTCTCTGATTCCTTACTTTCTCCATTACTGATACGTAAACATGCCCTATATTCTCTTGCTTGACTGTGCAATTGAACTATGCCATGAGAATCTACAACCACAAAATTATTATATGACTTTGTACTCAGGGCTCTATCTTGTATTTATGTTTATTCCTTGTGGGATTTCTCTTGGTTATCTAATTACATTGTATTCTTATCATACCTTTGTATAGGACTATATCTATAATACTGTATAAATGAATACAACATGCCCTCATGATGATTGAGGCTTTACCCCATATGTTCTAATTCTCTCATGGTATCAAGAGCCCATTGACTTACTGTTGCGTAGATACAGCTGCACCAAAATGGATTCAGTTGCATCCTCAACTTGTGATACTCGCAAGTGCACGAGCCGTTTGGTAGTATAGCATATGTAAGTGCGAGGTCGATCCCACGAGGATTGGTGATTGAATGATTCAATTCATTTTCCCTACACAAAACAGAAATGAAAAAGAAGGGAAATAAATAAAACAAGGAAGAAAGAAAATAACTAACTCAAGCAGATAAGTTCCCAAGTTCAATTAGATTAACGGATTGATTCTAGCTAATGTATGATTAAGCCATGGTGTGTGGTCATAACCTTGTGTTCCTAATTCCCTAATTTGATCATTTGTTGTCTAACCTAAAATTAAGCATTAGGAACCCATTAAGCATAGAAGAACAATTTAAACAACCAAGCATGTATCTAATCCCTGTTGTCGAATGTCCATACATACTCTTCCTATTCATAGTTCAATTCGAATTAAAGTATGGTGTCTACTCTTAATTCAAACCAAGATAGCTAACATGCAAGCCTAAATGGTGATCAATCATTCAAACTAGCATATTAACTTATAAGCATAATGAATAAGAACAAAAATCATAATTGAAACTTGGAAACTAATCAAACTTGAGACTAAAGAAAAGAATTTACATAATGAAAAGTAAAGTGGAACTAAGAAAAACTTAAGGAAAATTTCAACACAAAAGATTTCATTACAACAATTGAAAACTAGAAAGAGAAACTAAGAGAATTTGAGGGAGAGAAGGGAAGGGAGCTCTAGAGAAGTGTTTGAGAGCTCCCCCCCTTGGGGTGTGTTTACAAGCTTAGAGAACTTCCCTATTTATAGGCCTAGGGGAAGTGAAAATCTGAATTCAATATGGCTAATGCATACAACACTTGTTTTATAAAATCTGAAATGGTTGATGCACTTGTATTAGAAAATCTAAATTGGGTGATGCACTTCACCAATAGATCCCACCAGCAGCCCTAGCTCATCTTCATGTCACCATGACCAAGCTTCCAACCAGAAATGATAGCTCATACCTAGCTCACCATGACCAAGCATCCAACCAGCACATGCTGAGGTCAGCATGACCAGCAACTTCAAGGGCTTACAACTTGGGCTTATCTTAATCAAATTAGGACTTTAAGCACTCGAAATTGAAGTTCAGAATGTCTTCTTTCCAGCCATATGTTATTTGGGCCAATCCAAGGTCGGAGGAAGAAGTTAAGGCCGAAACAAATTGCTAACTCATTTTCCGCGCTGATAAGATCCATCCTGAGCATGGTTCTGTGTTTGCTAGGTAACGGACTCCATATTTATCCAATGGGGCTGAATTTTGGATATGTTATAGTACACACCAATTGGAACAACTTTCATGAAGAATGTGGCCTCATTCGAGCTATGTAGGTTGTTGAAACAAAGCTTGCAATATGACCTACGGAACTGGACTGGCAAGGGGCTGTAGCCAAAATGAGTTTGTCTTTAAGCTCTTCATCCATTCATCCAAATTAGGCCTTAACATGCTTGAATTGCATGAATTATGCTCTCTAAAGCCATCATTATTACCTAAAGCTCAATGAACTGAAAGATAAACACAAAAAGGATTAAAAGCACAAGTTTAACTTAAAAACATAACCAAATCATAAGTTAAAATGGTACAAAATGATATGTAATTTATGCACCGATCACTTACAATCTGAATTTTTTCTTATTTTGTATTCCCCATGGCCTCTTCTTCTGATTCTAGTGATGCTCTTCCCTCTGTCTCTCAACTTGTTCATTTCAAGCTTGATCGAAATAACTATCCCATTTGGTTGGCCTAGATTCTCCCTCTCCTCAAGAGCCGCAATATGATGTCCTTTGTCAAAGATGATGCCATCACTCCTCTTCCTTTTCTTACGGATGATAAGGGCAAGCTTACTGATGTCGTTAATCCTGCTTACGATACTTGGATTCAATAAGAACAATTGGTTTTATCATGGATCAATAGTTCTCTTAGTTCTACAGTTCTCCCCACTGTCGCTCGTCTTACTTACTTCTGCTCATTCTACTTCGGTGGCTCTTGAAAAATGTTTCGCCTCTCCGAATCAGAATCGGATTTTGCAGCTTTGAAATGAACTCTTCAGTACTGCTCGTGGTGATTCCTCCATTGCTGATTACTTGGACAAGGTCAATGTTATTGTCGACAACCTCGCATTATCTAGTTCTCTTATTCATGACTCTGATCTTCTTGCTGTCATTATGAATAATGTTGGGCATTTATATGAGTCTACTGTTGCGTCTGCTTAAGCCCATAAAACCCCTATTACATATGCTGATCCTGAGGCTCTCTTACTCTTTGCTGAACAACGCCATCTTACGGTTCATGCTCCTGCATGTGATGGTCGTGTTGATGTTGGCTCACCTAAAGATGTGGAGGGAGTGAAGGAAACGGATGGTCAAAAGAGCTGCAGTCATTTTGCCTGGGCTCTGCCGCTCAAGCGGCAAAATGGTGGTTTCTTGCCTAGGCATTGGCGCTCAAGTGAAACCTGCACACTCTCGAGCGGTAGAGCGATAATTCACGCTCCGACCTAGGCGCTCGAGCGGACGCAAGGCGTTTGAGTGGGAGGTGTGAATCCAACGTGGATCCTTGGCGAATTAGGATAGATTGTCACCCTATGACATATAAATGGTCACTTTAGCGCTAGGTTATTATAACGTGAGAAAACTAATGCATCAAATTGAGTTTGAGCCAAGGGTGAGAGAAAAGAGAGCTAGGGTTTGTGAGAGAGTAATGGGGGTTCTTCATTGTAATCAAAGGGGTTCTTTCATACTAGTGAATTTCTCGGGGATCACTAAGAGGACCTAGACATAATGCTGAATCTCTATAAATTCTTGTGTTCTTTGTGTGCTTGTTTACTTTTCGGTTTGTGTGTGCTTTATCTTTGCGTGGCTTATATCTGATAGTTGCATAGTCAATCAACGACAAGGTCTTGGAGTGCTTTTGCACAACATATTGTCCCACAAAATCCAAATGCCACTAGAGTAACAATTGGCATCCACAACCAAGGAAAATCATTCTTGACAACAAATGCCACCAGAGTCTGCTAAAATATGAATTTGGGTTTGAATGTATTGGGTTAACTTTATTCTTCTCCATAAGGAGGTATATATATGAGTTTACAGAGTGCTTTACAAGGAATGAGATACAGTAAAGAATTAGGAAAGTATCTCCTAATTATACAAAGATTCATTAACTAAATAGAATGGGAAAGTAAATCCCTTAATTAATCAAGGAAATAAATCTCCTTGATTAATTAGGAGACTCACGTCAACACTCCTCCTCAAGTTGGTGCATATACGTCACCAATGCCTAACTTGATAAGTGAGTCATGAAACACTCTGCTACAAACAGCTTTTGTTAACATATCGGCAAGTTGATCTTCTGATTTTATGAATGGTAGGCGGATGATCTTCTTCTCAATTTTCTCTTTGATAAAATGTCTATCCACTTCAACATGTTTGGTGCGATCATGCTGGACTGGATTATGTGCAATGTCAATAGCTGACTTGTTATCACAATGTAACTCAATTGGCTTTCTTGGCTTGAAACCCAATTCTGTCAATAGTTTTCTAATCCATAGCAATTCACAAACTCCATGGGCCATTCCTCGATACTCTGCTTCTGCACTAGACCGAGAAACCACATTTTATTTTTTACTCCGCCAAGTGGCTAGATTACCTCCCGCGAAGGTAAAGTAACCTGAAGTAGAGCGTCTATTAGTAATGGAGCCAGCCTAATTAGCATCTGTATATCCCACAACTTCAAGATCTCTTTTTTTTTTTATAGAACATTAATCCTTTTCCAGGGGCTAACTTTAAGTACCTTAAGATTCGATCAACTGCATTCCTATGAGACACACTGGGTGAATGCATAAACTGACTAACCACACTCACAACATATGCAATATCCGGTCTTGTGTTGGCTAAATATATTAACCTTCCAACAAGGCGTTGGTACTGTTCCTTATTGGTTGGTTCTTGATCCATGTCTTCACACAACTTGTGATTCATCTCGATGGGTGTGTCAGCAGGCTTACATTCAAGCAATCCTATTTCAGCGAGCAGATCCAATACATATTTCCTTTGTGACAGAAATATACCATTTGTGGACCTTGCTACTTCAATTCTGAGAAAGTACTTCAGATCACCTAAATCCTTCATCTCAAAATCTTGAGACAAATACTTCTGCAGTTTCAGTTGTTCTCCTGTGTCGTTTCCAGTCACAACTATGTCATCCACATAAATGATCAGTGCAGTAAGCTTCTTTCCATCACGCTTCAAGAATAAAGTGTGATCCGAATTACTCTGTGTATATCCAAAATTCTTCATGGATTTAGTGAATCTACCAAACCATGCCCTGGGAGATTGCTTTAACCCATATAATGACTTTTTGAGCTTGCAAACTTGATTCTCCTTGTCACGAGCGAAGTTACATCCTAATGGCAAGTCCATATATACTTCTTCTTCCAGGTCTCCATGTAAGAATGCATTCTTTACATCAAACTGATGTAATGGCCAATCGAGATTTGCTGCTAGAGACAGAAGGACTCTGATAGTTTTTATCTTGGCTACTGGGGCAAAGGTCTCTTGGTAGTCTATCCCATATCTCTGTGTGTATCCCTTTGCCACCAATCTAGCTTTATATTTTTCAATGGATCCATTTGCTTTGAGTTTCACAGTATAAATCCACCTGCATCCCACTATCTTCTTTCCCTGAGGTAATGGCACGAGTTCCCATGTGCCATTCTTCTGGAGAGCTCGCATTTCTTCAATCATGGCTTCTTTCCATTTTTGGTTTTCTAGTGCCTCAGTTACATTGTTGGGAACAGGTATGTCGACTAACTTGACATTCCAGTGAATCACACAAGCAAAAATGCATACAATTGGGTAAGACATGCAAGAGTTGTATAATCATGGCTAAAGTGCATAGAAAGCTCAAGCATAATTATGTGAGACTTAGCTAGCAAAAGAATAAGATTCAGACCTAACACAATGCTTATCAAATTCCTAAGAGCCATATTAGAAGTTAGACTCATGATTTATCATTGGTGTGGGAAGGAAAACTGAAAATGACTCAAAGAAAAGAAACAGAAAAGAAAAACGTGAGGTTTCAAATTGCTGTTTTGCTCAATTTCAACATATAATCTGTTTTGACATGTAACTTTCAAACCACTTGGTCAAATTTAACGTTCTTGACGTCGTTGGATTCAGCATGAAAAAATGAAGAACACAACGTGGACCAAACTTTCAAAACAGTAGCAGAAAAAAAAATTGTAGCAATGAAGAAGCCTACGTTTTCAGACACAAACACAAAAGCTAAAAACTTTCCAGCACCCCCAAACTTAAATGAAACATTGTCCTCAATGTTAAAGCAAAGTAAAGATGATTGAGAACATGTAAATGATAAGGGGAAAAGTTAAGAAGAAGGTTTAGAAAGAAAAAAAAAAATGAATATATAAGCAACTCACGGATGACCAGTTAAGGGCCTCAGAAAACACAGCCAGGGGATCCGGGAAGGTTGGAGGGGTCATAATGGTCCCGCTTAAAACCCAAACTTCTTAGACACCGAAGGTGTCGCCTAAAGAACTCCTAGACACTGTATTGACGGAAGTGCTCACTGGAGTTACCATAAGTCAGCTCATATGAAAAATCTTTTTTAATTTTTTAAATTTTAATTTTTTTTAAATTTTTATAAAAAAAAGAAACAGAAATTTAAAATAATAACAAGTAAAGAGAAAGGATTGAAATGCTCCCCCTTGAAGCGATTAGGTCGAGCGTGATGCATTTGGAGGTCGCGACTTCTCCCACTACTCAACACTTCCTATCTTTGAAGTTGCCATCTCTCTCCATTTTTATTGAGCTATTTACATTGCTAAAACAAACACACACAAAAACTTGAAACGGAATTAAAGGATTACGAAATATAAAAAAAAACTAAAAATGAAAAGGAAAAATCAACACACGTCCAATTCCATGCTTCAAAGCAACAAGCACCAATGGGTTGTGTAAGCTGGGACTTAAACCCAGTTCTCTTGCTTGTTGGGCAATTGTCCTTTTCTGTTGGACTACAAACACAACTTGTCCATTAACGTCATTAACTTTAAAACTTGAAATTGTCCAGTTAAGAAAAAAAAATAAAGTAGGAAAGCCAAATAGAATCAAACAATGTTACCGATCCCCGGCAACGGCGCCAAAAACTTGTTGTGTAGATTTCAGCTGCACCAAAATGGATTAAGCTGCATCCTCAACTTGTGATACTCGCAAGTGCACGAACCGTTAGTAGTATAGCATATGTAAGTGCGAGGTCGATTCCACAGGGATTGGTGATTGAATGATCCAATTTAGTTTCCCTACACAAAATAGAAACAAAAACAAAGAACATAAAACAAGGAAGAAAGAAATAAGTAACTCAAGCAAATAAGTTCCCAAGTTCAATTTAGATTAATGGATTGATTCTAGCTAAAGTATGATTAAGCCATGGTCTGTGGTCATAACCTTGTGTTCCTAATTCCCTAATTTGATCATTTGTTGTCTAACCTAAAATTAAGCATTAGGAACCCATTAAGCATAGAAGAACATTTTAAACAACCAAGCATGTATCTAATCCCTGTTGTCGAATGTCCATACATACTCTTCCTATTCATAGTTCAATTCGAATTAAAGCATGGTGTATACTCTTAATTCAAACCAAGATAGCTAACATGCAAGCCTAAATGGTGATCAATCATTCAAACTAGCATATTAACTTATAAGCATAATGAATAAGAACAAAAACTATAATTGAAACTTGGAAACTAATTAAACTTGAATACTTAAGAAAGAATGTACATTACAAGAAAAATAAATCACAACTAAGAAAACATTAAAGAAAGCTAGAATTGAGAACTAGAAAGGAAAACTAAGAGAATTTGAGGGAGAGAAGGGAAGGGAGCTCTAGAGAAGTGTTTGAGAGCTCCCCCCCTTGGGGTGTGTTTACAAGCTTGGGAAACCTCACTATATATAGGCCTAAGGAAGCTGAAAATCTGAATTAAGTATGGCTAATGCATACAACACTTGTTTTATAAAATCTGAAATGGTTGATGCACTTCACTAATGCATACAACACTTCCATTATAAAATCTGAAATGGTTGATGCACTTCACTAATAAATCCCACCAGCAGCCCTAGCTCATCTTCATGTCACCATGACCAAGCTTCCAACCAGAAATAATAGCTCATCCTGAGGTCAGCATGACCAGCAACTTCAAGGGATTACGAATTGGGCTTCCCTTAAGCAAATTAAGACTTTAAGCACTCAAACTTGAAGTTCAGAATGTCTTCTTTCCAGCCATATATCATTTGGGCCAATCCAAGGTCGGAGGAGGAAGTTAAGGCCAAAACAAATTGCTAACTCATTTTGCGCGCTGATAAAATCCATCCTGAGCATGGCTCTGTGTTTGCTAGGTAACAGACTCCATATTTATCCAATGGGGCTGAATTTTGGATATGTTATATTACACACCCATTGGAACAACTTTCATGAAGAATGTGGCCTCATCCGAGCTATGTAGGTTGCTGAAACAAAGCTTGCAATATGACCTACGAAACTGGGCTGGCAGGGGACTGTAGCCAAAATTGAGTTTGTCTTTAAGCTCTTCATCCATTCATCCAAATTAGGCCCTAACATGCATGGATTGCATGAATTATGCTCTCTAAAGCCATCATTATTACCTAAAGCTCAATGAACTGAAAGATAAACACAAAAAGGATTAAAAGCACAAGTTTAACTCAAAAACATAACCAAATCATAAGCTAGAAGGGTACAAAATGATATACAATTATGAACCGATCAGTCTCCACCATGTGATAGAACTGTTGAAATTTGGAATTGATTTCCCCTTTTGTTTTGAGAAGGGAAACCCAGGTCATGCGTGTGCAATCATCAATAAACGTAACAAACCATCTAGCTCCCCTGGGAGTGGTAATTTTAGCAGGGCCCCAAACATCAGAATGAACAAGGGAAAAAGAAATCAAACTTTTATTTGAACTTAAGGGAAAGGGAACACGATGGCTCTTGGCCAGTTCACAAATATCACACTTAAAACCAGAACTATCTAAATTGGAAAATCAGGAAGGAAATAGCTTCTGTAAATATCCAAATGAAGCATGTCCAAGACGGCGATGCCATAACCATACTTCGGAAGTTTGCGTTTCAACAATCGTACCCCCAATTTTGTAAGCTTGACTGAGACGGGCTTCACTGTCAGATGCCAGGTCCAAATAATAGAGTTTGCCCCTCCTAGTACCACAACCAATTGTCTTGCTGCTCAGAATGTCCTAAAAAACACAATGAGTAGGCCAAAAGGTTACAGTGCAATTCAAAGCCGTAGTAATTTGGGCAACAGACAAGAGATTATGATGTAAGGAAGGAATAATCAACACAGAATCTAAGGTGAGGGAGTCAGAGATAGAGAGAGGAAACCCTCCCCAATTACTGGAGATGGGGTACCATTAGCATTAGACACCATTGATTGAGAAGGTGGTGTATGAGGGGTAATTTGTCCCGGATCAAAGGTCATGTGATCAGTGGCTCCAGTGTCAATGACCCATGTGTGTTTCTTTGAGGAACTATGCAAAACATAACCTTGGGTACCTGTTGTGGCTACAGAGGCAGAGGCAGGAGCCGGTGCAGTTGGAGCAGCAGGACTTACAGGATCCGCGACGGATGATGTGTGGAGTGATTTGCTCCTGTTCTTGCGAGGAGCTTTGGAGTGATCCCACCAATCCGGGTACCCAATCAGTTCGTAACAGCCAGCACAGGTATGTTTGCTTCCACCACAATGAGTGCATTTCTGCTCCGGACGAGAGCTTGTGGCCTGAGTTTGAGAAGCACCACCGGTAGAGGGCGGAGGGCCCCGCGGACGTTGGGTGGCCAGGAGCGCAGTGTCTGGAGTACTGGCCATGGTCAGTCGTTGTTGAGCTTCGTGACGTACATATGCAAAGGTTTGGTCAAGATCTAATTTGGGATCTTTGCGTAGGATTTCCCCCCGGACTTGATCAAACTGAGGATCGAGCCCGACAAGAAAAAGGTGAACACGAAGACGATCCAATTCAGTCTGGCGCTCAGTCACGTCGGCGTCGCAATGCATGCGATTCGGAGTGCGATGATCAATCTCCTTAAAGATGGTTTGCAGCTGGCTTTAGTATTTGTGGACAGGAGCACCATTCTGTTTTATGGTGAACGCCCGTTTGTTGAGATCAAAAAGGAAAGTTTCATCCCCACCATCAAAGTAGGTTTTCTTCATGGCATCCTAGATTTCTTTGGCTATACTAAGACGGATGAACCGACCCATCAAGTTTGGAGACATGGAGTCGATGAGCCACCCCTTAAGCCGAAAGTTCTCCGTACACCATTTCCTGTAAGTGGAGGAGAGCTTAGAGGGTTGCGGAGTTTCGTTGGTGAGGTACCCCAGTTTTTCGCGGCCAGCAATACGTAACTCCATGACTTGAGACCATAAGGCATAATTGGTCTCGGTCAAGATGATGCTGGTAGGAAACGGAGCGTTGTCGCCTTGAATAGTAACAATTTGGGGGGATGAGGAAGTGGAGTCGGTGGTTGTGGAAACGATATCCATGGCAGCGGAAGGATTTAAGAATAAGAGAAAACTGATGTGTTTAGGGTTTTGTGATAAGAGGATATGAGGATTTGGGTATGAAGATCTGAATCTGAATCTTTAAATATGAGGAATTTGATTTAGGCTTTTGTGTTGGAAGAAATTTGATATGAGGATTTATATTTGTGCCTAATAAATCACGGCCATGAACTGGCCGAAGGATCCCCTTTTCTCGGCCCAAGCACTTCCTCGAGAAGCTAAAGCGCAGCGTTTCGCCAAGGTGTTTTGCCTTCCTGAAAACAAAAGAAAAGTTGCCAAGGCATGATCATCTCGGCCTCGATTGTAAGCCGAGGCCGAGGCCGAGCAAAATCATGGCCAGAGATATCAGAATCAAATCATCACGTGATATCAGGGTCCTATGCTTCATTTAATGAAGTAATGCCTCTGTTTATTACAGCAAACCCACTGGCCACGAATAAGCATTTAATGCATGAGGGAATGTGGGAAGTGACTGAAGTCAGGGTTTGGCGACAGGAAACAGAGTGATTAGACGTGGACATTCTCACAAGAATTCTTGCAGCTTGAGAGATTAGGTCACCAGCTATCAGAACAATAAATGCGTCTCCACGGCTAGAAGCGCAGAGCCCACGATCAAGGCGGCGGCTGAGATTCACCAGGATTTATGGGGTCACACCACCATACTTCACGATCCCAAATGTCGATTAGACTGCCCACTTGCTCTAATCAGGCTCCACCATGCGGATTTTCAGCCTCGAGTACTCCTCCAAGAACCCTTCCTATAAATACGAGGCTCAAGCTACATTCAAAGGGTTCAAACACCAAACCAAAGCCTCCCACGGAGCAACTTATATTTTCCTGTAATGCACTTTCAATATCTTTACTTGTTTTCCTAGGAGTAGTGTTAGACTATAAGGAAGATTCATTCATCAATATATCATACGACCCTTGATTTTCAAGGCGCTGGAGCATCATCCTTGTTATTCGCTCATTCACCCCATATATCATACGACCGTCGCTCCCTGAGCAGCGCGCCGGAGCACCGCCCAAAACCACCAACACCATCACTAAACGGCCTTGTAGCTCAGGCCGTGAACCTAACAGCCGAGATTAGTTCCTCTCTCGGATTCTATCCACATCAACCATCTCGACGCACGGTAGACCGTGCTGGCACGCCCGCGCACAAACGCACCGCACCCAAAAGCAGGAAGCCGCGTGTCAACGCATATCCCCTCGGCCCGGAAACCCAGGCCGTGAGATCTGCGCGGTAGACAATTTAGGGTTTGTGTTTGAAGAACTTTGATATGAAGATTTAGAGACAACCGTGGATCGATTGCTCTGATACCATGCTAAAATATGAATATGGGTTTGAATGTATTAGGTTAACTTTATTCTTCTCCATAAGAAGGTATATATATGAGTTTACAGAGTACTTTACAAGGATTGAGATACAGTAAAGAATTAGGAAAGTATCTCCTAATTATACAAAGATTAGTCAACTAAATAGAATGGGAAATTAAGTCCCTTAATTAATCAAGGAAATAAATCTCCTTGATTAATTAGGAGACTCACGTCAACAGAGTCCAATACACCATTCTTGACATCAACAAGGATCTTCTGCATCAAAGCAGTTGTCCAAATGAACAAGGGTTTGTGGCCCCAAAGTAGAGTCATTAGCAGGGTTAAAGGCCCTTAAACTGACTGGTGCATTTCTGGAAGGTTACCAAGGGTTGTCGACTTTGTTCTTCTTTTCAATTGATCATTTTAAGAACATCTCACACGTCTTTTCTCGCTCGTTAATGTTGTAATTGTAGCCATCGACTAAGAAAAGCTGAATTTAGTATATAGCACAAATAGATTTTTCTTCAATTAAAATTGAACTGTATAGGTAATCTGACTTTCTCATAGATTTGTTGACACATTGTGTATACACAGATATTTGTCAAACAAAGACTCGCCAACAATATTCTCACTAGGCATCAAGCTGAGCCTCATAAAAATGAATTTCCACAATTGGCTCTTATATATATGTTGCATCCTTCAAGTTGGATGAGCTGCACAATACAGTATTTAGGCTTTGGAAGGCAATGGGACCCACTTGCGGTACTCTGCAAGAGCCCACAGAGGGTAGATATTTCTGTAAGCTGCATAATGTAGCGTGCAGTTCTTCATGAACACTCCTGTGATTTCCTGCCATAGTTCAGTGATTAATGGTTAGAACAAGTTACAAGTAAAAATTAAGCATATTGTAATGCAAGTCATGTTATGCTAAGAAAGATACCTGTTGGGGAAAATCCCCATTTTCCATTTGAGAATTGATAATCAACTTCACCGCGCGATGAAGAGGTGCAGGGTCTCTGTGTGCCTGTCCAGCATGAATCAGACCCATCATAGCCCATGCAGTGTGTACTAAATTTGATCGGTTTCCTTCAAGCGGAACGTACTCCTGTATCACCCACCACAGAGACAAATATTTTAATGTAGGACAATAGGATTGCTTAAGAAACTTGAAGCTTAAAAATATAATCCACCTCCCTCATTTTACCTTTTTGGGACATGAAAGGTAGCTCTCTCCCCAACCACCATTCTCTCTCTGTGTTTTGAGTAGAAAGTTAACCCCCTTGCGCATGGCTAAACAATTATTGAAAGTCTTGCCGGCAGCTGCTAACCCTCCAAGGGCAAACCAGGAACCATACGTGAAGCAAACTCCCCAATTTCCATACCATGAACCATCTGGCATTTGTATACTTTCAAGGTACTGCGTAGCATTGGTAATGAAATGATCAATCTCTCTCTTTCTGTGCCCAGGGTACAACTTCTTAAACAGAACCAAAGCCTGAATTGCAGATGAAGTGCATTCAACATATTCATGCTCAACCACAATGTCCTCGAAGAATTCAGTGGGATTTAACATCTTGGGGAAACGAAAAAGAGAGGGAGAATATAGAGTAAGTATCTGCTAATGGATATTTCAAGAACATTAACTTCTTACTTCTAACCAATCTGACTCCAATTTCTTAAAATGCTTACTTCTAACCAATCTGCAGCTCCTGCTGGTTCCCAGGCTGCCAAACCACCATTTTTACTCTGCAATGAGTCGTAAAATAAAGCCTTTTTATTTATGAGTTGAATACGTAGACATAAAAGACACAATTTGCTTACTGCAGGGAAACCACATGCTACTCAAACTCATATTTATGACTAGAGGTGCAAGATAAGAGTAATTGAAGACACATTAGTTGTTACCTGTAGGGAAAGTAGGACATTGATAGAATCATATAATCGCTCAGGTTCCATTTTTTCACCAACTATATCCGGTCGCATCACCGAGAACAATAGGCAACACTGTAGAGAGGGCTATTGTGAGAAACATGGAGATAACCAACAGGGTGGATATCTCAATTGAAGCATTCGTTACCTTTAAACCCTCTGCAGTGCAATCAGAAACTTGCCATCCATGGTCTTGATCAGAGAAAGTCCATGATCCCTTGGAAATATGGCGGTACATGCTTTTGAAGTCACCAGATGGATTGTCCTTGACCTGTACAGTTTGAGTGCAAAGGATTCATTAGTCTGAACAAATCAATGGTTACACATTTACATTTTAAAAAAATTGATAATTTAGTTGACTCTAGTTAAAATTGAACCTGAGATTTCTTGATGAAATCATGTCCTCTAGCGAGCGTAGGTCCAATTTCATCAGTGAGATTGCTAGCAAGCAAAGCTTGAATTGCAAACCCAGTATCCCACTCTTGACTACCAAAACTCTGCGTATATCAATCAAACAATAAATATGTCAACTTCTAGGTGAGTAACTCCATAAAATTAAAAGCATTTGTGAATATACAAAATAATAAAGAAGTTTACAACAGTCCATAAATAATTTGGGATGCTTTGTATACCAACCTGCATCTTCATCCCATCTTCAGCAACCCATAAATAATCTGGGATCCTAGCAAGATGCTTCTTAAAATAGTCTCCATTTGGATCTTCAGCCCAACAAGCAAGCATACATAACACCTGTTCAAGTAATGCAAATACCATGATGAGAATCTGAAAAGCTAATATTTTTCTCCACAGTCCTATAAGATACATCAGTATCCTTATCCATATTACCTTTTCCACACACCCAATGGTAATATATCTGCTGTTTTCATCTTCATAATGAATATGCTTCATTGTTACTTGAAGAGCTTTTTCTCTGATCAACTTGTTAAACGGCCAGCGATTAAGAAGAGGCTCTGTACATATGTAGAGACTATCCCACATGATGTCCTGTATCCAAGGGTGAGGGTAGTAGATATCCTCCTGCAATTAAATTACTGTAATCAGGTTCTGTACTTACACAAGAATCATATACTGATTAATTCATTTAACTAAGTTTAACTCACTTTCGCGCAGTGATGGCGAACTCCCTTCCAATTAATTTCATTGTAAGGTTGAGCATAAAGTTCTTCCCTTAACTGCAGAATGAGAGGTGTGATTGGACCAACAAACCTTTTCCCATATAAATATGACATAGGCATGTAAACCATCCTACAATAGCACCACATTTTTGCTGCATTTTCAAGATACAAGAGGTTAAAAATGAAGACTACAAGTAAAAACTAAATCAATCAACATGTGGAAGGTGGAAATACTTATACTTGGATTAATTGTGCTAACCTGGATGCATAGGAAGAAATGAAGGCAGAACCCAAAACTCTGGGGGCATTGGGTTGCTACCAGACCACTCAAAAACACCAAGTATCTGCAACAAGTGAAGCAACATTAATTCATCTTCATATATGGTTAAGCAAAACAATTGAAGCCTAATAGCGCAATTTTTTTTTTGGATCGAACCTAATAGCGCAATTAGTGTTCATATTTATTTCTTTCATTCAACAACTACAAGCATGTATACGTAGAGTTTTGCAGAACAAGGCCATACGTACCGAAAGCCAAGTCTTTCCCCAAGAGGGAATGTGTGTAACACTACCATGGTCAAGAATCCATTTCCTCGCTCTTGCACAAGCATTGTCTTGGCCTCCATCAGGTCCTTCTCCAAGAATGCGCATACAAATGTAGCTCAGAGCTGTGCAGAACATGGTGCTGTGGCCTTCAATATGTAATCCCCAACCACCATCTTCATTCTGAAATTTAAAACCCAAATTATGCATATATATGAGCCTTTTATTTTTATTTTTTATAAATACAGTACTTTAGTCAGTACAAATATCCACAATTGCAAAATAAAATTTGGTCACTTTTGTGTGAACAATTATACCAAAAGCATGTACCTGATGATAGTATATGTAACGCATAATTTCTTTTCGATGCTCTGCTGGGAATACAGTATTAAGATGCCCTGTAATGTATGCACACATGACCTGCAATTTTTGTTTTAGGAAGTAAAAAGGGAAAATTAGTAAGAAGCTCCAAAAAATACTATTTATTTTTAAGTCTAATAAATAACTGTAATTATAAGGAAACTAGAAATTATATACTCACCAGAGGAGGAAGGAAAAACAATGGGCCAGCATTTTCAGCAGGCCAATGGCCATCACTTGCTTGCAAAGCTGAAAAGAAGTGGACAGACCTTCTCAATGAAGCTGTGGCCTTTTCATATGTGATTTCTTCGCCATCCTCAACCTTTACTTCGGGAATTGTCTGTTTGAAGTTCTTCTCTCGTAGGAACTGCCAGTTTGTGAACAGAGGATTAAAGTGATTTTAGAAAGAAAAAAAGAAGAAGTTAAGTTCATGATGCTGATTATAAATTCTATTTTATCATTGTTAATTCGTGTTGCAAAAAACTTTTTGATTGAGCAACAAATTCTATTTTATCATTTTATCATGGTTTTTCCCAACAAATGCTTGAACTTTTTGGTTAATATCTAATTTGAATTGAGCTTGTGATCTAAGTTTACAATATGACAACAACATAAGTTTGAAAAAAAGAACATTATGAGTTAATTAAGTGGATAATACCTGCATACGCCATATGAGGTCACCACTAGGCTTAACCTTATAGCGATTATTGTAAAAATTAAGACGAGCTTCTTCCACCTCGGCTCGCTCTTCAGGAGTTCCTGCCTCAGGATCAAACTCAAATATCTGCCTCCCCACAAAGTCGTTTGTGCTGTAGATGTAAGGGTCATTCCCTCCATCTGCAACCTTAAGCTTCCACATTCTTCAATATCTCTTTCTTATTATATCAAGCTACCCCTTCTGATCTACCTTTATATGTATCTTCTCAATAAGAACCTGCTGCAAGCATGCAATGTATAAGTAACAATACATCATACTAATTAAGTAGCTGCCGCTGCTGTTCTACCTAAGAACCTGTTTCATGCATGCAAAGTTACAATACATTTTGAGTGTACATATATATATATATATATATATATATATATACATATAGAGAGAGAGAGAGAGAGAGAGAGAGAGAGAGAGAGAGAGAGAAACCCTGTACGTGCAGTTTGCAGTTTGCAAAGAAGAAGCTGCAGAAACCTTATTGTAGAGTTTGGTTATATAGCTAAGAATGAAAGAGAGGTGGGGTTGGCCAGCTAGCTAGCTCAGATATATATGTGTGTGTATGTTGTATATGTATGATTAATACGCGCAAAGAGAGACAGAGAGAGAGAGAGAGAGAAACCCCGCAAGTGCAGTTTGCAAAGAAGATTGTAGAGAATGAGGTTCTAGCGAGATGAAATGGAGGAGAACTTTATAGACAAACAACAGAGACAATATGAGGTATATATAGTCATGTGATGTTATTGTTTTTGGTCTTTTGGTAATTAAGCTGATCAGCTATACGTCATTTTCTTTCAACGAAGTCAGCATTGTGTATAATATAAAATAATACAAATTTAGTTATATACCAAATCTTAGACATAGTCTTATAAAGAAACTCTATACCATTTAAAAACTATAAACACACCAAAAAAAAAACTCAAAAATTGACAACTGTCAATTTTTTCAATTTAATAGCTATTTTTTAGTTTATTTGTGTGTGTAAAATACCTATATTGCCCTTGTACTATGGATTTCAGAGAGAAAAATTAGATTTGCCAAAAAACCAAATCAGATTCATTTTCTCCTTTCTCGCTGGTGCTTTCTCGGTGTTGGAGGAAGAGGAGCTTCCATTGAAGCTCAGTCTTAGGTCCAACTATATTCTTCATCTATGATCTACAATTTTCAATATTTCACCTTCAATTTCTTGTTCTAAAATCGTGCTTCTATTCATATACATATATTTTTTTTCCAGATTGTTTGGAACCTCGAACGAACCTCGATCAGATGCTCTTAGCTCTACTCCTCATCTTCGAGCTCTATCCTCTTTCGCCATGTCGTCGTCGTGGTTGTCGTCATCATTGTCATCGTTGTCGTCATCTTGATTGGACTTGAGATTTTTGATCTTTTGCTTCAATTATGTGTTTCTCTTCGGATTTTAGTTGATTTTCGGAATGTATTTTAAGCTTTGATGATCAATTTATCTTTTGTTACTATTTCAGTTATGGATCTCATTTTTGTTTAACAATGTACTTCTATGACAGAGTATTAACAATGTACTTCTATGACATAATTGTATTAACAATCTAGGCTCGGCTTGTTTTGAGTTGGTCTGGTTTGTTCTTTCTTCATTTTTTCTTTGGTGGACATGTATTAGAAATAGCAACATGACAAGCATTAATCAACATGACAGTAAACTGGAAATGTTATTACCCTAGACTGGAACATTACAGGGGTAGACATGCATTAGAAATAGGATGTCATAGGAAACTAGCAATGTTATTACCATAGACTGGAACATTACAAGGGTCGATATGCATGTCATAGGAAACTAACAGTGTTATTACCCTAAACTAGAACATTACAGGGGTAGACATGTATTAGAAATAGGATGTCATAGGAAACTAGTAGTGTTATTACCATAGACTAGAACATTACAGAGGGTAAACATGTATTAGAAATAGGATGTCATAGGAAACTAGCAGTGTTATTACCCTAGACTGGAACATTACAGCCATTAATCAACATGACAGTAAAGGTGTGGAACATTACAGTCATTAATTAACATGACGCATTAATGAAGCTACGGTTTTCAAGACGTTTTGTTTGCAATGAATTGTTTGGGTTTTTTTTTATAAAATTGGGTTGGGCTTGTTTTGGGTGCTTTTTAAGTTTTTTGTGTTGGGCTTCTTTTAAGTTGATCAATGGCAGTCACGTAATTTACAAGAACTTCAACACAAATTTCTTATGCAGTAAATGAGTTTTGGTGTCTTTCTAAAGTGCATTCCATATGGGGTTTTTAAAATAAATAAATAAATTTCAGCCTCTATTTTGGGTATATTAATGAAATAAACACTACACAGACATTGCTGGAAAACGGCATTTTACACATTGTCGCTATTTGGAGCCATTGACCCCTAATAAGGATAGACAGACACGGTGTGGCCTAAAAGTGCAAGCCACGGACAAGCCACCATAGATCCCTTAATTACGTGTATGGCTTGATTTGATAAACTGGTGATCTTGTTAGAGGGGGGTTTTTCATACATACTACCAAGATGTCATGTGTTTGCGTAGATGGCTCGATACAAACCATACTATGTAAGTCCCATATATGTGAATAGAATAATAATCTACAATTGAAATATAGGTAATCCACTCCTAATTACACTAATGCTTTTTTAAGGTAAAACCCCACATGATTTGTACAAGTAGTGAAACTCCTATTGTGTCACCAAAACTTTCAACTCTTAATTCCCAACTAACTTATAATAAAGAAAGCCGAATATAATAATTGGGTTATGCGTGTGGGAGCATGAAAGCTGAATTTATTTTTTTAATAAACGCTTTGAATTTCTCCTTTTAATAAACGTTTTGAATTTCTCCTTGTCATGGAGAAATTATGGAATGGCACTATACTACCACGTCAACTAGTAGTTCCTTTCAAAATATACCGTGTGTCAATTTCAAAAAATTATAGTGTTTTTTTTTACAGCCGGACTTTTGCCCTCTAGAATAATATTTAAAAAACGAAAAAACCACAGACGCCGGAAACCAACTCCCACGACAACCCAAATCTTCCTACCTTGCACTACCAACCACCCAACCCAATCGCCCAAGGGTTTTGGTTGGCCACCTTGTTAATCTAAAACAAGAACCACATAAAGAAATCACTGGAAATAACAAAAACTGATTATTCCCTTTGTGGTTTCTGTTCAAATGATTATCAACAAACCCAAAAATAAATAACCAGCACACTACAGAAACCTGTCGAGTCCCTAAATGAGCTTGCTTTCTTAATTTTTATTTTCTTAATCCATGGACTATTGGGTTGGGTGGAAGAAGTGCGAGGATGGGGATTGGGTTGTGGTGGGAGGTGGTTTCCGAAGGCTTCTTTGGGTTCTTTCTTTTTTAAAATAAAAAAAATTTATTCTAAAGTTGAAAAGAAAGTATTGAATCCAGCTGTAAAAAATATGACACATGGTATATTTTGAATGAAAATATCACCAGCTGACGTGATAGTACAGTATCATTCTATCATGGGTCTGGGGCTTTGATTGATTGGGTATAGAGAGTAGAGTCCATTTCCTACAAACCTAATCACTTTTGGATTGTCCAATCATGTGTCTCCATCTCCATTGAGTTTGTGTGACTTTTGCAAGTTGAAGCCCGACACAAGTACCTATGCATGATGTGGGCAACTAATAGAAAAAAAGAGATTCATTATTATACCCAAATTATAAGAAAAATACCATATATAAAATGAACTTTAGAACACACCCAAATTCAATTTACAACATAACAAAGGGGCTTTGAACCTTTATATAAATTACAAAACTGCCATCAATTTCTTAAAATAAGCCAAACCTCAAAACCTCATAATAAAACCCAAAACACTCAATATGGCATCAAAGTAATTTAATAATCAAAATTAAATTCAATAAGACAAGTTGTTATTTTTTTTATTTGTTTATGAAAATTAAATAGTATAGGGTTTATCTATATCATTAGCGCTAGGAATGAGTATATAATTAAATATCTCATATAAAAATCAAACCCATCACTAAATGCGTATAGATCAGGAAGTC
This sequence comes from Prunus avium, assembly GCF_965620075.1. Taxonomy (NCBI): domain Eukaryota; kingdom Viridiplantae; phylum Streptophyta; class Magnoliopsida; order Rosales; family Rosaceae; genus Prunus; species Prunus avium. The sequence continues at coordinate 2,022,544 of NC_142286.1, forward strand.
AACAATATTGCACCAAGAAAAATAAGAAAAATAATTGCCTTAAAAAAAGTGTACAAAAACAATTAATATTATAACTACATTTAACAATTTTTGGTGCATTATTATCTCGCCTCAATTTTTGGTGCATTATTATCTCGCCTCAATTTTTGGTGCATTACATTTATAATTCAAGCTTAAAGGAAAGATAGAAGCAATTAAGTCAATGTGGACGTGCACAAATATTAGCCAAAGGAAAACCAAGTCTTACCACTCAAAACTCCTACCCACCAAAGTTCAAGTCAGTGAGCCTCAAGGTCTAAAATATCGATGGTATCGGAAATATCGAAAGTCCAAAAACACGGAAATGTCGATGGAAATATCGGGATATTATCGGTATCGGTAAAAATTGAATAAAAACCACGGAAATTGTAAGAAAAACTTGGAAATTTTTATTGAAACTTTGCAGGATGTTTATTTAGTCAATTATCTATTAGTTTATCACAAAAAATTGGAAGTAAATGCATTGCATGATGGATTTAACTGATTTAAGTTGATTATATAGCGAGCTGGCAAACACTGTAAGTGTAGAAAATATGTAGTAATTAATGAAAGAAGATTAAACACACTATAATTATTTATATATAATGAATTACTACAATATTTTACATTTTATACATTGCATGGTAAGATACATGAGTGACTTAGTACCACATAGAGTTCCTATGAGGTTCAAAATTTTCACTATTTTCATCATCTCTATGTGTAGAGTAAGTATATTTTGAAGAGTAGTCATCAAATGATAAATCCCCAAAATAGTTTTGCATGTAATTGTTAACATGCCACCTATATGGATCCGAGATTGGTTGACGTTGTCCATAAGAAAAATCATTTGAAGATTGAGTCTCGGATTCTTTCCATGAGTCGCTTGATTTCATGTGTTTTTTGGGTTTCGTATCGGGATATTATCGATAATATCTCGATATATTGCCCAAATCATTCATAAAAATATGTTGAAGTTATCTCCCCGATATTATCGGGATAATATCGGTATATTGACGATAACACCATGATTAGTTGCTAAAATATCGGCCCCCAAAAATCAAATATTATCGAAAAAATATCGCCGATAATATCGATATTTAATACCTTGGTGAGCCTACATGTATATGTCAATTCATTCAAGTTCCCACCAAGTTTCCACCGCAATTAACAGTGGGGATGGTCTTATTGGTAGGTACAGCTGCTAGCTTCATATATTTGCTTCTGTCATTTCAACTACGACATGACAAGGGTTCACATTAACATGTAAAGGCTTACAATGATTTTGGCTTTGTATTAAAGTTTTTGATAAATTTTTGCATGTTCTAGGTACACCAATATACATACGGGGAATGCTAGCAACCTTCTCTCTAACCTTTTCCTTTGGACCTTCTCCATTTTTTGCTTGACATGTGTCATTCTCCTTACACTTAAAACAATATCATTAATATATTATACAAACTAACTTTTTCTTTCCAAGTTTACCCTTATTAAATATATTCAATTTATCCAAAAAAAAATCCACAACTTTCTTACCATATTATTATTATTTTTTTCACGTCAATTATTTTTTTTAAAAGAAAATGTCTGCTTAAAAAAAAAAAAGAGGAAATTCCCCCCCCCCCCCCCCCCTTTTTTTTTATTTATTTTAACACAAAGGGTTTAGATAGAAAAAAAAAAAAAAAAGTCTAAACTTGACGTTAAAAAAAAAGGGGCATTTTCTCTTTTTTTAAAAAGCATACATTTTCTTTAAAAAATATAATTGCCGTTAAAAAAAAATTTAATAAGATGGTAAGAAAGTTGTGAAATTTTTTTGGATAAATTGAATACATTTAATAAGGGTAAACTTTGAAAGCAAAAGTTAGCTTGTATAATATATTAATGACATTGTTTAAGTGTAAGAAGAATGACACATGTCAAGCAAAAAATGGAGAAGGTCCAAAGGAGAAGGTTAGAGAAAAGGTTGCTAGCATTTCTCTATACATATATAGGGCATGTAATTTGGACTCTCCAACTTACTACACTGCTTTTTAAAAATAAAAATAAAATATTTCTATATGTCCTATGTATATTAGATGGCTACAAAAATTTCTCAAAGTTTCCATAACAAAAAAATCTCAAAGTGAGTATTAAAAGTTAAAATAAAATGAAACAAGTCTTAATATTTTGAAGCATGTTAATTGGAACGGTGCAACTTAATTTGAGAAAAATAACAAATTTATTTAAAATTAACTCAATGCATACATAATGGACCAAGGGCAAGAAGATCAATAATGGAACCCGAGCCTCAACATTATACACAATGAATCCCGAGTCTTTGCAGTTATGTATGTAGCCTAAATGTTTGATGACATGTCGTGTGTTAAGTCGTTACATTGGTTTAGTCGTTTTGGTTCATTGTTCATACACACTTTTTTTGCCATCTTTTAAAAATTTCTCCGATTAGCTAAGGTGGACAACAGTAGTTGTCAAATAAATTAATTACGTATTGTTATGTGAACTTATTTTATCGTCATTTTTTTAGTCACAGTTGAAAAATATGTGATTAATTTGCATATTAGTAATCTCAGGTTCGAACCCCTTTAGTAGTTTGTGTGAGAAAAACCCCGTGATATTTGTACATTGTTAAAGACACAGAATGGCTCACATGTGGGGGTGAAGTATGGGTGAAGGCTAGTGCTAATGCTAAGGGCCACATACTAGGTTTGCAATGTCAAAAATCAACGTCAACACTCAAATAGGACCACAATTTGAGTTGGGTGCTTGTATCATGCCATTTGTTTATATATATTTTGATTCAATTATCTTCTGATATAAAACTCTATCCAAAAACGATCAACTCAACCCGAAACGACGTAGTTTTGAGTACAAGCACGATACAACCACCAAAGACACAAGTACAGTACTCATTTTTGACAGCAAATGAAAGAATTTTTTTTAGCTTTATGTGGCTTTCTAAGTAGAATCCAACAAAAGCCAAATTAAATTGGAAATTATAACTCAATCTCAATGTCTGATTCCTCGAGCTAGCTAGAGCTGTGCAAATTAAGCAATTTTTGAAACTTGTTTAAAGTTGATATCAACATTCATCAATTTGAGCAATGAACAAAACCAAGACTCAGTTGGGGGACAAAACCAAGTTTACAAACTATTCCTAACCATCCCCCAAAATGTTTCATGTTGAAGTATACACTTTCCCCAAGGTTGGCTTTCTAGTCTCCCATGAACAATTTCCAGTAACCATTTCTTTTTTCTCTTTCTCAAATCTGCTTCTCCAATAATGAACAAAATAAACTGCCTTGAACAACTTCAGGGCCCAGGTTTCATGAGATTAATTTTGAAGTAAGTCTATTAACAAATATTGGGCAGCTTTGGGAGAGAGAGAAAAACATTTAATGGAATGACTCGACTCGATCTATGTCTCCCATATGCTTGCTTACATGATATTGATCAAAATGCAAATCACCATCAAAAGTCAGTCAAACTGCGAGAAGCTGCAAGATCCTCTTTCATGCTGCTCATGGCACTCGAGTGACGAGACGCCCCGAGACCAAGATTCTCTCTCATGTTCATACTAGAGAGCTGAACTAACCGCACTAACTGTTGCACCACCTTTGACATAGGTGGCCGAAATTCAGGCTCCCGTTGTAGATACAAATTAAGGAATGAAAATGTTAGTCAAGGACAATCTTCTATCATTTCCCAGACTGTGGATGCGCCGGAGACGCGAAGAATATGTTGATGTTGAATCGGAAGCATAAGTGCCGAAAGCGAGAGGAGTCGAACTGCTTGCCATTGTCAGTGATGATCGCGTTCGGGAGGCCAAACCGGCAAATGATGTTCTTCCATATGAAATGCTCGATTTTAGTAGCGGTGATTGTTGCCAGGGCTTCGACTTCAACCCACTTTGTGAAGCAGTCCACGGCAACGACTGTGAATTTGAGCTGTCTTTTGCCTTGCGGCATGGGGTCGATGAGGTCCAGTCCCCACTGCGTGAACAGCCAAGGGTTGATCATTGGGGTGAGTGGTTCGGCAGGCAGCTTCGGAATTGAGCCAAAACGTTGGCACTGGTCACACTTTTGTACGAGCTTGAGAGTATCAGAGTGGAGAGTTGGCCAATAGTAACCATGACGAACGGTTTTGAAGGCCAAGGATCGGGCACTCGAATGGTCGCTGCAAGCACCTTCGTGAATTTCTCGTAGCACATAGTTGCCTTGTTGTGGTGTGATGCATCGGAGCAACAGTAAGAAATGGCCACGTCAGTAGAGAGTTCTGTGCAGTAGAAGATACCTTGCTGACCGGCGGCGGATTGTTTTGGCCTCGGTTTTGTCAGTCGGTACTGTGCTATCGGTTAGGTAGGCGTGAATTGGATCCATCCAGCTTGGGTTCTGGTGAACGGCATGTATCTGAGCTTCAGTAGTGCTGTGCCGAGCGAGTACTTTGATCGGTACGTGACGCCCTACTCGGTCGTTGATTGCGGATGCAAGTAGTGACAGGCAGAGGCGGATGTACGTTGGGACAAGAGGGGTCGCACGACCCCGTGGAACTTCGAAAATCTGGTTGTGGACTCCATGAGTGACCCCTTGGATAGCATCGAAGTGACCCTTGTGTGCACACAAGGTGTTTGATGAAAGTCCCCTGTAGGGGCTTGCTTTGCACTGCGCTGCGCAGTGCCAGCAGCTGCTGTGCGCGTGCGTTCTAATTTTTTTTTTTAAAGAGCCTGGCCAAACGACGTCGTTTGGTCCACGGCTATTTAAAAAAAAATTCTTAACTGACCTGGCCACAAAACTACGTCGTTTTGGGCCAAGTTTTTTTTTTATTTTAAAAGTAATAATCATCCCTCCCCCCTTTTAACTGACTCCAGCACACCCCCAAACCCTTTTTCATTCCCAAATCATTATCCCAAACCCTTTTATTTATTGATAATGTTTTGTTTTGATTCTTTGATAATTTGGTAGTGGATTAACTTATTGATATTTTCAAATTCATATGATAATTTGGATAAAAATTATTGATTGATTGAATTAATTCATGTGTAGAATTATGGAATGATTCTATAAAAGAAAATTATTGATTGACATTTTAGTGTTATTTTCTTCGTAGAAAAATTTTAGAACTTTTACACTGTGACCCCTTGGCTCGAGAATCCTGAATCCACCACTGGTGACAGGGCATCGGCGTGGCTGTTTTCGGATATGGGGATCTGCCGAATCTGGTATGACCTGAATTGGCTGAGCAATCGTCAGGCATGTGCTAAGTAGGCAGCCATTGACTCGTCCTTAGCTTCAAATTCAGTGATTATTTGGTTAACGACTAGTTGGGAGTCGCTACAGATCTTGAGCTGTCTGGCTCCCATGTCTCTAGCAAGCCGAAGGCCTGCGAAGAAGGCTTCGTATTCGACTTCGTTATTGGAGGCTTGAAATTGGAATCGAATGGCATATTCGATTGTAGCTTGGTCAGGTGCCTTTAGGACTAGGCCTGCTCCGCTGCCCTGTCGGTTGGATGAACCATCTACATATAATGTCCAAAGGGGGATTGTTGGATCGAATGTCCCTTCGGCTGGGTGAGCATCCAGGGCTGCCGAGGGTGGTTCAGAGACAAAGTCGTCCGAATGTTTGCCTTCTAATGAAAGTGTCAGTTTGGAGATAAAATCGGCTACGGCTTGCCCTTTTTCGGCAGGCTGAGGGTGATAGTGGATGTCAAATTCATCGAGCTCGATGGCCCCCTTGACTAGTCTTCCTGATGTCTCCGACTTCTGTAGGACTTGGCGTAGGGGCTGATTGGTGAGTACTGCAACGGTGTGAGCCTGAAAATAGGGCCGAAGCTTACGTGCCGAGAGGACGAGAGCGTAGGTGAGTTTTTCTAGCTGCGGGTACCGGATCTCGGCATCTTGCAGGGCATGGCTGGTATAGAAGATTGGGAGTTCTGTACCATTCAGTTTACGGATGAGTACGGAGTTGAGTACCGTTGCTGAAACCGAAAGGTAAAGGATGAGAAGTTCTCAAGGGAGAGGTGTAGACAGCAGTGGTGCTTTGCTCATGTAGGCTTTAAGGTCTTGGAAGGACTAATCGCATTCGGTAGTCCAGAGGATTTGTCGCTTACTCCCTTTGAGGGCTTTAAAAAAGGGGGCACATCGGTCGGTGACCTTTGATATGAATCCGGCCAGAGCGGCGACGCGCCCGGTGAGACTTTGGATATCCTTCTGTGTCTTCAGCACCTACATATTGAGTAACGCCTTGATTTTTTCAGGGTTGGCCTCAATGCCTCGTTGACTGATAATGAAAGCGATGAATTCGGCTCGCAGTGGCGAATTGAGGGTAGTGCCGATCCTGACTTGCCGATCGGGCTGTATATTAGAGAGGGCTACTGATTCTAGGTCTTCGACTAGCTAGGCCTGTTGAGTGACGACTTTGTCTCGAGGGTCTTCAGTCCCCTCTGCCGTTCGGTATGGTCACAATGGTGGAGACTGCGTATGACTCGCGTGTCGTTGTCCTTGCCGATACTTTGGTTGCTGACACGTAACACGTTCGTGCACTCAACTGATCTCCTCGCGCTTGGCCAAGGCCAGAGTGCGTGGGGAATTTGAGGAAGAGCATGTGTGGCGACAGTATGGCCTTCATTCGGGTCAGTGCTGGCCTGCAGATGATGGCGTTTATAAGTTGTCGGACAATCGACTACCATGAAGTTAGTGTAGACAATTGATCGTCTGGGGGCGGTGCCGATGGCAATGGGGAGCTGGATGCTTCCGATCGGTTCAACAACGTCACTTGAGAAGCTCAACAGAGGGGTGATGTCCTTGCTATGGCGCTAGTGTTTGATTCCAAGGCCGTTGAAAGCATCAGCGAATAGCACGTTGACCGAACTGCCGGTGTCAATGAGGATTCAGCCTATGTCGAAATCGGCAATGTTGGCTCTTATGATCATGGGATTGGAGTGTGGGAAGATAATGCCTCTGTCTTCTTCTTCGGAAAAGGTGATGGGTTCCCAGCCGATTCGCCGGATCTTGCTATCATTTATCTTTACATTTTAGGGTCTACCCATAATCACAGACTCCACAAAATACAGCAGTCCCAATTTGAACGAGTCCTCGCTTCCTCTTTCGGACTTTAGGAATGCATTTTCTAAGTCCTGGCCAGTAATGTGACTCATGTTGGTAAAATGTGCTTTCATAAATCGCTTATGATCTTCCCCGGCAGTCGTTATGTCAGCTCGCTTCCACATTTTAGACCACTTATCAAACAAAAATCCTTTACACTGAATTGAGCAATGTTGGACCCTATTGCATAACTAAGGCCCATCATGTCCTTCACACCAAGTCCTCCGACTCGCCGGAGTGCCAGACCATGCACAATTTGACCACTAAATGCAAATTTATGGAGTCCCAACAGGTGCCCAAAACAGCTCTCTCTAAATCTTTCCATAAGCGACTCACTGAAATGCGCCCCAAAATTACACAGGACTGTTTGCGCCACACACAGATTATTCACCCGCGCAGAATAGACCTCTGACTCCGGGAAACAAAGCTCAAACCCACAATCCATTTTATACCTGCAAAAGACACCTTTTGCTTCAGAAACAGAACTGATACGTGCTGACAATATTATGACCACATTAACATACAGAAGTGATACCAACTCACAATATTATCTACACATTTTTAAACCTACAAACACTATTTTCAACACATTACATAATTGATACCTACTAACAGAATCTTCAACATATCAAGTTACAAAATTGATACACTATTTTCAACACATTAAGATACATAATTTCACCTACAAACACTAATTTCAACAAATTCAGATACAAAATTGATACCTACTACAAGATGCATTGCTCCTTATGCATCCCAAATCATCTCATATTCAGAGTTAAGATTCAATTTTCTCTTATGCGTTCTACTTCAACTGGTACTTATTATTATTTGTTTGCCAAGCCCCATTAAATCCCTAAAATTATGCCCAACACTCACACCACTACATGCCCAAAGCAGGATTACAATGAGGAACAGATGAAGATTCCTCGAATTTTACGAAAACACAACAAACAACCAGAATGCACACAAAAATACGAACTACAACACAGAACACAAATTACTCAGGCCAATTTATATTTTTGCAAACACTCCGTACAGAGACAGCCTACTCTTACCCAGAAAATCAAAGCCCTCAAATCCTCCATAAAGTCATAAACCAATTTCAATTAAGTTAATGCAGTATAACATGCAAACTTTAATATCAAAGACAGGGAGGAAATTTGACAGAAATGTACCGATTCAGACGTTCAGATCAGAATTACTCGATCATGGAAGTTCTGCCACAACAGAAAAGCAAGTCAAAAAGAAACAGTACACAAAGGAGTTTCTGTGAGAAGAGATGACGAATAGAGAACTTGATGTCTGGTAGGTATTTGGGTGTTATGACTAGGGTTCATTCATCACTCCATTGACAAGAAAGGCGCCACTGTCAGGAATAAGAAAGACGCGATTTTTTCGAACCAGGCGCGACCTGACACCTCTGCTAAGGGGAAACTGCAGCCTACTCTAATGTACCGTAAGCTCGCTTTTTCTCTTCTACCGTTCAGATGCATTTCAATGGCTGCGATTTATTCTTATATAATGTTCTCACATAAGCGTTCTCACCTGATCCCTTTTGTTGTATAGAAACCCTGACTTTTTGGCCCAAAGCTCATTAAAAACACAACTGATTCTTAGCCACAATTTGTTCACGTAAAAAAAACTTTATAGTCTCTTGCTTGACTGTACAATTGAACTATGCTCTGAGAATCTACAACCACAAAATTATTAGATGACTATTGTATTCTCTTGGTTATCTGATTACATTGTATTCTTATCATACCTTTGTATAGGACTATATCTATAATATTGTATAAATCAATACAACATGCCCTCATGAAGATTGAGGCTAATATGTTCTCTCATGGTATTAAGAGCATATTGACTTACAGTTTGAAATTTTTCTTATTTTTTATTCCCCATGGCCTCTTCTTCTGATTCCGGTGATGCTCTTCCCTCTCTCTCTCATGCTGTTCATTTCAAGCTTGATCGAAATAACTATCTCATTTGGTTGGTCTAGATTCTCCCTCTCCTCAAGAGCCGCAATATGATTTCCTTTGTCAAAGATGATGCCATCGCTCCTCTTCCTTTTCTTACGAATGACAAGGGCAAGCTTACTGATTTCGTTAATCATGCTTACGATACTTGGATTCAACAAGAACAATTGGCTTTATCATGGATCAATAGTTCTCCTAGTTCTACAGTTCTCGCCACTATTGCTCGTCTTACTTCTGCTCATTCTACTTGGGTGGCTCTTGAAAAATGTTTCGCCTCTCCGAATCAAAATTGGATTTTGCAGCTTCATAGTGAACTCTTCCGTACTGCTCATGGTGATTCCTTCATTTTTGATAACTTGGACAAGGTCAATGTTATTACCGACAACCTCGCGTTATCTAGTTATGTTATTCCTGACTCTGATCTTCTTGTTGTCATTATGAATAATGTTGGGCCCTTATATGAGTCTAATGTTGCGTCTGCTCAAGCCCGTGAAACCCCTATTACATATGCCGATCTTGAGGCTCTCTTACTCTTTGTTGAACAATGCCATCGTGCAGTTCATGCTCCTGCATGTGATGGTAGTGTTGATGTTGGCTCACCTAAAAATGTGGAAGGAGTGAAGGAAACAGACGGTCAAAAGAGCTGTAGTCATTTTGCTTGGGCTCTACGGCTCGAGCGGCATAATGGTGGTTTCTTGCCCAGGCATTGGCACTCAAGCGAAACCTGTAGGCTCTCGAGTGACAGAGCGAGAATTCACGCTCCGACCCAGGCACTCGAGCGGGAGGCACGAATCCAACGTGGATCCTTGGCGAATTAGGATAGATTGTCACCCTATGACATATAAATAGTCACTTTAGCGCTAGATTATTATAACGTAAAAAAATTAAGGCATCAAATTGCATTTGAGCCAAGGGTGAGAAAAAAGAGAGCTAGCGTTTGTGAGACTTTAAACTGACTGGTGCATTTCTAAAAGGTTACCAAGGGTTGTGGACTTTCTTGCTTCTTTTCAATTGATCATTTTAAGAACATCTCACACGTCTTTTTGCTCGTTAATGTTGTAATTGTAGTCATCGACTAAGAAAAGCATAATTTAGTATATGGCACAAATAGATTTTTCTTTAATTAAAATTGAATTGTATAGGTAAATTAACTTTCTCAGATTTATTGACACATTGTGTATACACAGATATTCTCACTAGGCATCAATCTGAGCCTCATAAAAATGAATTTCAACAATTGGCTCTTATATATATATATATATGTTGCATCCTTTAAGTTGGGGAACATTTTTGCTCACCACTTTAACTAAGGGTGTATGCTCACCACCACTCTTAAAGCTTGACACATGTCTATATGAAAATTTTTATTAAAAAAATTGAAAAAGAGCCCACAGCCCGATTCTCTCTTCCTTTTTCTTAAATAAAAAATTTATGTCCTCCCCTCCTCCGACCCTTCTCTCTCCCTCTCTCACTCTATATCTCTCTCTCCCTCAGTTTAAATTTTGATTAAAGGGTCTTGCATGGTTGATCTTATTGAGGTTAAGCTTTTTATGATCTAAGTATGATTAGATTGATCAATGAAATTTAAATGCAGATTAGTTCATTTTAAAAAAAAACACAATCTACCCATTTTCTTGTTTTTATTAGGAACCAACGTAAATCAAGTAAATATGTAATTGCTAATCGAATACTATAAAGAAGTTGCATATGTATGCATATGGATTTCAAACTGGAGACAAAATACAGAAGCTTCGCTATAATAATAGAGTCTCCAATTTCCTTCCACGATACTAATAGTAATTAATTATTAAATTGAGAAATTAAATATGATTACAAGAAAAGAAAAAGAAAAATGTAAATTGCAATACAGTTGATGATGTGGAAGAAAAAATTAAATGCGGATTCTGGAAATCCGAATGGAAATATTCAGGTGAAGAGTGAGAGAGGGAGAGAGGGGGGAAAAGGAAAGAGAAAAGAGAGAAGACACGAGTCGGGGCAGGAGGAGGAAAGAAATTATATATAAAAAAAGGGAAGGAGAAAAAAAGGGGAGATAATCGGGATGTATGCTGGCCTGAGGGCTCTTTTTATTTTTTATTTTTATTTTTCATATAAAAGTTAACTAAGGTTAATTATAGGACAGGTGTCAAGCTTTAAGAGTAGTGGTGAGCATACACCTTTAGTTAAAGTGGTGAGCAAAAATGCTCCGTTTAAGTTGGATGAGCTGCACAATATAGTATTTAGGGTTTGGAAGGCAATGGGACCCACTTGAGGTACTCTGCAAGAGCCCACAGAGGGTAGATATTTTTGTAAGCTGCATAATGCAACATGCAGTTCTTCATGAACACTCCTGTGATTTCCTGCGATAGTTCAGTGATTAATGGTTAGAACAAGTTACAAGTAAAAATTAAGCATATTGTAATGCAAGTCATGTTATGCTAAGAAAGATACCTGTTGGGGAAAATCCCCATTTTCCATTTGAGAATTGATAATCAACTTCGCCGCCCGATGAAGAGGTGCAGGGTCTCTGTCTGGCTGTCCAGTATGAATCAGACCCATCATAGCCCATCCAGTGTGTACTAAATTTGATCGGTTTCCTTCGAGCGGAACGTAGTCCTATATCACCCACCACATAGACAAATATTTAATGTATGACAATAGGATTGTTTAAGAAACTTGAAGCTTAAAAATATAAGGGAGATTCACTATTATACCAAATATAAGAGCCCAAATTATAAATAAAAAAACCATATATGAAATGGATTTTAGATACACACCCAAAGTCCATTTACAACATAACAAAAAGGCTTTTAACTTCTTTTAAATTACAAAACTGCCATTGATTTCACCTCATAAAAAATCCCAAAACACTCAATAGGACATCAAAGTAATTTAATAATCAAAATTAAATTCAATGGGGCAAGCTATCATTTTTTGAGTTTGTTTATAGAAATTAAATGATGTAGGGTTTATTTATAATTTTAGTACTAAGAATGGTTATATGACTAAATATCTCAAAATATAATCCACCTCCCTCATTTTACCTTTTTGGGACATGAAAGGTAGCTCTCTCCCCAACCACCATTCTCTCTCTGTGTTTTGAGTAGAAAGTTAACCCCTTTGCGCATGGCTGAACAATTATTGAAAGTCTTGCCGGCAGCTGCTAACCCTCCAAGGGCAAACCAGGAACCATAAGTGAAGCAAACTCCCCAATTTCCATACCTGTGCAAAATGTTCCTCAACTAAGTTCTTTTTCATATATTTACATATATATATTTACACATCTGATTATCTAAACATACCATGAACCATCTGGCATTTGTATACTTTCAAGGTACTGCGTAGCATTGGTAATGAAATGATCAATCTCTTTCTTCCTGTGCCCAGGGTACAACTTCTTAAACAGAACCAAAGCCTGAATTGCAGATGAAGTGCATTCAACATATTCATGCTCAACCACAATGTCCGCGAAGAATTCAGTGGGATTTAACATCTAGAGGAAACAAAAAAGAGAGAGAGAATATAGAGTAAGTATCTGCTAATGGATATTTCAAGAACATTAACTTCTTACTTCTAACCAATCTGACTCCAATTTGTTAAAATGCTTACTTCTAACCAATCTGCAGCTCCTGCTGGTTCCCAGGCTGCTAAACCACCATTTTTACTCTGCAATGATTTTTAAAATAAAGCCTTTTTATTTATGAGTTGAATACATAGACATAGAAGACACAATTTGCTTACTGCAGGGAAACCACATGCTACTCAAACTCATATTTATGACTTAAGATGCAAGATAAGAGTACTTGAAGACACATTAGTTGTTACCTGTAGGGAAAGTAGGACATTGATAGAATCATATAATCGCTCAGGTTCCATTTTTTCACCAACTATATCTGGTCGCATCATCGAGAACAGCAGGCAACACTGTAGAGGGGGCTATTGTGAGAAACATGGAGATAATTAACCAACGGGGTGGATATCTCAATTGAAGCGTTCGTTACCTTTAAACCCTCTGCAGTGCAATCAGAAACTTGCCATCCATGGTCTTGATCAGAGAAAGTCCATGATCCCTTGGAAATATGGCGGTACATGCTTTTGAAGTCACCAGATGGATTGTCCTTGACCTGTACAGTTTCAGTGCAAAGGATTCATAAGTCCGAAAAAATGAATGGTTACACATTTACATTTTTAAAAAATGATAATTTAGTTGACTCTAGTTAAAATTGAACCTGAGATTTCTTGATGAAGTCATGTCCTCTAGCGAGCGTAGGTCCAATTTCATCAGTGAGATTGCTAGCAAGCAAAGCTTGAATTGCAAACCCAGTATCCCACTCTTGACTACCAAAACTCTGCATATATCAATCAAAAAATAAATATGTCAACTTCTAGGTGAGTTACTCCTTAAAACTAAAAGCATTTGTGAATATTCAACAGTCCATAAATAATTTGGGATGATATGTATACCAACCTGCATCTTCATCCCATCTTCAGCAACCCATAAATAATCTGGGATCCTAGCAAGATGCTTCTTAAAATAGTCTCCATTTGGATCTTCAGCCCAACAAGCAAGCATACATAACACCTGTTCAAGTAATGCAAATAACATGATGAGAATCTGAAAAGCTAATATTTTTCTCCAGTCCTATAAGATACATCAGTATCCTTATCCATATTACCTTTTCCACACATCCAATGGTAATATATCTGCTGTTTTCATCTTCATAATGAATATGCTTCATTGTTACTTGAAGAGCTTTTTCTCTGATCAACTTGTTAAACGGCCAGCGATTAAGAAGAGGCTCTGTACATATGTAGAGACTATCCCACATGATGTCCTGTATCCAAGGGTGAGGGTAGTAGATATCCTCCTGCAATTAAATTACTGTAATCAGGTTCTGTACTTACACAAGAATCATATACTGATTAATTTCATTTAACTAAGTTTAACTCACTTTCGCGCAGTGATGGCGAACTCCCTTCCAATTAATTTCATTGTAAGGTTGAGCATAAAGTTCTTCCCTTAACTGCAGAATGAGAGGTGTGATTGGACCAACAAACCTTTTCCCATATAAATATGACATAGGCATGTAAACCATCCTACAATAGCACCACATTTTTGCTGCATTTTCAAGATACAAGAGGTTTAAAATGAAGACTACAAGTAAAAACTAAATCAATCAACATGTGGAAGGTGGAAATACTTGGATTAATTGTGCTAACCTGGATGCATAGGAAGAAATGAAGGCAGAACCCAAAACTCTGGGGGCATTGGGTTGCTTCCAGACCACTCAAACACACCAAGTATCTGCAACAAGTTAAGCAACATTAATTTATCTTCCTATATGGTTAAGCACAACAATTGAAGCCTAATAATGCAATAACTGTTCATAACTTTTTTTTTTGTTTTTTTCATGCAACAACTATAAGCATGTAGATTTGTGCAGAACAAAAGGCCATACGTACTGAAAGCCAAGTCTTTCCCCAAGAGGGCATGTGTGTAACACTACCATGATCAAGAATCCACTTCCTTGCTCTTGCACAAGCATTGTCTTGGCCTCCATCAGGTCCTTCTCCGAGAATGCGCATACAAATGTAGCTAAGAGCTGTGCAGAACATGGTGCTGTGCCCTTCAATATGTAATCCCCAACCACCATCTTCATTCTGAAATTTATACCCAAATTATGCATATATATTAGCATTCTTTGTATACAGTAGTTTAGTTAGCACAAATATGCACAACTGCAAAATTAAAATTTGGTCACACTTGTGTGAACAAATGTACCAAATATGTACCTGATGATAGTATATGTAACGCAGAATTTCTTTGCGATGTTCTGCTGGGAATACAGTATTAAGATGCCCTGTAATGTATGTACACATGACCTGCAAAAAAAAAAAAAAAGGATTTAAAAAGGGAAAATTAGTAAAAAGCTCCAAAACATTCATATTTTGGTTTTTTTTTTTTTAAATCTCTAAAAAATAACTGTAATTACAAGGGAATTAGAAATTATATACTCACCAAAGGAGGAAGGAAAAACAATGGGCCAGCATTTTCAGCAGGCCAATGGCCATCACTTGCCTGCAAGGCTGAAAAGAAGTGAACAGATCTTCTCAGTGAGGTTGTTGCCTTTTCATATGTGATTTCCTCGCCATCCTCAACCTTTACTGGGGGAATTGTCTGCTTGAAGTTCTTCTCTTTTAGGAACTGCAGTGTAGTGAACAGAGTATTAAAAGTGGTATTAGAGAAAAAAGTAAATAAAATTCATGATGCTGATTATAACATTCTAATTTAGTATTAGTCCACAAGAATATCAGCAATATTTAAGAAAGGGGGAATCGAATCTAGGACCTCAGATGAAACTACGAGATTTGAATAGTAGGGAGATGTTGACACTCCCAAAAATTTATTATTATGTAATCATTCCTTGGTTTTAATTTTTCTCTTATTACCACTTTCCTCATATCTGAAATGGTTTTACCCATCAAAAGAAAGGAAATGAAAACTTGTAAGTGCTAAAAACAAGACAAAGAGAACAAAAGTTCAAAGGTGTAAACGTCACTATTAGTCTAGTAATATTCCTTTTTTTTAAAAAAAAATTTGAAGAGGTTCTAAGTTTGAATTTCCGTCTCTACATTATTAAAATTGAAAATTAAAAACAAGACAAACAGATCAAAATTAAAAAGGTTTGACGCTATTCATACTCTCTTGTTGTCTCTTGTCTACCTTGTTGACGTGAAGGATAGTGTTGGGATGGTTGTTAGAGTCTCTTATGGTGGATTCAAGGAACACTATTTATTTATTTCTTGATTTGGGTCAATTCTCAGGCATCATCTTTTATTTATTTATTTATTTTTCTGATAAACCTTTATAATCATCATTTTGTCTATCTGCTCAAAACTTCCTAAAATAGCAACCGATCAATTTTCTACTATAGTGTGGAATCCGTACATAACTAGAACTCACGTTTATATGTTGATTAGAAAGGCAGTCATTAAGGAGTAATTTTTGGGTGTTCCAGATATACCACGTGGCTGGTGTACCATCCAATAGACGGAGGACATATGGAATATTTCCAATGCAGCCCGCCACATGTCATAAAAAGAATGCAGTAAGTTGGACAATAATTCCACATGTCCTATGTTTATTGGATGGTACACCAGCCACGTGGTGTACCCGGAACATATAAAAAATTCTCGTCATTAAGATAATCGCAAAATCGCAAAAAATATAACCCAAATAAGATAAACAATATTGTTTGTAATCAGACTTTGAATTTAAATCATATTAGTCAAACTAATTTTTATATGCACGTGTGATCTAAAATTACTGTTTGACAACTTCAAATTATAAGAAAATAACACACGATCGAGTTAATGAAATTAAGTGGATAAATACCTGCATACGCCATAGGAGGTCACCACTAGGCTTGACCTGATAGCGATTATTGTAGAAATTAAGATGAGCTTCGTCCACCTCGGCTCGCTCTTCAGGAGTTCCTGCCTCAGGATCAAACTCAAATATTTGCCTCCCCACAAAGTCGTTTGTGCTGTAGATGTAAGGGTCATTCCCTCCGTCTGCAACCTTAAGCTTCCACATTCATCAATATCTCTTTCTTATTATTATTATATATATATATATATATATATAGCTGCCACTGCTGTTCTACCTAAGAACCTGTTTCATGCATGCAATGTATGTAGAGGTTGCAAAGAAGAAGCTGCAAAAACCTTATTGTAGAGGTTGGTTATATAGCTAAGAATGAAAGAGAGGTGGGGTTGGCCAGCTAGCTAGTTTATATATATATATATATATATATATATATATATATAATATGTGTGTGTGTGTATGTTTGTACAATGCATGGGAGAGTAGTTTTTCATGATCAGCAACTAATCATTCTTTAATATACTTCGATAGAGGAATAATGCATATCTCCTTCCTAAATTTGTACATATATATATAACATTTATAGATCTAGAGAAATTAAACAAGCATCCACTCTGCCATGTAGTTCTTATTATATATTTTACTTTCTGGTAAGAACATTTTCTTATTGTTTCCGATTGTCGTGAATTCAGCCCTCCTCTAGAGTAGGGTGCGTCACTTCCACCATCCACGGTCCACCCAAGAATGATTGAATATTAGTGTCACTTCCACGCGACACAAAATTATAATAATATTTGCGCATCAAAGATTAAATACACGAGTTTTTTTAATGGGAGTTGTTTTTTCATTTTATTGGAAAAATAACGAGAATTGTAATTGGCATTTCAAAAATTTTATTTTGCATTCCTTCTTTTAAAACGGATGAAGAAAATGCAATATTACGGCAAACATGGGTAAAAACTATCACAATGACTTGAGCCTCCCAATTTCGGTAGCAATACAGAGGATTTTCAAAAACTTCTATATACAATAAGACTTAAGGCATTATTCTATTTTAATTTTTAGACTTACGATCTTTATGAAAGATTTTTGTATAATACAGAGTAATTAAAAATGAAAGCTAATAAAAATGCTTGTTCATATGGTTTTGGGGGAAATGCATGATCTGAATTTGTCTTTTTCTTTGGCCATTGATTTGAGTTTGTGGAGATATCACATCGTAAGTCATATCTCAAGACTCAAATGTACACGGAATCTCTACAATTAGATTATGGCGTTGAACTTTTAGTTAGTGGAGATGGTAGGTACAAAAAGAGTTTTATTGAAAGATTATCCGTAATCCATATATAATGACCATATTGACTAACAATTCACCAACATAATTTGTCACATCCCGGATCGCTCCGTCGTGGCACGATATTGTCTGTTTTGGGCCCCCCTCTCTGCCCTCACGGTTTTGTTTCTGGGAGCTCACGAACAACTTCCCAGTGGGTCACCCATCCTGGGATTACTCTGGCCCCCAACTCGCTTAACACATCACCCCCCTCCGCTGGTTGATGTGGGATCTTACAATCCACCCCCCTTAAGGGCCCGACGTCCTCGTCGGCACACTCGCACCACACGGCAGAGTGGCTCTGATACCAAATTGACATGACCCGGATCACTCCGCCGTGGCACGATATTGTTCGCTTTGGGCCCCCCTCTCTGCCCTCACGATTTTGTTTCGGGGAGCTCACGAGCAACTTCCCAGTGGGTCACCCATCCTGGGATTGCTCTGGCCCCCAACTCGCTTAACTTCGAAGTTCCTACGACTCCGAAGTCAGTGAGCTCCCAAAAGGCCTCGTGCTAGATGGATGCGGGTGTGTACATATAAGGCACATCACCCCCCCTCCGTTGGTCGATGTGGGATCTTACATAATTAAATCTCTAATAGTGAAAAGCTTCTTCCTTTGTATTCACTTCACTCTTTTTTTCTTTGTTGGCACCAAAACTGAACAGATAGAGATGAGTGCAACTTACAAGTGATATGGACAATCGAGAGATCGATTGAGTGTTGGATGCAGATTCTTCCTGTCCTCAGATGCTGATCCTGAATAGAAGGAAGAGATTCGTGAGGTCTATGGAACCGATGTGGAACCAGCCTAAGACCCTCCGATGCTAAAGTAAGTTTGTTTTCTATTGTCAACAGCGAAAGCTCTTAGAAAACAAACATACTTTAGCATCGGAGGGTCTTAGGCTGGTTCCACACCGGTTCCATAGACCTCACAAATCTCTTCCTTCTATTCAGGATCAGCATCTGAGGACAGGAAGAATCTGCATCCAACACTCAATCGATCTCTCGATCATCCATATCACTTGTAAGTTGCACTCATCTCTATCTGTTCAGTTTTGGTGCCAACATTCTTCAAGAATTAATTCTTAGCAAGTGAATCAGCTTGATACATCACATTAATGAAATCAAATCATCATATGAAAAGATCACATGCATATGTTTGGGGCTTAGCAACATTTGAATATGCACATAAATTTGGAAAAAGATTCTCCAGTTGGGAGAAAGCTATCTTAATATTTTGGGGTTCTTAGATCTAGGTCCAAAACGATTAGCTGTCTTTGGGTCTAGTCCTCGTGTTTTTGGTTTTAGATGTAGGTCCTTTGACATTTATTACTTTTTTGTTGTGTCGATTTTACCCTTTAAGGTAAATAAGGAAAATACATTGAAAATTTAAATTTAATGCATTATTTCCTTGAAATTGAATTCCAAATTTTGAATTTTGAATTTTTTTTCCTTGATAATATTCCTAATATATAGATAAAATACAATTTAATCAATAAAAAGTAAAGACTCACATATTATACCAATTTATCAGACAAGCACCCACATTAAATTATGTAACTGACATACAGGTAAATAATGTTAATACATACAGGTATATATGTACCTGCCTTACAAGTAAGTGTTTTTTTCTTGAGTTTTCTTAAGCAGTTTTTTCTGGAGGTTCATATCTATATACATACGTACATGTCTTCCATGGATTTTTATCTCAGTTGAGTTTAAAGATCCATACCAAGATATTATATGAGTTTAATTAGCTGGGTTAGAGGGTATAACTACCTAGATTAGAGGTAATTTATGGATTTAATTACCTGGACCAGAGGTAATTTATGGATTTAATTACATGCATACTGCATACGAGGTGTATGCATAGGTACCTTACCTATTGTTAAGGTATGAAGTTTTTATGAACTCTTATTACAAATTGTGATGTTGGTATACCTTGGGAAAATTTCAGAATTCAATAAATAGATTTGCAATTAAATTCAAATCAAATATGATAATTAATATCCTACAAATCAATAACTTACCAGTTTTAGGAATTCATAATTTACCTTATTTATGTTTTAGGTGCATAACTGGAACAAAAAAAAAAAAAAAAAAAAAAGTAAATATCAATAAATTGAAATAGGCATATAATCTTATGTGGCGCAAAAGTCAAAGGACTTGGATCAACAACAATTTCTGCGTGGATTGCACCCAAAGTCTCTCCTCATAATTGGACTTATGGCAAATTTTCTATAATATTTTTCACGGAAGAAGTTGTATACATTAGTTGCTTTGCACGTGTTTTTAATTATTTTATCAATAAAATGCTATCGCTTTTTTATCAAAAAAAATATGAACAGAGTTACATGAGGTCAATGGGCACCTAATCAAAGTTTCCCGCAATTACTGAGGCATATATACATTAAAATAGGAAGCAGTATGAAAAGTATGAAAAATGCAGGAACTTTTAAACAAAGAACACAATCTCTGAATCTCAGACTAAAACAAAGCGAACAATAGTCTAAGGTATAAAAGAAGTCTTACGTTTTCTAAGCATGTAGGACCTAGGTGGAATAATAATTGAACAGGTGTACAATATATATGTTGATGTCGGTGTGATTTTCCCAATAATATCTTTGCCTTTGATACCATGTTTAATAATTTTTTAGAAATCGAATTTGACACGTCTTTTAATATTAAGGAATACAATATATGTCAACGTAAGAGCCTAAATTCAGTGAAAAATAGCATTAACTTGCAGACCAGTAGTTTAAAATTCGAACCCTCATGCCACCGTGATTGTGTGAATGAGAAAGGAAAATATCCGGAAGATGAGAGGAATGAAGACATGAAAAAGACATATATTCTCACTAAGCATCAAGCTGAACCCTCATAAAATTGATTTTCAACAATTGGCTCTTATATATATGTTTAATCCTTTATGTTGGATGAGCTACACAATACGGTTAGCGATTTAGGCTTCCGAAGGCAATGGAACCCGCTTGCGGTACTCTGCAAGAGCCCACAGAGGGTAGATATTTCTATAAGCTGCATAATGTAGCATGCAGTTCTTCATGAACACTCCTGTGATTTCCTGCCATAGTTCAGTGATTAATGGTTAGAAAAAAGTTACAAGTAAAAATTAAGATTGCAATGCAAGTAATGTTGTGCTAAGAAAGATACCTGTTGGGGAAAATCTCCATTTTCCATTTGAGAATTGATAATCAACTTTGCTGCACGATGAAGAGGTGCAGGATCTCTTTCTGCCTGTCCAGCTTGAATCAGACCCATCATAGCCCATGCAGTGTGTACTAAATTCGATCGGTTTTCTTCGAGAGGAACGTACTCCTGTATCAACCAGCAAGAGAGAAATATTTTCATGTAAGACATTGGGATTGTTTAAGAAATTTGAAGCTTGCTTAAAATGCAATCCACCTCCAACACCTTACCTTTTTTGGACATGAAAGATAGCTCTCTCCCCAGCCACCGTTCTCTCTTTGTGTCGTGAGTAGAAAGTTAACGCCTTTGCGCACGGTTAAACAATTATTGAAAGTCTTTCCGGCAGCCGCTAACCCTCCAAGGGCAAACCAGCTACCATATGTAAAGCAAACTCCCCAATTTCCATACCATGAACCATCTGGCATTTGTATGTTTTCAAGGTACTCTGTAGCATTGGTAATGAAATGATCAATCTCTTTTTTCCTGTGCCCGGGATACAACTTCTTAAACAGAACTAAAGCCTGAATTGCAGATGAAGTGCATTCAACATATTCGTGCTCAACCACAATGTCCGCGAAGAATTCTGTGGGATTTAACATCTGAGGGAAATAAAAAAGAGGAAAATATGTAGTAAGTATCTGCTGATGATTATTTCAAGAGCACTAATTTCTGTTCATCTGACAGATTTGCACAAGAACATGGCTCAAATTTGTTAGAATTCTTACTTCTAACCACTCTGCTGCTCCTGCTGGTTCCCAGGCTGCTAAACCACCATTCTTACTCTGCAATGATCCGAAAAATGGTGATTAGTTAATGAGTACTTAGATATAAAAGAGCAATGCACTTGAAAAGAGAAGGGTTGAAGTGCTAAAAGTTAATTAAATTCTTCAAACTAAAGCAACAATTAGGAGTGGCAACTGTAGGGTGAAAGAATCATGTGAAACAAATTTAGATCAAATTGCTGCCGGGAAAGCACAAGCTTTTAAATTCATATCTATGACTAGGGGGTGCAGGATAAGAATACTTCAGACACAATCCTTTCTGCAGGCAAGTTCTCACCTGTAGGGAAAGTAGGACATTGACAGAATCGTATAACCTCTGAGGTTCCATTTTTTCACCAACTATATCTGGTCGCATCGTCGAGAACAGCAGGCAACACTGTAGTGTGGGAGATTGTGAGAAACATGGAGATAAACAGACAGAGTGGATAAGTCAAATTGAAGCATTTGAGAAAATTTAGTTACCTTTAAACCCTCTGCGGTGCAATCAGAAACTTGCCATCCATGGTCTTGATCTGAGAAAGTCCATGATCCTTTAGAAATGTGGCGGTGCATGCTTCTGAAGTCACCAGATGGATTGTCCTTGACCTGAACAGTTTGAGCGCAAAGGATTCATTAGTCTGAACAAATTAACGGATACACATTCATATGTAAACTATAGTTAAAATTGAACCTGAGATTTCTTGATGAAGTCATGTCCTCTAGCGAGCGTAGGTCCAATTTCATCAGCGAGATTGCTAGCAAGCAAAGCTTGAATGGCAAAACCAGTATCCCACTGCTGACTTCCAAAACTCTGCATATATCAATCAAACAATAAATATGTCAACTTCTAAGGTTTTTCCTCTTCTTTTAGGTGAGTTACACTTTGAATTAATTACCAAAGGAGCAAAACTCTGCCTTAAAATCATATGCATAAACAATCTGGGATGCTATGTGTACTAACCTGCATCTTCATCCCATCTTCAGCAACCCATAAATAATCTGGGATCCTAGCAAGATGCTTCTTAAAATAGTCTCCATTTGGATCTTCAGCCCAACAAGCAAGCATACATAACACCTGTTCAAGTAATGCAAATAACATGATGAGAATCTGAAAAGATAATATTTTTCTCCAGAGTCCTACTAGGTATATCAGTGTCCTTATCCACATTACCTTTTCCACACATCCAATGGTAATATATCTGCTGTTTTCATCTTCATAATGAATATGCTTCATTGTTACTTGAAGAGCTTTTTCTCTGACCAACTTGTTAAACGGCCAGCGAGTAAGAAGAGGCTCTGTACATATGTAGAGACTATCCCACATGATGTCCTGTATCCAAGGGTGTGGGTAGTAGATATCCTCCTGCAATTAAATACCTGTAATCAGGTTCTGTACTTAAACAAGAAACATAAACTGATTAACTAATTTAATTTAAGTTAAACTCACTTTCGCGCAAAGATGGCGCACTCCCTTCCAATTAATTTCATCGTAAGGTTGAGCATATAGTTCTTCCCTTAATTGCAGAATGAGAGGTGTGATTGGGCCAACAAACCTCTTCCCATATAAATATGACATAGGCATGTAAACCATCCTACAATAGCACCACATTTTTGCTGCATTTTCAAGATAAAAGATGTTAAAAATGAAAACTTCTAACTAAATCACAAGGACACTCCTTGAGTTTGCAGAGTTCTTCAATCTGCAGGTGTGCTAACCTGGATGCATAGGAAGAAATGAAGGCAGCATCCAAAACTCCGGCGGCATTGGGTTGCTTCCAGACCACTCAAACACGCCAAGTATCTAAAACAAAAGCAAAATTCTCATATTAATTGAAGCCTAATAAATGCAACTAGTACTCATATTTTTTCCATTCATTATTCAACAAGGCCATATGTACCGAAAGCCAAGTCTTTCCCCAAGAGGGCATGTGTGTGACACTACCATGATCAAGAATCCACTTCCTTGCTCTGGCACAAGCATTGTCCTGGCCCCCATCAGGTCCTTCTCCGAGAATGCGCATACAAATGTAGCTCAGGGCTGTGCAGAACATGGTGCTGTGGCCTTCAATATGTAATCCCCAACCACCATCTTGATTCTGAAAATACATTACCATTCTTTATATACGCACAAGGAGTGGAAATTAAATTTAAAATTTGATCCCATTTGTGTGAACAAATATACCAAATAAGTATGTACCTGATGATAGTATATGTAACGCAGAATTTCTTTGCGATGCTCTGCTGGGAATACAGTATTAAGATGCCCTGTAATGTATGTACACATGACCTGCAAAAAAAAAAAAAGGAATTAAAAAGGTAAATTACTAAAAAGCTCCAAAACATTCAAATTTTAGCAAAAAATCTAACTAAGTGTCTAATAAATAACTGTAATTATAAGGAAATTAGAAATTATATACTCACCAAAGGAGGAAGGAAGAACAATGGGCCAGCATTTTCAGCAGGCCAATGGCCATCACTTGCCTGCAAGGCTGAAAAGAAGTTAACAGATCTTCTCAGTGAGGCTGTTGCCTTTTCATATGTGATTTCCTCGCCATCCTCAACCTTTACTGGGGGAATTGTCTGCTTGAAGTTCTTCTCTTTTAGGAACTGCAGTTTAGTGAACAGAGGATTATGATTGGTATTAGAGAAAAAGTAAGTTAATTCATGATGCTGATTATAGAACAAACTTATGAGTGCTAAAAACAAGAAAAGGAATTCAAAAGTTGACAGGTTCAAAGCTAACTATCTGTCTAGTTGAATTTTTATTTATTTATTTATTTTTGGTAAGATATGATATCAAGTTTGGAACCCCTTAGATTTTTATAATAATAAAAACCAAGACAAACCTATCATATTTTATACCCACATACACTCATGTTCTGTTGCTAAACTCAAATTTACAGTTTGACGACATACGCCAATATTTATAATTTACACTCATGTTCTCTTGCTAAACTCAAACCTATCATAGGCGAAAGAAGCTTATCCTAGCTTTGAATACTGCAATCAGAGTTTCGTTTTGGTCTGAGATGTAATAAGAGAATATTACCGAGTACTAATGAAATTAAATGGATAAATACCTGCATACGCCATAGGAGGTCACTGCTAGGCTTGACCTCATAGCGATTATTGTAAAAATTAAGACGAGCTTCTTCCACCTCAGCTCGCTCTTCGGGAGTTCCTGCCTCGGGATCAAACTCAAATATCTGCCTCCCCACAAAGTCGTTTGTGCTGTAGATGTAAGGGTCATTCCCTCCATCTGCAACCTTAAGCTTCCACATTCTTCAATATCTCTTTCTTATTAATTATATATCAAGGTATATATATATCTTCTCAGTAAGAACCTGTTTCATGCACATGCAATGTATAAGCAACAATACACCATAAAGATGTGCTAAGTAGCTAGGTGAATATATATATATACATATATAAGTGCATATTCAAGAAAATCTTATGTATAGCGCAGATCAATCATAGGATCCCCTAGCTTTCCATATTTTGTAAATGTCTCAATTGTTGTATATATAGTACTGTGTACGGATATTTGTGTGAGATAGAGACAGACAGAGAGGTAGAGAGAGAGAGAGAGAGAGAGAGAGAGAGAAAACCCGTACGTGCAGTTTGCAGTTTGCAAAGAAGAAGCTGCAGAAACCTTATTGTAGAGTTTGGTTATATAGCTAAGAATGAAAGAGAGGTGGGGTTGGCCAGCTAGCTAGCTAGCTCAGATATATATATGTGTGTGTATGTTGTATATATATGTATGGTTAACACGCGCGCAGAGAGAGAGAGAGAGAGAGAGAGAGAGAAACCCCGCAAGTGCAGTTTGCAAAGAAGATTGTAGAGAATGAGGTTATAGCGAGATGAAATGGAGGAGAACTTTATAGACAAATAACAATAGAGAAAATATGAGGTATGAATAGGCATGAGATGTTATTGTTTTTGGTCTTTTGGTCTTTTGGTAATTAAGCTGATCAGCTATACGTCATTTTCTTTCAACGAAGTCAACATTAAACAGCCCGGTGTATAATATGTGTGTGTGTGCCGGAAAAGGGCAGTTTACTCATCGTCGCCATTTAGGGCCATTGACCCCAAATAAGGACAGACAGACGCGGTGTGGCCTAAAAGTGCAGGCCACGGACAAGCCACCACAGATCCCTTAATTACGTGTATGGCTTGATTTGATAAATTGGTGATCTTCATCTCTCAAATTTTTTTTTTAAAATATTGAATATAAGTGATAGCTAAACTACAATGGGAGAGGGTTTCTCATACACACTACCAACGTGTCATGTGTTGGTATAAGTGGCTCGATACAAGTCATACTGTGTAAATCCCACATATGTAAATACAACAATAATCTACAATTAAAATATAAATAATCCACTCCTAATTGCAGTAACACTTGTTTAAATTAAAACTCCACACCTAAAGGTAACGAATCGAACAATTGGTTTGTACAAGTAGTGAACTTCCTACTGGGTCACTAAAACTTTCAGCTCTTAATTCCTAACTTATAATAATGAAAGCCCAATATAATAATTGGGTTATGTGTGTGGGAACATGAAAGCTGAATTTATTTTTTTAATAAACGCTTTGAATTTCTCCTTCTAATAAACGTTTTGAATTTCTCCTTCTAAATAAACGTTTTGAATGGGTCTGCGGCACTTTGACTGACTGGGTATAGAGAGTAGGCCTCATCATTTGGCCCGCGGGCTCATGGGCCGATGGGGGCCCGCCCGGCCCATCGAAAAAAAGTCCGGCCCGGCCCGTTATGGGCTTTGAGATGGCCCGGTCCGCCTTGGGCCGGGCCGGGCTTGGGCTTGAGTTTTGAAGCCCGGCCCGATTAGGCCCAAGAAAGCCCGTCCTGGCCCGCCCACAAAAGCCCGGCCCGTTAGGCCAGCATACATATATAATTATGTATAAATAAGAGTTTAGGATTAGGATTATATTACTTAAATCACATATATAATTTGTTTCATTTCATTTACTTTTCTTTACTCATTCCTAGTTTTATAATTGGATGATTAACACATTAATTTAATTTGTGTCAATTATTAATACAACAATTATATATATATATAAATAAGATGAACAACATATCATATCACCAAATATAATCATATCACGAAACATAATCGTACCACCAAATATAATCATGCTTTTTGAACACATCACCAAACATTTGCATATTTATTCATACAATACTTGGTTTGTACCTGGCCAAGCCCAGCCCGGCCCAAGGCCTTTAAAAAAAAAATTATTTCTTAAAACGTATTACGGTCTAATTATGTAATAACCTCAAAAACAATACTTGGTTTTATTATTTTTGTAGAAACTCTTATTAAGTTGTGTGACTTTATTAGGTGTTTTATGAATTTGGTTTGATGTGAAAATATTGGAATTAAGTGAGTTTAATCTTAAATTTGGACTAAAATGCCCTTATGATTAAGTTTATGATTTTTTTTCGATTGAAGTAGGCCCGTTTTGGCCCGGCCCGTTGGGCTTAGCCCGGCCCGATGGGCTTTCTCAAGCCCGACTCATGGGTCGGGCTTTCTCAAGCCCGACTCATAGGTCGGGCTTGGGCTTTGAATTTTCTAAAAAAACCCGGCCCGGCCCGCTATTTTCTCTCTCCTCTTTAAAGCCCGTCCCGGCCCGACCCAAGCCCATTAAATTTGAGCCGGGCTAGCCCGGCCCGGCCCATTGACGAGCCCTAATAGAGAGTAGAGTCCATTTCCTACAAACCAAATCACTTTTGGATTGCCCAATCATGTGTGTCTCCATCTCCGTGTGTTTGTGTGAGTTTTGCAAGCTGAAGCCGGCACAAGTACCTATGCATGTGTGCAACTAATATAAAAAGAGAGATTCATTATTATACCCGATTCAAATTATATAAAAAAACTTATATGAAATAGACTTTAAAAACACACCCAAATCAAATTTACAACATAATAAAAAAGCTTCGAACTTTCTAAAAATTATAAAACTGCCATGGATATCTTAAAACAAACCTAACCTCAAAACCTCATAATAAAACCAAAAACACTCAATAGGGCATCAAAGTAATTTAATAATCAAAATTAAATTCAATAGGACTAATTGTCATTTTTGAGGTTTTTTTTTTGGTTTGTTTATGAAAATTAAATGGTGTACTCTACATCATTAGTGCTAAAAATGGGTATATAACTAAACATCTCATATAAAAATCAAGCCCGTCACTGAATGCGTATAGATCAAGAAATCAATAATATTGCACCAAGAAAGCTAAGAAAAATAATTGCTTTCAAACATGCAGGATCAGATCACGGTGGAAGAAAAAGCTAGCCCAAATGGGAAGAATTAGAAAACGTGTACAAAAACAATTAATATGACAACTACGTTTAATAATTTTTGGTCCATTATTTGGTTCATTTATAGTCTCGCCTGAAATTATTAATATTTTTTTAAAATAAAAAGAAGTGATAGATTACATTTCATATAGGATTTTGAATTGGGCTTGTTTTAAAAAATTGATGGCAGTTTTGTAATTTATAAAAAGTTAAAAGCCTCTTTGTTATATTGTAAATGGACTTTTGGTGTATTTCTAAAGTCCATTTTATATAGTGGTTTTTTTTGTATATATAATTTGGACTATTATATTGAGTATAATAGTGAATCTCCCTAAATTTAATAGGGTTAGTTGTCATTTTTTGGGTGAGTTTGAGTTTGTTTATGAAAATTAAATAGTGTAAGGTTTATTTATATCACTAGTGCTAAGAATGAATATATAACTAACTATCTCATATAAGAATCAAGCCTGTCACTGAAAAAGTATAGATCAGGAAGTCAACAATATTGCACCAAGAAACCTAACAAAAATAATTGCCTACATAATTTCAAACGTGCATGATCAGATCACAGCGGAAAAAAAAGGCTAACCTAAATGGGGAGCCTTAGCAAAAGTGTACAGGTTTATGGTGCATTATTTGGTTCTTTTCTTGTCTCGCCTTAAAAAAAGAAGCGATAAATTACATTTATAATTCAAACTTAAAAGGAAAGATGGGAGCAATTAAGTCAATGTGGACGTGCACAAATATTAGCCAAAGCAAAAGCAAGTCTTACCACTCGATATTCCTCCTACCCACCAAAGTCCAAGTCAGTGAGCCTACCTATATATGTTAATTAATTCAAAAGAATCATTCAAGTTCCCACCAAGTTTCCACCGCAGTTTGAAAATCAAGAGCAAAAATAAACGGTGGGGATGGTCTTATTTGTGGGTACAGCTGCTAGCTTCATCTTGGCATGGGACTCTTTGGTACGGCTCCATGGATCGCCTCCCCCAATTTAATCAAATTTTGCGATCACATTAGTTCTCTTTCAGTATATGGTCAAATCTTTGCTTCTGCCATTTCAACTATAACATGACAAGGGTTCACATTAGTCGGTATATGGCAGATCAATAATCACAAGTTCGAACCCCTTACTAGTGTGTGTGATCCCATGATATTTGTACATTGTTAAAGAGACTGAATGACTCACATGTGGGGGTACATTGTTAAAGAGACAGAATGGCTCACATGTGGGGGTGAAGTATGGGTGAGGGCTAGTGCTAATGCTAAGGGCCACATACTAGGTTTGCAATGTCAAAAAATCAACGTCAACACTCAACTAGGACCACAATTTGAGTTGGGTGCTTGTATCATGCCTTTTGTTGTTATATATATTTTAATGGCTTAATTACACCAATGTCCCTGAAATTACGATCAAATCTCATTTTGCTCCCCAAAACTTAAAGTGACCCACTTTCCCCGCTTGACCAAGGTTTGGTGATCCACTTTACCTCATGGAGTCAACTCCATCCAAAACTCTGTTGAATCTGATGATGTGGTAGGGGTATTTTTGTAATTTAATATATGGGCTTAGTTTTTTTTTAATGAGATGGACTCCATGTGGGCAAAATAAATAATAAACAATTCTTCAATTCCCAAAAAAAAAAAAAAAAAACCCAACATCCATTCTCCCCTCCCCCGAGTATCAACCCTAAACCCATCCAGCTCCCAGCGGCATCCACCCAGCCCAACCTCTTCTTTCCGATGTGCAACCTCCTCATCCCTCGCCCTCTCTGTCTATTTGTCGCTCTCTCCCTCACCTCCCCACAAAAAAACTGCCAACCTTGATTAAGGGTATTTCTCTCAAATCATTTGCCTTGCTTGGTTTTGTACAAGATACAAATCAAAGGCTAATCAGCACTTAATAAATACAAGATTAAGTCAACTAATCAAGTGGGTTTTCTTAAAGTCATTTTTTGATTCAATTTCAAATCACTTGAATTTTCTTTCTTTCTTACTCTCTGATGGTCCAAATTAAAGAAAAAAAGTTGCAAACTTTTCTTCCAGCTTGCATTAAAACACTGTAGTATTAGTGTCAACCAAAAAGCTATGCATGGCTATAAAATATAGAGCAGTAAAATCTATTGCATCAAAATTTATTCCTTTAATTGTCGATTAATAACTTCGTCGACATGGTGAGATGGGTTCATCAAATCCTCCATATATCTTTCACAAGTATTATGCGATGAAGATGTGTTGGAATTTTAAAAGGTTTTAAAAATTTAATCGTTTATTTATTCAATTATTTTGGGAGTTTTATTTTATTTATTGTGGGGTTATACATATTTAATTTCTCAGGTATTATTTCTATATTGAATGCTGTAATTTTTTGGTTTAATGTAGTGAAGGTTACATGTTATTGGATGCTTATAAAAGGCTATTCCTCCTTCACATTTGAACAACCACAACACCATTAGAATATCACATACCACAATCACCACCACAATATGATTCTCTCTTTTTTTACTTTTTATATTTTCTCTACTTATATTATTATTTTGGGCAATGGTTATGTGACTTGGATACCTATATCCGTCTATCAACGTGCTCATAACGGATCTTGAGTTTGTGTACAATATCTTGGAGTCTTGCAGACCGCTAGTACCTGCACGTAGGGAGACTACAAAGGCTGTAAGACAGCGTATTTGACGTGCTTCATCGTACCAAACTCACCTTCTTACTTATTATTTATTTTACTTTTACTTACCTATTAATTTGTTTTCTTCAATTTCATTGTACCTTAAAAGCTTTCCAATTTGTTTATATGTTATTTATAATATAAATGTTTTTGTATTTGGCTTTACGGAAAAGGAAAACCATAATTTTTATAACAAGATGGACCTCCAACATGAGTAAAAAATACACAATTCTTTCATCATTAACTCTTTTCCAATTATTAAAACCCTCAGTAGTTAATGCAGGACGACCATTACCCAAAACAAAACATGGAAAATAATAGACTTTATCTTTTGAAGAGGAATATTCTAACCATGGAAATTGGGAGACCAAGAATATTGAAATCAACGATATTGCGATCCAAACTGAGACCTTGGATATTCTGAAAATTTTGGTTGGTAAAGTTCAACTTTGATATAAGCACATCAAACCTCATCACGTTGATTAATAGGGTATTTAGATATTTGAATACGTTTTCCAGGGTCTCGTTCCCAAAAAGCAACATCAAATTGTTTACGTTCAACTAGGGGAGATGTGTGATGAGGTGACTCAATTGATGGTGAAGCCTTATCATTGTCTAATTTATCACCATCATTTTTTTTCTTGAAGAATGAATGAATAATTTTTGCCCTTTTACTTACTTGGTTCTAATGTGACATTATAATCTAATAACACATATAAAAAACAAAACAATTTACTTTAAACTAGGCTAGAAATATGCTAGAAACTGGCCGCACAAGGAATTGACATTGAAAAATTTAAACCACTATACTTAGGCCTAGTTTGGGATTGCTGTCACTTTTAAAAAAAAGTTGCTTATGTTGTGCTTTGAAAATAATTAGCTGTAAAGTAAAGCAGTTCCATGTTTGGTAAACAATATTTTTAAAGTGTTGTTAGTACAAAAAGCAATGTCAAAACCATTTGGTAAATTTTAATATAAAATTGTTGTTACTATTAATAATGACTAAAATAAACATGATGTTAAAAGTGTTGTGTACTAATCATGTGGTGATAGTGGTAGTGATGGAGTGGAGGTTGTGGTGGCGATGAAGGTGGAGTTGGTGGTTATAGTAGTGGTGGTGGTGGGGATGGCAGTTGTGGAGGTGGTGGTGGTGGTGGTAGTAGTGGCAACATGGTGGTGGTGGTGGTGGTGGATGTGGAGGTTTTGGAGGAGGAGGTGGTTGTGGTGGTGGTGGAGGTGGAGGTGGAGGAGGATGTGGTGGTGGTGGTGGTGGTGGCAGTGGCGATGATTGTGGAGGTAGTGAATGTGGTGGTGCAAGTGGTGGAGTGGAATGTGGAAGTGGAGGTGGTGCCATTTTTTAAAATGAATGATGGTATTTTGGGAATTAAAAAAATTCATTAAAGGTTCATCTCTGCTTCTTTTGAAAGCAGCTTTGAAAAGCAACCCAGAGTCTGCTTTTAAAAGCTGCTGTCAAAAGGCCACTGCTTTTAAAATAATCGGGATATTTTATTTTTACCAAACACCTTAAACTGCTTAACTTTAAAGTGAAGCAGGTTTTTGGCCAAAAAAAAGCAATCTCAAACGGGGCCTTAGACGGTCAAACATGAATGGGTAAGATTGCAAAGAGATCATCAAATAAAGATTTCATTTGCATGCTCTTTTTTCCACTACGTTTGATTTATTAATAATTACACGTAATGAACTAATTCATGTTGGCTGGGGTATAATCTATATATATAAAGCAAAAGGCAGAGAATGGCGAAACATCGAAAATACCAAAAAATGCCCTTGGTTAATGCAAACATTAAGAATTGAAATTATTAATTAAGTGAGGATAATATGGTAAATTTACACTTTTTCATATTAAAAAAAATTAAATTAAAAGAAAAATCAGATAATAGATCCTCTTTTTATGGAACACAACTACCCATTATCTTTTTTAATTCTAAAATAAATTTAATTTTTTCTTTTAAAAAGCCTCTCGCAAGCGCGTAAGCGCATGCAGAGAGGCTAGTATAAAGAAAGTAGTCATACAATACCCATCCCCAAAATGACGGCCCAGAAAACAAGGAGAAGACGTGTTAACTTTAGCTTAAGTCTAATTTTTTTTTTTTAAAGGTCCTTGGGCTACAGCCCACTGTAGCCCATATACTGGTTGCACTCATTTCTGACAGAAAATGACAGAAAATTTATAGCTTTCTGTGGCTTTCTAAGAACAATCCAACAAAAGCCAAATTAAATTGGAAATTATAACTCAATCTCAATGTCTGATTCCTCAAGCCAGATAGATCTCTGCAAATTAAGCAATTTTTGAAAATTGTTTAAAGTTGATATCAACATTCATCAATTTGAGCAATGAACAAAACCAAGACTCGGTTGGGGGACAAGACCAAGTTTACAAACTATTCCTAACCATCCCCCAAAATGCATCATGTTGAAGCATACACTCTCCCTGAGGTTGGCTTTGTAGTCTCCCATGAACAATTTCCAATAACCTTTTTTTTTTTCCTCTTTCTCAAATCTGCTTCTCCAATAATGAACTAGCTAAACTGCCTTGAACAACTTTAGGGCCCAGGTTTTCATGAGATTAATTTTGAAGTAAGTCTATTAACAAATATTGGGCAGCTTTGGGAGAGACAGAGAAAAACATTTAATGGAATGACTCAATCTGTGTCTCCTATATGCTTGCTTACATGATATTGATCAAAATGCAAATCACCATCAAAAGTCGGTCAACCTGCGAGAAGCTGCAAGATCCTCTTTCATGCTGCTCATGGCACTCGAGTGACGAGACGCCCCGAGACCAAGATCCTCTCTCATGTTCATACTAGAGCGCTGAACTAACCGCACTAACTGTTGCACCACCTCTGACATAGGTGGCCGGAATTCAGGCTCCCGCTGTAGATACAAATTAAAGAATGAAAATGTTAGTCAAGGACAATCTTCTGTCATTTCCCAGTACTCAATATAAAAGCGTAAATGCATAGGTGAACCAATACTTGCAGAAACAGCCTCTTTTTTTTTATTCTTATGGAATTGTTGATAATACCGTTCGAATGATGCTATTTGTACCATATTTATTGAGTAACTTGCTGACAGCCTCTCTGTTGCAGAGAGACTGTTAATAAATGTGGTACAAATAGCAGCACTCTTACAGTTCTAGATGCCCAAAGCCAAGCCTAACCAGAGCCCTATAAATGCTACATTTCCCTATATAGGTAGATATGTGTGTGTATTTTTGGGTGTGTAGAAATCACCTGAACACAGAGGGCAATGATGTCAGCAAACCGCGAGACTGACTTGGGAGGGTAGAGTCCACGGAGAGCAGGATCCACCATTTGTGACAAGGCATCGAGATCATGGAGCTGTGGGGTTGCCCACCGGACAAGGCACTGCTCCACAGGTGGTTTTGAACTAAAGAAAGGAAACAAAAATGGTTAAGACTGGCAAGACATTGGCAAGGTTTATGAATAAAAGGCAGAGCGAGACGCCAATGTAACACACCTGTCAACCGGCATACGACCTGTCAATAACTCTAACATGACTACCCCAAAACTGTAAACATCACTCTTTGCTGTATAGGCTGATGGCTTAGTGCATTCTGGAGCGTTGTATCCCATCCCAAGGTTTTGGCTAGTACGCTGAAAAGAGTACATTGCACCATTCAGGTTGAACATATAAGAAATTGATCCTATAAACACAATGATTCACTGAGTTTCAAGAGAATGCAATTAACCTGATGGAAGGTTGCCAAGCCATAATCGCAGAGACGAGGATTGAGTTCAATGTCAAGAAAAATATTAGATGATTTGATGTTCTTGTGAACTGTGGATGGAGAGCAGCCTTCATGGAGGTACCTGAAAAAAGTTCACAAATAGTTGATTTCAATGACCGCAAGAAACCCTGGTAAACCAAATTTGCTCAATTCAGATCACTAAACATATTGGCTAATGAGGTTGATAGAAAAATGTATGAGCAATTTCTGGAGTAGGTTTTATAGTCACTTACTCAACAGCCCGGGCAGTGCCTAAAGCAATTCTGACTCTTGTGTTCCAAGTTAGGGGATTACTGTAGTCATCTGACATGTGTAAGAATTCATGAAGCGAGCCATTCCTGAAGTACTCGTAAATTAACATGTTATGCCCGTGTTCTGAACAATAACCAACAAGTTCGGCGATGTTGGCATTGCGAATCTTGGAGATATTTACAACAATGTCAGAAAATTCTTGTGGCGCTGAGCCTTGAAACAATGAGGAGTCAATCTTTTTCACAGCCAAAACCTGACATGCATATGGCATAAGAACTGTGAGTAAAAATTGGGAGACACCTCTTAATAATAAGATAGGACCATCTCTAACTCCGGTTGATAAAGATATCCACATCAGTAATTCCAAATGAAGTTTTATGCTAGGACTTATGTTTAAACACAAATTATAACATGAACCAATAGAAGATTTGGTGGTGAGTAGCAACTATATAGTAATAAAAAACTATACCTTCCCATCATCATATTTAGCCCTATAGACACGTCCAATGGTACCCTGCCCAAGAAGGCGAGTGGGTGCAAAGTTAGCAGTAGCAACCTGCAAATCTGCCAAAGCGTAATTCGTAGCTTTTACAGAGGTGCTTCTTCTGGCAAAGGATTGCAAACGTCCAGAAATCGACTTAAAACCAATTGATGGAGATTTTGAAACAGGCTTTATGTCAATTGAAACGGCTCCAGGATCTGTCACCGGCATATCATCTGGTTAGTAGAAAGTTAATAAACATTTGTAAAGTGACAGATATTGAAAAGCCAGTTGATACATTATTTTGACTGCATGACCAATGGGGCAGGAACCTAGACTTGGGGGGCAAGAAATAATATCAGGTGGAAAGCTCATCACATACACATTGACTTACATTGCAAGTAGATTTACAGTAGTTCAGTTCTATGTTAAGAGTGTCGCAGAATTTCATTAGAACAGCTTAAAATACAAATAAATTAGCAAAGAAAATCCAAATAAGAATATAACAAACTTTATCAGAAACTCGTAATCAAAGATATTTCGAAGACAATTCTAACAAAATTTTCCATCAAAAAAATTTCTGAATGAAGAAATTACCTTTATTTCTGAATGAAGAATTCAGTTCTCTAGATAATTCCTTAGATGAATAGGAGGCACCAAAGGATTTACGCTGGCTAAGCCTGTCATCATCAAGGAGGTGTGAAGTAGAAGAACGTCTTCTTCTTGAAAAAAGGGCAATTATAATTGCAAGCACCAACAATATGGCCAGAGCTATCCCAGCTATGGTTAATCCAGTGGCTACAGAAGACTTCCCCCCACCACTCTGTGAGGAAGACCCTCCTCCTCTATTACGGCGTGCACCAGGGGGAGAAGGTGGAGATGGTCCAGACGACCAAGAATTTCCTCCAGACCTTCAATTAGATAATAAAAAAGTCAGAAGCAAATCATTAAGAGCTTCATCCTTGACATTGATCTTTGAAAAGGATACTCACTTTATGTTTATACCCTTCAACTCGTTAGGGATCCAGCCAGAAAAGCGGTTGTTTTCAATATTCCTGCCAGCATGATAATGAATTCGTTGAGTGAAAACAACTACTAACTCTAACAGGTACATATAGAACTATCATTTATAGAACAAAATCTAGCTCAAGTATACTTACAGGTCCTCAACGGGAGTGTACACAAGTAGAGTGATTTGACCAGTAAATTGATTGTTCTGCAGATTCCTGCATGGAGACATAGAGGACTTAGCAACCAGGAACCTTGGACACACATGCAGGTTTAAATTTTATTGATTCTTACAATTTTTTCAGGCTTGAGAGCTTTCCAAAACTCTGAGGCAAGTTGCCAGTCATTGAGTTGTGCGATAAATCCCTGCACGCCATTTCATGATATATGAGTTAGTCAATAATCCTTCAAGTACTGACGTATCTATGTCATATCTAAATACAAGAATAGCTATCTAATTCAAAAATGGCATTACCACCGGTCACATTCTTTCATGGCAGTCAGGGTACGAATAGAATTTCCAAAGCTTAAGAGGACAATGAGGGGTAATGGACGGTAGAAGCCATTTACAAAAGTTCAAGAGGAGTTGAAGTTTGTATTATAGTAAGAGACATAACAAACACACATGAAACCTTGGTGCTAGCTAAACTCAAATACCCTAGCTTCTTGAAAAGAAAATGTACAATAGGGAAAAGCACCAACAACAACAAAAAAAAGAGTACAACCTTTAATGCAAAGTTAGAAGAACTTACAGCTCTTTGAGTTTAGTAAGTTTCCCAAACATATCAGTCAACTGTCCATTGAGCTTGTTACGACCAAGATTTCTGCATTTACCCACAAATTTGTGAGAAATGGGAGTGGCTCCTTACAAGATTATGCTAACACAAGAACAAGTTCTACTTACAGAGTTTCAAGGTCAGACATCTGAGATATTGAATATGGCACAGTATTTGTGAAGGCATTTTGAGAAAGATCTCTGCAGATCAACGGAATTAGATTAGTATTGACAATGATGGAAATAAACTGAGGTCTGATTGTTGGATAAAGTCATTGTAACAAATAAGTATAGCAAGACGAAATAATAAACTGTCAATCTGCAGGAAATAAACAAGAGTTTATGGCCTCACGCGTATTAAATTCATCCACGCACGCACGCGCACACACACACACCCTGATGATAACATGCAATGTTATATAATATGAAGTGTTTGTCTGCGGACTTACATGTACTTTGCATTCGGAGGCAGTTGATACGGTATATCGCCATTGAGGTTGTTCTTGCTTAAATCACTGTACTATGACGAACAAATGCATATCCTTCAGATTATGAGCTTTGAAAACAAAAATATGTATAAAAAGAAAAGCCTATTCTAATGAACTGGTCCTTACAAGCGAGTGACAGATGTTAAGCTTGCAAGCTGGTAGCCCATTGATCCACTGAGCCCAAGGTCAGACAGATCTCTGCATAAAATTTAGAAAAAAGGTTGAACTTGTACATTTTAGGCATATATCTTGTAAATAATCGAACTGTTCGCTCTCTTCACCATAGATTTGGATAATGTAAGTATATATGTATGTAAGAAATGAGAAATACATTTCAGTTACAGATGAGCCTGAGCATTTTATCCCTTTCCAGGAATCGCCGCAAGGGTCTCCTCCACTTGATTTCCAACCACTTAGTTTCGAACGAGAGTTTATGCTGTTATACATCACATTAAGTGAAGTGACTGCAAAGCACAGTAAAACATCAGAATATTGAAGTACTTATCTTTTTCATGGAGGAAAATGGAAATATGATGTAGATGGTGCAGTGGGACAGAAAAATAAGTAAACATTCAAATGAAACTCATGTCATGAAGGTGCTCAAAAACTGGCGCAATAGACGAGACAAAATTCTGATGAAACTTGTAATACAGTGGTATAGAGTATAGACAAAGAAAAAACAAATATTCAAATGAAACTTCTGACATTAAACTGAGTATTTGAATAGAATGTTCCAATTAGTTGATTTCTGTTTATCTTCATAAGAACATTTAAGGACATGTAAAGGTGACAGGCCCAGAGAATTACAAATTAGAAATGTTTCAAGGAAGCTCAAAATCAGGACAGTAGATGCCTAGCTAGAAGCCATTATGAAAATTGTTAACAAACTGACTTGGCATTTCTGAAATTTTGCCAAGGGTTGAGGGCTTTCCTTTTTCTTTTTTCTTTTTTTTTCAATTGATCATATGATCATATGAGGAACATCTCTCACAGGTGAAAATTTCGCCTGATAATGTTGTAATTCCAGTCATCTACTAAAAAAAAACCAGAACTAACATATGGTTCAAACACATTTTTTTATTTAACAAGAAATTCTCGTTGGATTGTAAAATTTGTAATCTCACTTCATCATAGATATACCTTACCTCCCAGTAATCTTAATTTATATAGATATTCCCTCTCAGGATCAAATTGAGCCCTCATAAATAGATTGAAGCTATACATTTAAAATCTAAACACAAGAAACTACACATATTACACATACATTAGACTAGAAAATCAGATATGCTTACCATCTTGGGAATTAGTCTTGGAATAAACCCCAGTTGTGAAGAACCCAAATAAAACAACCCACAACACCAGAATGTTGTGGAAGTGGATCATCCTTTCAAAGCACAAAAAGGGAAGCAAAACCCAGAAAGCAAAAACAATTTTTTTTTTTTTAAAAAAAACAATCACAAGAAAAGGGTGGTGGGTTATGGGTTTTGAATCAGAAAAAGAGGAGGATTTTTGGGTGAAGATGCTGATAGATTGATTAAGGTAAAAAAAAGAGCAGGCATCCTAAACTTTATATTTTCTTGTTTTGTGTTTTGTTGTATGTTTTTTGTTGGTGAATGTTGTTGTTAGTGGGGTGTTTCTTGGGTTGGTTTTCTGAGAGAGATGATGTGAGTTGGCTAAAATTAGAGAGGAAGAGGAAAGAAGAGGCATCAGCATTAACAATGTACAGTTAAAAATCGTTGAGAAAGACAGCATTTGCAACAGTCTCAGCGAAACGTGAGGACCAAATGAGAGACTCCCGAGAGACCCAACGTTTTTCCGCCTCTTTCAACTGTTTTTCAAATGCCCAGCTGGAAATTTACCCATCATACCCTTTTGCTGCCTGTTTCATTTTTGTATACAACTGTTATATACAACCCCTCTCCCAAAAAGAATAAATATATATTAACCTTTTTTTATATAAGATCGTTGTATACAATCATCCTCTCACAACAAACCAACCTTATCTTATTAGATATTGTCAGAAGGCGATTATACAAAAGAATTTCTTCTCACAGCAAGTGGTCTCCTGTATTTTTTTTTTTTTTTCCAATGTTAGAATATCCCAAGTTTCAAATCCCCTTTCCCGTTGATTTTATAAATTAATTAAAAAAAATTAAAAAAGAAGGTAGCTATGCAGGTCACGATCCCTCTCCATTGAAGAAATTATTATGTCCAAAGATGATTTGTTCAGCATAAAAGCAGAAATATGCAGATGTGAAAATTTGTATGTGGGAGAGAATAAAATTTTCTAATCCCTTTCCAAAATAAATTATGCGCGCATTCTTTTCAATTCCATGAGAGGTGGGAGTGAGTTTTGACGGCAACAAGAAAGTTTTGTTGCACACACAGAAATAATGATGTCAATGCTCTCAGAACACAATATTAAATAAGATCAAATAGAGTGAGGACTAGATTTGGGCTGAACTCTAAACTTATTGATAAACATAGACATTTTGACTTTGAACGTTCTAAGTAGCTTTTGAGGTACAAAGAAAGAAGAGGAAAAGCTATGAAACCAAGGAGACGAAAGTACCTAACCATTCCAAACATAATGAGTACCATATGCAGATTTGGCCATAAAATGATAAAATGAAACGACCTTCCTTTGATGAAATTGCATGCAGATGGGGCATCTGTTAGTGTTATGCTGCCAGCAAACAATAGCCCTTTCTATTATCTAAGGTCGAGTTCCTTCATGTAGGGAGGGCATCGATTACAAAGTCTATGCACTTTGGGCCAATTGCCTGACTGGTGAGGTGCTGGGTCTAATTTCCAGTGGATGAGTATAATTCACCAAGAAGAAATAGTCTAGAACAATTTTACATTATTAGGATATCAACGCATTTCCTCAAGGTAATAATTAATACACAAAATGAAGGATGTAAGTATGGTACTCACATACATATAAACATCATGGTCCAAACGCCTTACCCATGCCAGTAGTTCTGAGAACTTCTAAAGCAGCTTTGAGTTCATTGCAGAAAGTCTGAGTTATCATACAGGAGTAATGAGCCCAACTGCAGCCACACACCATTACACTCTGTAACCCACAAGAGTTCATATATAATGACTAGTTTCCAGGACTACAACTTAAAAAGTGCACCAGAATCAACAAGCCTTTCCTATTTATCAGTGTGAAATCCAATTGCTAGGCTTCAGAATGTAAATCTGGTAAAAGGGTTGCAGATACGTACGAAATTTGGGAGGCATGATGTACAGAAAATCATTAAGGAGGAACTACCCCCTACCCTTTCCTCCATTTCTCATTTTGCAAAAGTAGTGTAGTAGTCGGTCTTCTTGGTAGATGGGCCCTGTCTATAATTTATACAACATAACTTTACTCGGCCCTCCAAAATTAGTTGTGATGCCAACGAGGTCATGCACCTGAACTTGGGCTGCTTTCACTTGATGACGCACCACGCTTACCCAGTTTGGTTAAGATGTACGCCATGGCAACTTTAGCACCGAGGCTAGAGTGACCACGAGACAAGCAGACCACACCCCCAAGAATCAGCAAGCCATTGGCAAGCAATTTCTTTGATGGTGTTCTTGACAATTTCCTCTCCCCACCAATGATAGGTCTGTGAACAGAAGTTGCTGCAGAGTTTTCTTGAGAAGTCATACTATCTGTGGCTTCCAATCCAGGGGGAACCTGTGTGGAGGAGAATAACAATCAACAGCAAAAACAGCATGCAGATGAAGTATGTAGAAGATTAGATATGTTATAATCTCTGGAACTAAAAAACCCAGGCATGACTTGTCCTAAACTATAAATATGAACCAGACAGTTCCTTTGAATCCTTCTAGTTGTTTCTATGACCAGGAAGCATGCTAATGATCCCTGTAAAATGACGGTAAGTATCATTTCACCAATATAAAACACCAGACACACGCATGAGGGGAGTAATTGAGTTAACACAACCATTCAAATGATGCTTTCATCTCGGCTGCACAATGCTACAAACTTGTACTAATATGGGCTCTGGATGTAATAGGACCTTGTCTAGGTCAACCAAACCCAAGTTTAGTCAACACTCAAAATGCACACGGTTGTTTAGAACCATTAATTTAAAAGGCATGAAACCCTTACTAAACAGCACAATAAAGCCAAGATTTAGGAAACATGATGCCTACACACAGCTGTTCCAGACAACTAACCATCAAGTGAAATTTGTTTATTACATACACCAAGACAATTCATCAACCACAACTAACTCCCAACCGAAATTAATACATGACAACTAGCCAAGTACCCTGATAAATGATATCAATTGCTATCAAGAAATGTAACATGACAAGCAATGTATATAAACAGTTAAACAATATTACTATATTGAAGAGAATTGTCCTGACCTTTTTAATCAAAGTGACAGCAGTAGCACCAGAACTTAACTGATGAGTGCTGATTGTAGAATATCTGCGAAGTGCAGTATCCATCTTACATACATAACTCCATATGCCCCTGGAAAAAGCTAATTTTGCCATCTCCACATTTAAACCAGCATCTTCTTGGTGAAACATTTTGATTTCACAGGCATTTCTACCAGGGACTGTAGGAGATTATTAAAAATCACAAAATTATAAACAGTTTCTTTTTCTCATTTTAAGACATCAAGTACCACTTTTACAGATATAATGCAGTCTGCCAGAATGTCAGCCAAACAAGCCTTTTAACTTTTATGTGTAAGTGGTTCCTTTCTTTTTGGTCTGAAAAGTGCAAGTCACGCTAAAGCAGAAGAAAATTATTCCTTTATCCACCACCAGTACATGAAGCAAAACTAATATGATCCTTGTTGGAATATTTGCTGCATCATGCTGAATAGGATAAAGCTTAATGAAGCATATGTTTTATTTGGAATAGGCCTTATAGTTCACAGTAGTATTGTACGAGTAATAAAAGCAGCCCAAACTGGACAAACTGACAAATTGTAAGTAATTGTAAAGACAGAGAAAATTATTTTCATAAGGTAGAGAGAAAGGAAACAAATGAAGAGGGATTCGTTGGGAGCTTGCCTTTTCTGATTTGCCAACCAGATCTGAAAATACCAACACGCACATACTTCTTCTGGGGTGGTGCCAAAGGATGTTCACATTCCTGCTATCACCAAAAATTGGAAAACATATTAGGCAACTCACAAAGAGAGGCAGAAGTTCTAAAAGGATCAAACGCATCAAAGGCAAAAACTTAATCCCTAAAAAAACCAAAGGGCATTATGTTAGTGCAGGGAATTACAAGCAAACAAAGGGTATTATGTTAGTGATGGGAATTACAAGCAAATAAAGGGTATTTTCTGATGTTATGTACTATAAACTTTTCTTTCAAGAATATTCCTAAAGCAATCCCTGTTTAATAGATTATAATAGATTATTCCTGTCACAAGGTAAAGAACAGTAAAGGATTAGAGAGAGAGAGAGAGAGAGAGAGAGATGCATAACTGCATAAATGAATTCACTAGACAACATTTGGAGCACCAGCACATGGAAAATAAAAACGATGCACGGCTCAAAATTGCCTAGAAGTAATTTACATGTGAACGATTTTGTTGGAATCAGTTACCTTGATAAAACAGTAGAATGTATTATCTTTCCCCTCCCACAACCTCCAAGCTAACACATATTCTCTAGCTGTCAACAGTGGAAACTTTTTTATTGACCGACCAACTTCAACCCCCTTGTTTTTGTCCACCTGTAACTGCTCATGCTCAATCAGCATCTTGTCCCATTGCTTTCTGTAATCATTGTCCATGTAGAAGTCTCTCAGCTTCTCAGGAGAGCAATTCTCAAATATTGTTGAGCTCAAGTATTTCACAGGGCCATCCTGAAAGCAAGAACAAATATGCATTAACTCAATTCCATAGCCTTTATTCTCTAGAACCAGTAGAGTAAAACAAGGAAACAAGTAGTTGTGCTAGCAACAGATACTAGACCGAGAGTAGATGCCTCGAGCAAATTTGGGGTGATACTCATGAAACAACAAGACACAAGAATCAGATTTAACTTGTCAGAAAAACAACACCGGTATGAACGACCTTAGGCTTGCAGCATTTTGCATAGTAGGATAGAAGATCATTTCTTTTCTCTATGACATTGTCCCATTTCTCATTTTCACGGGTCTTTTCCTCCAAATTTTCAATTAGAAACTTCAAATCTGCATCTGTGACCATTTCCGAGATGCTGCAGAAGTAACAGAACAAATACTTGAGTAATACAATCACAAGTTGATCCCACAAAATTTGGTTTATAGAAACTCAATATCAAACACCCCAAACTTCTACTAGTTTTTTTACCAAAACGGGAGAAAGAGCATGAAAAACGCAACGAAATTTGAGATAACAGCTTATCAAAACTCAATTATCAGATATCTTAAAATCAATTGAACCCGATTACCAAATTGTAGAAAAATTAATACAAACCCAAAAGGAAAAGTAAGACAACAAAACTGAAAATAAAACCCAATTAGCAAAATCTCATATTTAAACCATAAAGCACAAAATTAGAGAAAACCAAGACGAACCCAATTGATTGAACCCGATTACCAAATTGTAGAAAAATTAATACAAACCCAAAAGGAAAAGTAAGACAACAAAACTGAAAATAAAACCCAATTAGCAAAATCTCATATTTAAACCACAAAGCACAAAATTAGAGAAAACCAAGACGAACCCAATTGAGCATAGACAAACCCCAGGAGGAAAATTAAGAAACTTGACCTGAACCCAGAACTGGTTGGATCAGAATTTGAGACACCAACTGGAGAAGACTTGGAGGAAGAGGATTTCCTAAAGACGAACCTCTTGGCACAGTGCCAAGCCAAGACGAAAAGAAGAGCGACAAGAGTCGCCAAACCGCCATAAACATTTTCCCGCCAAAATTCCTCCGATGATCCTTGGAACATGCCGTGAACTCTCCTCAAATCCACGATTTTCACCATCTCTGTTGTTTCTTTGTTATTCTCTGGTTCGCTAATCGCATAGTTATAGAGGCTCATAAGCAGCTCTGAAGTTGTGCCCCTCTGTTTTCTGTGTTATATACTATGCAACTTCGGTTTGTCCTTTGCGAGAAACAAGAAGGCATAGAAGTCGCCGATGGGACTGTTGGCGGGATATAATCCGCTGTGCTAAGCTTCAACGTATCTTACTGTGAGGAGGAGTCCTATCATCTTCATATTTGGATAAGAGGGGTGATGTAGTCTTTTCAGATTCATATTGTCTGACACGTGGCATTGTTTTATAA
Organism: Prunus avium; assembly: GCF_965620075.1. Classification (NCBI taxonomy): domain Eukaryota; kingdom Viridiplantae; phylum Streptophyta; class Magnoliopsida; order Rosales; family Rosaceae; genus Prunus; species Prunus avium. The sequence goes on from NC_142286.1 coordinate 2,067,376, forward strand.
GTCATGCAGTGCAAGTGATAAACTGAAAAGCCCCATCTAATTTTTCTTTTTTTCTATAAGAAATTTGTAGTTCAATTGATTAATTAAATCTCCCCTTATATTTCGAGTTCATGCATTCAGTCGTCCCGGAACATCGCTTGTATGAAAACAAAATGTGCGGTGGTTGTTTTGGAAAACTGCTATCTCAATTTCATTCAACTAACGTGTAGGGGCTTAATTTTGTTTTTCTTGAATAAATTATATTTAAGATAGCACTTTCCTTAATTACTTGAAATTTTAAGTCTTAATACACAGCCTCACCATTCATCGTGTACACATGTTTTCTAAAGAATTTGACTAATTCTCAAGAGATGGGTCTTGATCCTGAAGCACAAAAGTCCACAAACTTGATGTGACAAGCAACATTGTCACCTATATTTAGAAGCCACAAATGGGATTGCATTTTCAGTGTCTTGGTGGATAAGATAGGAAGATATGCACGAATTAAATTCTCATTGATTCAAACAAAGAGGGAAAACGACAGCAGCAGCTACAAACATGCACTTCCACCTCTATACAGTTTACAGTTAATACATTTACACACAAACCAGAAAAGAAGAGAAAAGTTTGAAACAGAAACTCCTCTTCAAAGAAAAAGCATGATCATGGGATTATGAACTGAGTTATGTTCCAATCACATGCATCATGTTATGTATTTTGGGAACAGAGATTCTGCTGAGGGGCTTACTTCAAGGAACAAAGAAGCTGGGTCATGGCTTGTTAGTCAATTCTTGTCTAGTTCTTTTAAAAGAAAAGTATCATTTGGAACCAATGAAGCAATATTCAACAAAAGCATGAATTAAAGTGCAATGGAAGATGAAAAGGCATGGTTCCAAAATGGGGGCAGCATTGCTTGCAACTGATGAAATAAATCAATGAATCAAATGCTGAACAAGCATAATATAGGAGGTTTTTCCATCAAGGTCTTTTTGCTGCATACTTCTTATTAAACTGCCTGCAAAGATGGGGAACCTTAAAAAAGCAAAAACATTATCCAATTTTTTCAGGAAAACTACTCACTCGAAATGCAAGTCTTATGATACTAACGACTACCATTGAAAAGTAGCACGCACGACGCATATGATACATGAAGCCCGCCATCAGCTTCGTAGAACCGGTAAAACCCCATTTCATTCAGATACTGATGCACTCCTTATGAATACAGAGACATCAGCAACCTAATCACAAGTTAATCAAAAACTGAAAGTAGTATTTAAGTCTGTCACATACAATCCGAGCATTCATCTCTTCCTAACTGGTCTGAGCAGAAGACACAGGTACTGGGATCGCATCTTCAAGTTTTACCCTGGTGCCAATGGAGCCGTCAGAAGCAGGACTAGCTCTTTCAGAAAGATTAGCTTCTTTACTACCCTCATCCAAGCGGACAACTTGAGCAAAACTCTTTGACATGTGCTTAATGAAATCACTGGGTATTTGAACAGTATTTCTGGGCTCCTTTTCTCCAACTACACCTACAGCAATCAGGCTGGCTTGCTGTCTTGCCTTTCGCTCTTGCATTGCTTTCTGCCGGTCTTCATAAAAATCAAAATCATCTAGAATCGACATATCTGTTTCATAGTTCTTGAAGATGTTCAACATCTCAATCCCATGCTCCAATTTTACCTGCACATATGGGAGCAAAAACGGCATTGTAAACGAAAGTACAACACTTGCCGAAATACTGTGTGCTTAGAGATTCCTAATCTACAACTCCAAAAAATTTCATCAAATTTATAATGTAATCTCCTTAACATAGGACAAGAAGAGCTGCAAATGATTCAAAATAAGAGGCTCCTGGTTTATAAGACCAGAGAATCAGTATTTGAGCATAATTAGATAAGAAAAAAGAAGGGAGAAAACAACATGAAAATTCAGACTCTAGAACCTCAGAATTTACACAAAAAGCATATGTGGCACATCTCAGACAGAACTTTTGGAGGGATTTGAGAGAATGAGAAAAAACCAAGGCCTTTCCCAGTAAAGATAAACATCTACCTAATCCACCACACTTAATAGTCCATACAGATTGTCAGCAACTGCAATTGGTTCGATAGTCAAAAGCTCAGTCAAGCTACTATAAGTATTCAGGTAAACAAACTAAACATTTAGTTTCCGTCTGGTTATGGCTATTGTTAAAAATAAGAACTGAGTGCAATATTAATTCCTATATAATAAAAACAGGCTTTTCACAAATTGTCACCTCTTGAGTGTCTCGACTGTTAGTTACAGGCTTGTTGTCGTTATTTTCAAGAATGATGTGCCGAAACTGACTATTGGGGACATCTTTAATCATATGCCACTTGACAGGGAACTGGCCACTCCATTTGTCTTGCTGCCAGTAATCCAGACTCTTGTCAAAATCCACAGGTCCAACCATTTCAGCCACCCCACAGAACTGAGCACTAGCATTCACCTGAGTATTATTAAGTATAACCATATAAGGAAAAACTGGGCAGCATTGGTGGAATAGAAAGAATGGAAACAATTACAGAAAAAGAAAAAAGAAGAAATCATATGGCATACATTAATTATATTGCGAACATGTATTCACCAAAAAGACCATGTATTTACCGAAAAGAAGAGGAAAATTGGGCAGCCATCATGCTTCTCCTTAACTTCACGATAAGCCGCATCTAACTTTCTGTTCCCATTTGGTGTGCTGGCCCAGACACCATATTTGATGCTCTTGTGGACATTATCTTCACTGTAAGACTTGATAATGAAGAACTTAGCATCGTTGTACTCTGTTACAAAATCTGGCTTGTTGTATGATTCATCATGGACCTTGGTTGCAGTAGTGTTATGTTTGGTATTCTCCACAGAGCTATCAGCCATGATTTGACTCTTTGGCTTTGAGGCCCTTGGTCCCCGGTTCTGCTCACAAAGAATATCAAGGGGGGCATTGCAACTGCATATAGGACCACTGCCCCTCACATGCCGCTTGCTATTCTCTAACGATAGAAAGCCCCGACTGTTAGCTCCAAAACTAGAAAAAGATGCATTTCCAAGGCTAGAGGCCTGATTAAAACCACTGGGCATGTAGCCTCTGTTGTAAGAGTTTGAACCAGATCCAAACCCATACAATGACCTTTGTTGTTGAGAAGCCTGAAGAAAATTCATTAATCAGCATTAATACTAAAACAGATGAGTCTAATTAGATTCATCAAGTTTCAGATGATGTCAGTAACAATCAACCATATCACAAGCATTTATAGACTGGCATCATTGCCAAGATATGCATTCATAAAAGATAAGCCAAAGTTGCATGACACCAAAGATGGAAGACGACCATGACCTAAGGGTTACACCTGAGCTCCACTGTTGGTAGATAGATACCCATAGTTATTCAATTCAAACAATCCATGCCTAGATCAATAAACTATATTGCATTCCAAAATTCCATTGATATAAATTTGCAGGTCTTGATTTGGATGCCAATGAATCCCATGACTGACTGGGAATCATGGTTTACAGTATATACAATAAATTTTCCTTGCAAGAATAGAACTACTAACGATGAAGATCTAGTTATGGTGTCTGGCAAACTATAATATCTCAATTACCATGGATTTACACAAATACAAAATCTGGGTTCATAAATAAGAAGAAACAGAAGGCAAACAACTTAATATAAGGGTCAACAATAGCGGATGTGGTAATGAAGTCGAAAGTAGCTTTAGGAACTGTTAAAAGGAGGGAAGAGGAGGGAGGGACACAGAGAGAGAATAATATTTTATTCATACAAGTCTTCAAACACTTCTATATGAAAAATGTGAAAGATAAAGATCGGTCAGCGGTACACTGAGAGCCTGGAAAATAGGAAAAAAGGCTATCATTAAGTTTTAAGAAGTTCTAATTACTTTTAAACTTGAAGTCTTGGGAGGAAGTCACAGTAAACCCCTTACCATACTTCTTTGAGAACAAAATATTCGGAGCTTTAGGCCAAGGATATATTTAAACAGAAGACCTATCATGTTAAAGCACATCTTCAGCCAAATCAGTCAATTCAACTCCACTCTAATCGGCTTGATCAGGTCATATGCCTAGGTTGCGTGCAAAACTAATACAATTATTGGCTATGACACCTAGAGGAGCATGACAGCCATTGTGCTCCCCGGGTTTCCTAGTTCTAAAGCACTTGCTCCAACATTCTGGTTCGCTTTTGTGAACAAGCACAAGGATACAGTCAAATTTCATCACATGACACACATGTGATTAACGACAGATTGCAAATAATATTTTGGGCAAAAGCACCCAGGATAATATACAAGTTCTACCTAATATACCAAATCTAACTTCCTCCAAATAATATCCCAAACAATTGTTGCAAGAAGAATGAAGAAAAGACCAACAAGATTTCAAAAGAACGTCATCAGAAGATATACACAGGTACAAGAACAAACCATTCCAACGTTCTGCCCAAATGACCCAAGTGGGCCAAGCGGCTGTGGAGATACTGATGGCGATAAGGGAGTCAAAGACCTGTGCCTGTCTGAGGGTTTTGACCAATCTGACCAAAGTCCTCCAGATCTTAATCCATCAAATCCCTGCTGCAAATCATGAAAACCATGACTACCCGGATTTCCTGGAAAATTGCCTCTACCGAAAGATCCCACTGGTGGATGATAACCAGGCCTTGGTCCAAAAAGCATATTGTCACCTTGTTGGTCAATGCTAACTAAGGTGGTGAGCTCTGGCTGTGAAACTGTAGTTGGTGAAGTAATATATGGCATGCTATGAGGACCAAGCTGCTGATAATAAGGTGGTCCCGAAAATGGAAATTGCTGGGGGGAATATAACTGTGCATCACCACCTACAGACGGCATAGGTGTTGTGACCGGGGAGTAAGGCCCGTAGGGCATTTGAGGATTGTAGCCATATCCAGAATGAAAGACTAGAGAAGGATTCTCATTGTAGACACCCTAATCAAGATTAAATATCAAATCAAATTACAATAAATTAACAGAAATGTTGATATATGAATTGAAGAAGAAAAAAAATACACTCACAGGAGAACTAATCTCCAACCCTTCAGCGTTGAGGTATGGAGCATATTCATCCCACTCACCAGTTCCATTTTCATAACCTACATCACAGATGATAACATTATATCGATACTTACCTTCTATAAGTGACAGTAACATAAGACACAACTAAATAAAGAATATAACAACAACTCTTTTCCTTATACGAGTCAAAAACTATCACTGCCTTAAAACTTAAGTTTAAAAAGCCAATTATGAACCCTGACTTCCTAGGCCAGCTAAAAATGCACAGATTTTGAAATTTATATATATTCCAACCTCACAAATTAATGTAAATCAGATTTTGATTGGTTCTACTCCACACAGAAAATGGGAAAAAAAGCTCCTCCCTGATGGAGCTGAATCAATGTAAGAAACAGTGAAGTTTATTTTCAGACTTTGTACAGCTGTGAATGGCCCCCATTTCCATGGCTGCGCATCCAGACCCAGAGGAACAAAAGACTAACCTCTATAGTAGAAGGTCTGGGCCTGAGGGGCATAGACATTAGGTGGGATAACAGTGTGATCTCCACCTGAACCAAAAGGACCCGATTGACCTGCTGCATCCCTTGGATGACCTATTGTGGCAGCATCTGGAGAAGGATTAGGAGAAACTGACCTCTCAATTTTTGCTACATGGGGCTGATAACAGATAAACAAACAGAAAACTGTCATGCACAAGAGGGAGTAAAGAAAACTAACTAACTTCAATTGCACAGAAATTGCAATGGATCAGAAGAGCATTGTATTGGATTCACAACTACCTGCTCCTTCATGTTATCTGGTTCAGCAGGTTTCTCTTCTGCATCCATGATCAGTATGCTCAGTGACTTAGTAGAGTCTTAGAAACACAGGCAGTACAAATTATTGACCAACCAAAGCAAAATTCGGTGATAGGAAAACTTGAAGGTATGAATATGTGCGCACATATCCACGCGTGCACACCTATGCACACATGATAAATAGAAGTACATGAATATATTTCAGTCATGTCTACATCAATAGGTTCGAAATCTAGTTATAAAATATACAAAATTTCGAGCTGGCCACCAGTAATAGAATTCTTTAGAAGAAAAAAGCCTTGATAGATATAAAGGTCTCAACTTCAGGAAACTGAAAAGCTGCCATAGATATGACCCTAACCTCTCAAACTATAAATAATGACATTCATGGAATTGTTTATGGATACACAATGAAACAAGATGCCCAACTGTATAAGTTATCCAGAGAGCTTCTAGTGATAACCCATATTGAAAAAAGAAGTTAAGAAAAATTTCCCACAAATTTTAAAAGGAAAAGGAAAAAAAAGAAAAAAAGTATTGACCTCAACAGCCTCATTACCTCCCTTAATTCTTTCATCTTAAGCTAGTCTGATATTAACTGTTCCAATTCATCCACCTCCTACTACTCCGGAGAAAATATCTTCCCTTTTCTATCTGCCTCTCCCCAGTCCCCAGTAAACCAGAACATGACAATACACCTATAAAGACTACAACAACGAGAAATTAGAAAAAGCCTGATGCTCTACCTATATAATTCTAGTTCAGGAAAGTTGGCATTTCGTGCAATATCAAACAGAGGCTTCTTAAAAACAAAAGCTGAGTCTGCAAGTAACTACACGCATGACATATTAATTGATTGCACAACCACACTATAGTCTAGTGCATGCTTTTTGTTGACAGCAATTCTAATAATGAATAACCAAATGACTCCTACAAACCAAACATAATCATCAAAACTGCATCTTCACTATATGCATATACATACATGCAGCAAACATAACTTAATACATATACAATTATACATATATCAAGCATTCGGACTAAATGATGACTGATCTCGAAGTAACCGAATCATATGACCCGACATATCAATAAGCAATGACCTCTCAAACACAACATCCAAACAAGAAAACAGAAAATGAAACAACCAAAGCTTGCAATAATTCTGTCATCTAACAATACCAGAAACTAGATCTCCAATGTTTAGATACTCCTAAGCGTGCCTGCAACTCAGATCAGGGCACAGTTCTACAGACAAAGCCAACCATGGATGCCAAAATTCACACTAAAAAAACGCTAAAGCCCCAACTTCCCCAACAAATACAGAAACTTGTTCAAGTAAATGAAAAATTTATCCAATTCATTGACTTTACACAGGATCAAGGCAAAATACAAACAAACAAAAGAAACCCATCAGAGGAAAAGATTAACACCACAACACAGATAACAAAAATCATCAAAAATCATGATAAGGGGAAGAGAAGAAGCAAGCAGAATTTAAAAAACAAAAAACAAAAAACAAAAAGGAAGATTATTTGCGATATGGGTTTGATGGTATTGACGTACCAGAGGTACGATCTGGAGCCTGCGGTTGGTTTGCCGCCATGAATCTGAAGTAAAGATCTTCAATTTTCAAAGAGACACCGCGCACGAGAATCTAAGCAGAGGCAGAGTATCTACTATATGTGTATATGTACCTATCTCTCTCTCCTCATAACATTATTAACAATTATATCTCTTATATATTTATAACGTACTCCATATTTATCCTGCAGAAACAAGAAGTTTCTCGCTTTGCCTTCTCTATTTTTTTTCTTTTTTGTATCCCATCATAAAATAAAGCAATTTTCATTTTCATTTTATATTGTTGGGTTTTTTAAATTTATTTATTTAATATTAATTGGAATTTTAGAAAAGAAAAGTTGGGCGTGGAAGTCACTAAAATGGTAAATTTATGGTGAGTTCCAAAAGAACAGTGGGTACCCGGAATGAGAAATATGCAAATGTAACGAGCACTGAGTGACTTTTACTTCTCTGGGGACTGTTTGTTCATTAAAAAGAAGTTTAAATAATAAATTAATGACCACTAGTTTAAATAAATTATAAAATAAATAAATAAATAAAACAGTAAATAGTTTGGGTTGTAAGTTACTTCTTTTTTTCCTTACGAACAAAAGATTTCTTTTTTTCCTTATAAAAAAAAAGTTACTTCTTTTTTGAGTCTTGAGTCAGAGTCTTTGACATCTGCAACGCTATACTTTTGTGTACCTGCTATAGGCTGACCCACTCGTGCAATGGCTATCATAGACCAAATGATCAATTTCTGATATCGACTTTGAAATGTACAAATAACCAATGCAAATCCTCAACATAAATATTTGAGAGAAAATGAATTGTGAAAGATTTCTAGTAAGGGCTTAAGCTTGGATTCATTCCCAGCTAATTAAGATAGTTCGGTTTCGGTTCATATTGCAATTCATATGGATCTTTGATAACTTGAACCAAATTGAATTGTCTTAACTCGTCAAGGATGAATGTTTATTGTTGACTTATTCTCTAACAGCTTAAGCTTTTTAGAGCTAGTGATTGTCTAACATGGAGCCTTATTTATAAGTAATTATGGGTTTTATACCCTACACTTATATGTAGTTGTTGGGACTATTATTTGTCTAACAAGCTTGACCTATGCTCATTCATCACTGTTAATCTCTAACACAACTATTTTTTTCAATTTATTGTGCTATGTGGGTTAACATGAGAGAAAAGGTGTGTCCCAAAAATCTCTATAGTACTATGTGGGTTAAATATAAAAAATAAAAATAAAAAGGGGCTTGTGAGACCTTCTAAATGTTTGGGTATTTCCCAAGTGGTCCTTATGATGTGGTAGAGAGTGTACATGGTGGCTAACCAGGTCACGTGATCCGTGCTAAAGCGATTCTCCAGCAGATGTCAGAAAGCTGTGTAACCATGTGCCACAAATAAGCAGGGAGTTGTGTTCTCCAAGCCTATTGTAATCCTGTAAATGTTGTCTTTCCCCTCTCCTAAGAGTATTTACCTCTGTACCAAAAGTTCTAAGTTGGATTCTCCCGTCTCTCAATATCGCTGGTAATGATATTACATCAACAACAACAACAAAATCTCAATTCTCTAATGAATGTCAATTTGATCCCAGCTCATAGGTAACAAAGTATTTGATGCCTTGTTAAAAATACTGGACAAACTCATTGATGCAACCAAGGACACAAATGGTGGTCTCTGATTTTGACCTCAAGGGTCTGACAAAATGTTTTTTTTTCTTTTTAGGTTTCATGAGAACCAACAAACTGTAATTGAAGAAACATTTCAGCATTCTAACTAAAACACAAAAGTTAATGAAAATTGACATCCTTGTACTATCTTTCAGTTTTAACTTAGAAATGCATTAAATCAGTTTAAGATCTTCAGGAACGGAGTTTGTTCTAAGGAAATAATAAAACACTACTTGAGCTGCTTAATTTTCACAAGCTGCATTTGGTATAATGAACAAGTGAAGCCCTGCCTAATTCTTTTTGTCCTTCATGTTTATCAAATGGACAGTGTGTAAGGACTGGGGGCAAAGCCCCCTCTACTGTATGTGGGATATTCATACAAATGTTACTGGCTTTGATTCTTTGAGTTAGATGATACAGTATCGCTCAATTCACAGCCCTTGGTTTCAAATGGGAAGAGCAATACGCATACCCCCGAAAGAAAAATTACAATCTCAAAGAGCAGAATGGATGCTGTCTGATGGCATCCATGTACCAAACCTACTGCCACAAGAGGACATATCATTCCACCAATTCTTCCCATTGCACTTGCAACTCCGACGCCGGTTGTTCGGACTGAAGTTGGGTATATCTACAGTTCAAACAAAAGATATAGATATTAAGTACTTGGTACTCGTTCAAAATGATTTTCATGGATAAGCACAGAAATCCATACGAACAGAAGACCGAGAATGTGAATCTACAAGCAAGGTTTTTCACAATCTTTTTCTTAGATTAACCAAGTTTTTTTTTCCATATTCTAAGCAGTGAGTGCATTTTGTTTTACCACTACAGTTACGTAGATTATTTAAATGTGGTGGAGAAATTAGAGGTTATGGGCAAGAAGTTGACAGTGACACACACGACACATACCAACATATGAAAATTAGGACACAGGTGGTTTAGATTCACAGTACTGTTCCCTTAGAAGTAAGCACTCCCATAATGTCTCCACCATAAAAGAATAAATAACTGAAAATTTTAGTTAAACTAGTTAACATTCAATTAAAAATGGGAAAACGAGCTCTAGATATCTTCCACATTTGATGTGTTTTCATGTCAATCAAAGCCATATAATCATTTTAGAGTCATTTTATGCAATTTCTAAGATGCCATCATGGAATTTCCAAAGTAAGACAGACCTGACATATTTGTGTGATGTTTGAACTTGGCTTCAGTGCCATGCCTTTTGAACATAAATCTCATGTAAGGGTATTTCTAAACCTAGAAATTTATTTATCCCCATGTTGGATTGAGAGTTTAGTTGGCAGGCTCTAATTCCAGAACTACAACTAGTTAAGCACCAGCTTTAGTACTATTTATAAATAATAATAAAAAGGAAGAAAGAAAACTCATTCAGTTTGAAAACGCTTCTGATAGTTAAAGATGCCTAACTTCAAATAAAAAATTGTATAATAAAGAAACCCAAAAAACTAAAAATCTCAGACAATCATGCATTGAAGAAAAGCATGGATTTGCACACTTAAAAAACACTTTCATGTCCACTGGCTTTTAAAATGATAAATGCATTCACAATTTACCTCTGGGGCATATATATAGACTATTGTGAAGGTCGCTGTGATGCATATGCGAGCTCCAAAAAGAAGGCTAGTGGTCAAGCCCTGAGACTGTTGAATTACCAAGGGGAGTAGAAAAATGCAACACAAGAAGAACATGGCTGACATTGAAAGCTTACGACCCAGTCTATCGACCATGGCAGCAGATATGAAGAGCCCAGGTAACTCTTCATTCCAAACAAAGTTAAATGTCATTCAACCATTTTCTAGCAATAGGATAACACTTTCCATAAATAAATAATTACAAACACTGAAGATAAATTTACCTGCAAAACTAGCGATGAAAACATCTCTATAGCCAGTATCCAGCAATTTGTCTGACTGTAATTTATCCGGCGTACATTTACTATGTCCATTGCTCAACTCAGTGGTCAGAAGCACCAGGCCATAATATGAAAAAGCATTCCCAAAGAATACTACCCATAAGAGCAAGGTAGATCTGACTAATTTTGGGGAAAGAAGCATTGACAGTGAAGAGATGCCCCCAATATCAGAAGAATCCATCTCCTTAGGTGATGTATCTTCATTTTCTGTTGGTGAGATCAAACGTGCATCTTCTGATAGAGTACTCTTTTCAGATAACTCGATTTTTAAATCAGAGACAAGGTTTCCAGAAGGGAGTTTTGTTCCATTCAGTCTTGCTACCCTCTCCAAAATATTGATTGCCTCAGTTGTTCTCCCTTTTAAGCATAAATACCTCGGTGATTCAGGTGCTACCCAATAGAATACAAGGAGAAGCGACGAAGGGAGTGAAGACAGTCCAAGTAGCCACCTCCAGCCCAGTGTTGGCATGACAAACTGCAAAGAACACAACATAAATATATGAAGGCACCAATCTTAAATTCTTATTACATATATTGGCATTACAACCCCAAAACAAGGGAAAATTAAAATTACATGCAGCTGAACATGTAAGCTGAATAAGGAAAGCTATCTGTTTGTCAACTTGTTATGCAATTAGATATATTTACAATAGCTATTCACCCAAAGAAAAGAAAAGGAAAGATGCTAACCCAATGTTCAACTGGCTTATTATCCACTATTTATGGAATGACAATAGAAGTTACTACTAACGTTTGTTATGTTCATTATTTACTTGACACAATTGTTAAAGCCTAGTTAGTAACAGTATTGATGCCAAAGTTCCTTTAATTCCAGTATCGAAAGATCAAAACATAAGAAAAACACAATTCCGGGAAATCAAATCTAGAAAAGTTGGTTTAAACTCAAACGAATAAAATAAAGTACTCAAAAGCATACCCATGCAAGTGAAGCCTCGAGAATTGTTCCAAGAGTCCAAAAAGCTGAAAAAACAACCATCCAGGTGCCTCTGTTAGGAGCAGGAATGAACTCCAGAAACCAGGATGAGAGTACAGGGCCACCGCCCAAACCAACACCGACCAAACAACGAAGAAGGATCAAGGATGTATAATTAGGCGAAAGAGCACTCAGAAATCCAGCTCCAAAAGTAATTGTGGCTGTAATGAGAAAACCTTTCCTGAAAGAATAGAAGTGTACCGACAAAAAAAAGAACCAATAGAGTCATTAAGTCAGAAAAATGGGTGCATTCAAGATCACAGTGAACCCTATAAAAGGAATAAAGAATCAAATATGTATCCAATTAAGAATAGAAAAGGAAAACTACAGTTACTACAATGTGCAGGTGCATGGACAGAAAAACTAGAACATCAGAAATGGCAAGCAGATGCTACAAATAACAAATCCAAGCAGGAGTGATCAGTACTAGCAGAATAAAACCCTGTCATTTAAAGTTCTGGTTCAAGTAATATAGCTCAACTGGATATCACATGCCTGAAAATTAGCATTTTCTTTTTCAGTAGATAGAAGATTTAGGGAAAATAACCATAATCAAAAGATCATACCAAAGTCTGAGACCAAAATCCAAACAAAAATTAAAAATTAAAAAGAAAAATATTCAATCACTATGTGATGAATACAAATTTTGTCTTTCTTATAATCAAAAGTTGTCTGATAATGAGCAACCACGCAGCTATTGAAGTTACAGTTTCGAACCATGTTGCATAATGACTTTATGTAGTCAATTGAAACATGTCTATAGAATCATCTAAGGCATTTTGACATTAAGAGAAGAGCCTGAACTAAATCAAATAAAATGATAAACACATGATATTAGTAGCCACCTTTTTGGCCCCAACATAATAGACAGGATCCCATAAAGGTTCAGACTGTTTGAATTAACCAAAGAGAAGAAAAATAAGAAAACAAAAAATGGCCCACCTACGTCCGTGTTTATCAGATACTATGCCCCATGTGTACGCTCCAACTAGCATTCCAGCAAAAACCACGCTGGTTATGAAACTTTCTTGTTGGGAAGAAAGACCCCAAGCAGACTGAACGGCTGGTCCAACAAACGAGAGTAGCATCATCTCCATTGCTTCTGAGACCCAACCCATGCCAGCATAAGCAAGCACAAGAATTTGAAACTTTCCAAACCCCATGGCCACAAGAGCCTCATCGACAGTGTATTCCGGGCTTTCATCTCCCATCTACAAGTCTGAGACGACAAGACTATTTTACCTAAGTAGAATTACACAGAATTCTTAGTACCATACAATGATATCAGAAAGGATAGTTTCCCATGAAGACTACCAAAAAGTTCACATCTTCTAAGTCACTTATTCATAGGCCATATATTGAGACAATGTGGACAATATTTACATAGAGAAAGAAATGGTGAACAGAACTAAATATACTAAGCTGACCAGACAGAAACATGGGGCATGCTGGTGATGTTGAAGCAGGACACAAAGACAATGTGCTAACATTACTGCACAAAGTAAGACACTCCAATGTTCCTATTGCACAAGGTTTTGACCTAAATTACTACTTAGTACTTACCAACCCAATATTTGGGAACACATAAACTCTATTCTTTCCAACACTTTGAAGTTTGTGAATCCCAAAAATGAGGAATTATTACATAAATGCATCTTAAACAAATTTCTGAAGCTCAACTCTAACTTTCCTTTCCTCTGTAGATTATCCCTTACCTTCTGATTTTCTTTCTTTCTTTGAAAAAAAAAAATTTGATTACTTTGCAAGATGGGTATTGAGAAGGAACTGTAAAGTCAATAAATGGATGCCCATTCACCAAATACTGTATACATAAAGGATCCAAATAATCCCAAAGTTATGGAACAAGATTAAATAAAAGCAAATGAAAAAACAGCTGATATGAAAAACTAACCTGCAATTTTAGAAAGAAAGATCTTCCCCCGATTGTCGCTGGGATTGGGAATTGGGAATTGGGAAATGAGAAAGTAATGAAAGTCAGAATCTTGAGGAAGTGACTTTCTGCTCTGAATGAGCTAAAATTCAAGATTTCCTCAAGTTTTAAATTTTTGTCTGAGATTCTGAGAGAGAAACGATTTGGGTAATTAACAAAACACAAAATTAACATGAAAAATGACTAAAGAATGAATCTTTCATTCATCAATGATAGTTTGATTTTCTGGTGTTGTGGGGTTTGACGACTTCTTCGGCTTCCCGCTTCCTTCTAACCCAACTCTCTCTTTATCTCTCTTTTGACTTTTGTACCACATTCTTATGACCGTTTGTCTTTCGCATGACTTCATACGTTACGCATTTTTAATAATATATTTTGCTAGATCTAAAAATCTGTACCTTCATTTTATTTTTAAGGTCCATTTAGATTTACATTTTTAGTGTAAATTGCCTTATTCAAGTTTTAAAATATTAATTTATTGTGTTAATAAAATTTACATATAAATTTAATTATTTTAAAAAAATTATGGATCTTAAACACTCAAGAAATCTCATATGCTGAAATATCCTTGACATGTAAATCTCATGTTTAAAGTTAAAGATGAACATTTGGATCGTCAACTACATTGGTGGAAGATTGAAACCAAAGTTTACTCATGGCATTGTTGAATTTGTTTATTGTAAAAGGAAGCTCCAATTAGTAGTTCCATATGTGTAATAAGATCATGGATATCATAAAACGTCAAGTGCCTTTCAATTTGAATCTTTTGATGAATGGTCCCTACATTATGCCACTAGTATATATAAGTAGTGATCCCCTAACTTGGTGGGATGCTAGAAACACCAAAATAAATTTCGAAATTTTATATACTATGATAACTAAAATTTGTGTAACTTATGCCTGTTTGGGAGTGCTTCTGGAAGGGCAAAAAACTCTTTTTGATAACTAAAAGTGTCACATCCTGAATTGGCTCCGCCGTAGCACGATATTGTCCGCTTCGGGCCCCCTTATATGCCCTCACGGTTTTGTTTCTAGGAGCTCAAGAGCAACTTCCCAGTGGGTCACCCATCCTGAGATTGCTCTAGCCCCAACTCACTTAACTTCGGAGTTCCCATGACTCCGAAGCCAGTGAGCTCCTAAAAGGCCTCGTGCTAGATGGAGGCGGGCATGTACACATAAGGCACATCACCCCCTATTTGTTGGTCGATGTGAGATGTTACAATCCACCCCCCTTAGGGGCCCGACGTCCTCGTCGGCACATTCGCACCACACGGCAGAGTGGCTCTGATACCAAATTGTCACATCCCGGATTGGCTCCATCGTAGCACGATATTGTCCGCTTCGGGGCCCCCTTCTCTACCCTCAAGATTTTGTTTTTGGGAGCTCACGAGCAACTTCCCAGTGGGTCACCCATCCTGGGATTACTCTAGCCCCAACTCGCTTAACTTCGGAGTTCCTATGACTCCGAAGCCAGTGAGCTCCCAAAATGTCTCATGCTAGATGGAGGCAGACATGTACATATAAGGCACATCACCCCCTCTTCGTTGGTCGATGTGGAATGTTATAAAAAACGTTTTTCACAGCGTTTGGTAGAAAAGTTTAGAAGCGCTTCTAGGTCATAGAAGCGCTTCTAGGTCATAGAAGCACTTCCTGGAGAAGCACCTACTATGTGCTTCCTGCTAAGCGCTTCTTTAGGAAGCACTCCCAAATACTTTTCCACGAAGCACTTTAATTTTTTAAGAAAATTCAAGATTTTTATAATAAAAGCGTTTTTGTTAGAAATGCTTATGAGTAGAAATACTTCCTAGAGAAGTAGTCTCAAACGAGCCCTAAATTTGCCTACAATATTATTGTTTACTTGGGTTTTGAACTCTTCTGAGCTGATAGAAATCACAACTCACTCACTATCTTGCTGTGAATTTCTGTTACACTTCCCAGGCTTCTTCTTCCTTTCATCCAACGCTCAAATCTGAAAGCACAAATCAATGAAGAAGGGCATTTGATATGTTAGGTAGGAATCTGTCTTGGTAGGGATTGTTGCTGTCCATAAAAAAGAATCATTTGCTTCTTAAATCAGTAAATAATTTTGGACCCATCTGGGCCCAAGCACATTTGGTTTGCCTAAATGTAGGCTCAGGAAGCATACATACCAGTACCAGAAAGTTTTAGATTGTGACCCATCATCACAAGTGACCATACATCCAGAGCAAAAGTTAGGAGACAATGACTTTGCTGGTCCAATGGCCATTTCCAACCTCCTTGAGGCAACACTATTCTAAGCTTGTCCCTGTTGCCTAAACGAATGTCCTCATACCCTTTAACCTTTTGTTCCTTCACTATTAAAAAATCTTGTTATATCTCTCACCAATCTTGTTATATCCATGGCATGGCATCAGTCTAATGCTAATAATGCTAGGGGAGTGAAAGACATAAGAAAAACTCGAAGTATTACTGATTTTCTTTTTGAACGCATCATCACATACAGTAACGGATTCATGAATTTTTTATTTGGAAACAAGATGAAGCACACACGTCAGACTCCATTGCCTACCCTACCTCAGCTTCTTTGAGACATTTTGTGGGACAGCTTGCCCCATGCAAGTCATGATCAACTAGAATATCTAAAGAACATTGAGTAATTTCATGCGTATCAAGGGCTACTCTCGCTTCTTGCATCATTCATGCACTTGTCGTATCAAACGAAAAGAGATTCAAATTTCAGATGTTTGATAATAAAGTGAAGAAAAATACCATCCGTTCTTTAATATTGGCAAAATAGTCTAAAGTTTAATTGATAATTGGTTTATGTGTGATAACCAAGTTGTTTGATCATGTTTGACAATCTGTACCACTCAGTACCGCACACAGTGGGGACTACCAGTGACGTTGGAAAGAAAAGAAAAGAAAATAAAATAATTGCAACATCCAAAATGTAAAGTCTATTCATGCATTCTGTCAAATGATGTACTTTGTTGCCTAAGTGGAATCTGAATGAACCAACTTGTTTATTTTGGGGGTTTTTATTGGTTGTTAGGTTGACTGTTAACTTCAAGCAAGTGATGGGTTAATGATTTGAATGCTATAAATGGTGTAGACTAAAACACTAGTTTTGCAGAAAGTCGGTCTGTATATAACATCAATTACCATGATAGTCACATAAAATTGTCTCTGTTTGCGATATGATTTGCATGCTGGAGTACGGTTACGTTGTATAAATTGTTCATGTGTTGTTAATATAGGTCGTAGTCTAGTATCATACAACGTTGTCATTTTATAAAATGACGGATATGCTAAGGAGATCATACTACTATACCACATTATGTGCTACCTCTTTAATAAATTCAAGATTCACCAAAACACATATGAGTGTCGCCTCTATTAAATAACGTCATAATAAAATAGGATTATGCTTTGCCTCTCTCTTTATTTAAAAGCAAAATTGTGTGTTAGATAAAGAGAGGGACCAAATATTGGCACTTGGTTTAGACTGGCGATTTGGGGCATTAATTGTTGAAGTGGTGGAGGGTGTAATCGAGAAGACTCTTCCGTATTAGACTCATAATGATTCTAAATGATTCTAAAGTACAATTTTAACACAAAAAATATTAGGAGATGACTAATTAGAAACTAGCAACTAGATACTCACAAAAAGAACATGTTGAGTCTATTTTACGTATTTGTATTATTTAAGTAAGTTGTAGCTAAGGCTAGGAATAAATTATTATTGGAGTTATAGTAACAATTTTGGAAATGGAAACACAAAGTTGTGATCATTTTGGTATCTATTAGCCTGCCTAGCTATACTTTTATCTCAAAATTCCTATACCATACGTCAAGTATAAAAACAATGCATAAAAATAACCCTTTAATTGACAGCTGCAAATTGTGAGGGTGAAACCCTAGTGGATGGGGGGAGGAGAGTGGTTGAAATGGTAGAGACCATGGATGGGGGCTGAAGAACCAAGAAAATTCATTCACCAAGTTGCTTGAGGTTTTTTTTTTTCTTTTTACAAATCATATCTGAGATGCCTAAGAGGCCCACTTGCCTTGTCTTTAATTAAATCATAGTTGCTGTTTTTCAAGTTCTTAATCACATTATTTTAACATTTGCCGTCTTAGCTGAGAGGATCTATTGTGACATTTTTTTTTTCTTGTAAGCTGGCTATGGCTAGCTTTGGATACTCAAATTTAGAGCTTTGATCTAATGTTTTAAGTATCAAATTTTGGGATATTTAAAATTTAAAATCAACACGGGAGAAACATAAAATCTGAGCTCCAAATGATGATTTTCTCAATACGTCATGTCTTTAAGAACGATATAAGATATTATACAAAGAGTATTGTATATGAATTTATAAAGATATACAAGCAAACCAAAATCTTCACTTGCTTGTAAAGGTGTATTCCTTATCCAACAGACACAATCAAGAAATAGTCAATTTCTGTATAGTCAAAGTAAATGCCTTTAGGAGTTATATGCTGCAGATGCTATTGCAAATTGGGGGTTATAACTTAGCGCTAGGTGGATGTCTACTTGATGAGGCCCCAAGCTGGCTGGAAAATATCATTCTTGATGATATCCTTGGGATCACTACACCCCGCATGATTCCTGCTGCTGCTTACTTTGTTTTGTTTGGGGTTTTCCCCCCTTTCTCACCAAAAAAAAAGGTATATGCCTTTTGTTTACCCCAAAATAAAAAAGTATATGCCTTTTGGAGTAACTGGCCAGGTGGATGAAGTCTTTGATATTAGTGATTTGACCAAATGTAATAAATAAGCACTGAATGGTTTATAAAAAAAAATGCTTGATCGTTATAAATTATAAGAATTAATTTTTCATACACCAATAGTAGAGATGTTAAAATCATCACATGTAAATTATTATTTATTCAATCCATTCCTTATCCTTGCATTACATATTTTGAGAAACCAATGCCAAAAATTGTCATTATACAATGGGTAAGTAATGTTAGGATTAATTTGTAATATGAAATTCGCATTCATCAATAATTGATAGTCGTCAATTCATAGTCTCATAAGATGTAATACGGAATTCACATTCATCGACATGGATAAGTAGGGTCCGCATGCGCCCATAAGATAGGAAAGTAGGATTGTATGCGCATAGAAATTTGTCAAAGTAAAAAAAGTAGTTACGTCATAGAAATGATTATGGTACTCTAATTAAAGATTATTAGTGCTTTCTGTAATAATTACAAAAACGGAATAAATCAAAGGTGACGACATCAAAATTGCTAGCGGGACAAACCGCCACTTGACACATCCGACAATTGAAGAGGCTCTACCCACCTTGGCACCTCCCATTGGCGCGTGCACTTACCTCTACCACAAGAGCACGTGAAGCAAGACACCATCTTCTTCATCATCTTGTCTTCACATGCTCAAAACTCAATCATTTGCGCGCAGCCAAAGAGCGAAGAGCAAAGAAGCCAACTACAAAAGCTTCAAGCTTTGCATTTTATAGAGATAACTTTGCATACCCAATTGCCCATGAGCCAAGATTTTATCAGATTTTAGTTCATATAACATTGTTTTACTACAACGTTCTGTTATTTACGTTTGGGTTTGCTTTGTGAGACATTTGTTTATACCTGTCTCTCTGTGAGTCAGCATTTCATTTGCTCTGTCTCAGAATTCTTTCAAAGTACAAGATCTCTCTCAGGTCAGTATTTTTCTAAATCTCATCTCTCTCTCTGTCTTCTCTCTGTCTTTCCCTCGATTAAGCTAAGATTTCATCTTTTTTCTCTTTCCTGTATATGTATATCTCTATATATGTTTTATTATCAAGTTAGATTTTTATCAGTTTTTGCCACCACACTTTTATCAATTTGGTATCTTTTTCCCAAATCAGTGATTTTTTTTTTCCTTTTCTGTGGTGAATCAGATGGTTTTTTGTCCAATTATTTATAAAATGAAGGAAGATTTTCAATTGCTAGCAGCTGTTGCCATGCTCTAGTGTTCTTCTTTCTTTGAATTTGAACAAGTTTTCTTAAAACATTTAATTTTTTGATGGAATCTCAATTAAAAATAAATGAGAAACCAGTACTAATCATCAGCAACTCAGTGATACACAAATTAAACTTGAAGGTGATTTTCAAAATTAGTAATAGATTGAAGACTTGCCCATTTTGGAAAGATATGATTGCTGTGTGAATCATCCTATTGGTTTGGGTAAAAGGGGCTTTGTCCTGTTTGACTGTTTTTTAACCTTGTTCAAGTGACTAAAGGGTTCCATGTGCTGTTTAAACGTTCTTTGACTCTTAGGTGAAGGTTGGAGAAATTCTGAGTAATTGTTGAACCCTATACCATATACATTGTTTTATTTATTTATTGAAGAAATAAAGTTGCAAACCTTTTTTTGACTAAGGAATGCAAAACTTTTGTGTTTATGGTCAATGTGGTTTTTGTAGCAATTAAATTTTGTTTGTATGTCTCCTTTTGATAAAGGTATAAGTGTGAACTGTTAAAATCTAATGTTTGTTGTATAAAGTGAGCTGGTTTATTGGTAATGTCTTTTGGTATTGCACCCAAAATTTGTGATTAAATCCTGCATATAAGGATTGAACAGTAGAAGGGTTCAAGTTACGGCGGAATGCTTCTTCTCATTAGGAAAAGGCAGAAAATCTTGACGACCCAAGAAGGAAAAAAGAATTAAAACTTCTTTTGCTTGAAAGTTTGTTCCCTTAAGAATCATGTGGCACAAATAGTTTGAAAATTTTAAATTGTGAGTATAAATGGGGGAATATTCTTTTAAAAAACTATTGAGTTGTAGAACAATGTAAATGGGAGTCTCTAAGTAGCCTTTTAGGATAATTTTGACTCAATTTTGTGGTGATCAATTTACAGTTAGTCATCTACTCTATGCTATGTACATTACCTATCAGATGATTGTGAAGTATTCATGAATGGTTTTCTGCTTTTTCTTGGTTAGCATGTCAATCAGTGACTGGATTGATTCTATTTGGTTATATATATTTTTTTCAAATTGCTATTAGATGCCACAATGCTGATCACCTGTTTTGGTGGTCTTTTCTGCAGATCTTCTACCTTAGAAGATGGTCTTTCACCTGAGAAGACCATGCTCAATGTGTGTCCTTATACAACTTACTGGTGGGTTAGATTTGAGTTAGTTCCTTTGGCCTCTAAGTTGGTGGTCTAATTTCTCCCTCCATTTAAATGTAACCGAATTATTGGTTCGGGGTCTATGTTATTAGTGACATAAGCATATGGTGTGGGAAATATTAGCCTGTAGGTTGTGTTGAAGAAAACTTTTGTAGTAGAAATGTAGCTTCTTGGTTCTGCTGATTCCTTGGGTGGAATTTGAACTTAAATGAAACTCAAACTTTGCTTGCCTGGTCTTCATTGTTATGCAACCATATATGGATTTCACTCATTTGAAGCTTTGATTTCTAATTCATTCTATCTCAATCTAGATATATAGATTTCAACCTGTAGAAGTCCGCTACCAAATTGTGGTATATTGCACCATCTACTTGATAGATTGATGAAGGTTGGGCTTCCATCTACAATCATGAGTCACCATGATATAATCTCTGTACCTCAAAGTGAGACTACCAAAGGAGTGAAACAATCATATTGTACTCCCAAATCCCAGATGCATGATTTTTTGGGTAGTGAATCAGAAGGCAGGAGTTTAGTGGCCAGTGAATGCTCATCTGCACGCCTGTCACCTTTCATACGGGCAGAATCTCTTGGTTCTCCTACAAAGATTCGAGGATCTAGTGTTCAACATTCCCAGAACACATTTTCGCGGTCTTCTGTTTTCTGTACCAGTTTGTATCAGTCATCTTCATCGACCTCTGAAACCTCTCGGCAGCTTGGAAATTTGCCATTTCTTCCACATCCTCCAACATACAGCCAGTCCATTTCTGCTGTTGCTTCGAAATCGCCATTTCTCTTAAGTGACGATATGAGCAATCAATATGATGACGAACAATCAGAGGATCTCATGAAAGACTTTCTTAATTTGCATGGAGATGGCTCTCATGGTAGCTTTCATGTTATTAGTTGTGGAAGTGACACTCTAGCACTTACAGAGCAATTAGAGTTACAGTTTTTGTCAGATCAACTTGACATGGCTATCACGGACAATGGAGAAAATCCCGGGCTTGACGTAAGTACAAGTCACCTTTAGTTACATTTTGATCAAATGCGATTTGCATTAAAAAAAAAGAATTCAAGATATTACTGGTTTGTATTTTCAACCACATAAAGTGTAAGCTTTGACATATTATGTTATACAATCCAGAGTGGTGTGAGAACCAAATGTTTGGCCTTCCAAAAAATAATTTGTTTGCTCTCACTTTGCATATCAATACAATCCTTAGAAGAATGAAGCAATTACAAATGATTTCTTTTTGAGCCAGTTTCGAATTTCTTGGGGATATTTTGCTTGTCATATACTTACTAGTACTTTGTGTTTGAATATGTTGTTTGTTCAGGAAATATATGAAATTCCTCAAGTCTCACCAAAACCGGCCATAGGATTGACATGTAGTAAGAGTTGTCGCTTGACAACACCACCTGTTGATGCTCTTTCAAGTCACCCCTCTCCTGGACCTTCACCTGCACATAGACCACGAATGCGATGGACGCCTGAGCTCCATGAGTGTTTTGTAGAGGCTGTTAACAAGCTTGATGGGGCTGAAAGTAAATACAACAACTTCTGTTCTACTGTAATGGGGTTTAGTCCCCTTTCAGTCAGAGTCCTAGTTCTATAAGTTAGTCTATTTATCAATTCACAAATTTCTCAGTTAATCAAGTGAACCATTAGGAAAGATGCCAACATTAGTAATTTTTTTCTATAAAATGCTCATCAGTTTACTTTGAATTGTAGAGGCTACTCCAAAAGGTGTATTAAAGGTCATGAATGTTGAGGGCTTAACCATTTATCATGTGAAAAGCCACTTACAGGTATTCATCTTTAATTTATTTGGTGATTTGAGAATAAATCTTGTAGTTACTTCTAGCTATTTGACCACATATTGTTATTTTCATGGCATCTGCAGAAATACCGACTTGCCAAGTACGTGCCAGAGAAAAGAGAAGGTAAGGAAGAGATGATGAAAGTAGAAACATCCTTACCATCATCTTTTTGCAACGTGTTTGAGATGATGGATAGAAGATTAGATGTGCTTTAGTATTATGGTAGTTGAATGGTCTGACAAATTGTTGACTTGCACTTATCCCGTTCTCTCTTTAGATAAAAAGGCCTCTAGTTCTGAAGAAAAGAAAGCAGCTTCAAGCAGCGGCGAAAGTGACGGACAAAGAAAAGGGTGAATATTTATTTTGATATATTTCATCTTTCTCAATAAATGTTGTTTGCTATTGTTTTGTTTTGTGAACTGTTATCTTTCTTGTCTTAGGAGCATTCAAATCACCGAGGCTCTGCGCATGCAAATGGAAGTTCAGAAGCAACTGCATGAGCAGCTTGAGGTGAGATTGTTTGCTTTTGTATCTTCCTTTTTTTTTCACTTTTGGCTGCATTTTCTGTTTCATGGTAATTCAGATTTTGAGCCCATAAACAACTTTTGGTTTCAATCTTTTATGGTTCTATTCTATATCCATACATAGGTTCAAAGGGCCCTTCAGCTACGCATAGAAGATCATGCAAAGTACTTGCAGAAGATCTTGGAGGAGCAACAGAAAGCTGGCAGTGCCTTACTTTCTCCACAAGCCTTGTCATCGCTGACGACTAATTCCATCCAAGAGCCTGAACAACAACCTTCATCATCAGCTGGTGTATCTCCGACGCAACCTGCTGAGTCTGACTCATCATCACCTCTATCATTGAAGCATAAAGCTACTGATAGCAGTGACTCTGAGCCACCAGCATGCACCAAAAAGCAACGTCTTGAAGAGAAACCAGATGAGGGTGTAGTTGAAAATCCTCAGCAATAACTTCTACCTTTCCAGCACTACTCCAAAGTCCATTGTTTGTATCTTGTATAGAACTTCCAAGGTTTTGTAGGTAAAACTAGAAATTGAATTGAGATTGCTTGATTTGTATCTCTCTCTTGACAGCTAATAGTAGTTTAATTAAAGAGGAAATCAGCAATTCTAGTTCAAATTTCCACGAACTTTTGTCTGAATTGCCCTTCATCTTTTTGTTTATGAATCCATATGTTAACATGGGGTAATTATTTATTTGAAACCATGCTTATCAATGTGATTTGGAGATGAAGCTAGCAGGGTCTGAAAACTAGAAGAAACTGTTTTAATCATCAACATACATCAATGAAGCCTTGGTTTTCAATAATTTGACTCTTCACTCTAATCCAAAGTGATGGCAAAAATTGACATCAGAGCAAATAAATTAAGTATTGAAACCGAAGGGTTGTCAATTGTCACGGATTTGTGTTAGATGCGGCCTTCACACTTCTTAAAACTCTATTGACTCGAACAAAGTGAAGACTAAATGTCGTTATTAAACATCTAAATTTGAAGTTGAAATTCTTTGTTTGCTTTATATATTATAATTTTTTTTTTTCTATGAGCCAATTACATTACACCTAACAAAAATACAACACAATTTTTTTTTTCTTTTATTATTTAATCTTAAAGCTAAAATTCTTTCTTAAAATGTCACACCAGAGTTGCGTTAGGACAAAAACCCGATGCAGAATCCAAATGGTTTGAAACCTGAAACCAAATCGGAAAGCCCATTGACCAAAAAAAAATAGGGTCCCAAATTCCCAATCCACGAAGCCTTGGTATTGATTATTGAATATTTGACTCTTCACCTCACTATGATAGCAAAAATTGACATAAAAAACTGAGGGTTTCTAAAAATGCGGGCTTGTATTGAGGAGGGTTTCCAAAACTGATTTAATTGAAAATTCAATTCCTTTTGGGCAATCCCTATCTCTTGGACTACAAGGGTCCAAGAGATTTGTGGTCACTCACCGTTGGATGTAAATTCAACGGTTCACTCACTCTTACACTCCTTTTAAGAAACTTTTTTAAACCGTTGGATATCTACTCCTTTTAAGAAACTTTTTAAAACCATTGCATTAATATCCAACGGTGGGTGACCACAATCTCTTGGACTCCTGTGGTCCAAGAGATCGGGACTGTCCTTTTGGGTTAGATGTTTAATTAGTCCATAAATTTAGACTCGATTTGCATTTGAGTACCTCAATTTCCAAAATGGTACCCGTGGTCCTTTAACTTCACTTTCGTTAGGACAAATGGTCATGCCGTCAATTTTGTTAACTTTTTCTGTTAAATGCAGGGGCTAAATGGTATTTTTATATTAAAACCAAAAAAATGAATAAAAAATCATATCTTTAAAATAACAATAAAATCAAATCAAATAAAAAACCAACAAAAAAAAAATTAGGGGGAGTAGAAATCGGGATAGAAGGGGAGAGAGAGAGTTTAATTTTAATTTTTTATTCATATTTTAATCAATTTTGATACACAAATACCATTTTGCCACTGCATTTAACAGAAAAATTGACAGAAGTAACGGTGAGACTAGTTGTCCAAATGAAACTAAAGTTAAAGCACCACGGGTACCATTTTGGAAATTGAGGTACTCAAATGCAAATCAGGTCTAAGTTCAGGGACTAATAAAACAATTAACCCGTTCCTTTTTGTTAACTGCAGATTTAGGATGCACATAAGTGAAAAAGAGTTAGAGCTCAGCATCAAATCCGAAGTTGAAAGTCATAATTTATTGTTGTTTGGCTTGATACATTCCACGCGTATTACATGCATTTAACGTACACAGTAACAATGATATCACATGTTAATATAACATATCTAGTATCATCGGATTCATTATCTGATATTAGATTCCACGCGTATTACATTCGCCTAACGTATACAATATATGTGTTTAACTGACTACTAAACACAAAACACATATTGGACTTACGTGTCTTACATGCGTCTACCTTACATAATAATTAATTGTGGTATACTTGACACTAATATGTGAGATTCATCATTTTATATCGAATTTCACGCGTATTACATGCATTTAATGTGCACACTAACTTTGGTATACTTAGAGTATCTACAATCATACTCCCTATTTTGTAGTTAAAATTTAACTAAAAACACACAAAAGTTATTTTAGGAACTATCTATAAAATTTGAACTACAATCATACTCCTTAGTTTAGGGAGTCATAAATACTATAATATTTTTTTAATTCAATATGATTGGTCCATCTCTATATATAAAAAAAAACCTATAAAAAATAGTTAGCATTAATTAAAAGTTTAAACTATGCATAAAACAAAGTATAATTAAATTATAGGGAGCCACTAGGAGTTCTTTGTCTCTCCACAGATGTAGGAGCTCCTAGAGGTTTTCTTATTTTAAGAGGTGGATCGGGAGCATGGTTGGAGTTGTATTTTTCCAATTCATTCCTAAAATTTGTCTAAGGAGGTGGTTTAGGGAGCCTATTGTGGATGCTCTTAACATCAAACAATGAAAATCTAATTAAATAACGTATAATACATGGAAATTTTGTACATTGCAATGAAATTTTAAACATTATAATGAAAGTAAGAACACGTCTCTCCCAAGGAGTGAAGGGGTTTTCTAAGTGGCGGCTAGGGTTTTGGGCATTCTAGCTCACGTAACCCTTTATTTGCTTGGGCAGAAAGCTTACAACATGGTGCAATCGATGGAAGAATTGGAAAAACAAATTGAGGAGACGGCACGTTGGTGGCAATACACTTCTTGTATTTAGGAGGGTTTCCAAAACTGAATTCAATTCCCTTTTTGTTAAATAAAGATTTAGGGTGCACATTAATAAAAAGAAAATCATATTAAAAAGAGTTAGAGCTCAGCATCAAAATCTGAAGTCTAAAGTCATAATTTATTGTTGTTTGGCTGGATACATTCCACACGTATTGCATGCACTTAATGTACACACTAACAATGGTATATCGCACACTAACATAACACATCTAGTATCATCAGATTCATTATCTGACATTAGATTCCGCGTGTATTACATGCGCCTAACGCATACAATATATGTGTTTAACTGACTAGTAAACATATATTGGATTTACGTGTCTTACATGCGTCTAACTTCCATAATAATAATGGTATATTTGACACTAATATGTGAGTTTCATCATCTGACACCAAATTTCACGTGTATTATATGCATCTAATGTGCACACTAACTTTGAGATACTTAACATCAATCAAACAATGAAAATCTAATTAAATAATGTAGAATACATGGAAATTTTATGCATTGTAATGAAAGAAGGAAAAACTAATCAAAAGAGAAGTAAGAAAAATTCTAGAGTTCAATTAATATAAACACTAACTCCACACCACTTACGATAAGAATTCGACTATCATCCTTCTCATTTTCTCTAATGAAGAGGACAAACTAAATAGGCTACAATTTGGTTTGCTTGATAAACTCCTAATTGAGAAGAAAAAAAAAATCCATATTGCTAATTACAAATTCAAAGCACAAGAAAAAATTGTACAAAGCAATGCTCTCAAACCAATTCAAATTTCTTGAGACCGAAAAAAGAACCAATTCAATTTTGGGTGGAGCGTTGTGTCACAGGCACATTACATCTGCGCGTGGAGCTGAGAAACCACAAACACTACTGGGCAAAAAAATGCATTAGAGAGAGGAGAGACGACGAGGCGACTGATACAGAGAGCGCGTGTCATAGACTGTGCACCAGCCAAGTGACCTTTTAATCTTCTTGACTCTTCTTCATAACTGCCCCCTGCAAACTAAGCCACACCTGATCAAGACTCTGGCTTTCTTCTACCCTTTTGCTCTCTAATCTAATCTCTCTTCCTGATCACAGCCATGGTAGCTCCATCTTCACTCTTCACTTTGTCAAGGTATGTATACCAATGTCTCTTGGCTCTCTTCCTCTGTTCTTCTTTTTGTTTTTGTTATTTTTTTTTTCAAAATTTATTTGTTTGTGTGCGCATGTATGTGTGACTGTTGAGTGCCATTTTTGTTGATGCTTTTTGCTTACCATGATACCATGTACTGGCATTCTACATAACAAAATTATTTTTGGTTCCAGTTCTTAGTGTTTTGGTTCTCTTCTCTGTGAGAGAATGAGAAAATAAATAACAGATGAGGCCCAAAAGATGGTTCTTTTTTTCCTTATGAGCCAGAAAAAGATGGGGTTTTTTTTTTCTTTCCTCTTCTTGTGGTGGCTAAGTGGTGGGCAAAAGGAATAATTTTTCTGTTTGAATCCCTTTTTTTTTGTCAGTCTAATTATTTGCTTTGTGATCACAAACTCATATCAGTTACATGCATTGTGTTTATGATGTATACTTACTGATTGTATGATTTAGTAGTGTTCGAGGTGAATTTGCAGTCCTAGCTTGCTGAAACACTAGATGTACACATTGGACATAAAGATCTTTTGGTGAAATTGGGGCGTTTTATTTGAAAAGAAAAATGGATGGTAGCGGTAGTGAAGCCATCAACGTTTATGAGCATTGTACAGTTGTTGATGGAAAAAAGGGTAGAGTGGCGTGCAACTACTGCGGTAAGGTGGTGAGTGGTTCATTCCGTTTGAAGTGCCATGTAGGAGGAATCCGGGGGGATGTAGTGCCATGTCCAAGTGCTCCTGCTGATGTGAGGGAGCTGATGAGAAACCGGTTGATGGAGAGAAAAAGAGAAACATTTGGCATGGAACATATGGAGCTGCATTTCCCTGATCTTCCCCGGAGGACGAATTGCAGTCCTAGCTCGAATGGCATTAAGCATAATAAGCCTCAAACTTCTCAGACTTCTGGCTCTCAGAAAGGAAGCCAAGAACAAGAAGAGATGGAATTTTCGTTGGAAGATGGTGAAACAGGAAATGTCTTTGTTTCCAATGGAAGTAGAGGCTCAAAAAGAGGTGGCAATGAGGAAACAATAGATGATACAGCATCAAGGAAAGCCGGGAAGTGCATCGGGAGATTCTTATATGAAACAGGATTAGAATTTGCTGCTGCAAATTCACCTAGCTTCAAAAACATGATACATTCTACCTTCGGTCCGGGTCTGGGGGAGTTCAAGATCCCCAGCTATGAAGAGCTCAGAGGTTGGATACTTGAGGATGAAGTAAGGGAGGTTACAGAATATGTGACAAAGATTAGAAAATCATGGGCCACCACTGGGTGCAGCATCTTGTTGGACAGTTGGATCGATGAAAGGGGACGAAAGCTTGTTAACTTTTTGGTGAATTGCCCTGAAGGCGCAATTTATCTTTGCACCCATGATATTTCATCCTTCGATATTGATGCCATATATTCACTTTTGGAGGAAATTATGAAGGATGTGGGGGTAGAAAATGTGGTCCAGGTAGTGGCAGATTCTACAACAGGCTGGGCTGGTATTGTGGAGGAGGACTTCAACAATAGGTTCAAAGGTGTATTTTGGGGAGTGAGTGCATCTCACTGCATTGAGCTGATATTCGAGAAGATTGGGATGATGGGCTCTGTTAGAAGGATATTAGATAAGGCCAAGGTTATTACAAAGTTCATTCATGGACATGCAACAGTTTTGAAGCTTTTGAAGAAACATACCCTTGGTAGGGACCTAATTCAGCCCTCCAAGATAAGGTCAGCAATGCCGGTTATGACTTTAAAGAATATTTTATCAGAAAAGCAGAATCTGAAAGACATGTTCTCCTCATCTGAGTGGAACATGTCACCCTGGGCCTCAAGAGCAGAGGGCAAGAAGGTTGCAGATTTGGTGGAGGATCACTCTTTCTGGACTGGAGCTTGGATGGTCTTGAAAGCAGCTATGCCACTCGTCCGCATTCTTGATCTGATCTTTAAGGCTGACAAGCCACTTGTGGGGTACATATATGAAACCATGGATCAAGTGAAGGAGACCATTCAAGAAGAATTTAAAAACGAAAAATCCAAGTACATGCCTTTCTGGATAGTTATTGATGAGATTTGGGACAATCATCTCCATAGTCCTCTCCATGGGGCTGCTTATTATCTTAATCCAAGTCTCTTCTATTCAAAGGATTTCAATGGTGATCCTGAGGTTGCATTTGCCCTTCTGTACTCTCTTGTACAAATGGTGCAGCATTATCAAACACAAGTCTTAATATCGCGTCAATTCGGTAAGTATAGACTTGCTAAAGGGAGTTTTCAAGAGGGGAGAGACAGAAATCGAGGAAGAAACATTCCTCCAGGTAAAAGACGATATCAATATAAACAAATGATTAAGGGAAGTTCTGTTGTATGTTTTCTTATTCTGTTACAATTAGGCATTAAGCCAGTAGTTTTGAGGTCAGTCAAAAACCAAGATTTGAAACTAAGTTTTTATGTTAAATTGACTGCAGCTATATGGTGGTCTTGTTATGGACATCAATGTCCTGAACTGCAGCGGTTTGCCATTCGAATTCTGAGCCAAAACTGTGATGGCGCTTCAAAATATGGGCTCAAAAGGACTCTAGCTGAGAAGCTGGTTACAAATGGAAGGAATCCTATCGAGCAACAACGGCTGAAAGATCTCGCATTTGTTCACTATAATTTGCACCTGCAGCAGTTTTGCTCAGGCGTGAAGACTGGCATTATGGCCGAGGAAATTGATCCAATGGATGATTGGATCATTGATGAAGCACCAGATATTGAGCCTCAAACTTCAGTTTCATGGATGAACTTGGACTATACTCGTGGGGCTATCAATGAGGAAGGACTTCCCAGAACTCGAGCAAAGACAGAGTCCATGTAAGATTCCGAAAAAGATGAGTACATTTTGGACAGGATCAAAACCAGAACATCTTTTGTTTTTGTTTTTGTTTTCTTTTGCTTTGGGTGGAAAAAGCAAGAACATCTTTTATGTTTATGTTTTCTCTCCTTTAGTGTGTATGTTGGTAGGACATATATGTGATTTATGTCAGCAACTCAATCTGTAAATTGTTCTTACCAACTTAAATAAGTTCTGGTCTAACAAAAGTTTCTTGGGAGTTCGCCAAGGAAATGGTGGCATTGCCTTGATTTATTGCATTAGAGGCATCTGTCAAAAACATTTCACGCGCCACCACTCAAGCATCTGCATCGCCAATCACTTATAATTATGTGCTTTAATTAGCCTCAATTTGCAATCAGAAATTTAATGGAGCAGTGACTAAAGGCTCAACGGGCCTAGGTTGTTTGGTCTTGTGCTTCTCTCTGGGCTTCATGCAGTGATTTTCAGGAAATAAAAATTAAATTGTGTCAATGGGCCATTCTGTTGCAGACCAATCATTGCCTTGAAGAAATAGCCCAAGGGTTATTTTATGGACACTCAAAACTATCGTTGTTGCCTTGAACCCCTAATTTCCAAACTTTAAAGTGTTTAATTTTATTTCTAAGAAGTACTAAACAACTCCCTCTTTCGAGAAATTAAAACTGATATAAAATATTCATTGAAAAAAACTCAACTCACACAAAATTAAAACTAAACAAAAAGAGCATACATAGACTTAGACAAGTTGCCTAGAGTGAATGTGTTTCTCACTCTACACCTGAGTTGAAACCCTCTTTCCATAATTTATATTAGATTAAAGTAAAATATCATTTGTATATATATAAACTAAACAAAAAGAAGCTAATAAAGGTTTTGTAATTTAAGTAGTTAAGAACATTTATCCCTGTACCCAACGTCCTAAATTCAATTTCCCCTCTCTTATTGCCGCTTATATTAAAATAAAATAAAAACTATTTAAGACAATTTACGTATTTCGGTAAATAAGTTAAGTCAGAATATCCCCAAGTCAAACACAAAGGCATTAAAACGGGAACATTTAAATTACCCAATATGCCCAAGCCTTATATTATATTCCTCGTGCTGTGTTAACTGTAGGTCTGTTACTGTAATGAAGTATCAAATAAATGCTCTACTTCACGCATCTCCAGACCAGATGGAGATGGAGAGTGCAATTTCACTCAAGAGCTCAAATACCCATGTAACATAATCAGCATGGTTTTCTGGCAAATGGGTTTTTTTTCTTCTCCTAATTTCAAATTTCAAACACTCTTCTGAAAATATCTAGTTATTTGTGTGTGTGTGTTTCTCTCTCTATGCAAAACCATTTTTTCCATGACCAAATTTGAACCAAGCATCTCTCTTTGGCTGCACTAGGCTCTGAGCATAAACAGACAGAAAAACAAGAGCAAACAAGAAACAAGAAGCTCATTATCCTATATATTTTATTAAATATGTTGTCACTGTTAGTCAAAGGGCAGGTACTATTTTAGTGTTTAGCTGTTTGGAGGTAGTTCCATATTCTCCAAACTTTTTGTTTCTTTGTTTACACGAAATCCTTCTTATAATCAAAGTCTTAGCTGCTTAGCCGCTTAGCCGCTTAGCCGCATCTTTGTCACTTTTGAGGTGTACAAGATTTGAATTTCTGGAGGGAGAATATGGTTGATGCAACACTGTGGCACTCTACCTCGTTGGCGTTTTAGAGAGGGATCCCGAGAGAAGCTTTTGAGTTGAAGTTGGGGTCTTTTCAGATTCAGGGTCTTTGTGCATTTCTCTCAAGAAGCAGAGGTTCTTTTGCTAGTTGGTGAATCTTCCTCTAGGCTATATGTATGCTTTTTTTCTGCTTTTCTACTTATTTTTGAGCTAACAAGTAACACCCCCTTTTCATTTCTGGAGCCAATTTTTACTCTCTCTCTTTTTTCTTTTTTTTTCATTTTCCCCTAAAAAATATATAGCTAGCTAGCTTTCTTCAAAACCCAATTGAATCAAAGAGAGGTTAGCAGCTGAAAAACGGTCCTGCATGGTCCTGTTTTGTTTTACTTGTTGT
Organism: Prunus avium; assembly: GCF_965620075.1. Classification (NCBI taxonomy): domain Eukaryota; kingdom Viridiplantae; phylum Streptophyta; class Magnoliopsida; order Rosales; family Rosaceae; genus Prunus; species Prunus avium. The sequence continues at coordinate 2,100,153 of NC_142286.1, forward strand.
CTTGTTGAACATTCAGAAAAAGAGGGATCTTTTAATTTTTCATGGGTCAGATTGTGATCAGTGTCAAAATGAACGCAACAGGGACCACTGAGATCCGTCCTCTGGAATTGTATCTTCTGCTGCTTCTTTGTTTTGAGTAATTTAGTTCATCATATCCTATAGATTGGAAGCTTTTGCAAAGCAAACCCCTTTGCCTTTTTTGACTTGCACTTTTGAAAACACAGTGATACAACCAGTACCCTTCTCTTTTTTTTTTTTGGGTCAACCAGCCAGTACCCTTCTCAGTCAGCTTATGATATGTGTGAAATGAAAAAGAATTTTTTTAAGGAAATAAATGGGGCATGGGCATGGGCATCAATCAAAAAGAATTTTTTTCCTTTAATTCCATAGAAAGGAAAGAAATGGGGCAAAAAGCAACCACTTCCTCTCTCCAAATGAACTTTAGAAAACTTTCAGAGGGTAGGTTTGAGATTGCCGTCTTATTAACTCACAATGGAAGCGACTTTTGACTTGCACAAGGGTTAGGGAGTGCCCCACTTCTGTTCTTTAGCATTTTTTATTATTTTGCATTTCGTGTCCTATCAACTGCCCCTTTACTCTAATCTAATCATTCTGCCTTTTTCTTGTCGGAGATATCATATTCTCATGATCTTTGTAAATGACTGCTTTTTTAGCAGCTCTGAATTTCATGAAATGTAAATTGTAGTTGATTGCTGTATGATGGAAGTGCAGAAGAGTTGTTTGCCAATTTTTCCCTATTTTTCATAATCTTTCAGGGTTTTGGTTGGTTCTGTCTTAATTCGAAACCGAAATTTGGGCTAATAAATCTGTCCAGATAATATTTGTATGGTTGTGTTGAAAATGACTGGTAGCTGTGCATTCATGAGTTTGTTTGTCTTTATATGGCTCACAGGTGTACAGTGCTTTAAAAAAAAAATTTACATCTCAATTAGGCATGCCTCCAAGCTACACTGACATACTCTACCAGAAAACAGTCTTGAAATTCCGCATTTTTGAAAATGCAAAGGAGCCAGATGTTTTACATTTGAAGTGGATTTGCAGGATTGGGGATGCTTGTTTGAATGTACGTGCATATAGCTTCTAGTACCAGAAGCCAAGCTGTTTTGGGTGATTGCAGGAGGAGCTTTATGTGATAAACGCCAAAGTCTATGATCGCAGGATGTGTGACTCACCATTTGTGCAAACTGGCTTGAACCAGTAAGTTTTCATTCTTGTTCTTTGTAGTTACTCTACCTTTTCTTTTTTTTCATACATGGAGTGGATCTCTAAGCTATTTCCTTAATAATGCTTTGTTCTTTTTTCTTTGGTTGCATTTTGCAGAAGTGTTTCTCTTTGCAAATATTCGCATTCTAGCATCACATGCAATTCAGAAATTCAGTCAGATTCTGTGAAAGAACTTCAGAGTGATAAAACAATTTCACAGGTAAGAACTGGTGGACTCATCTTCCATGTGGGTAAACTTGATTTGTGTTTCAGCAAATTGAGGCCTCTTTGGAAATTATATTTAGTTGAATTTATGCTATTTAGATAGTTTCCTTTAGTCTTCACTTTCTCCCCCTTTTCCTTTTGGGCTCCATGATTGAAGTCAATTGCTTCAAAATTCACTGCTTGTTTTTATCTTTAGGTGAGCAATCCTGTTGAAAGTATTGGAAGATTTGGATCGTGCACTAAAGACATTGATACTTACCCTTACAGATTTCAGCTTGAACAGGATGTAAGTTTTCTTCGTACCAAGAAGCAAAAAACAACCAATTGTGTCTCTGTACCACTATTCTTTATGCATCTTCTATGGGGTTCAGTGCAAAGTGTTGGGAGCAGAGTAGGTATTGAAAGATTGCTTTTGACTTTCAATAAGACTTGTGACTTAGGGGATAGATGTATAACATTATGATCCAGTGAGAGTGTATAAAATTTCCGATTGTGTCCTGGATGCTTAATTATCCATATGGACCTGGATTTTAGTAGGCTTGTTCTCTATGTCTATTTCCATCCCCAGGGATTTCTGTTTTATTGCAGTAGATAACATTTCTTCAACTCTTGCTAAATTCCTAGTTTAGGTTAACCTATAGGTAACATGTCATAGTTCTAATGGCATGCTAAAGGAATTTCCAGTGGATCTCCCCAAGTGTCAAGCCACTGAGAGTTGTTGGTAACTTGTGAAGGTGGGGATCTGCAATGTCGTGCAAATTTGGACTTAGAAGATGCCTGAAAGTTTGAATTCGGTGTATCTAATTGTTGAATTGATGTATTACACTGATGATATCATGACAGAATTTTGCAGATAGGAATTAAAAAATATGAATATGATTTCTGGATAGGAATGTCGCAGCTAGGGCACATCTAATTGTTTAAATATATTCCATAATGTCAAAGAGCCAATATTTAACCTTTTAGAAGGACATCCTTTTCATAGTCACAAATTACAATTCACCAATTTAATTGCTTCTGTTATAGGTACAAAGGTTGCAACAACAGCTGCGAGAAGAACTAGAGCTACATGCTATTCTGGAAAATGCAATTGAGCAAAATGCTATTAAATGCTCCAGTTGGTCAGGCCTTCCTTACTATGTATGTTTTCCTTTTTGTCCTGTTTGTTTATTTTTATCTTCTTTATTTAACTTCACCTTTTCATAAATCATCAGCTAAACATTCTGTGAAAGTCCTAAAACTAACCTTCTATGAAACATTTCAATCATGGAGTTCAGGGTAATTCAATGCCAACTACATTTCTTCTACATACTATTGACATGTGGAGGGAAATTTTGAAGATATATTGTTGAAGCTCTACATTTCTTTAATGCACACTACATTACTTCTATATGCTACATTTCTTTGTAGAGGATATATCTATTGTTCAAGCTCTTTGATCTTGTCACTAGTATTTCTTGTCTTTCCCCTTTGTTGTTGCATTTCGGCAGAGTGGGAAGGGCAATTCTGTGTAATCGCTTATTCTAAACTATTTATTGGTTGGGTTGATCATTAGTTAGCCCAGGAATCCCCCCAGAAAATTTAATTGCTTTATGAGGCATGCTTTATACTCCATTGCTATAGAAGGTAAATGAAAGCTAACTATAATAAATCAATTGTGGAATGATTACATGAAAGAATCTAAAATGTTTCCAAATGTAACGTATCCAAGCCTCTCGCAGAAGCCCAAATAATTGGGAAGAGGCAACATCAAACTCATGTACTAAACCAGGACTTGGTTGGATTCTATGTTTGCCACACTATGTCGGGCCCATCTGTACAGAAAAAGAGAACCTTGTTGGTTGGTTAATGCTCCACTCTGTGCAATTTGATGCAGCCTAGTAATGGCTTTGATACCAACTATAATGCTCCCAGGCCTGTCCTGAAAGCATAGGCTATTGGGAAGAGGCAACATCAAACTCGTATACAATGCTAGGGCGTGGTTTGGGAATGATGTGGGATCTACACCAACTGTTTGATAGAGTATAACCCGTCACTTTTATAGTTAACTTTTTCTTAGAGCTAGAGTTACATGAAATGGGGAAACCTATGTGTTTGTTTTCTTCTGAGCTTGAATGATTTCCTTAACTACTCCTTTCGATATCCCATCCCTATTCCCATTTTAACCATTGGCCAGGTTTCAAATTGGGATTTTAGATTGTGATGTAGTCTTTTGTCCCACTTGTACAGGCCCAAGAGCTCCTAAGCAATATTTCTGCACTTGAGGTTACAGTTTCAAAACTTGAACAGGATTTGGTTGCTTTGCATTTCCAACTTAGTCAAGAAAGAAATGAACGAAGGCTTGCAGAATATCGTCTGAAGCATCCATCTCCTCAGTCAACGTCTCCTAACTCCTCTGACATTATGAAACTACCGGTATATTTTCTGCTGTTATTCTTTCCCTCCTTGTTTTGGACACCTTTCGATTTCTTCTTAAACTGTTTCAAGATTGTCCAATGTCTGAAAAGAAAAAGAGTAAGGATGTTGCTGATGTTGATGGCATTGCTATTATTCTTTGAGCTTATGAACGTATACTTTCTACTTGCTTTGCAGATATCAAGTTGTTTAATTTGCAAGATTTATTATTACTTTTTCCTCCTTAGAATTGAAAATATCCTTAGTTACTGTCGTGAAGTTTGCATGTAAGATACTTCAATTCAGATAAAGTTCTAAGTTGAAACCAGCTGCTTAAGTTTCAAAGTAACATTTGTGTTTTACTCAAGTCAAAAGTTTTATATTCAAGTTTAGATAATAAAATGATATCAAATAGTAAAATGTGGAATTATTCCAACTCCCGAAATGATGCTTTAAAAGGTGAACTCATTCACTAGCTAGTCTTTTTGAGCACCAGGGAGTTTTATTAAAAAAATACCCATGAGCAGCTTATAGGATTTTTTTCTGGATGATCGAACATCCATTAGCAGCTAATTATTTCAGGTTTTAACTGAATTCCTTTTTTTTTTTTTTTTTAGTAGTAAAGTGTTGCCATAACATCTTGTCTTTGCGAAATGGCTTGCAGCGTAATGAACTTCCTTTTTACTTTATCCAGATTTCATCTTCTTTGAGGTCTTCAGATCATTCCAGTCCTGAAATATATCATTCCTCTGAAGATGGCTCATGCCAGGAGACAAATGATCAACCATCAGAACTTAGTGGCCAAGCATCTTCTAGACAGTCAGTAACTGAGGTATCTGTTAGTGTTTAATGTTCAGATAGTATTTAATGTTTGAAGAGCTTAAATGGTAAACCCATGGCATAACATTTTATTGTGATTATCAGTATGCAGAGGACTCGGTTGCAAGTTGCCATGATATGAAAATGTCTAGGAAGATGGATCCCAAATCTTTTCAACTTGCTGAGTACAGGAAGATTCCTAAAGGGATGCCCCTCAAGGGCCTCTGGGATCATCCAAATCAACTGTCACAGGATATGGTCAGATGCATGAAAAATATATTCATATCTTTGGCTGATTCAGCTATACCATCAAAATCTTCGGCACAAGAGAGCTACTCCTCGTCATTGTCACCACGAGGGCATCTTTCCAATTCCTCATGGTGGTCATCATCTGAACGGTCAATGATTTCATCATGGGTGCAGAGCCCACAGGTTGATATACAGAGTAACTCTGAAGTATTGGCCTCAGAGAACGCCTGTGATCCCTACAGAGTTCGAGGGAAACTGAGTTGGGCTGACATTGGGAACTATGGATTAGCAAGTGAAGTTTCTTGGATGTCAGTTGGGAAGAAGCAATTAGAATATGCTGCAGGAGCACTGAGGAGGTTCAGGTAAAATTTTATTAAGCTCTTGTTTTGAATTTTTGTTGTCTCTCTTTGGCAAACTATATGAAATTATCAAGAAACTGCTATTCTGGAAAAAATATATATATATATATATATATACTTCAAATGGTCATTATATCAAAATGTTCTAGGAAATTTGCAGGCTTTACCTTTAGCTCATATATTAAAAAAATTATGTAGATGTGAAGTCATAAAGATTTTAATTCATTTTTCCTAAATAGCTTACTTGCATTTGCTTCAGTTAATATTCTGTCAATTTCAGTGTCAATTAAGGTTCCATTGTAACTCACTTGATGTAGGCATCTAAGCTTCTGATTGTAGATAGGTCAGACAAGTAAAACTGTATAAACAATTTTTGAACTTCATTAACGCTTACCTTTTTCTGGGAATTGCTAAATTGTTGTTTGAATATAGAGCTGTTCTGAAAATAATTTCTTTGTTTCTTTGTTTTTTCGGTTCGAAATAATTATTGTGCGAACAGAGTACTTGTCGAGCAACTAGCGAAAGTAAATCCTATCCATTTGAGTTGCAATGAGAAGCTCGCTTTCTGGATTAACTTATACAATGCACTAATTATGCATGTAAGTTTCCTTTATTTTCTCACACATGTAGTATATGTCGCATTGGTCAACTTTGCAAAGCATGCATGCAAAATTGTGGAGTTGAATATGTCTTCCTGTAAACAGGCTTACTTAGCTTATGGAGTTCCTAGAAGTGACTTGAAGCTTTTCTCTTTGATGCAAAAGGTCTGATTTCTTAAATTATTCTTTCTATAGTTTTGCATTTCTCAAGTTCTGGATGTCAATGAAACTGTTATGTCAAAGTTTGTTATTTCAAATCTACTACTCAACAAAGAATTACTGGCTTTCATGCTTAGAGTGTGTTAATTGGTTTGTACTTTTACAGGCAGCTTACACTGTTGGCGGTCATTCTTTCAGCGCAGCTGCCATTGAGTATGTAATTCTGAAGATGAAACCACCACTCCATAGACCACAAATTGTAAGAACTTTGCCTAACAATCTCATCCAACTAACTTTGAATTTATTACCTTAATATACTTCATTCCCTGACTGACAATTCTAGTGATAAATTATCAGGCTTTGCTTCTTGCCCTTCACAAGCTGAAGGTATCAGATGAGCAACGGAAATCTGCAATTGATGCGTATGAACCACTCATAACCTTTGCATTAAGCTGTGGAATGTACTCTTCACCAGCGGTAATATCTACACTTCTGCTATCTCCTTAAGGATCGTTTAATTTTTATTTCCATTTGGAAGTTGAGCTGTATTTTACATGTTTTGACATGGAATAAATAAACACAGGTAAGGATCTACACTGCTGAAAATGTGAGGGATGAGCTTCAGGAAGCACAGCGTGATTTCGTTAGAGCTTCAGTTGGGGTTAGCAGCAAGGGGAGGTTGTTGGTGCCAAAAATGCTGCACTGCTTTGCCAAGGGCATTGTGGATGATTCAAACTTGGCTGTATGGATATCACATTACCTTCCACCCCACCAAGCTGCCTTTGTTGAACAATGCATATCACAGCGGCGACAAAGTCTGCTTGGTTCGCGCAACTGTGGCATTCTGCCATTTGATTCACGGTTCCGGTACCTATTTCTGCCAGACAAAATTCCTTTATGATGAGGCCTAGTTATACTGCACTGCTAAATACCTCAGATTAATCTGTGACATTGAGCTAAAGTTATCTTGATCCTAAATGATGCGACGGTTAAAAAGATTGGATGAGTTTAGCATCGATGCGAGTATAAGCCTCCTTGAAGAAAAACCAGACGGTGGCAGTTAGGGTCTTTCACCTCATAGACCGCTACCCCTAATGGGGGTATTGTACATTTTGTTCATGGATAACAGGAGTTGAAGATAGAGTGCTTGTAGGTAACTGATGTGTATTTTGATTGTGTTTCTATAATAAGAGTTGGAAATAAGTGTTCATTGCATTATAAGCCTTTGAGGAATTTTGGTTGTTCAAGTTCTTGTAAAGTTGGTCTTGCTCTTCAATCCAGTAACATCAAACTCTTATTTGACAATGTGCTACATTAACATACAACTGCCTGGATTTTCAGAAGATTTTTCAGGTTTAATTCCAAGTCTCTGCACCACGGTGTAATTACCGGATAGGCGAAGCTCACCCCGGTGCACCACAAATTTCTGAATTAAAAAAAAAGTAAAAAACAAATTAAAGAGTTATGAAGTTCTATTGTTTTATATGAGTGCTGAATTGTAAGAAACACGACAAAATGATATCTAACATGTTCGGTTGACAGATTGCGAATTCGGATTGAATATAATTTAGCTCGTCAAGTTGATGAGCAAATCCCTATCTAGGGATGGACCTATAGTTTGGCAAACCTGGGCTATAGCCCAAGTGGCTTCTTTTTTCCAGCCAAAAAAAATATTTCCTAGGCTCACTCATAACCTAACCTCATCTTGGGGGGGGGGGGGGGGCACAACTTCTTTTTTTCAGCCAAAAAATAATAATCCTAGCTCACCCAATTTAAATAACCTAACCTAATCTAGTTGGGGTGTGGGGGAACTCACACACAGCACATCAAAAGAAAAAAAAGAGAATAAAATAACTCACACACAACATGTAGAAGAAGAAGAAGCACCACCCTACCCTCGCATGTAGAGAAAAAAAAAAAAAACGCTCTTGTTGCTGCTGCACTCACCTTCAAGACTTAATTCAAGTGAACCAAGTTTCTATATTCGTCATGTAAGCTTCTCTCAATTTCTTGATGCTTTAATTTGAGGATCTTTTTTTGGAGTTTATGAAGTATCAATTAGGATTTGCAATTGGGGCATTAGTTTCAGTTTATGAGTTATGAATTATCAAATAGGATTTGTAATTGATTTTATTGTTCTTGCTGTCATTTTTATTTTATTTTTTTTGTTATCAATGAAATCACATGGTATTATTAAGTTTTCTATCTACTTAGTACCTAAATTTAGTCCACCCCATTTTAAAATTCTGAGTCCGTCCCTGTACCTATCATGTTAGGAGTAGCTAACCAGAGTGACGACTTCATACCAAACTTGAACCGAAGTTGTTTAAGCCGTCGATAACAACTATGAATGGAAAACCTGGGAATCTTTGTTTAATTTGGATTAAGTTAATTAAGAATAACAAGTAGATAAGCTATACGGTACCACTATTGCGTGACCAAAGTGTTGACTTGAACCTCGTAAAAAAGTGGGCCCCACGGGCATATGTTTTAGGGTTGGCTATGGCTATGGCTATGGCACTCTCTCTGTCTCTCTACTTGTCTGCTAAAAATTCAATTAGTTTCTTAATTCCCTTCATAAGCGAAACCAGAATTGAAACACCGTGCAAACATTAAGGTCTACATAGTAAGGTTTTGATAATAAAGTACCAAGCAAAACGACTACTGTTATGCAGGGGCTAAAGTGTAATTTCATACTAAGCATTTTCTTGAAACTATATATTTAGTCAATAGAATATACTTATGATTATTATGATTATTATTATTAACTGAAAAGTTTCTTCTATTTGGCGGTTGACGACAGTGACCACAAGCCATAGCAATCATGAGCATAGAATAGTTACCAGTGAAAGCTGCTTAATTAACATCTTCTCCTTATACTAATCTCTATATTAATCTAATCAAGATATAAAATTCTTATCTTCATAGAGGTAGGTTTTGCTCCTCATGGAGTTAGCATTGACCTAATCTAGTGACGCAAAATATTATGTAGTGAAAAGTCTGGAGTTGTTAAGCTGATGTATATATTTAATCCTTTCTGTTGGCCTTCCACAACCACAGTAGCAAGTTAGCAACCCAACATTATTAGGGACCTCTTTTTTTCTTTTTGTATATTTTATTTATTTATTTATTATATGATTTTTTTTTTCTATTGATGGAAATCTTGCTTCACTCTTCTATGACACAAAATGGGATATGTATTGTAAAATGTGGGTTGGTTTTTTTTGTCTTTTTTAAATGAAAAAATTATGGAATTGCATTCATAATTCAGCCATAAGATGCAAAAAGGACTACTACAAACTAACCACAAATGGACATTATAATAACGGAGCAATCTAACATCAAAATTAAGACAATTTGGGGCTCTTTCACTAATGATCACGCAGCATCGAAGAAACTCTGGCATAGGTATCCAACTAAAAGTGCAAACTCTAGCATATGTATCCCAACTAAGAGTGTAAAATGTGAGTTGGTTAGGTGAATTTAATTAAGAGATTATGTGATGTAATTTATGGGTTTGGTCTTTCTAATGTCATACCAACTGTGATAAGAGTGGTTGGCTGATAATAGGTAAACTACTTGGGCCCCTCCTAAGTACCTTTAATTTTATCTTATTGGTTATTACTATTTTTTTTTTAATATAAGTGTTAGTCTAAATTAGAAGGGGATCAGGTTTTCTCACACACGGTTCGAATATAAGACCACTAATTTGCAAATCAAGACCAATTTTCACTAGGTTGGACCTCATTGGCTATTAATTATTAATACTTAAAATGGTTTATTGGATGAATTTTTAATTTGGACCAAAAAAACCCAAATAGAAAAATAAACCTATATGATGCTATTAGTTTAACCTTCAGTACCACAAAGTCTCCTATGTTTCCATAGGTTGTGATGTGACGGCCAAATGATAACAAAAAATCCACTTTGTTCCATATTCTCTTTCGATCCTTTTCAAATTTTGTCACTGGACGTAATTACCCTTGTTTTTTTAAAAAATAAAAAATAAAAAAAGCAACCCCTTTGAGCTTCTGGTAAAAAAAAAGTTTGATTAGCATTCAGAAAAGTTATGCTCATATCACTTTTGTTTTTTTGGTGAAAAAAAGTTTAGGGGCCTCTTTGAGAACTTACTGAGGGGGTCTTAAGTTTAGTATATTTTTTAGTTTTTACAAATTATCTATTAAGATGGGTTGTTGTCAACGAGACTCGAACTTAAGTCTTGATAACGAAGAGAACGATCCTCATCAACTCAACCAACCCTCATTGACTAAAAAAAAATCACTTTAATTAGCTTCATATGTTAGTATTAAAAACGTTATTACAAATTAACCTGATTTGATTTAAGGAAGTGCATGGTACTTGACCACCAATTGACTAGGCTCTTATTCATGCTTGTAGTTCTCTCCTTTTTTCAAGCTTAGTGAGGGTGGTGCATGATGAGGCATCTTTACATTTCCTCTCGAGTTAGATTCTCCAAAGAAAAAGTAGAAACGGGTGTGGTTTTGCTTTGTAGAAATAACAAAGGTGGCCAATTTGCTTTTAGGATTGCCTTTCGCTAATTTGGTTTTTATCAATTATCAAACTTTTTTCGACCAACAAAAGAATTATCAAACTCTTTCTTTTGTTCTTTTCATTTATAAGTATTAGGAATTTTTACTCTGCTAAGGGAGCTATCAATTTGAGGACAGGCATAGATTTTGTAAGAAAAAATAATAATAATAAAAAAGAATTTACAATCAGCAGGATTGAAGTAGGTTCTTATAAATAAGCCCATTTTAAGATGACATATTATAGAAAAACTCATATAAAGCCTATTTGGAGAGAAAAACTCAAAACTAGCCACTTGTCATTTTTTTAATTGGTTCTTCGTGTGTTAAAATTTTCTAAGAACCAATTAAAAAAGGCTTATTTGTGTCGAGAGCAGGTACCACAGAGGTGGCCTCCCCCTTCCCCCTGCTTGACAACCTAGGTTCGAAACCCCAAGGGGTTTCTTTCCTCCCAATATAACCCAAAAAAAAAAAGGCTTATTTGTTGAAATGCCCCATGTGGTTTCCAAATAGTCTCGGTTTGCCCCATGACGAATGAAATTACTCAATCTCCCCCTTGAACTTCCATTATGCGACGAAGATTGCCCATTTCGTTAGTTTTCATATAAATCGTTAAATCAGCTGACCCGGCATGGATATTTTGGTAAATTTAACTATGAAAAATTAAAAATTAAAAAATTTAAAAATATATATATATAAATAATAAAAAATTAGGAATAACTTTTTAAGAATACCCAGTAGCCCCTCCCAACTCCCAAGTTTGACGGTAACGTCAAACCTCTCATCTTCTCTCTCTCTCTCTCTCTCTCTCTCTCTCTCTCTCTCTCTCTCCCTCCTCTCTTCCCTTGCAACTCAGATGGGCGGAACCAAGGCAAGGGCTGCCCTTGGCTGTAACCCAGGGAAGGTTTGGGAAAAAAACAAATTAAATATACATATAGCCTAACATTTTAACTAAAAATAAATACAATTTCAACACCAATAGGCATAGTCAGAGGTCTAGGTCTTCCACATTTGTATTTGGTGTCGAAGTTTGTCCCAACATCAATTTAAAAAAATTTCTATTAATTTATCTCCAAAAGAGAATCATTTTTCTAAATGAAATTCATCCTTTCGCGAATAATATGGCTCTAATTTCTTTTTCTTTTTTTTCTTTTTCTTGTGTTTACAATTAGCATGATTTATATGTTTTGATATATACTTTTATTTCTAGAAAAACTATAGAAAATGTAAGTACAAAAAAAAAAATTATCATTATATTTTAAGCTACTAACTTTAGCTAGTCCACCCATTGAAAAATTTCTAGTTTCGCTCTTGCTGGAGGATAGAGTGACGCCAGGGAAATATCTCCCCCAAATTGTACTATGTTCTTCCACAAAACCGAAGCCAACCCAAAGTTCCCATTTAAAAAATTTACAGAACTCTCTAATAAATAACTCAATAAAATTAAAAATAAAAAGGGAGAGAAATCAATAGCTACTGTGTGGGTGATGAATAATGGGTGATTGAAGAGGAAAAGAGGAAGGGGTGTGTGGGTGATGATGATGGAGGAGGAGTGATTGGAAAGAGAACGGGGAATGAAGGAGAGAGAGCCGGTGAAAAGGAGAGAGACGATCCTGATGACGATGGAGGAGGGGAAGGTGACGAGGAGGATAAAGGATGGCAGTCAACGTTGACGCCGAGGTCGACTGTTGTGGTGAGTAGCAGGGATCGGAAAGAAAAAGGGGTTGGGAAGGACTGTTGGGTTTTTAAATTTTTTTAAAAAGTCAATTTTTAAAAAATATTTAAAATAATTTCTCCAAAGAAAAAATATTTATTTTAAAACTACCTATGCCACGTCAGCTGATTTAACAATTTTTATCTGAAAACTAACGGAATGAGGCAACCTTGGTTATGGAATGGAAGTTGAGAGGGGAAATGAGTCATTTAAAACATCATGGGACAAACTGAGATTATTTTGAAACCACAGGGGGCATCTGAACAAATAAGTCATTAGAAAATGACAAGTGGTTAATTTAGGGGTTTTCTCTCCAAATAGACTTTATAAATTTTTTTTTACAATATGTTATGTTAGAATGAACGTCGTAGTTGTGGAAGGAAAATGCTAGGCTTATCACATTTTTCATACCACATTCATACCACCTCTCTAATAGAGTTGGGCCCCATTGTATTGGTGGGCTCCACCTCTATTAGAGAGGTGGTATGAATGTGGTATGAAAAATGTGGTAAGCCTAGTATTACCCTTTGTAGAAAGCCCGAAGAAAATGTCATAATCTTTTTTGGTCAATGAAGGAATGTCATGATTGTGGAAGGGTGATAAAGATGGAGAAGAGTTGGAGGTAAAAAAAATCAACACGTTTGAAAGTGTATTTGGACTGTGTGCACAAATATGTACAAGGCCCCTGGTCCCCGTGGACTAGGTGAACGTGATTGTCAGTTAGGTTTGGGTGCCCTTGGTCCCCGTGCATGCTGGGTTTTTAAGTCTTTTTATAAAGTCAATTTTTTTAAAAACATTTAAAATAATTTCTCCAATGTTGTGGTCTTTTTTGGTCAATGAAGAAATGTCGTGATTGTGGAAGGGTGATAAAGATGGAGATGAGTTGGAGAAAAATAAAAACGTATCAAAGTGTATTTGGACTGTGTACACAAATATGTACACGGCCCCTGGTACCCATGGATTAGGTGAACGAAACTGACAATTAGGTTTGGGTGCATGCACATGCAAAACTAAATAAAAGCAAAAACAAAAACAACTTTCTTGAATTTATGATTGCAAATATGTTAAAACAAGTACTTGCCCTGTCTTTTCTATTTTCCAATGAAGTAATGACTTCGAACTTAATAAAAAGGCTTATTATCACAAAAGGTCCCTAAAGTTTACGAAACTATCAGATTGCATCCTTAATGTTTTTTTGTGTCACTTATGGTCCTCAAGGTTAGTATGTGTGATCACAAATGGTCCTTGCCGTTAGGTTCCGTCAAAAACTCCGTTAGTTTGCTGACGTGGTATATATACATATCACAAAACATCCCTGAGGTTAACACATCTATCACAAATGGTCCCTGCAATTTTTTTTAATTTTTTAATTTCAAATTCATAAAATTTTGTTTTTGTTTTTTATAATATTTAAAAATATATATTGTATTTTAAATACATATGATACTATATTTTTGAAGATGAGGTCTCCACATATATGCCACACCAACAAACTAATGAAGTTTTTTAAAAAAAATAATCTAAAATTCATAAAATTTAAAAATGAAAAAACCATTTATATAAGGATTTTAACCTTGAGGACCATTTATAAACCCTAAACCCTTGATTTTTTTCATTTTTAAATTTTATGAATTTTAAATTAATTTTTAAAAACTCCATTAGTTTGTTGATGTGACATATATGTGGAGCCCACATCTAAAATAATATAGTATCATGTGTATTTAAAATACAAAGTATATTTTAAAATAATTTAAAATTCATAAGATTTAAAAAAGAAAACCAAAATTTTATGAATTTTAAATGAAAAAAATTAAAAAAATTTGCAAGGACCATTTGTGATAGATGTGTAAACCTCATGGATGTTTTGTGATATATATATATGCCACATCAGCAAACTAACAGAGTTTTTGACGGAACCTAACGGCAGGGACCATTTGTGATTACACATACTAACCTTGAGGACCACCAATGACACAAAAAAACATTAAGGATGCAATCTGATAGTTTCCTAAACCTTAAGGACCTTTTGTGATAATAAGCCTAATAAAAAAATATGACTGACTCTTTCAGTGAAGATATTGACAAAGATCAATTTCGGTTATATATAGATATTATTATTATGTGGACTTCGTATATTTTGTACCACTTCTCTTTGTTTTTTTATATATGTTTATTATGGCATTCACACGGTAATAAAGTGTGAACGCTACTATATATATATATATAGTTATTCTCATATTCGGATGTTCGCACGTTATTATTGTGTGGATGCCACTGTAAACAAGAAGGAAAGTAGGGAGGGATAATAGAAAATACAAGGACGTCCGCACGATAATAACATCCGGATATTTGCATAGGAGAATTTTTGTGTACAGTTATTATATATATATTGCAAACCAAAGTAAAAGTAGAAAAGAGCAACTTTTTCTTGAATTAATTATTGCTTGTTTTTTGTTTTTTGTTTTTAAAAAAGAAGTTAAAAACAAGTAATTACTCTTTCTTTCTTTTTTTCCAATAAACTAATTTCTTTGAGCTTAGTGTTAAAGATCACTTTCGGCATATGACAAGGATCACTTTCGGCATGTGTATATGTTACCTCTAACGTTAAAAACGTTATTAACACTTTGATTTATTAGGGAAGTGCAAGGCACTTGGGTAATTACTTTCGGACGCGTGCATGATCTAAATTGAAAAGGAGCAACTTTCTTCAATTAATAAAACAAGTTGGCTTTTGTCACAAAACAGAAAGAAAGTGAGATTGAATGTAAAAACAAGAAGTAAGAAGAAAAAGAAGGAGAATTTGGCAAGTACTTTCTAAAAGCGGAATCAAGAATTTTCATAAGTTCCTCGTTTATTATTTGCGAATGATTTAGCTGATTTTCATAAGAAATTTAACATCAAGTTTCTATTTTTCAAAAAAATTTACACTCTAGAATCTAGAAGGCGGTTTTCAAACGATCTCACATGCAGGTCAATGACAAAGAATTAAGGATTTCGACCAAAAAAAGGATTAAGGATTGGTATATAGGCCTTTCCCAGGGTAGAAAAAGATGCAATGAATTGACGACAAGCACAAGGCCTTGCACGCATTTTACTTGCTGACTTGAATGACTATTTGCTTAAAGAAAAGTAGACTTTTAGTACCTTAGCAACTATTATGTTATTTTGTAGACATTATTGGACGCTTATTTCGTCATTCTCTATCCTCTAGAATTCTTCAGGTAATGACTTTCCCATCATTCTCTTTCTTCTAAAGCTTTACATTTGTCTGATTTTTTTTCTTCTCCATCCCTAGCTTTGTTTTTTGCTCTTTTTTTTTTACTGCTTATTTTTTGGGTTGTTACAATTATACATGGATTATGACTCTTGAAGAAAAGGCTTGAGGATAACACCCCACCCACCCACCCACACACAATGAACTTCAAGCAAATTGTCTTTTGCCATATATTTTTTAATGTTATTATTAATCAAAATGAATACAAGCTAAATCTTGTAAGCCATTAAGATGTTAGAGAGAGAGAGAGAGAGAGAGCCACACAGAGTTAGACCAACCAAACCTTAGAGACAGTTTTTCTATTTTCTCTTCAATATTGGTTGCTTATTGTGACAGTTTTTCTATGTCCTGGGAGAATATGCTCGGTTGGTGTAGATGACAAGACAAGGGGAAGGTGAGAGAACGCTCGGTTGGTGTAGACGACAATGACAAGGGGAAGGTAATGGTGAGGTTTCGCATGATATTAATTGAGAAGTGAGAAAATGATAAGAAAACAAAAGGGAGAAAGATTATGGAGTGATTTTCGGGATTATCATAACTAATAAAGAAAAATGAAATTTACTTGGCATTAGAGATTTAATTTAATTTAAGTAATTTATGTCAAAATTTTGTGTCAAAATTTAATCTAATGGTTGAAATTTTGTGTCAAAATTTATGTCAAAAACATAGTCCCACGGAAACCTTCTATCGATGGATTCTTAAAATAATTTTATTTGAGGGACACCCTTTAAGGTTCCCCATAATTTTTTTTTTTTTAACGATTCAAATGGTCTATTTTTCAAGTATTCATTCATAGACTAATGTGGTACTTAAAAAAAAAGACTATAATAACAATCATCTAATTGAATGGTCAAATGGTTTCAAATTCAAGTGATGTTTTGCATAGATTATTTTTGTAAGAATATCTAAAAATTAGACGATTTTGATTATTAAAATACAATGTTTAATGTAACTTGTCGAGATACTAGAAAAAGTCATGGGCCGTCGTGCTCAGTAACAATATCCAAATTTACTAACAAAATGTAGGTGGCATAATATCCCCAAAAAAAAAAGCAAGATTTGCTTTTATTTGAGTTGTACGAAAAGTAGAATGAGATTGATATGACTAATGAACACTCACTTAAAGAGTAAGTAGGCGTAACACTTGGATATATGATAATTGGCTAACATATGATAATGATATGAACCATATGCAGCAATCATGTTTTTGATACAACCATGACATACATATATAACGTTGCAGCAATCATGCTACTATTAAAGATAATGACATAGCTAGCTAGCTAATCTAATATTCAAATTTGACTAAGATAATCAAAAGTCAAGGGTTTAAACACATGAGCAGCCTCTCTCTCTATGAACTCCAACTGCTCTTTGAAGATGTGCATGTACACAATCCAGTCACCTTTCCTAGCCGGACTCGGCATTGGCATCACATACCCGGCATTGCCGCCCCACGGGAAATGGTACGACCCGAAAACCGGCAGCCCCCACCCAAAATCCACCTTCAAAACTGGAAATCTTTGCCCCGATGACACGACAAAAGCGGGCCCCTCTTCACTCCCACTGCAGTATATCTTGGCCAAGGCTGGCACCGGTCTATGAGCCTCAACCCAATCTATTAACCCCAAAAAATGCTCCTTTGTTACAGCACATTTCAAAAAATCATGGACTTCATCAGCTACCCAATTCAACGACTTTTCAACTAGGTCTTCCACTTTTTCCCCCCCAAATGGAATGGATAGCACATTTCCAAAGTAGGTAGCCATATGTGAGGCTTGGTGACTTTGGTAATTTCCTCGCTCACTTAATCTTGTTCGTCCATCAACAACAATGCCCATTTTGCATAACTTTTGGGCACAACCAATTTTAGTGTCAGATTTAGCCACCATCTTCCACAAGAATGCACAAAACGACTCGAGCTTGGTCCTTTTGAACCCATTGGAGCTTGCAAGGGCTTGCAGATTATCAAGTTGCTCTGCTGTGACGTAGTATATGCGGCTGATGAGATGGTCTTGGTCAACATCAGTGTCATTTTTGGGAGGTGGCAGAGCTGTGATGGGCACGTACATGTCGTTTAGGGAGGGATCAATGTGACCAGGACGACGAGGGTTGAGCAAAGAACGACGAAAAGTTGGTAGCAGAGAGAGTGATTTTGACTGAGCCATCTCAGCCCATGAGACCAGAAACATGTTGGTCGAGTAGGCATCTGCTATGCGATGATCAAACGTGCATGCCAGCACCATTCCTCCACACTTGAGCTCAGTTGCCTGCAATTCATTTTGTTTCCTTAGTGTTAGGATATTTTGTTATAACGTAAATATGATTTTAACTAAGGTTTTGTGTTTGCAATTAATGAGTCAAGTTTTTCTCGTGGCATTCGATATAACTAAGGTTCCCAAAGTCAAGTTCTAGCTGGTCCAGATTTTATCTATGTCGACATAAATGACCTATCTAGAGAGACAGATACCTGGACAGCCAGCACCCCATGCTTCTTCTTGGGAACCAATTTGCCCTCTATGCTCTCATCAGGGTCATAAAGGTTAAGGTCTTTAAGCTCAACATCTGCAAAGGCTTCGAAAAAATCGACACCACGGTTGTTGCACAAGATCTCAGGCTCCCCAACAGAGTTTTGCACCACCTCACCAGAGAAGGCATAGAAAGTGACCAAAGCTTGGGCCATGGCCTTTCTCAGAACCCCAACCATAGACCAGAAGCTCATGCTCTGCTCATTTTTGTAGCAGAAAAACACCCCCACGTCCACAGGAGGCAGAAGCAAGTCAAGGTTGGAGAGTGGCAGCCAATGCTCTTGCAATGGCAAGGCAGCAGCCACCACTTCCTGCTTGCTCATGGTCACCTTGAACTCTCCTCTCTCCATGTTTGATTATTTGATTGCTATGTGGTTTGATATTTTTGTGAGCAAGACAGGAAGAGAGGGAGGCAATTTATAAGCAGCCAATATGCTCAAGACGTCTAAAACGAGAATTTTCTAGCAAGACTAGCTAGCCAACTACCCTCCTATGGGGATTAAAAGGACAATAAAAGCCCTCAAAACCTGGAAGATGTTTTGGTATTGTGCGGCGGAAAAATGGTTTCAAATTTGTATTGTTATGGCTTGGATTTTTTCAAGCATTATCTCTTTTTGATTATTTTGAGTTTGCAATCTTAGTTGGGATGCCTATGCAAAGGTTTCTTGGATTATATGTGATCGTTAGTAGAAGCGCACCAAATTATCTTAATTTTGATGTTAGACCGCTCTATTATTGTAATGACTCTTTATGACTAATTTGTATTGACCATTTATGACTAATGACTTTTTTAGTTGGATTATGAATACAATCTTAAAATTTCTCAACTATAAAAATTGAATTTCTCATACACACAAAACACGTTTGGTACTCACACAAACACAACACGTTTTGTACTCACACACTTCATACTCAGAAACAAGGACAAAGTGTTTGAGTAATGGGACCTTGAGTCAATGTGCTGTCGATGCTTGCTTTAGCAAATTGGTCCTCGAGGACTCTGGCGTGGGGATTTTATCCCGCTCCGGTCCCACTGAAATGTGCGCCTCGTGTGTGCATGTATAAGGATATAACCTTATTTGTGACCAACGTTGCGGAGTACACTACAGATTTTATTTCAACAATCCGAATTGTATGTTTTTAAATGTTCATTCATATAGTTAGTTAAATTGAAAATTATTAAGATATTTAATTATGATTAACAAAATAGACGAAAATAATGTTTCAAGAAAATATTAAAATAATAACCATTTAATTGAGTGATTAAATCGAATTCAAGTGAATTTTTGCATAAATAATATATGAGAAAATACTTAATGAATAGACAATTCGGATCATCAAAATATAATGTACGATGAACTCTATAAAGATTCACTGTATTATAATGATGTAGTTGATCGTTTATAGAAATAACATCTATAGCAAATTTGGCATAAGTCCAAATAATTTGACACCAAGCTTTTAGCAGTACGGAAAGGAGAAGGGGTAGCACTGCACATGCATGCGTCAAGGTAAAAGTAGCCATTGATGTTGTCACTTCACTTTCATGAATTTCCACTCCACTAGTTAACCTTGGTGCGTCCATCAACAAGCAATGCCCATTTTTCCACAGTTCTACAACCAACCATAAAATAGGTACTAATTTTTGCTAAAAAAAAGGACAGTTGTGAAACAAATTGGTTCACATAATGGGATAATTAACATTGTGAGCAATTTAAACCCCTCAACAAGAAAATATGGCTTAGGCCAATTGGTCAGGGTAGTGAGTTCATCCATTTGCACCCAAGTTCGAGTCCCTTTCCGTGTAAATTAAATTAATTTAAAATAATTTAGATTATCGCTTGTACTTCAAAAAAAGAAACCTCCTAACTAACTAGAGATACAACCAACATTATACCATATGTTAGTTATGCTAATTTGTGATACTAGGAAAATCAATGCATAAATTTGGGTAACTTAGTATATTAAAGGGATGATATTATTATTATTATTAGAGGATAATGTCGCATAATTTGGTTTTTAGGTAATAATCAATGCCGATATTTGGCGTTCCCGCATTGTGTGTGCTCATCACCAAGAATGTGTCCATTTTTGCAAAATTTTTATAACTAAGAAAACTCTAACAAACACAAGACTAATCATATGCTTATACTGACCAAATAGGGTCAAACAACAGAGTATGACATGTACCTAACACGAGCGTTGCTAAAATTGTGATACTAGGAAAATTAATGCATAAAATTAGGTAACTTAGTATAGTAAAGGGATGATATTATTATTATTATTATTATTAGGTATATTAGAGGGTAATGTCGCATAATTTGGTTTTCATGTAATAATCAATGCCGATATTTGGCATTCCCGCATTGTGTGCTTTTATCAACAAGAATGTGTCCATTTTTGCATAGTTTTTACAACCGAGAAAACTCTAACAAACACAAGACTAATCATATGTTTATAGTGATCAAATAGGGTCAAACAACATAGTATGACATGTACCTAACACAAGCGGTGCTAAATTTGTGATACTAGGAAAATTAATGCATAAAATTAGGTAACTTAGTATAGTAAAGGGATGATATTATTATTATTATTATTATTATTATTATTAGTTATATTAGAGGGTAATGTTGCATAATTTGGTTTTTATGTAATAATCAATGCCGATATTTGGCATTCCCGCATTGTGTGCTTTTATTAACAAGAATGTGTTCATTTTTGCTTAGTTTTTACAACCGAGAAAACTTTAACAAACACAAGACTAATCATATGTTTATAGTAATAAAATCGGGTCAAACAACATAGCATACATGTACCTAACACGAGCGGTGCTAAAATTAGTCCCTCACAATATATCGAAGGTCAGAATTCACCCATTCCGGTACAACTAACCAAGGACGGATCTACACTTGGGCTGGAGTGGGCTCCAGCCCATTCATGATTTAGTAAATAGGCTTAAAGGTGCAGTCTAACTTAGGAATTTTAGAAACCATCATACCCCTCTATACATAAGTCAGCCTATCACTCTATAAAAAAAGAAGGCTACCCACTTAGCCATCTTTACACACAAGGAGTGAATAAGGAATCCACTAAGCCCAAAAACACCAACGAAAATAATAGAACAAAAGCCTCCAACCATCTGACCCAAAAAAAAATACCCCTCCAACCAGGAAGCAACCCAAGCCTAACGAAAAAAGAAATGCCTAAAAGCCTAAGGGCACGAGAGAATTAAAAAAGAAGTGACTCTCTTCCTCTGTAAAATTGTGTCCACATATTTTTAGTGGGTTCTTCAATCTTAGTAAGTTTGTCTCTTTATTTTTATTTAATTTTCAATTTTAATTGTTATTCTTAAGCTTTTGGATTTGTTTGTTAAATTTTGAGTTACGCTACGCTCATGCTAGGAAATTGTTTTTTCAAAAATTGTAAGTCACGCTATACGCGTGATGGGAAAAAGGTCTCCCGCACTCGCAGTAGGGGTGGACTAAATTTTTTTCTTAAAGCAACCCCTAGTAAAATTCCTAGATCAGGCCTTGCAACTAACCCTATCATTCTTCCACCTGCAAATACTACTCCGAAGTCAGAAGAGAGAGAATCAACCAAGAACAGACCAAGGCATGGGCAATTTGGATCTGCCAACAAAAGCTAATTGGGCGGGTAGCTCAGCCCAGACTAACCAAGGCAAGAAATTTGGCCCAACCTATCTGGGCATAAATTCATGCAAATAAACTCTTTAGGCTCTTGATCAAAATAATAAGGGAGCTAATTTTCCCACTCCTCTTTTGTCCACTTACACTTATTTTGTTAAAAATTGTGTGTTCCCATGCCTTTTTTGTCCACATACACTCCCTTTTTTGTTATAGTAAAAACTATTAATATAAAAAAAGGGATTGTAAGTGGACAAAAGGGGAGTGGGAAAATCATCACCCAATAATAATAATAATTCAAAACACAACCCCTTCATTTTAAAAGAATAAATAGGTATAAAAAAAAATGAAGGGGTTCTAAGGGTATATTATAATTTATTGTCTTGATTTCAAAACACAACCCCTTCATTTATTTTAAGTGACATTTTGTTCTAATTACAATCACCATCAAAGCTCCTAACCTCTCAACAAATCCAAGAAAAAGGAAAAAGAACAAGCAAAAAGAAAAAGAGAAAAAGTCTCAAGTAAATTTAGATGAATACATTGGCATTTGTACCATCTTAGTTGATGATTTTGAGTGTTGCCTCCGTTAAAAGTATAGAAGACGGTCAATTGAAATGGTACAAATAGTTTTATATCAACTCATGATGTTGCGGAGTATTTGAATATATGACTACTTAAACCATTCATACATAATAAAATTCAATTATACTATTATGTACATTTCTATGTATAGGGTGTTGATTTTTCCACTCCCCTTTTGTCCACTTACATTCCCTTTTGTTTTTTTTTATTATTTTTTACTATAACATATAAGGGAATGTAAGTGGACAAAAGTGAAGTGGGAACATATAATTTCCAACAAAGGGAGTGTAAGTGGATAAAATAGGAGTGGGAAAATCAACTCCCTATATTTAAAGAGTAATTTCATTTAAATGATGACAGATGGTGGATGAGGCAGAAAAGGAAGTTGATGACAATGGAGGGGGAAAAGATGATAGGAAGGGCGAAAAAGATGAAGGAGAAGGGCATCAAAGTAGTGGAATTGGAAAGGTCCCCTATGCCTCTCCCACTTCATCCTTGTGTTCTACATCAAGGCTTTAATCCATGTTCAATTATATTATTTCAATTCCACCTCTCTTGGTACAAATTTCAAGTCTCCCTGTTGTCACGGATCACACATAAGCGAGTGTTATCGTGACTCCATTGGGACAGCTATGCGCTTACGAGGTAGTCTAAGTATGGAAGGGCAAGGGCTTAAGAGCTAAAATGGTTTGTGTTGGCTGGGTTGCACTTGTGAAGGGTATTTTAGATATTTTCGAATGTTACAGGAGGAATCTGAGGAAGCTAAGAATATTGTGACGTTCGTGATGTTGAGATGCATCCAACGCAACTGACGGTTCGCAATTCGGAGTTCATATGAATTAGTTATGCCCAATTATGACTCATTGTGCATAGGTGTTGTTTCCTCCTGACAGAAGGCTAAATGCATAAAATGCTATATAGGGGTGACATGGTGTCATGCTCTCCACCACCCCTGATGCTTACACCCTTGTGGCACTAAGGGAGTATCCTTATGACATTGGAAGTAGTCATAGGGGCGGGCATGCGATTGTTGAAGGACAATCTATATCTCCAAGGAAAAGGACTCCCGAGGATAGTACGAACACGCGGGGTAGTTCATATTGCGGATCGTTGTGAAGAGTGAGGTCAACGTATGACATTCGCTATGCCTTCGGCGAGCGAGGCATTTGACAATACTCAATGGACTTGGCTTGGGTTCGGCCTTGTCCAATGCAGAGGGAACATATTCGGATGCTGGTACACATGAGTTGTGATCCCCTGCAATGCATAAATGATTATGTGGGACATTCAGAATACATATGTCGCTAAGGCTTGGGCGACATGCGAGTATGACAGCTTGAGGATGTGGGCTATCCTGGTTACTAACGAAATGACCGACAGAAGTGTGGGTAAACCGATAGTGTGTTGGATCGTTATGTCTTAACTTGGACATGAGAGAGCCACGAGTTAGGCATGCAACTTGGTCAATGCAGTTGACGTGTCTTATGCAAAGCTTGATGTATGGGCGTCGAGAGTTCATTGCCGGATGTGGGGTGATTGTATTATCACAAGGTAGTGTGACTCGTTGTTTAGCTATGAGGCATGACGCCCATGGGGACAACACTTGATGGTGAACCTCTCACGGAGTTGTGAGAGTCATGAATATCATGAAAATGGGATAAGGTTGACTAGGATTTGAAGGGATCCTGGGCCGCACGGGTCGTGCTTGGAGTGAGCGAAATGTGTATTTCGCTTCCACCGTGCTGCGCCGGTCGCTCATCCCGTGACACTGTGCTACATAAACTAAACCCTTTTGTTTTTTTGTTTTTTTTGTTGATGCTAATTTTTTTTAATTTATATTTCCATTTAACATCTCAAAATATATAGCAATGTACACTTTCCACTACCTACACATGCAGTTTCATGATAAGGTTAAATTTACAATATTTGATTTGAGTAAAACGCTTAAACTCTTAACCCAAAAATAAAAGGAACATTTCTTGCTTCCTTTACAAGAAATCAAACTGAAGGCTATACAATTTCTGGTTACAAAAAGATCTTATATATATATATATATATATATATATATATATATATATATATATATATATTCAATCAATCAAGGCCCATCGTCACCATCCTTAATCAAATTGCAAATATCTGAGCACTCCACCAAACTGCAAGAAATCCAATTTCTCAAAGAATCAGACTGAAGAAAACAGAACTGAGAATTCAGAGTTGCAACTCAAGTAAAATATAAATATTATGTCAACAATGCAAGGAAACTATTATGCCAAAATGGAAAGAAAACAGAAATAAGAGAAGCTCTGCTTCTAAAGTGACATTTAGGGGTAAGAACAAAACTATATATCTGTGGCCAGTGGCATCTCAGAAGAATGATCAAGCAGCATGTTGCATATACAAGGAAAAATTCAATGGTTGTGCATCAACTTGGCTTGTAATGGGTTTTTGAATAAATATCTCTACATGTATTGAAGTGATGCTAATGAGAATAGTATTGTTGAGTGCCAAGCATTTAAAGACAGCAAGCAACTGAAGTGAAGGGCATATAAGTCTATAAAAACTTGCTCATGTTTTGTAAGCTAAAAAAAAGAGAGGAGCAAGTACCAATATTGACGACTTCTGAATCCTTGCTTGAAAACAACCAGAGGCCTGCAGCATCAAAACACAAAATGGTAACTCAAAATAATGCTAATGCAATGGAAAATGATTGTAATATATTTATATATATACCTTCTGACATTGAAGGGGCCTTCACCAGGTGAGCCATCACCTCCTCTGATGCAAGTAGTGACACACTTGATAGTGCAAGACTCTGCCTTTCTTGACTTTGGTCTTTGAATTCTTGCCTTCTTGCAATCTGTGGGCAAAGCACACTCACCAGATAGAGTCTGGGGTATGTTGGAGAGAGTCTCAGAATTCTCAGGAGACTCCATTGCTGCTGAAGCTGAACCTATCACTGCAGCAGCTGCAAGCAAGCCTGCAGTTGCTAAGAGAATGCTTCTGCTTCTACTGCTGCTGCTGCTGTTGGTGCTGGTGGTGGCTCTGGGGAGATGACAAGTGCTTCTTCTGAATCTGATGTTGATGTCATTTGCTATATTAATCTTGTTGGTGCTAATGTTGACTTGTCCTCCAAAGGGCTGTGGGATTTTATTGACAAGGGTTGGAGTTTTTGGGCCATAAATTAGCATCTTAAGTGCTATGATTCTGAAACCTGTTTTTCTGGTAGGCTCATTTAAGAGGAAGAGAGTGCAACTGACTCTGTGTGTGTGTGTGTGTGTGTGTGTGTGGGGGGGGGGGGGGGGGGGGGGTGGGGTGGGGGTGGGAGGAAGAGAGAGAGAGAGAGAGAGAGAGCGAGCCTACTCTCTCAGATTTTCCTTATCCCTTCAGCCTCTGTGAGATGGGGCTGTGCCAAGACTCTCATTTCTGTGCTACGTGTCAACTCTTGTGGCCTCATCATGATATGTGTTCATGTGACAAACAAGTAGTGTTTATTAGTACTTGGAATTAGGGTGCTTTTACCGTTTTGATTTTGGGATTAATTACCATTGGAATTGAAATTTAACATATCTTGGATTTCAACCCTCATTGTTAATTAGTACTTAAACTTTCACATCATATAGAAAAAAGATCAATATGATTGTAGGAATGATAGTAATTTTTGACACGCATGGTTTAGAGGTGATTGCATATATTCACAATTTACTTTAAAAAGTTTAGGATTATTCGCAGCAATGGTCCCTCAACTATACCCCAAGTTACACTTTGGTCACTGAACTCAATTATTAGTTGCAGAGGTCACTCAATTAGGTGTTTTGTTGCACCGTTAGTCCTACCGTCAAGTCTCTCTAACGGTATGGACTAATGGTGCAACACAACACCTAATTGAGTGACCAAAATACAACTCCTAGTATAGTTGAGGGATCATTGCTACAAATAATCTTAACTGAAAAGTCACATTTGCCCATAAATAATCTAAGAGATGCTTGCCACATCATCATTTTAAACAGAAAAAGTAACAGACTTGACGGTAGGACTAACGGTGCAACAAAACACCTAATTGAGTGACCTCTGCAATTAATATTTGAGTTGAGTGACCAAAGTGTAACTTGGAGTATAGTTAAGGGACCATTATTGCGAATAACCCAAAAGTTTACTATGAATAATAGCCTGGTTTTTCTGTTTTTCTTTTCACATTACTCAACCCGTTGATATCAACTTAAAAACATTTGTAATGTCAAATTGATCCTCAACAGTATACCAAAAAACATCTAAACACAAATAATAAGAACTATTGGACATTTTTTTAAAGCAAAATCAGAGTAATATTAACTTGAAATATGTGAAAAGTTTAAGGAAAATCAAAATGAAATTGCCCTCTTCAAACATCTAGGTGACATTGGTTTTTTTTGTTTTCTTTTTCTCCAGTTCTTTGCACAAAAGACCAAAAAAAAAAGGCTTTCAATTCAATTCCAAATCATTTCCAAACCAAGAACAAAACAAAAAAAATAAAATAGTCAATGGTGTTTAGTCTAGTGAAAATGGCTTTGGCTTGCAGACCATAGTTCTCAAGTTCGAATCCCCACGACATCCTATTGTTCGACATATTTGCAGTATTGGAGCCACCTTGATATAAAGGCGGCTCCATAATTCCTTCTTTTATCAAAACATATGCAGAAATAAAAATTACGAAAATAAATAGGTCATAACTCATAATCGGTTAAAGATAATAAAAAATGGCCCCTTTCTGACCTTGAAATGTTAAATTAATACAAGCAATTGAAAATATCCTTTTTTGGTGTGAGCGAAGGAAACTAATTGATATGTTGGTCCACTTCAAATGTAACATTCATGGATGTCACTCTTGAATAATAATCTATTGGATGCCACTGTTGGGCAGACTATCTATTTTTTGTTCCTTCATTTTATTTTATGTTTTTCCTCGCAATTCTTCTTTTTATGTCAAGTGTACAAAAGTGAATAAAAAACTCCATTAGAGACCAATCATTTTAACAAACAAAATGCACCATGGTCAATGTCAATGTCGAAGAATGAGATGGTCAATGTCACTGTTGGATAATGGCATGGTCATAATAACTGGACTTGCTTGTTCTTATTTGGAGGCACTTACCATTTTGTCTTCATGCTCTCCTATTTGTCTTTATATGGTAAAGTCCCCTAAAAATAATGGCAGGATTTTGGAGGAAGGATAGATGTCTTATTTTTTTGACAATTTGTTATTTTATTAGGACGAGACGGATTCCGAGCCTTTGCATTTAGCATCCACACATTTACACGCATTTAAAACTATTTTAACCTTTTGATTAATCTAATGGAATTGATCTGTCCACGTCATAATAATTGTATTAGACTAAACAATCACCCATTGCACCTTATCGTTTTCACTTATCCATTCAAAGTGTCCCCTCCTTTCTCTCATGCCTGTTGGCCCTCCATTGTTAACTGGAGTATGTTTATTAAATCGAATTTTTGTATATAAAAAGAAGATTTAGAAGAAATATGATAAACATGAAGGACCAAGAATCAACCCAAAACCACGATGGATGAAGAAACTGTCCACAAAATTCCACGCATTTTCAAATTTCATTGGTACTGAAGAAATAATTAAGGAGTTAGCCCAGAAACCCAAGTTGTTCAATTATCCCAAAAATTCAATAAATTTTCTAATTTAAGTAGGCAGTGAAGAAAGAATTAAGGAATTACCCATTAAGCCAATTCAATTGTTCTCTTTTTTTCTTAGGAAAATTTGGTATGTTATGCCTTTTGGTCTGCCAATTCATATTTGAGTTTTAGATTTGTGCTCAAATTTGTGTGGAAAGACACTAATCTGGTATTAGACTAAAAGGATACGGTGCAAAGGGGTGAGGGTTTTTTCAAATACAATTATTGTGACATGGATTGATCAAATTCATTAGATTAATTAAATGGTTAAGATCTTTTTAAATACGTGTAAATGCTTAGATCCGCATTTATGCGTAGATGCTAAATGCGGAGGCTCGGAATCCGAGTGGGTATATCATTCAAAAAACAATAATCCTACTCTTACCACCTTTTATATAAAAGTGATAGAATATCCAATTGTCAAAAAAAATGTGGATATAGAACTCTTTGTTTTTTTTTTTTTTTTTTGACAATTTGATATTCTATTCGATTGTAAATTAGTGTCCTTGTCTATATATTTTATTATTCATTTATAGTTCAGATTCAAAACAAAAAACAAAACAAAAAATCAAAAAACAAATTAAAATCGATACATATTCTTCTTAATCTTCGTTGGTGTTTTCTTTTTGAGGTGGAGAAAGTGGTTGACCCACTACCCACTACTTGCTGGCTGCATGAGATAACATAAAGTTTTAACTTCCATTTACCTCAAATCATTCACTGTTTACTTCTATCTTCGTGTCTTGTCACCATTAATCAGAACCTGAGCTTTCTAAGCATGTAATTGTAGTGCTTGTTATTTACACTTTTGACTTGATTCATGACAATGAAAAATTCATACCCATCTGGGGATCGACATATGAATTTTACAGCAATTCACGAGCGCTATAGAAAGACAATTGCCTGTGTCTGGGTTGCGAAGATAAAAAGATATGCTCTATATGCAGCTTTACAAATGTACTCTTATCTTACTAACGTACATCATCCATGCTCAGCATGATCAGGTATTCTTCTCTAGAACCGACAGTGCCGGTGTCAGATAGTTATTGGCTTTGTCAGGCAAATGTGCTACCTGCAGAGGGAATAGGCATGTGAGAATCCAAGTGGTTACAAGTTTACATACAAAAGAAGGGATATGTATTTCTTTTTTATATACAGAATCTGATGATTGATTTTTAATGGTCCTTACCAGCTCATAAAGTTCCTTCCCTTGATCGGCAACGTATTCATAGCATACCTAGAAAATTTGAAGACCAGTTTAGTATATGTCAGTTGAAAGTAATATAGTAAAGGCAAATAGATTGTCACCCACATCAAAACTTTTGTTCCTTGCAGTTGAATCATGCAATGCCTTCACACAGATGTCAGCTACATCAGCACAGCTGATCCCCTAATTTAGAAATGGTAGTTGAGGTTAGATGTTCAATGACGTTAATATAAGTCAAAAGATAAATCTCTTTATCGTCTGGTGAAAAGGGATTCAAGAAGATTTCAATTAGTAGCTGTAGCAAGGTTTTTTAAAAGTCGATCATTCTAACCTGAGAAATCCTGTTTCCTTGATCAAATATGAGAGCACGTTGTCCACCTGGTTCTTCCTGTATAAACCAAACTGGTTTCCATCAGATGGAAAGAGAACAAAAAGTGAAAGTACATTGCCCGTGCTTTGCAGCAGAAATGATAAATCAGCTGTTAACAGTGTTGAAATGTAAATTATTTCCTGGTTTAATTTCTTAGCTAGACAGGTGTAAGGCTTAGATTTAATCCTAGAGTGTAGGTCTCATATGTCCTAGCTTATGCCAAGTGTACAGCTCATATTGCTGACACAAATTGTATGGCTGAGATCACATTCTCTGCCTTGTAAAAGGAATGTTTCTGTTGGAATGAAATCAGTGTGAGGATGTGTGCATTCTTATGATTGGAGCTGAGTAACAAACTCTCTCTCTCTCTCTCTCACAACGTCTCTCTCTTTTCTCTGCAACATTTTTCCATATTCTTCTTCTCCAAGTACGCCTCCATTCTACAAACTTCAACAAACAGAACCTATATATATGCGTAATGTCATTTAGCATTACCAAATGATTACTAAGCCATGAATTTTAGAGTAAGAACTCCACCTTTAGGGGACCAGGACGAATGATTGTGTATCCAAGCCCTGATTTTCGCAATGACTCTTCTCCAGCCTGGAGAAATTTCAACGTTGAATGAATTAGCTATGTTATAAGATCTAAAATTAAAAAAAGACGACACATCTGGAAAAAATAATAATAATAAAAATTTCACACTTAATCAAATGAAAAATAGGAAAAAAAAGAGCTAACCCTCTTGGCTTTAAGAACCTGCTCCCTTCTAGTTGGTTCTATTCCTGATCCCGTACATGAAACTAAAATGAAGTCCGTTTCTTGTCCAGTCTGCAAAACATCCCATTCAAATTTATCTAAGGCCGTGAATATATTTATGCAATCCTATATACACGACACATCATTATGCATGTTCTGTACCATCCATATCTTAACACTAATTCAACTTTTTGTTCCATCTCATTAACCACACTCAATATGTAGTTGCATAATCTTCAAATGGGAAAGTTCCAGGAAACCGCAGCAAATATAATTTTCAAGCAAGCCAATAACGAAGGAGGCTCCACATATATGGTCATTGGATGCCAATGTCAGCACACCAGTCATTAATAAAATGACGAAAAAAATTTCCTCAAACTTGGACTATCAGAAATGGGTTCATTTGGAAGAACAATCAGTTTTGAAAGGGTATGACTTTGGTTTACTACGACATTGATCAAGACAATGGCTCTTATGATGTAAATGTGAAAACCTAGCACCATTAGCAAGAATCTCATTGATAGTCAAGTGACTATAAGTTCTCTGGTACATCCTATCTTGTCACTTTGATATGGCGAAAGACTGAAAGGGTTAAACAATTATTTGGCATTGAGATTTTCAAATGAATAATGCATAACTTTTTAAGTGACTTCATCATGTAGAAATTTCCTTTGCAAAAGACATGTATGTGAATCTATTTGGTTATGAGAGAGAGAGAGAGAGAGAGAGTTCTAACACAGCAGAACATAACATAACTAGAATTATAGAACATAAACTGACAGCACAATCAGCATAACTCGAATTTAAAGACTTACTGGCAAAGCTTTTATGTATTCCAGAATAAGCTTAAAGCTTCTTGGGTCTTGCTTCACTCCTGTACGTGATTCAACAGCTTTCTGTGCCACAAAAAATAAATAGATTCAGAAAAGACGAGCAGAAAAGCATTTCAACAAATGTTGGAAAAAATAGTTTTAAGTTGCATTGGGGTTTGCGGATTTAGAATAAGTGATTTGGATTAGAATAACAAATGGGAGATTATCCTCCCCAACATTGTACAAGAAATAGTAATGCAAGTAAAAATCACCTATCCATTTAAATTATGAAACAAGGCAGCAAGGGGCAAACATATGAACCAAATTTACCAACTTCTCTTACGAGCAGAAAATGAACAAACCTGTCTTCTGGGCTCAAAACGTATGGTTAATGTATGTACTAGGAATGGGTCTAATGGTGGATCATCTGGTTTCACGGGGCGGAATGATGAAAATGGTACTCTGACCTGCCAATGACAGATTACGAGAATTAGGGACAGCATACATTGCAACTATACCCAAAAGAAACACAGTGAATAGATACTTACCCTACAGAATCCTGCTTTTGTGCTGAATCTAGAAAAGTATAATTTACTTTGAGATGTATCCGCTAATGGACCAGCTTCAAGAATTAATATATAAGACCTTCCATTCCCACCAACAGAAAGAACTAGACCTTCATACCTGTATATTGGAAATATAGATAATGGAAGTGGATAAGCCATAGCAGTTTAGGTAATGGATGTTTCTATACAGAATCTACCATAACCAGCTTCTAATAAGCTTGAGAATGCAAATATGGCATACCTGTCAAGAGTACGACCCAAAGGAAGTGAAAGTTTCTTCGACAGGTCAACATACCCTCCCCTGGTGAAAACATATCCTACAATGGAGCAAAGAACAGAGTCAAAACAATTATTACGCAGTTGTTAGTTAGCATCCAAATGCCCATTAGAGGACTTCTTTACCTGAGAAAACAGCATCTCCCGTAAAAGTGAACTCAAACTTAGCATCCATTCCTCCATCATACTTGGAAGAAACCACATCCTGGAAGTAAGTCCCCTGACGAACTTCCCATCCATCAACCGACTCTGGAGACTTGAACTTTGTAATTGTAAGCTTGCTCTTACTACTTTTCCCTGCTCGTAATTGCGCCATTTTGTTGTTGTAGTCCTGCAATGCACAGAGTCATCAGCTTCACCCAAAGCAACTCTCTGAGTGCCAATTCAAATCCACCATGAACCAATCCATAAGCTCAAACATAGAACCAATCAGATGACAAACCATCACACAAAAGGCTTAATTTTGGTAAAAAAAAAGCAATTGGAGGATATGGTTCTTACCTGAAATGCTTTGGTGAGGTTGTAGACCCCTCTGTTATCAACCCTGTAGAGGTCCCCGCTGATAGTAGAGCGTGCAGTAGCACAATAGATAATCTTGTTACAGCCTTGTACGGCGTCGTATAGCGTAGCAGGATCACCCACATCCCCAGTCACAATCTCCACCGATCTCGGCAACATATCCACCACTTCCTGATCAGCCTTCCTCACCAGAGCCTAAGTCACCATCACAAAACCCACCCCATTACACACAATAAAACCCACAAACCCACAAACCCAAAAACCAAATGAACAAAAAAACCAAAGCATCAAGAATCTCAAGACTTCGATAGAAATGAACACCTTAACAGTGTAGCCTCTGAGCATGAGCTTGCGGACCACTATGCGGCCAATGCTTGAAGTGGCTCCGACGACCAAAACGGTGGTGTTTTGGGCGCCGGGAATGACGAACTCGCACATGGGTCCTTCCCTGATGAGAAGAGCGTCAAGCGCGTCTCTTTCATCGGCACGACTGGTTCTCGAGATCTGCCCGAGTCCAGAGAACTTGCGCCACACTTCATCAAACAGTTGGCGCGATCTTCGACCGAGCCCAACTGGGTTCACATCTTCCAGGTCCAATCTCCGCTGCTGCTTCTGCTTCTGCTCTTGCTCTTCTTGAATCTTATTACTGGTATCAATTTTCTCGTTACCAGAAGAAGAAGCAGACGGAGGAGGATCAATGGTTTTGTTCTTGGTTTTGGTTTTATTGCTGCTACTGCCGCCATTGTTGCTTTCAGAGGGAGCTCCAGATGCCCTGGGAATTAGTGAGGAGCGGTTTCTGGTGGTGATTGTCAGGTTCTGGGAGTTGGGTTTTGGGATTGGGAGAGAAATGGGTCTCCAACATCTTTGGCCGCCCCATTGGTACGTGATATTAGTGTTACTACTGCTGCTGCTGCTATTGCTCAAGCTCGAGCTAATAACGGCTTTAGCGACGGTCATGATGGTTTTAGCGCCAACAAGGCAAGCACAAGGAACAAGCCGTTTATGAATATTCAGTACAAGGTTTTTGCTCTTAATGTTTTTTTTTCTATTTTGGAATTGGATAATTGGGTATTTTAAGTTGGTATAAAAATAAAAATAAAACATATAAATAGTTGTAAAAAGGGAAAATGAATGGTTGGTGTTTTGAGTTTGATGACATATCAAAATCTGAGAGACAAGGATGGAATTTGCAGCACACACCACATCCACAAGACATAATTTGAGGTTTGAAAGTTATGAGACAAAAAGGGACACGTAGAGGTCCAATTTTCCTTTCATTTGTTGGCAGGCAGGCATACGCAGCCAGCCAACGGTTGGGTTGTGTACTTGGTTTGGCTTTGGGTTAAGTGGAGAGAAACAAACCTTAAATACCAATGCAATTTCGTTTGCTTTGTCATCAGTGACTTGTTTAAACACTATCAGAGAGAGAGAGAGAGAGAGAGAGAGCCAACAATTAACAATCAATTTAATAATTTTGGGAACAATATATGAACATGAAATCCAATGTCGGTGAGAATGAACTGAAACAGTATTGAAGAAGCTACTTATTCCTTCCATTAACAAGAGCACAATCTACAAAAAGGGTCAATAATATACTAAAAGGGAGAGAAGGGACAAAAACAAGAATCTGAAACTAACTTCCCTCCCGCATTTCTTTGTAAGAAACCATTTAAGATAGATTAGAACAATTATAGTACATTTGCCACTTAACAAATGGCATTTGACAGATTACAAGAGGATAAAATCAAAGAATCACCAATCGGGCCACACATCTGCACGCTCACACTGGAGGCATGGTTAGCAGCTGTTGAAGAGGGCAAGCTCTGGTTGATGAACTTCACCTGTCTTCCTCTTAGGGAGAGTTCAGTCATGGAGAAAAGAAACAAAAAAATTGTTCCCTAAAAAGTGAATGTAAACCAATACCGTACTGTAATGCTTATCCCCTTCTAACCGTCTAAGCACCCCACTTTTTCTGCCACCGCCTGGCTCCCGGTAGTGTGTTAGCGGAGCACAAGCAAACTATTGCCCTGTCCGAAGGTTCTCCTTCTCCAAAACATCCATTTCTATATTTACAATTTGGTCACCCAGTATTGCTGTGTAGCTCGGCAGCTCTTTGTCTCATCATCTCCATAACAGCAGCTCTTCTTCGTGAATCAGACTGCTGCTGCAGCCTCCTCAAATGTTCCTTTAAATCTCTGAAAGCATGCACATGTATTAAATATATTTCTTTAAAAAAGGGAATCAGGAGAGAGAACTAGGGGAGATTAATTGACAGCTCTTAATACAAAAAAACTAATCCACAAACCTGCAGCGTGGCACATGGCACTCAGATTCTTTGCAAGCTCGAGCATGAAGTTGAAGGAGATACCACATTTTCTTACAGAGAACACATCCTCCAGATGCCCGGACTTTGCATTGAATTCCATGGCGGAAAAGCCCCTTCACCTTACGACAATTAGGGTACTGACATTGTGCTGAACGACATTGCGATGCGTGCACCAGAAGATCAAGCATTTTCCTAAGCTGCAAAATTAAAAAAGTGTTAATTATAAGAATTCGAACTCAGGATACATTGGCATCGAAGCCTTTCCTCCACTACTAAATCCCATATTCGGCATGATTAAGAAAACACAACAGCAAAATTATTATTAAAACAAAGCAATACCAAGATCATCTTAGGTCATTTTGTAATAACATTCTAGAGAAGCTAGAGATAAATAATAGACTCTGAAAGATGTGAATGAAGGCTGAGAAAGTTGCAGGAAACCTCTGGAACACAAAACTTATAAATACATATACATTTTGGAAAGATTTTAAGTCATAAAATGGAGTGAAAAGAAACGTAGAAAAGATGTTCAAGAAGGGAATCACATCATCTTGGTTACATAAATGGGAAATTTTTACTGGGTAGTGTTGTAACTGAAATCTGTGACCATTTTTAATGAGGAAAAAACTTGATAAAAAAAAGTCTTCAATAAGGAAAAAACATATATAAAGCACCTGTAAAACTCGGATTTGCCTAGCTTCTTTGTTTTGTGCATCACGATCAGCGATGGATGGATGATTTGTCAATTTATGATGATGATCTACACCTCCTTCCTTCTGATAACAATTGTTGCATACATCATATTCAGGGCAAACTTCGCAACGCCAACCTTGACCTGTTTCAATGTCGAGATGACATATATTGCATGTTGTCACAAAT
This sequence comes from Prunus avium, assembly GCF_965620075.1. Taxonomy (NCBI): domain Eukaryota; kingdom Viridiplantae; phylum Streptophyta; class Magnoliopsida; order Rosales; family Rosaceae; genus Prunus; species Prunus avium. The sequence continues at coordinate 2,135,869 of NC_142286.1, forward strand.
GCAGGAGCAGTTGGGTTATGAAGATGGTAAAGGACCATCATAGAGGAATGTTTAGCCCGCCGTAGAGTATCATACTGATAATGATTCCCTTGACAAAGACTGAGAAATGCCTGTCTGGTGTCAAAGAATTCACTCTCAAGAATCTCGTCTTTGTCCTTTGTATCAGCAGGTACGTCAGTAATGTCAAACTGCAATATATGATGATGTCAGCATTGAGTGAAAAAAAAAGTTCAAAAGAGAGAAAATAAGAAACTCGCAGAGCCATGATAACTGAAGGGAAGGACAATTCACATACAGGACGCAATTCATGTTTTTCCCTCTGATTGGAAGGGTGCCTGTCTCTTTCTTCCCGCTTTTGCTCTGCTTCATAACACCTGTGGTCCCATGTAAAGTAAACAGAATAAATGAAATTAGTAAATGTTAGTCCAACAGCAATTCCAGAAAAGAAAGATAAAATTGGATTATGAAATATTAAGTGAGGAACTTCAAGAATAGAAGCAGCACGGAAAAAGTGAACTTTTCATAATCGAGGAGAGTACTGCTCAAACTGTCTGAATTCTAACAAAACCCTGAACTCAATTAGCAACTATACAAGGGGCCTTAACCCATTCTTCTATAAACAAACTATAAACACAATGCAGTTGTATATGAATGAGCAAGAAAGCATTGCATGTATAATATGGTAAAAGGGGTAATACAAACAAACTTTAATATAGTATTAGGAAGCTATTACAGGGGAAGGAGGTAACAGAAAAATGCAAGATTGAATCTTACTTATCACAAAGCTGAAAATTTTTGCATTGGGTGCAGGACCAACGGTTTCCTGATACCATTAGTATACAACAGTGAGAGCACGCGTACTGCAAATGAACCATGATGAAATCTTCCTTCATCGGGCAAATGGTTTCACCAAGCTGGGTAAACATAAATACAAAAGTCAGCACCAAGTGCAATTAAATCTAATAACATTGAACAGCCTTCATATATTAAACTTTTTAAAGATGATTTCATAGACTGATTCTTTTATAATAAGATTTCATAAATCTAAGTGAACGTGCTACTAGAATCAATTAAAAACCTGGGCTTATTAGATGTTAGAACTCTGAATATCTAACAGCAAAAGCTATAAAGACTGAAGATAATAACTCAGTTGAAAGACCAAGACTATAAAATTACTTTGTGCATTAGTAGCAGATCCTTTGACGCGTTACCAGAAAGATCAGTCTGACCAGATGCTTTTAAAGCCCTTTTTGTTATAGTCTTTTTGGTTGTTCCTTTCTTGTTCTGTTTTCTACCATCCTCTTCTTGACGCATCTGATAAATCAGATCCTCAGCTGCACCAGGCCAGTAGTCACCATCAAAATAAGGCAGCCTAGCTGCAGTGACTTTAGCCTTGCATTCAGCAGTAGTAACAAAGAAATGATCATATAGATTAGTGAGTTCAACAACAATGCTTTCCTTGGCAGCTTTCCTGAGCATTGCCAAATACCTGAAAGAAACAGGGAGATAGAAAACGAAAAGTATGAAACAGAATACTTGATGCTAGTAATAACAGCAAGCCAATTCACAAAGTTCTATAAGCTCACCATTCACGAAGCTTATCTGATTTTGGTGTTTTCTGAATTTCCGGATGACAATATAAAATATAATCTTCGCCCTTCAAAGGAGGACAAGCCCATATGTAGCAGCTTGTAAACCCTCGTTTCTTGCAATATTCAAGGTATCCAATCTGGAAAGGGAATCATAAACTAAGGCCAAAGCTCCAAGATAACATATCAAACTAAAGAAAACACAGATAACGTGAATAACAACACTAGTGAAAGCCTAGGACTCACGAGAATTTCATGGTAAACAAATGTGCGGAGAGCTTCTCCCGTCACCGCTTTAACTTCGGGCCTGAAATACTTAACAGAATCCAAATACGATAGATATACACGGCGCTGATTTGGAAATTGACATTCAGCTCCAAATTCTTGAACATACATGCCGAATAGGCATACTTCTACACCTTCAATTTTCTGAAACAATAATACAACCTAGACAAAAAATTATGTAATTAGCATATTGAAACCATTCCCTGTAACCCATTCTATTATCAGATAAGCCTTGAATATCTTCCCAACCTTAGATTTATATGGGAACTCTGTTGGATAATTTTCTTCCTGAAAAATTTCAAGAAACCGCTGCTTTACTTCCAATTTTTTGTCAACTGATGAAACAACTCTAATTACAAGTGATTCTGCCCCAGGAACCTAGTAGCAACAGTAAAAGATAAAATTAGCCAATAATAAAAAACTTGATTAATTCATGGATCAATTTTTTTTCAATTCTATGGTAATTTATCCTAAAAGTATTTCTTTCAAATTTATGCTTTTATCAGCCATCTTAACTGGTCCAGCCTCCAAGTCTTAAAGGGAACAGTCTAGCTGATTCTGACACTATAAATAATGTATACCTACTTCAGCAAAAATGATGTAGGGCGTAAGTGGCAGTTTCCGACAAAAGTTCGCCAAAGGCCTAGCAAGGAGGGCTCAAAAACCAAAGCCCTAATTGGCATATGGATAATGTTGGGTGGCAGTCTACAGCAGCAACCAAGACATTTTAATGTCAGGGTTCATGTGCTCGATAAATACGTAGTCCTATAATAAAGAATGTCTGTCCAAAGTAACCTGTTGGGGATAGTAAATGCATGGTCCTATTAGAAAAATTAATGTTGGTTCATGTAACTGGTTTCTCCAGCAAGCATGTGTTTCTTGCTAGGATGTCTGATGCAGCCTAACCCAAGGTGTGATACGAAAGGCCTCAAAGAGTGATTCCTAGGATCCTACCAGCATTATGCTAGTAGTTTCTATGCTTTCCTAGAATTTCCCTTGATCTTATCTACCAACAAGTTACAGCGATCAAGAGACTCAAGTTCAACGAACACGTAATTTTCTATGTATAATTCCTTTGTTCCTGTCCTGCATCAGAATACCATTAGCAAAGGAGAAAACAAAGTATTAATAATAAATAATGCATTGTGTGTTGTGTGATCCCTCATAACAGTTCACATAGCATAATACTACATAAATCACCTCATCATAACTTTTTCCTTGCTGCTTCGCCCTCTCTTGTCTTTCCACCTTCAGTTTCTTAAATAACCGTTGCTCTATATGGTCGCTCAGTATTGTCCTCGGTAAATCTTTGGCCCCCAGAACAGCACTCTGTGGTAAAGGCTTACGCTCTCCTCTCTCAACCTCTTGTATATAGCAATAAGGGCAAGTGTATTCAGCTTGCCCACCCTCATTTCTTCGGCCATTAAACAAAGCACAAATCTGGTGTTGCCAAGCTTCGCATTTGTCACATTGGACCCACTGCATATAAGCATTGGAGGTGAAAATCATAACATTGACTGTCTAGAACATTTTAACTACAGAACCCAAAAAATATTGTTCCAGCAATAGACATACCCATTCTTCAGTCTCCTCATCATTTTTCTTCTTCTCCAGCCTTGCCTTTGGAATCGCAGTCCCATCAACGACTATAGTGTCTCCACGAGCCTCGTTATGGCATGGAATACAGAAATAATGTCTTGTGTCACCAGCCCCCATAGTATAATACATCGCGTTGCGCTTGATACGAGCACCACAAGGTGTGCAATATATCGGTGGTGGCTCAAAGGTAAGCTTCTCAACTGCACACAACTGACAGGAGTTCTCACTCATTGAATGCTCCATTGCTTGATTTTTCTCTGCCTTCGCTTTGCTCTGTGAGTAGAAAAGAAATTAATTATATTCTAAAATCAACATCTGATGGAGTATTCAAAACAAAGAATAGCTGTTTTCCTAAAGAAGTGTACATGCAAAAAATGGTAAAGGCCAACAAAATGACAACTGTTAGAAGTATATATTATGACTTCTCAGCAAGTAATCAAAACTCTTTGTAGTATCATGGTTACGAAAATAAAAGTGAAAACCATGATGCTAATGCCACAACACCAAGAGAGCTGACAAACAGACCATGCAATGAGGAGATTCCCTAAACATATATTTGAAGAGAGACAGGAAGGCCAGCGTGGAAAGAACAGGGATAATCTTTGACAAAAAATAAGTACTACGTAGAAAACCTTGCATATGAAAACTTGCCAAGTTGAAGGACAGAAAGACAAAGTAAGTACTACAATATACAGAGAATCCTGTACAACCCCTGCAGGCTCTTCTATACAGGACTTTTTTCTTTCTATAAATCAAACATGATAATTATTCTCCACCAAACTAAACATGTCCTAACATGTTTGAATTGCATCATAAACTTACATGTATTAATTTATCTACAAAAGTGAGACTAAGGATCCATTTGGATAAAGTGATTTCAAATCTTAGGGATTTAGATGATATTATAAGGTTAAATTGTTTGTTTAGACTACTACAATCTATGCATGCCAAGATTTGAATAAGAAGGGACTGAAGAAAACAAATTGATTTCAAATGACTCCTTGCATGTAGTCATTTCAAATCCATTCTAAATGTACTACATCTAGTTATTTCAAATTCATCAATCTAATGATTTCTAGTTTTCTTTAGCAAATTAGCTTTGTTGTTAAATCTAAATCCTTTCTTTCAAATACCTCCATCCAAACGGAGCATAATAGAAGAGAGGGGGTAAGGTGGGAAGGAGTGAGCATCCATTAACTAACCTGGCCAACCCACTGCCTGAGACCTGTAATGTGCGCCCTTACTTGCTCTGGAGTGAAAAGTTCAGTCATTGACACCCCCTTTATTTTAGGCTTCCCAGACTTGGTTGCAGCTGCATTTTCCACAGGCTGAGCAGCATTTTCTTGTTTAGCTGGATCAGTTTCTTTCTCAAGTTTGATGTTCTCTTGTCTCGCTAAACCAGCAGGATCATTATATGAGACAGGTTCACCATCATGCCTTGAATTGCAGTTATCATCAACACTATCCTTCATCTCATCAAGACTCCCTTGCCCAGAACTTACAGGAATTTCCATTTTCACTTCTGCAAACTCAGACTTAACTGGCATAGAAATCTCACTATGTTTGTAATCCTGAATCTGTATATCCTCAGATACATGGGGTTCGCTAATGGCAGAAACTTTTACTGCAGAACTAACATTAACACTATCAGGAACAACAGATTGAGAGGACTGCTCTACTTTCATGCGTTTCATAGAAGGTTGCCGATCCTCAGAAGTTTCAACAACCGGAGCCGTCTTTAAAACCAATCTAGCAGAAGTGTCCCCACTATCATAGACTTTACTGGATCCATTTATTGAGTTCTGCAAACCGGAATCAGAAACTCGACGGTTCTTTTCCTTATTCAGATAATTCAAGACAGGGCCACAAACGGGGCAAGCTTTTTTGCTTTTGCAAGTCTGGCTATGTAGAACCAATAACTTTGAAATACGACAACGACTATATGTGCATTGAGAAGATTCGCAGGACTTCATGTGTTGCACCAATTTCTGAACAATTACACAACGAGCTTCTCGACATTTCCCTTCAGGGGCTGTACAACAACGAGCATGGAGCATTAACAAAAGCCATCTCTGTTGATTTAGAAACCATTTATCTCGATTGACATAAGCAGATCTAGAAGCAGCACTCGATGAATTGAGGGGACGAGATATGCTTCTAGACCCCATATTTTGAACAACATTAGGTCCTTCTGAAGATGAATTATTACACTGAGCTTCATCTTGCCCAGATATCCTCTGACGGAAATCTTCATGGACATGCTGCTCATGGGACATGTTGGCCTGTCTGTGACTCCCATCTTGCGATTGAGGATGCCATTGACCTTGCAGTACTGGTTCTGATTGAGCTCCAACAGAGAGAGATCTGAAATCATTTTGAGACTCTGCAACCAATTGGTGAGGCTGCAATATTTGTTGCATTTGCTGAGAAGTTTGAGACAATGAAGAGGAGATATCATGTTGACCGGATGGGATATGCTGAGCATTCCTCAAACGATCTTCAACAGAGTGCTGATGGAATTGGTTATGCATCTCCGATAATCGAAACGGTTCTGTAGCTTGTTGGTGCATAGCTTCATTATGGTGGTCCATATCACGCTTTGCACTGCTGAGATCAGATGTCATTTGAGACTGACCAAAAGCATCATTGTTTAACATCTGCTGGGGCTGCGGATTCTGCTGCTTCTGTTGGCGTTGCTGGTGAACTAATTGCTGCTGCTGTTGAAACTGATGTTGAAATTGTTGCTGTTGATGAGAATGGAGGATATTCTCTCTTGAAGATAGAGGAGTTTGGAAATTTATCTTTTCTAATTGATCAAGTTGTTGAGGCTTCACATGTACACTTTGTTGTGCACCGTGCATGTTCGACTGATTACTTATAAGGGGAGAGCTGGTCTTGGATATAGGTGTTGAGCTGACTGAATTCAAATTCTGAGCATTCAACATTGACCCAACAGGCGTTGCAGCACCATAGTAGTTTCCAGGCCCAAACGAATCAGCATTACTCATTCCATAGCTATCACCTGGTAAAACAATTATTACTGTTATGATAAACTGCTCAATGGAACACAGAATAACCTGCAGTTTTATAGATAAACTGGACATTTATGATATACATATATGTATGTGATGCACACACAAAGAGGAACAGGGGGAGAGAAAGCATACCCTGCATTATAGGCCGCTGATGTTGATCAAAGTGTTGTTGTGATGGTTTAGAAGAGTTAGCATAAGGTGTTGATGTCATATAGCCCTCAGAAGTGCCAGATTCATTAACCAGTGGTAAATTGTTCCCAATCAATCCCAACCCACCATTTAGAGCCCCATTTGGCAACCCATAAGGTTTCTGCTGCATGCCAGACCTTATTCCACTGCCCATTTGGCTGCCAACGTTATGAAGTATACGGCTATTTTGACCACCAATATGCTGCTTTTGCTGTTGTGGCTGTGTTACCATTGAAGAATCAACAGTAGAGAACCCACCCCCATTATTAGAAGATTCCAAATTCATGTAAGACTGATTACTACTGCTATTAAACCCAGGAGTAGGAATCATCTGGCTAGTAATTCTTGGCACACCCATTGATGACATGTTTCCTCCAGTACCAATGGAGAAACTGGCAGGAGATTGCTGATATCCATTAGACATAGAACCTACAAAAGCAGATTTTGTAACAGTTGTTTGGAGAATCAGAATAAATAATTTAGAGAAATGATGAAAAAATACAATTTACCGTCAGATCTATTGAATGAACCACCATGTAAGGGGCCAGCAGGCAACAGGTTCCCTGTGTTGACTGTAGTAGGTGCAATGCTAGTACTTCCTCTTGTAGTGTTCATAGAAGCATCCACAGAAGAAGTAACCATCATATTTGAGTTCCCATTGTGTGACATACCAGGGGTCGGTATCATTGTACCAATAGGAGAGGAAGAATTAACAAGCTGTTGATACTGTTGGCTCTGGTTTTGGGGTCTCTTAATCAAATTGTGCAAACGACTCTCCAATGTTTCCATGTTCATATAGTCGTCCTAAAATAGTATTTGCAAACAACACAACCATAGGTTACTAAAATGATAATTATTTCAGATAAAATAAGAATAATACCAGGTAAGAACCTTTTGCAATAAGACTGATAAAAGAGAGAAACACCATCTGCCTAAATAGGCTAAAAGAGATGTGAATAGAAAAACAGATAGAAAGAAAATGAGAAACCTTTGTGTGAGCATTTCGCAACAAACCCTCATCCAATTTTTTAACAATCTCCCTAAACTTTGTGTCACTCATTGGCTGGGGATGTTGCCGCTGCTGTATAATTTGACAGCTGAAAAGCAAGATGGTAACATCAGTACTCAGGTAAACAATGCTCAAACATAAAACGTGGAATACTACATTTCAATCAACAAAAGTACAATTATGAGAACTAAAAAACAAACAGCAAAAGAAAACTCCAAAATTTGTTTTCCCTTTCAAATAAATAAAAGAACTGATTAATCATGCATTATTGGATCTGAAGCAACAGAAACAAAAATGTAATGTTCATTGTTAAGAAATCAGGAATATTTTCATAAATATGGAAGAAGAGAGAGAGAGAGAACAAGGCTTCAAATACTAGATATTGTGCTGCACTCATAGAATTCATATGTGGTCTGCAGAACCCAAATCTTGTTTCACATAAAGCATACTACATAGTCATGAAATGGCAATCCACTTCAAAATGCAAGAACAATCAGGATATGCAAAATTGACTCCCCATAGAAGGCTTAATAAGGTTTCCGTGTGACACAGAAAAAACAGTTTAGCCTTCGTTATATGTGCATTAACTGTTTCTTGAATTATTTGGTCAATCATATTGGTTAAGATTATATGGACACTTTGATAGTTTGTATTTTTTTAGTCTGTAGCATGTGGGTATCTTGTCCACTTTGTATTTACTCTTTTCAAATGAATAAAGCGTATGTTATTCATCCAAAAATAAATCAAGCATTTCTAAATATTTCCCCAAGGATCTGAAAGCATATGTACAAGTCAATGCATCTGATATTCAAGATAAAGGCACATCAGCTACTATTTTAAAAGAAATGAATCAAACAAGAATAATCATATATCAAAATATCTTTGAACGCACTAATAATACAATGTCCATATAGTTATGTAGTTTATACTCAAATGAAATAAGGTTGTATTATGCTGTATAGCTTTCAAAGAAATTAACAACGAATGTTATCTGTGGGTTTTCTTTTTAGTGTAATCCATCTTGATTTCAGGATGGATGGGAGTATTGACTTGAACATTAACTTTTGTTTCTTGGTGTATTAACTTCAATGTTGTTTGTGTTTTGTTTTTAATATATCCTAAAGCTAACGAACTTCTCGTCCATTTTACTTGTACATCTCCATTTGAGTAATAAAATTTGTGTTTCTTATCATAAAGATAAAAAAATTTAAAAATAAAATAAAATGAGATTCGGATTCCACCGTTGTGTTCCTAATGGACCAAATCTCGTTTTTGTAAATTCTTCTTTCTTCAATAAAGTTGTAGTTTCCTACCCGAAAAAGGAAATAAACAACAAAATAAACAATAAAAGGACTTGTCATATTTGCAATTGTGAATGGTTAGAAGGCAATCCACATGAAAGAACAAAATACGAGTAATGTAGTGTAGGGAGAAGAAATAATATATGTAGATGGTCAAGTATATCTCATTGTTAATTTAAGTTGCAAATATCAACTCAGAGATTCTCACAACTGATGTAAATTTTCTAAGGTCTGGGGAAAGATGATATTTAATTCCAAACTAAAGTAAATAATACGAACTTTGCATGGTGACAATTAATAAGGAATAGCACACTTCAAAGAAAATGAGCAAAGAATAAAGAAGTCGACATGATAACAAGCAATTCAATATCCTTATAAATAAGGATATAACACAAAGGAAATGCATCTTACATCTTTTCTTGCATAATTGAACGTAATGTGGGAATCTCAGGATCCATGTTAGACATAGCACGAGCATGCCCACCTAAGTTTTGCATTTGGGGAGGAAGGGAATTTCCATTATGTTGGGACAGCACAGGCATCTGAGTGCCTGCCTGATTGGGCACCTGCCCAGATATCTGTCCTGACATGTGTGTCTGCACATTCATCTCCTTTATCCTTCACCACACTGACTCTAACTACCAAGTAACGCATAACTTAAAAAACCAAAACTTTTGAACTGCACTGCCTACTCATGCTTTAGCCATAATAAACTCCCTCCACACTGTACATACAGTGACAAAACAAAGGAATCATATATATTCAGTCAACTAAAGAAATAAATCATGAGTCTCATTTACTAGGAGAAATAGCACAAACAAATAAAACTAGTACTTGGGAAGAAAAACAGAATTATCACGACATGATGAAAAAAACAACCATTTTCTCTTCCGAAAAAAAAACAACCATTCAAAATTGCAAGATAATTAGTAGCGGAAAGCCAAGTAAAAATGTAGAATTGGGCAGGTGCGAATGCAATGGAAAACAATACATGAAAAATGTGAAGCAAAATTATACCAATAACAATAGCTTCGAAATTGATATTGATATTGAACTAAGCAGAATCAAATGCCATTTTCACGTAAACATTGCAAATTTTGCATATTTACAATGGGATATGATAAGCAGTGAAATATTGAGCTTGTGAGAAATGGATAAAACAATCAATCAGCAAAGGGGAAAATTGGGGTCAATCAACAAAGGGGAAAAATTGGGGCTAAGAAGATCGTAACCAAAACCTATGCAGTCGTAAGGGGTAATTAAGTAATTCAATAATAAATAAAACAAGCTGAATTTATAATTTCACAACAATCCCAATCCAGTAAGTAACCCTAAGATACTAAATCGAATCGAATCGAATCGGAAAATGAAAGCAACCCACCTGAAGGTACAACGAAGAGCAGCAGCGATCGGAGCTCCGAATTGCTAGAGGGCTTTGAAAAAGCACAACCAGTATGCGAGACGGCGACGACGACGATCGGCGATTGCGAGTAGTAGAGAGAGAAGGTCGGTTCTCACCGTCCCCAAATTTATCTACACACGTGCGAATTGACACGAAGCACAAAAAGGGGTCGAAATCGAAGACGAAGAAAGAGGAAGAAGATGAAGACAGCGAGGGTCCGCGAGAGAAGTCGAATTTTTTCGGGCTTGGGTTTTGGGGCTCAAATCTAAATCGCTCAATTTGGGATTAATTTGCTGCCAAATTATAATTGAAATTTGATTTTTTATTTATTTATTTGTTTATGAGTTTAATTGCGAAATGGTTTTTTTTTTTTTTTTTTTTTGTGTGGTTATTTTATTTACTACGCGCAGTGAGAAGTAAGCACCCAAAAAAAATAAATTAATGAAACCAACAGGGACGACAAGAGACCGCAGATAGATAAAGATAAAGAGAGAGAAGATGGGAGTTTCCAAGTCCACACTCCTCCACACCATTAAACCAAGCACGCAAATTTACAGAAATACCCCTGATTTTATCCACATTTTCACAAATGATATATTATCCTTTCTTTTTCTTTTTTCTGCTCCATCACCAAATTTTTCATAGGGGTTTGGGTTTTTTTTTCTCTACTAGAAAACTATAAACTAGCAGTTTGGAGTTCAAGTAGCTAATAGTATTCATCCATATGTACAAGGTCATGTGTGTTTTTTATAATCGAAAATCAAAATTGTCAACAATACAACAAAATCCACATAAATAACTAAAAGCATCCATATCTGCAAAATTAAGCTTTATCTCAAGCAACGCGCACACATAATCCAAAACAACCAAAATCCTAAAACAACTCATAATACTAATTACTAATCATGAGAACTAATTGCACCATATGAAGTAATGCCAACATTAAACTCACCGCATCTAACCAATAAATTAACGTGGAACATGGGTTGGATTAGCAGAAAATAAGGTCTCCAACAATCCAACTTTGCATAACATCGAATAAAGATCTTTATCTGACGAAGATGGCCAAAAAAACTCAAGTAGATAGCAGTAAAACCTTCTAAAAGCGTGGTAACACTAGATTTAGATCAAATGAAAAATCTTAGTGGGGGCATTTTGAGAGAATGATTTATTATAAGAAAGAGCATAAAAATGGTAATGAAGTACTCAAATTTGAGCTTGGCTCAAGGAAAATCACTACAAGAAACCAACTCAACAGGAAAAGAAAAATTGAGGAAAAAAATGATAAGAAAATGGAAGGAGGTCTCCTCCTCGTACGCAGCTAGGGTTCTTAGCTTGGTTTAATTATGTCGCCTTTTATTATGTCACTCAGGATTTTGTGTTCAATTCCCCTATCTCCCACTTGTTTCTAGAAAAGGAAAGTATATAATCATATATGTGTATGGTGTGACAAAAATAGAATGTTGATTCCACCCACACGTCATATTTACACATCCATTTTATATTTTCACTCAACGTCCATATTTAAGAAATAATGATCCTCTATGCCCACCCTTAAATATCCCAAGAATACCCCTAGGGATGGCAACGGGTCGGGTAAGTGTCGGGTATGACAATAACATCCCCGTCCCCACTCTCTATTATTGCCCCCGTACCCGAACCCATCTCCATTTAATAGATTTCGGGGAACCTTGTCCTCGTCCCCGTCGAGGGACTATCCCTTATACTTGCCCCGAAGCCCCTATTTTTTTTCCATAAAAAATATTTATCATATATTTTAACATTCAGTTTCATATTAAATTATCATTCAGCACATCCAAATTAACTATAAAGTTCAACTCAACTATTCAAAATCACATCAATATGAAATTCCAGAGAAGTTTAGGAAGAATTAGGAGAGGGAGGTTAACTTAGGGTTAAACATAAATATTATAATTATATATATATTTATTTAAATATAAACATATATATTTTCGGGTTGGGTTCGGGGATGGGGACGTCTATACCATCCCCTCCCCATACCCGTCAGGGATTTTTCAAATTCAGGGATCCCCGTACCCAATACCCGTTTGGCCTCGAAATCTCCCCCTGTTAGAGTCGGGGACTTGATGGGGACCCACCCCCACGGAGATTTTTGCCATCCCTAAATACCCCTAATATATTTAAAACCATTGTACATATAGAAAAAGGCTTCCTCCATATAAATACATCAATTTACTAATAAATTGTTACTATTTAAGACCAAAACACTTTAACACAAATTGGGGTTTTTAGAACTCTTGTTAGAACTCTAGTGGTAAATAGGAAGTAGTATACCATTCACTCTTAGCAATATTTTGATTCTCGCATTTCTTCAATTTTGTGTAAAAACAAAAAGCAAATTACATATTATTTGTCTTGTAATAATACATGAAATCTTTAACAAGCTAACTTGTAAAATGTTTGTATGCTTTGAATGGTCTATTTTCATCCACAAGCGTATTTTGCTCATTACTTTAATCCAATGTGTATCATCATTAACCTTTTTAATACTTGACATGTGTTCATAGTCATCACCATAGTTCCACAAATACAAAGCAAAGAATTAACTATGGTTATATTAATATATACATGTCAAGTATTGAGAAGGGTGATGATGATACATATTGGGCCAAAGTGGTGAGCAAAAATATAAACAACAATTGTTTAACTCTTGCACTCCTTATTCTTGTAAATGAAATAAATAGCTGACAAAACAATTATTCGTCACAGTTGTCAATCATAAAATATCTTTTAATCTAAGTTTTAGTCGGAACTCTATGAGAATCTAGCAATGAATGCAACTTTGGATTATTTTCTCATTTGTAATAAACTATTTGATAGAATTATGCTTCTTAGAACATCTTCAAGAGATATGTTAAATACAAATTTTTTTTTTTGTGATAAAAATGCCATAGAATTTTATAAAATCAATAAGAATAAAGAGTACAAAGGACACATACTCTAAAGGGAGCCATCCCAATTACAATATGGCAACCATGGGTAAAACTTCCCCAGTGACATGACCCAGTTGAAAAGCTGAAACGATTTGTAGAGAATCACACTTGACAATAATTTTTCTAAAACCCCTTTCAACCGCCATAATTTCCTTAAATCGAGTCCAATGACTTCAAAGTAAAAAACTAGCCGCTAACCGGCACGACTCTCTTAAAGAGATTAAGAACACCAAACAAACTCAACTAAGTTTCTGGAATCATGAGAGAAAAAAACACCGAAAACTCAAAGTTTTTAGACTTTATTGAACAAACTAAATAAAAATAAAAAACTAAAACAACATCAGCAAAAGGAAAACAAATCGCCGATAATCTTCCTTCGGGGCATGACATAGAGAGCACCACCTAGTTACTCCAGGGCCTCAAAACATCAATGAATAGTGGATCTATCATGACCAAGCCGTAACACCTCAAAGAGCAATCTCGCAAGATCTAGATCTGACAAAAAAAGAGTACATCGAAATAGGTCCACCAAAAATGGAAGAACACTAAAGATTTGATGGGAAGCTTTCTCTCTCGTTTTCTTTATCTCTTAGAGGCTAGGTTTTTTTTTTTGTTTTTTGTTTTTTTGTTTTTTTTGGTTAAATACAAAATGTTTGATTTGAATTTGACAACCTATGTAGCATTTTGACATTTGTAAAATTGTTAAGTCCGCATAAAATGTCAAATACCATATTACCTTGATTCTCATCCATAAGCTTGGAGATTTATGGAGATTTAAGGATACTGCTTGCCTCATTTCTGTAAATCACGGTTTAGCACATATGCAAAAATAATTCATCAAAAACACCAAAAGTAAAACTTCTGCATGGCACATTGCCATTGACAGGAATGTAGGAATTCCTATTTACAGGGAGGAGGGAAGTATTTTCCGAGATTTAATTAATGAAAATGGTTGCTTGGATATGATTTTATTGTTGATCCCAGAAAATTCGTTCAGGCGAAGCAATAGCGGTGCCTCTCCCTCTAATCCTCAAGTATAAATTCGTTCTTCGCAGGGACGATGACTTTTGGCGAGCAAAACACGTTTCTGCCCTCGACCAAGCTTTCTAGGCCGGCATCAATTTCTTCGACTCTGCAGAAATGTATCCAGTGGTTTAGCGAGCCCAGACTCAGGGGAGAAGCAAGGAGCGTCGTTTTGGCCACCAAGGTTGTAAAGTAGCTCTGAGAGCATCAGATCATGCTAATAATGGTGTGCCAGCTTGGTTTTCACTTCTCATGTGTGAAAATTTGTTCCTCGTGTTATGCTGTGCTGAGTGATGAGTTATGGAATGTTTAACTGCAGCTTAAAGGCGATTGCAGACAGATTGCATTGATCTTTATCAGATTCATTGACCTTTGGGATTTTGCTTTCACATTACTCTAAATTTGCAGATTGACACGAATTTGACAATGGGTGTATGCAAATGCATGCTTGATGTAAATTTAAAGTTCATCAATATTTGCTTGCATTCATCCACCCAGCCTTGTCTTGCATTTTCCACTTTGTTCCTACACAATCCCTGTTAGTAAGACTTGGAACTGATTAATGACTGTTTTTGTAGCTCTGTCCCCACGCTTTTGGGGACTCTTACTATTGCTAATGGCGGTGTTTTGCCAAACATTCATCACTCTGTTGCCGAAGAAGATTGGTAAAGGGAAATGAGACATTGGATCTGCCTCTCAAGAATTTTAGAGTTGCTTTGTACATGGGGAAGAGCAGGGCAGATGAATACAATTTTAACAAGCATTAACAGAAGGAAAATACAATACATCAACCCTCCTTCCCTTCCATAAGTACCCTTGATCTCTAGTCAAAATTACAAGAATGGCAGGCTTCCATGGATACCCATATCCTGGCGTGAGAGAAGGTTAACACAACCACACAGTTTCCCCAGGAACCCCCCTCAATGTCTTCCAAATAGTTAATTGCACCTCTTTCCAGTGAGTTGTCTGCCACAACTGGAAGACGAAACACGAGAGGCAATAAAATCAATTGTATGTTGTAGGTCGAGGTTTAGGTGGTATATAAAAAGAATTCCCACAGTCCATTGGAGTATGCATCAAGGGGTTCCATCTATCAAATACCAATCGGCCTCCTCTGCCAATTCTTCCTCGAAATTTATAAGGTGGTGTCGGTACTCCATTTTTCGTTGAAGAATCTGATGGTGGAACAATGCCTGCAGCTGCCAACTTCTCTGGAACTAGAGGTCTTGTAAATAACAAAACTGGTTCAAGGGGATCCTGCATAAATCCCATCCAAGAGTTCAGATTCACTCATATATAATAACAAAAAAACAAAGAAGATCCTACATTCTAAATTAATTTTGCTAGAACTCCCTAACATTTGACACGGTAGCTTACTAGATATTGAATTCATGACAGTGACAAACTTCAGAAATCACTTATGGATATATCTCCCTAGAAGACAGAAGAAATAAGAAAGGAAGGGGGAATAATGGTAAATCCAGATAGGTAGTCCAATTCACAAGAAGACAATTGAAGTACCATTTTATGAAGCCACCCTTGTGGGGCATGCCGCCGCCTAAACTCTTGCTTCTGTACCATATTGGAGTCAGTTAAAGGCGGATTCTGTACTGCAGAAGGTCGTGTGCGGGGCCGACTGTTTGCAACATCATCTGAATCAACAAATTCATCCTCACTTGAACCAAATTTGCAAGATACAGGTGGAAATCCCGGAAGGGCCAAGCTATCTTCCAGGAGCTCAGTTTCATGCTGAAACCCAAAGGAACCAAAAAGGTCAACATGAATCAGCAACAGATTTTAAACCATTATGTATTACACGGCCCAGAAAATTTACCTACAACTGACCTGAAAATTACCTTTCCAATATCAACTTCATGATATATATGTATATGAAAAAGTTTACACAAGTACCATACATGTGATTTTAACTTAAGAGTGCTTCATACACAGATGATTCTGTGGACAGCATTATATACCTCATGGAAGGCATATCATATTTAGAGGTAAAATGAAATTAATTTTTTACTTTTCCTTCACAATTTCTTTTTACTTTTCTTTCACAGCAGCATAGGGTGCTCCAAATAGGAATAACAATCTCTATGCTACATACCCACAATACCAAACGCTGGTAGCAACCTCCCTGAAATAGGGGAGGTAAAAGGACAACAAAGAAAATAGAGAAACTTACAATTGAGCTGCCAGTTTTATCTAATTCATTTATAATAAATATAACAAACTTGTTCATACAACCTTGTGATATAGTTCATGCAGGAAGTAGATTTAGATGAAAGTCAAATGGTACAATGGGTTTGTCAAGGTCAATCTTAAACAGAAAGCTACAGCAGCATTGTTGTAGTTAAAGCAACCAAAGAGAATAATATACCCCATGCATACCTTGTACTTCATTTGGATTATTTGAAGACTAACTTCAATCTCCATGACTTCCCGCTTTTTCTCTTCTCTCTGCATACATTTGTACAAAAGCAATCAGTAGCATTGAGGAGAATTTCATCCCCAGATGAATATAATGCCACCCAAGGAAACTATAAACACTTCAATTGAAGCACCTTGATTAAAGCCTCCAGTATGGTCTTGGCTTGGTCCAGGTTGCGTCTGACCTGAGAATAGTCAATTCCAAAAGAAAAGCTTGTGATTATGATGGTCAAATATAAAATTGTGAAATAAAAACATTTCTAGAAAAAGAAAATTTGAAAGCAATACAAACCTGACGAAGCTTTTCAAATGACTGCACATTGTTTTCCCTTCTTTGCATCTAAAAGCAAGACAAGCAATAAAAACAAATTTACAAATATGTTTATAGAAAACCATTAACTAAAAGCTTCACCCAAGGAAAAATGGAAACACAAACACGGTTGTCACCTACCCTTCTTGTGTGCAGTCTGTGGGTTTTCTCCCTTGGCCTAAAGACATTGTATGGGTTGGTGTCATTAACCGGTGGAGGAGGCTGTACAAAAAATGTAGATGAGAACCAAGAAATCATGATGAAGAATAAAATGATCTGCGAGCACATAAAGGCAGTGACAATATAAGCACATAATCAAGTAATTAAACTAACCTGCAAACGACGCAAAATAGGCTTCTGCCATCGTTCACGCTGCCAAAAATAGGGGAAAAGAATACATATTCATGAAAAAATATATATATATATATTTTTGGTCAAGTATGAAAAATTATTTTTAAAGAAAAACAATTAGCCTGAAACTCAATTGAGTATCATGCAAATCAGGGTAGTCTAGCTGCCTGAAATTGAGTAATCAAATTAGGTTCTAAAACTCTCAAGCTTGTATATATTACGCACCTTCTCTTTCCAATAATTATAAATAGATTGGATAACAGCATATCTGAGGGACTGAGGTTGGAGAGCCTACATCCAAAGGGAAAAAAAATTTCGATTTAGTAACTTCATAAAAGGATTCAACAAGACCAAAAACTAGAAAAATAAGCATCAAAATGCAAACATAATAGATCTCTTATGAACAGAGAAATATAACTTCTATCTTTAATAAAAGATGACCAGAAATTATCTTTTAGGATCTTCATAAACAGAGAGAATGGCAACCTTTTCTGTTTAGGAACATGAAAGTATGTACCTCAGTCTCATATAGTAAGACCTAACAAGAACCAAATTGACACAAATAAATGAATAGCACAACCATTGCGATACAGCTAATGAATGCAAAAAGGAACTATTAACAACTAGCATTGGCACTGGTCAGTTCATCTGGAAAAAGCAAAAAAAACGCACATCACCTCACTAGCAACATCATGTTGTAGAAGTACAGGGATTGGTGAAGCAAGTGTAGGAGTTATAACTCCTGCTCTTTCTCGCGCCTTATGATCCAAAACCTCCAACTTAAAAATAATACTCTCAAGCCTGCATGTATAAGCACACACCTGGATGATCAGCTTATCACCAACAGAAGTTGGAGAAAACAGATTAAAAGCATAAGACAGTTTCTTTTGGAAAGGGGTACGCGGCAAAATTCAAGCGTGAATGGTTGGTCGTCTACATATTCGAGAACATCAATTTTTTGAAATTGGATTTATCAACTTACAGCCTAAATGCATCAAATGAATTAGAATGAAGGACTTAAAGGGGCTAGTTCTACTGTCCTTAATTGCTTGCTAAAAACAACGGGTAAAATGATTACTTGTCAGGAGCAAGAATATTCTTTTCTTTGTTGAACTCGTAGAGCCAGTCCTCATCCTCATTGTCTAGGTCATACTCCACAAACTCTCCGAGCTCGGCCCGAGCTGCAAATGATGGAAACAAGGTGTCAGCAACAGAATATGAAGAAGAAAATGAAGGTAAGCAATGAGTTTGAAGTTAGAAAAACCTCCTCTTGCGCGAAGGTACGAATTGGGTTGGGCAAAAGTGCGAGAATAGTCGCGTTCATAAGTGTCAACAACAACAAACTGAGGAGTTGGTATTTCAGGAGCGAGTTTCTTGTTGGTGGGGGTTTGGGGCACCTCAGTTTCAATGGCGGCATCGGCGGCGAGACGCAGAAGCTGAGAATTGCGAGTAGAAGTTGGGGTGTCATCGTCTTCGAAGTCCTTAACAGACTTGACAATGGGGAGCTTTTTGTGAATATCAAGAGGGCGGGGTCTGAATGAAAGCCTACTCATTTCGGCTTCTGCTCATAGCTCTTCAATCCTTTTTGTTTTCCACACGAGACTAATAAACCAGCCTGTTGGGGTTCTTAGGGCTCAATTAGGGTTTGCTTCAGAAGGAATAGAACTACTTGTGATACTTGGACAGCGTATTGAATTGGGAATTAGGGTTCGGTTTTGGATGTTCAGGAATCAAGAACTCGGATCAATCAAGCCCTAAATGTTTCTTCTCCGAGAAACAGAGACAGAGAAAAGGGTTTTCGTGTTTCAGGCGTTGGAGACGAAGCAGTTCTGCAGAGACCGGCTTGGATTGGATTGGATTGGGTTCAAAATCTTTTGGAAAATTATTGGCCCACTTTTGAATTAAAACTCTTTGAAACTTCGGCCCAACACAGCTGGCAGATCTATTTACCCCTTATCTCAATATTTTTCGTTTCAAACTTTTTATTTAATACTTTGTAAATTTTTAAAGAGAACGAGAAGAGATTATGGCGCCTCTTTTACCAATTTCATAACCCTGCTTGGAGCTTAGAAGAGCAGAAACACTTATGCCAGTTTTTGACAGAAAAAAAAGTCAATTTGTTTAGTTGCTACTTCATAACCCACTTTTAAGTGTTCTTCAAGGAATCACTTAGATTTTTAAAAAAATTTAAAAAGTTGTTTCAATAAAAATGCTCATGAACAAAAGCGTTTCCTACCGAAACACTCCCGACTGGGCATATTTTAAATATAACAAAAAACTAGCATTTTAAGCTTCATCTGAGAAATGTTTTTATAGTGGTACAACATGATCTAACTTATACCAAGCCTCTCCTATTCTTTTGAGAGACTTACATGAAACCCGGTGTATATCCATGTGTATTTTCTCCTTATGTGTGTCACATGGGGTATATATACACCTGTTTTATGTAAGTTTTACCCCACTCTCTTTCCTTACCTATGCTCCTAATTTTCCAGTTAGAAACTACAATATAAGTAGAACCAAGGTCTAAAATATCGGTGATATCGGAAATATCGGTAGGCCAAAAACACGGAAATTTCGATGGAAATATCGGGATATTATCGATATCGATAAAAATTGAATAAAAACCACAGAAATTGTAAGAAAAACTTGGAAATTTTTATTAAAACTTTGCAGGATGTTTATTTAGTCAATTATCTATTAATTTATCATAAAAAAATTGGAAAGAAATGCATTGCATGATGGATTTAATTAATTTAAGTTGATTACATAGCGAGCTGGCAAACACTGTGAGTGTAGAAAATATGTAGTAATTAATGAAAAAAGATTAAACACACCATAATCAAAAGTAGAAACTTGAAAAGGAATGGTCAAAAGAATTCAAAACAATTTGTTTCTTGCAAAGAAATTCAAAATAAAACCATGTATATATATATAAATATTTTAGCATATTTTCACAAAAACATAAGTGATATGGTGGTTAAGGTGTTGAAGGAGTAAAATGGGAGGGGTTCGAATCCCCTTGGTGTCTTTTTTAATATAGAAATTTATCATATATAATAAACATTAGCTTACAGACATTATAAATATTACACGCCTAATTTCGGCGATAATATTGATTTTTCAGACTGTGGCCATGACACCATGGATTGAAATGACTGATCCTTTTGAAGACGTGGTGGAAGGGATAATTTGAAGAAATAAAAAAAGAAGACATCATAAAATTTTCTTTTGGGTCTTGTCGTGAGGTGTAAATAGAAATAAGAATTGCCAAGGAAAAAATTACACAAAAAGTCACTCTTTCTAAAGCCTAAGTTAGTTTCGGTGGTCCCAAATACCAGTATCCTCTCCCAAAACCCAATTCCGAAAGGATAAGAAAACCCTCTCTCACTCTTCTTCCTCTCTCTCTCTGAGTCTGAAGTGTGCAAAGCAGCTCATGCTATGCGTTTGAGTGCATAGCTAGAAGCAAAGAGAGATGTCAATCCTTTCAATTTCAGCTTCATCTTCTTCTTCCCTTCTTCCCAATGTCTCATTCTCCTCCTCAAAATGCTGCTCTTCCTTTCTCACCCCACCAACCCACACCAACAGCAATCCATTTCAGGTTGGATTCTCCCCATATTCTCCCCATTTCAGGTTGGATTTTCACGATAATATCGGCAGCGATATTTCGGCGATATTTTCGACATTATCACGAAATCCATTTGGGTGGTGCTGAAAATATCACAGCTCCAAAAATCCGTTCGGCGAAAATATAGATTTTTCAGACTCTGAGTAGAACACAGGTGAAAATCAAGAGTCCCAAGCAACATAAATTAGACATACCACCTGAAGAGGTTGATAAAAAAATAACTATTTTTAGAATTCATTTGATTTGAACTTCTGACTAACATTTTATACATTAAATGTTTCAGTAACCACAAATTTACAAGTAAATATATGCAAAACACTTCCTCAAATTAGGAAATGAAAAACTAACCTATACCTTTCTACTGTACAAAATTTTGGCTTCTGTAGAAATTACATATCGAACACCAGACTGGAAATTCCAAGTCTACATTGTGTAAGACATAACAAGGGGAAAGGTCTCTGGCTGGCATTCTTAATGCTGCTTTCCTATCGGGGGAGTTCATAAAATAAAATAAAAATCATACAAGTGACTCATTTCTCACTCCCTTCACCACGCTTCCTACAAAATTCAATCCTTCAAACTGTGATAAAGAAGCTCGACTTTAGACCTAGTTGACATTACTCCATTGTAAAACATCACAAGATCTGTAACAAGTCCTCCGGCCTGCTAGCATTGTGAGAAATTCAATCCTTCAAACAAGTGTATAATTATGCTCTGCCCGACTTATTTGATGTTACTTCGATGCAGAAGATACCTACAACCCCACCCTTGCTCCTTTCCCAATTCAATCGTAGACAACAAAATCTGTAACAAGTTTTCTGCTTCTTCTTGGTGCGCCAATTCCAAGTTTGTCTGAATGAGAGGAACAGTAGGATTGTTCCAACGCACTGCTCCCGTTCCACTGCTTCTTTTAGCTTGCTGGTTTTGCCGCAAAGGAATATTTGAACTGCTTCCAACTATATGTACTACTCCTTGATCGCAGTCAGCATGTATAACACTCTCCAAACGAATTTCAGATTCAATTACCCACTCCAGGTCAGCAGGAACACCTCGAAATTCGGGCTTACCTAAGTCCACCAGACTTGAGCAGCTTATAATTAATACAAGCCTCTGTGTAATGATGACAAATTTACCAGCTTGTCTTAGTTCCTTGCACATGACCAAAATCTCATCCTTGAGCCTAAAACTATCATCCGCCTCTACAAGTGCTGATGCTCCAACAGCTTCTTCCCAAGTGTAAGGTCTTAAGGGAAGTTCCCTGATTAGAGGCCTTGGAAGACGGACCCTAAAGCGCTGTTGTCCCATTTGATAGAACCTACTCCGGTTTCTGATACTCTGTGCAGTTTTTCCAGTAACTTCAAGAATACTAGCAGCTGGTTTAGCCACAAGTCCTGTAATACCTAAAGCTATGCCTGCACCATAGATATGGAGAACATGAGAACATTATCAACACACAGGCAACCATAGCTAAACACCTGAGCATCTTAAGGTGATAACATCCTTTATTCTGTTAGCTGCCGATCATAATGAAGGCAAACAAGATAATGTTATTACTAATGCATCCTTGTATTGCATTACCTGACAGGACACCAGGAAGACCATGTCTCTCAGCTCCTTTAATTGGTGATTGAAGAAGACCTGTGAGTCCCTGGAATCAACAAAGAGAAATTAATTGAATAAATCTCAGCATCTAACAAATTACTGCACAAATTGATATGCTATCGACATACCTCAAACACCCCATTTATCACACCCTTAGAGTGAGTTGCTATACCAATCTGCTGCTGTTCCACTCCTGAAACAGCCTGGTCATCAAATGTAAATGCTACAATGCCCTACAAATGAAAATCCAATTAATAATAAAAGAAGAAACTAAACTATGGACCACAAAAATGTCGTTAGGTATGGGGTTACCTTGTGTGCAGCTTTGCTGAACTGTGTGGCAGCATCACTTATAGCGTAGACAGTATTACTTAAAAGACTAGTGGTGCCTTGTGCCATGCCAGTAATAAGTCCAGTGGGGCTCTATCAAAGGATAAAAGAATGATTATACTGATAAAAAGAGGAAAGCAGTTTTTTTTTCTTCCAAAACTTACCAGAAAAATGCTCCGGGCAGGCACTGACAAGAAATCTCTAATGCCAAGCCCCATACTCCTTGCAAATCCCATGGGATTGCCTATAACACCAGCAGAACCAAACACCTGCAAAATAGGTAATTCATCGCATGATAAGCAATGTAACAGTTAGAATGAGCAATCCAAGTCCTAAGAA
The DNA here is from genome assembly GCF_965620075.1 of Prunus avium. Taxonomy (NCBI): domain Eukaryota; kingdom Viridiplantae; phylum Streptophyta; class Magnoliopsida; order Rosales; family Rosaceae; genus Prunus; species Prunus avium. Next base: position 2,159,269 of record NC_142286.1, read on the forward strand.
GCAGCAGTCCACACAGACTGAAATTTAGTCTACGCATAGACTCTTTAGAGACTAGCGGAATGCGCCCTATGTTGAGGGGGCAAAAGTAAAAAAAAACTTACATGCCCTGCTCTAAAGTGCCAAAATACTAGGCTATGGATTTAGTAGAATCTGAACAGATGTTGAATTATGCATACAGTTGCATATATAGGTCAAGATATGAGCCCCAAAGTATGTTTGAAGCACAAATGCAACCAGCAGGTGTAAGTTAAAGATATCCCTTTTGGTAAACCCAGCTTTAAGCACAAGTGTGAATGGTAGAGTCTTAAAAAATTTCAACCAAACATGATGTGGTGGCATCCGAGCATAATTGATGAGGTTAAAGTTCTCAAAAACTTGCAAGAAGTGGATCACAACTACATAATCAATAAACCTGTAATTTCAGAAGTGTATGGGACCTATGTGAAAACACCTTAAACCTTAGGGGTGTATCTGTGTAATTAACCCAAAACATTGTAAGGGTGTTTTAATCTTTTGATCACATTTTTCATGTCAGTTACCTGTGTTTTGCACAGGTTATGAGCAACAAATTTGAAATCTCTGGGGGTGTAAATTCGGATATTACAATGGTTATGAGAAAACATGTTATCTCAAGGGGTGCAAATCTATAATGATTTTTTTTATTTTTTTATTTATAACTAAGAAACAAAATTCATTGAATAAAAGAAGCACATACATGACAAAACAAAACAAAAAGATAGCAAAAATGTATTCAGCAGAACAGAACAAGGCTTTACTAGGAAGCAGCAGCTCTCCAATCGGAAAGATAGCAAAGAAAAAACTGCCCCTAAACTCAGGGGTGCCAAAATAATTAACCTGTTTAACTAACCAATTGTGACTAAGAGAATAAAATTGCTCACTATTGCCAAGTGTCTCTAGACACCTTAGTAGGTAAATGTTTAGGGTCTAATGTTAACATTTACCTTATACATCTCATGAAGAAGTTGCCGTGTATAATGCCTTACAAGGATCTCTTGAAGAGACTCCAAGCTAGCAATTTGATGTGCAATTGTCAACTGCTTGAGATGGATTCGTGCACCCTCAACATCAGCAAGAGCCATAAGACCTCTCTGCAATTAAGTATCATTGTAAGTATGAAAAAGTAAACAAAGGAGATTATGTATGTCTTCGGGCACATGGTATGTGGGTGTTTGTGTCTGTGTACAGTGCATTGTGAGATTGAAAGCCTATTTGTTCTTATATGACATCTACTCATACATTACCTCATCCTTTGCCTCAAATGCATGTACACAGCTCAGACAATATAAATAGTTTGAAACTTACTTTTTATGCAATTATATTATATACTATTTAAAGCTTCTCTTAGGGTAATATTTATGCCACTTACATGGATAACAGATTCTCCGGCGGTAAGAATCCCATTTTTATGCATCCATGGAGCACTGGAAAAGCTGTTGAGACAAAATTCATAACTTGTCAAGTGGCAAATTTTAAGATATTTCCAACTATTCCAGAGGCATTTTTTAATGGATTTGCAAGCCACCTTAAGGTCAAGTTGATGGGGCACAAATCAAACACTTCAACATAGATCTTTTTCTGTCTTCTAGCCAAAAGGTAAATTTGCTGCCATGGAGCTCCAATTGGAACTATTAAAGGTAGTGAGAGTCTGGGTTTGTGGCTTTCATTAAAAACGGGAACAGTCATTAAGTGAAGTTGGTTCTCTGTTGCATAGGAATCCATTAAACCTGTATCCTTAATATGAGAGCCCAAGAATGGATCTGATAATGGCAAGACTCTACTCTGGAACCTTGAAGATACATTTTTGATGAAGCCAAAGAGGCTTAATATCAATTCTTGCTCAAGCTCAAGACAGAAATCAGCAACTCTGCAATCATTAAACAGACAACAATAAGCACTAAAAGGCATCAAATTATCTCAACTGTTTTAATTGAAGAAATGTACACCTTAAGCTTATATATTCAAATGAAACCAATGAGACATCTTTCTTCCTCCACTTTGATACAGCAAGGTAGAATACAGGTTCGAAAGAGCTGTGAGAAGTCCTTTGCAGCATTCTTTCACTTCTTTGTTTCGTGACATCATCCTTATTCACATGGCCAATGGGATTGCTTTTGTAATCACGATCAAAAGACAAAATAACAGGATATGGGGAAGATCGCAGCTGGTTATCAATTTGCAATGATGTCATTTGAAAGGAGAGTTTTTGTTGATCCAAACTCTGTACGAGATCAATTGTAATGTTCTTTGCACAAGCAAAAAGCAATTCCTACAAAAGAAACAACAGTTGGCCATAGTTTGACAAAGCTCCATGGAACCTGATAGAAGATACAATTTTCCCTACCTGTGGATGAATATTGATCATGGAGATACCAATGTGTTGAATAACAACTGAAATTCTTTCCATGAAACCTATACACTTGTCCTGTTTCTGTTCATCATTCCTTTTCTCTCTTAAGCGAGGGACACTTGTCTTCTTCATGTCATTTAAAATATGGTAACTTGAGTCAATAACATGGAGGACCTGCAATAAAGGAAGACAATCACTAAGCTAATGAAGATAAGTGATAGATAGTTTGTGGCATGTGCCAAGGTATAAGAAATGAACCTTCGTTGCTCCCTCGGCATGGATGGATAAATGCAATGTTCGCTCAGGTTTCTGATTACAAAAGTTAGCACAAATTAACATCCAAATAGAATGCAGATATCAAAGCTTAGAAGGAGAACAATCATACATATGAAGCGTGTGTGGTGATTTGATACAACATCAACGTAAAACACACAACTTTATTTCCAAATACAATAAATTCTAGCAAGTATTCAAACAACCAGCTAACAATAGGTATCCCACCATTTGTAGCAAACAAGCTTCAAAAAGTGAACTACAATGAGATTGGTTATGCAAATAATCTTTCCAAATTTATGTGTGGGTTGAAACACACGAAGTAGATGGGAGAAAATCTTGACACAACATGCAACAAACTGCTCTCAAACAACAAATTTAATTGTGCTAGTTACGAAAATTTATTCAGGGGATACCTCAGAAGATGATGGCAATTGCACTGGACTGTACTCTTTTACATCATCAAGAGCGTATGACCCCAAAACACGCTTTCCAGGTACCTAACAAAAACAAAAAACTCTTTAGTAAGCACAATAAACTATCTATTGTTACAGTTAACACAAACAAAAAAAGGGTGTACCTCCACAGTGAGACGATGTGGATAGCATGGTTCATCCCAGGCATAAGGGCAAGATGTGTAAGAGTGAACAGTAGTTTCAACAGTTTCACACCTCTGCTGGTAGATCCTTAGCCTCTAAAAAGTGCCAAGACGTGCAACAAAACCATTTTAGTAAATGGTATGATAAGGTTAAAATGCAAAAACGAGTTCACTAAGCTTTAGAAAGAATGCTCCACTCAATAGTAGTTCACAACAATGCATTTTGGCATTTGCTTACGGCTCAACTAAATGTGAAACCAAACAGAGGTTTTCCTTAAACCAGATAATGAACAACTACTAATTTAAAACACGACACTGCTATCAAATACTTATGAGAGAGAGACACAGATAAACTAAGGAATTAAATGACAATTGACAATCACATCTCTATGAAGCAGGATAACAAGAAAATAGAAGTAAAACTCAAGGTAATACATAAACTATTTTGCAATATAAACTAGTTTTCTGTTAAAATTAATTGTTATACCAACCTCGTTTGAAAAATTATCAATTCTGTAGGGCATATACCCAGTCTCATCATTTGATATGAGAATCAAATTTGTGCCAGAATTTCCATGGAAGTTTCCAACAATCTTTTCATCTCCCATGGAGACGTCAGCATTCTGCACTTCAACACGTATCATATTTAATGAACCAGAAAGATAATTCCGCATTTTCACTTGCGTATCTCCAAGATGATCTGGCAAGAAGCCACCTGACCATTGCCATCCAGGTTCATTGTAACGAATGGAAACCAGTAACTCCCTGCAGAAGATTGAAATATGAACAAGCAAGTAAGAGGGAAGAAGGCTGATAGATAATATACATAAAAGATATCTCATCTCATGTATTTCTCATTTTAAAGTTTAAACTTGAGCATGCATTCAACCTATTCAACAAAACCAAGATGATTCAGCATTTAAAACGTAACTTACATGGCTGTATCCATCCAGTGAAGATGAGAATGTTCTCCTATGCCCAAATGAAAAATAAAATCAGTTCCTTTCTGCTTATAACACACGTCCTTGCTGCATGCATTGCTGATAATGTACCTGCAAAATAAAGAAATTTTAACAAGATACAAAATGAATAAGCATATGAATTAAAATATCGGTGAATGATGGTTACTGTTACCTGGGCTGGAAAGTAATGGCACTTGTCCTCCCAGCAAATGGGGCAGCGACTGCACTAGAAGTTACAGACAACATGAATGCGGCATTTGATGATGGTTGAGGAACAAGGACAGTAGTAGAACCACTAGGTGGAACAAGGGAAAATGGACTTGACCATAGATAATTTGGCATATTTTCTGTTAGATATTCAGGCAGACACCTGCTCGCTCTAACCGTAACTTCACTAGCAGAAGAAACGGGGTTAGGAGAGAACATGCATGCCCTAGCTCTTCCACGCTCATAACCATTAAAGTTGGAATCTTTTAAGGTCAACTGACAGCTTGAACTCGATTGGTTCTGTGAACTATTTAAAAGAGAATTCTGACGGTCTAAATCGCTTTTGCTTGAAAGCTCTTGAAAATTTTCTTGAGACTTCGATGGATTCAAAGGTTTGCTAAGAAATATTTCTTTGTGTGGATTAGCATTCTCTCTAACTGAGACAATGTGACTTCTTGACAAGGAACTCCCCAGACCATGTGAATCTGTAGCATGCAGATGATGGCTAGATGATACCAGACTGAGACCATCTTTTTTGCCCTGAAGCAGTTCTTGTTCAGCCATATCATAACAAGACGGAACAGAGCAGCTTACTCCTTTCATTTCACTGGAAGCTTCTGAAATGACGAGAGGAAAACCAGTGCAATTATACAGCAGAAAGGGAACAAAGATAAAAAGTTCCCTGGCACCAGAAAATGCATCCAACACCTTTTCCACGGTAACATATATAGGACCTAAAACATAGTAAAACCAACACCATCAACAATCCTACTGAGCATAAAGTTACATTCAACAGAAACAATAACAATAAATGAACTACCGTTTGATGAGTCTGCATAAAAGGCCACAATTTCAGAGAGTGAAAACTTCACTCCAGCAAACTTAGCCATCTTACAGAATGTATCATTACGTGGGAAATTCAAAACTGCTGGCTTGAAGCCATGCAAAAGGATCTCCAATTTCAGGTGATGCGAAGGATCAACATTATGAAAGGAAGTTTCCACCTACACAAAACACAAAACACAAACAAAAAATAAAACTCTCCTGGGTAATGCTATTAACCTTCATAAGGATGAAGAAAATGAAAAGTAGCAGAGAACTCCTTATTCAGTGAAAGACAGATATACTTGGCAACATCACAATACAAACCTCTGAAAGAAATGCAGTCCGAGTAATGCCACCGCTTTCTATCGTCAATGTCACTTCCTTGGGAAGGTAGTTATTCACTACTAAAGGGATACTGAGAGTCAGTTGGTGAACAAATTGCTTCTTTGACTCCTCTAACTTTTGTGATATTTGACCACCTACAACCGGTTGCTTTAAAGTACTTTTCAGATGCGGAGAAAAGGTCTTCCTTGACCTAACAGATGAAGGTAAGCTGATATTTCGAACCGAAATGCAACATCGAAAGGGATCACTATTTGGATGAGCGGGATAGCAGACAAAGGACTTAAGAAATCCAATTTTACTTTCCTGTGAAAGCAGGTTGGAGAGGTTATAAACTTCACTCCAGAGATAAGAATCTCCAATTGGACGCCACCTAATCCTACCAGCCTCAGCCAAATGGAGAGGCAGTGGTAACTCTTGACCAGGGTATATTGGGTCTAGGATCTGAAACGGTAACATAAATATGACATTGTTAATGTATTGAATTAACTATCATAGTCATAGAAATGAAAAATGACTTCTGTTCCTACCATTGGGGACACACCGAATGGAATATCAAATCGCAGCTCCAGTGGCATTGAAGTTGCATTTGAAAGTAAAACCTGCATGGATATAAAGTGTAAGGGATACACTAAGAACATAAAATCATATCATAAATTGAGTTGTTATAATACCGTCGAGTACAGTCGTATTAACTTGGTGTAACGCTGCACCGAAACATCTAACACAACAGGAACAACAAAACCGCCAATGGCATTTGTTCTATTATTTCCCCTATTGTTGTCGTATGCCATTGAAAAATCAACCTCAAAGTAGGTAAGTCCTACAAGATCCATTGAGATAGGATCAGAAGATACTGATGTTCCATCAAATTGAATGGTAATATACTGATGAGCAACCCCATTTGCCTTCTGCTCAAAAAGCCTCTCAGAAAAGTGAGCTGGCTTAACATTAATAAGTTGTTCCTCGGGAGTATCGTTGATATAGATTGGAATAGAAGAACCTGGTTGCACATATTTTCTGTTCTTCATTTCCGAGACACCAAAATCATCAGGATTAATTGGGCCTCGGTAAACGTCATATAATAGAGGTAGAGATGTCAAATTTTGAAGTACATAAGGAGCGTATTTTCCTGCATACGTATATTCAGAATAAGGAGAATTTAATAACTTCTGGCTCTCAGGAAGATCATTTGGACCTATTAGAACCCAAGCATCCTTAATCATCTCAAATGTCCTGAACACACACTGTTAAGAAACAATAATGAGATGGGCTACAAATTTGACAACTTATTGAAAACCAATGTAATTCACTACACAGAAAACATCATAGTTGCTAAAATATTTGTAACTTCTAGATTTATGCAACTCTTGCATGGTTTCAAAGGTCATTAGGGCATGTTTACTTACTTGAAATAGGGCAAGTCATGAATCGGGGAAGTATGGAATAGGGGAGATCAACTACCCCCTAATCAACCTAATTCCTGGTTTTTCAGGTTTTAGATTACAAATCGTAATGTTGGACTCACATACTTGTTGATTCCATGTTTAGTAAACGTAAGGGAAGTCAGTAATCGGAATAATTCTATTAACCGTTCTAGGTAAGTAACATGTCATTAATAGGGAGTCTAAAGATGATTTGTATATTGTGATAAGAACCAAAGGGAATGTGGCTACCACCCTCAATGTGATCCAATGATTTGAGCCATCCTAAAAAAGACCCCATTCAAGGATCATCCTAAAAAATAATCAACAAAATCGGAAACTATTTGGTCATCTCATCTAGCTATGACAAAATAAATAGATGAATACACTGCTTCTGATAGGTACTGAAAAGTCCATTACGATAATGATATGGTCAAACGATTTCTGGTTTTGCTGACTTATTGAACGGATGATTTTGGAATGGGAATCTAAAAATTAGACGGTTAAGATGACTGTACCACATTACAGGATGGCCCCAACAGTGCAATCCCTTATGGTTATCGTCAAAAGGAATATCTCTTAATATGGGGACTATACATTATATAGTATGTATATACTTGAATATTCTCTGAGAAGGATATATGACAGGCACCATTTCTTTCTAGGGAGCATTTGAGGGGGCACAAATCCATAACTAACAACGAAGGCAACTACTGAAATGATAGCCATACTTAGTATTCATGAAGTGGGATCATCTTTTCAATTCCTCACAGATAGGTGTAAGATGTACAAATGTTTTATATGAACAAGCCCCCATTTCATTCCTTTCCAATGTGTGTGTTTCAGTTGTGCAATGAATACCAATGTGACTTACATTCAAGGTTTATCAAACAGGTGCTCTATTCAGGTTGCATAAAAATATATATATATATAAAAAGTTGCTCCTTCACATTTCGTAGGTTGACAATAACACCCTTTATAAGATGCTTGAGACTTTTAGATTAGATGTACTGCAAACTAAAGGATATAGCAGGGTAAGGGATTCGGTGAAGTTCACACCTCTATAAGGGATTCAGTGAAGTTCAGATTAAGGTGCGCAGTTGATTTGATATTGATATCTGTCAAAATGGAGCTGTTGAGACTCATTTCTTGCTTTCGAATCACATCAACCTCAAACTTCCAAGGCTCAATAAAAGGTTCCCAGAAGACCTTCAGTCATTAAAGAAAGAAGCTATTAGAATATCATTGTTATTGAAATGCACGTGAAAGTAATTGTTTGTCAAAATATACCTTGTGAATGTTATTGTAGTTCACTTGAAGGTCACCATTGACTGAACCTTTGAGGTTGTTTTGATTCACATTAGCATGCAAAAAGATGTTCCCCATAAGAATTTGAAACAGCGGTCCACTACAACTCCACTACATAAATGCAAAAAGGAATCATTAGAATGGCAAGCCTCATGCATTTAGGACACAAACATGTCGATTATCACAAATGCAATTTATTTTTCTTTTTATTTCCTTCTCCTCAGCAGTAAGAAATTCCAAAGTTGCAAGTGTGATGAAACCAATCGAAATGATATTCAATACAGTGCTCTACTATAAAATAGATCAAGCACTAAACTGTTGAAGAAAGACAATCACACAAAATAAAACGCCATGAGAAACCAATCATTGCATCACAAAAATACAAGAGCGAACAGTAAAAAACTAGGAAAACATACCCTTGATTTACCTATAACAATGAATATAAATCAGATGATATGAAAATTATGGAAATAAAGAAAATTTATAGCTTCAGTACTGAAGAAGGTCTGCATACCCTTCCATCACTTAGCAGAAATGAAATCTTCCTAAGTTGAACTTTAAAATCAAGTCCTCCATAAGAAAATTGAGAAGGCCTTCCTTCACCGACATTGAATGGTACGCCGTGCCAAAAGTAGAGCATCCTATGTGAAATCCATACATCTAAATGATCACATTGAACATCTACTTCAACATGCGCAAGCTCCACCTGGTTATTATTAATCTGAGCTTCCACAAAAACTTGGCAAATCTGGAAAAGAGGCCATGATTGACCACTTTCCTCGCTCAGCAATACCATGCCACTCAGTTTTTCCATGTCGGACTTCACTTTCACATTTCTTCCATCAACCAAAAGTTCACTACTTTTACTGCACACAGTAACTGCAGGGCATCTAAAGTTTTTTCTGTTAATCGTGCGAGATGAATAATTTGGATGGCCCTCTCCATGACCTTCATCTACCTGATATTCCTCCCAACCATCATCACCAATCCAGACAGGAAAGTGACATGTAACACAAATATTTTCTGACTTCACAAACAGAACATCAGCATCCTGCTTTAAATTGTCAGGCTCATTTATGGATAATTGTCCAGGATAAGATTTCAAACAGTCAATTACGTCAGTCCAGTAAGACAAATATAACCACACATCCACAGAAGGCAAAGAAACCAGTAGCTCCATTTCACCATGAGTTTCTTTCGAAAGAGAAAAATCAAGAACTGCTGAGGTTGAACACATGGATTTGAATCTTGCTAATACGACAGAATCAGGTAATGAATATAAAGCTAGCGAGGAAAAACTAATCACTACATTTAAGAGATCGTCATTTCTCAATGATGCAGAACACATAAATTGCATTTCCGCCTTAGCAATAGGTTCTTTTAAGTCTTTTCCAAAGCGATTTAACTGCATCGACAAAGAATCGCAATAGCATCTGACTTCTGTAAATGTAATGCTTGAAACGACAGGTGAAACTGCATTATTCTGTTCTAAAGTCCTCTTTAACTGAAGAAACTGCGGAACATCAGATTTGAAACATTTAGATACATCAGAAACTTCAGAAAATTGATTTATGGCATCAAGCAGTCCCTCAAATCCATGAAAGAATTGAGCATCTGTAAAGAAAAAGAGAAGGGTTAATACTTCATACATGCAAAAAAAAATTATTGTGAAGAGAACTTCATACATGTAACATAATAAATTAATACTGAAATGATTTTGGTTAAGAACTTGAATATGAAATATGAAACTCTTACCCTCAGCCATAAGTTGACAGTTTTTAATCCTCGTCATGACACAGATGGTTGAGGGAGAACTTGAGGATTCATTTTCACATGGTATCTTCACCCAAACATCAGCACATAGGGGCGCAACTAATGGAATATCTACATGCTCAATATCTTGATCAAACTTTAAGTAACTGTGTCCATCATCCTTTAAAGAAAGGAATGACAGGAACAAGTCTCGTCCAAATAAATTTAAACAGTGATTTCTTTCAGAAAGTTTATGTGCAGGAACCCAACATTCAGGAGGAATATCCTTCAATACATTATTTAAACTGCTGCTATCAATAAAACTACAATACAACTGCTGAAGTTCAGTCTTTAGAAAATGACCCTCATTGCTTTTCATGGGCAAAATCAAAGTAGAGTCCAGTATCTCAATCTTATATACAAGGGAACACTCATTTTCAGTTTCAGTATATTCATGCCCTACAATGACAGGCTGCTCATTTGAATCTGAACTCCAATCAGGCAACGAAAAGTAACCAATTAGTACTGCCAGATACTCAGGAGGTAAAATGCAATATACATGCTGAACGCTGAAGCTTACTTCAATACGAGAACTCAAAGGCCCACATTTTTCTTTCCTCACTCGTACATTTAAAATAGGAGATAAACTGGGAAGTGAGGGCCCCCACAGAAACTGACGTAAGTTCTGTGGGTACCATGATGACGTGAGAACTAATCCCTCTGTAGAACACAATATATCGAAGCAATTTTCAGAAATGAGTACAGATGACTTAGATGTAGGCAAGGTAATCATCCCAATGATGCATGAAGAATCATGAAAATGCACTCTGATTTCAGAGAGAGTTATATCAATGGCAAACAGACTACTGGTATCAGCAGAACTCCCATCCACATCAGATGCTTCAACAACAGATGTGGACTCTAATGGTGTGGCTTGAAAATTTTCAGATACCTTCTTTGTATTGGATTGTGGACAGCAGATTCCGCCTTCCCTTAAACAGAAATATTTTCTCCACTCATGACTGGCATAAAGCAAAGAACTTTCAAGGCTACCAAGGGAACCAGAATTGCATATCGTAACAAAAGGAAAATGATCTAAAGGTATGCTTGCATGCTCAGAGGACCCAGTTTCAATGAAGTTCGAGAAACCAAACCTTTCAAACCCAAAACCATTAACCTTTTCTGGATTCCCAGCATCCACGGATGAGCTAGAGGGCAGGTTACCATGATCAGATGCACCATAGGTAGATAGCTTATCAAAAAATCCAATCAGAAGCCTGATTACATTTGGGTAGCAGTGTACATCAGCATTATTCAAGCATATTCTACATTTTTTATGAACTGACTCCTTCCTAAGAGACTCATACTGTAAAATAAAGCATGATTCAGTATTTAAAATGTTTTTGGCAAAATCATCACTACGGTTGCTCAACCCAATACCATGTTGATGTAAGGCACTTGTAGAAGATTGATTCCCATTTGAATGAAGAATATGGCTATCACTTTCACCAGTCAAGGGAGAAGTGGTGATCCTCAATGCTTCCATACAGATCCAGAACTTCTCAAGTTCTGCAAGAGCATAGCTGCATTTTAAACAACTCAGCATGAACCTCCATTTTTTAGAGCACGCTGATGATATTCAATTTTGGAAAATTAAATTGTAACCTCAATGCCCAAATACATGGGTACTGTGTGCTACAAGCAACATACAATTTTGTTGGATAAATATAAACTTTATGGAAGCTTTTATTGGCACTCCAAAAATGCCATCCTGCACTCCTTCATATACAAGTTCTCCCTATGTTCTTTTAAGGGAGGCGTGCATAATGACTCTTTTGGAGTGCCAATAACATTTCCAACTTTACAAATCAAAAAGAAGAAAATACAAGGGTAGTCCATTACAATCAGGTGCCAGAGATACTTGCAACTCTGGCATGCAATGTGCTATCAGTTTACGCAATCAATGGTATAACATGCAAGTGGGTGTAATTGTCTGTTTTCAAGAGTGCATGCACATAGGCAAGCCCACATGTATACACCACCACAAATAAAAAACAAACAAAAATACCTGATATACAATTGTTGGAACACAAGCATGATGGATGAACTGTTTTCTTTCTCATTTTCAAGTTCTACACGACAGCTGACTGTCTCCAGTTTGACATTGGTAGAGAAACCGAAAACAGGACTCCTCGATCCCTTTGATGCAGCAGGACTCCTCAATCCCTTTGATGCGACATTAAATGAATCAATAGTTTCCAAGGATACAGATTCAGAGCTTGATTGCAGAGCACCTAGGTAAGCAATTAATCCCAGAATTGCAGCATATATGGATGGGGAGAAATGAGCATTAAGTGATGATACATTGATATAAACCTGAAATTAAAAGAAAAACTGAGAATCTTTTCAAACAACAAACCAACTGAGAACAACCAAACTATTACTTAAACTAGCAAAAATAAAAAGTTAAAAGCAGTTTCGTGATGCTAAGCAGTCTACCAATTGATAAATTTTGTTGGTTCACCAATGTTTTCAAAAGTTGAAACTATTAGGATACGAATGAACAATTATTTCATATTCAATCACTCCCACAGTCCCACTCACATGTGGACCTCTTCCCACCAGTAGAGAGCCCACTGTGGAATATAACTTACATTAGGGGATGAAAATACAGGGATTCAAACTTAGGATCTCCTTCTCTAACACCATGATAAGTTTGTTGGTTTACACTATTCCTAAAAGCTTAAATTGTTAGAATGTGAGCCCACAGTTATTTTATATTCTAACACCAAGGACATGTTTATATATGCATATGCAAACTTCTACACATGTATGCATAGCCGGTACATGGGCAATTAAAGCATTTTTATGTAGTAAACAATGATAAAACAGTACTTTAATATCTGCTTCATTTTGTTTGTTTCACGTTGTCAGTTTTAATACTATTAAAAACGATAAATTGAAGCAATACAATTGAAATATCAGTAAGACACAAGACAAAACTAACACTTGTAACACTACGAAGAGTAGAAGGCTACAGTATGATACATAAGCAGGATCTGTACACTGCATCTAGCGTATTTTGAATTTTCCAGATCACCCCTGAATTTTAAAGTGTTGAGAAAACTTAAGCAAAACTAAAACAACAGCTTCAAAATACAAACATAAAGTACAACAGGACTTTACTAGCCTGCATGTTATGCCATTAAGCAAGCATAAATCAAACCATTGTTCTATATAGATTAACCTTTGAACTTTTCTTTTCTTGTATAAGCTTCTTCTTGCCTGGATCAGTGAGTCATTCTTCTTCAAATTAACTAGATTGGTCTAACTTTAGTTCAGGTGGGCATGGTCAGAAATTCAGCCTAGCATGTACTATGTGCTTTCCTAATAGGACGCGCCATCCAGAGATGTGGACGATGATTTAAAAGAAAAAGAAAATGCAATGTGCAAATAAACCATCAGCCCAAACTCGTAAACCATAAAGTACAATGCAAAAGACTATAATAAGGTTTTCAACAATTAAAAGAGAAGGAAGTACAATGGTATTCAGCTAAGATATAACCAAGACAGGGTAAGCATGATATTTTATTTTTAAAAAAATCTTTTACTAGTAAACATGCCTCCAACTGTTTCAACACAGATTCATCTTGGATCAAGCAACGTGCCAAGGAGATAGAAGCACTGAGTTTCTCCAAGATAGAGATTGGAAAAGTATGAGAAGGCATAGTTATCTTCATCTGCACAATAACATGATTATCACTAATTTGATCCTCAAAAATCTGAAAGAATAGATAGGAGTTCAGAGTATCTGACTAGAACCTAACCTCGAAATCATTTAACTTGACCTCAAAGTGATCGTATAGATCTTGAAGTAGGAAGCTTAGAGGAACTTTACACTCAGAAACGGAAGTTAATAAGTTATTCAGAGCATATGCTTGTTCATTATCTGATGGATTAGACCCCATATCACATTTAGTCCTAAACATAAGAGAGCCTGCTTCAAATACCTATCAAAATTGCAATAGAAGGGTAAAATAAGAAGACAAAAATAAAAGATCTTCAGTGTACTCCAAAAACATTACACAATATTTTTTCTCAAAAATAGTTAAACATCAAGAAGGGTGGACTGCTATTGCATTGAATGTTTATGGTTTGGTTGGTGGCTTGTTAGTTTTGGTTGTCAGATGACACCTTGTGACCTTTCCATTTATTACTAAGATTTCATTTATCCTTTAGAAAGAAAAAAATTGAGTTGGACTGATCGATGGCAGGTCTGATATGAGAAGATGCAGGCTGGAATCATCTGGAGCTTTCTCTGAAGTCTCTTTTCAGATTTTTTATCAGAACTTTGGCCAGCTAGTACAATTTGGAAAGCAAAGGTTCCTCCTAAGTTTAACCTTCAGTTGGCTTGCAGGGCATTACAGGATGAATTGTTTTAATCTGCTACAAAGAAGTGGACCATATTGTAGTTTTCACGTCATTGGTGCACTGTGTGCAAGATGCAGGCACAAAATGCAGATCACTTGTTCATGCATTGCATGGTAGCTTTCAGTTTATGAGAATTTGTTTTTGGATTTTGGGGTGCGCTGAGTGATATCGGCAAGGTGCTTCTCCTTGTTAAGCGAAAAACATGTGGCCTTTGAACAAAGGAAGATGGCTGAAGTCCTCTTGGGGGTGCAGCATTTTGGCTGTCTTCTAGGTCATTTGGATGGAGAAGAAAAGGAGGAACTGTGAGATCACAGAGAGGCAGGTGCGTATCGCTTTGGGCTAGAATTGGGTTTTGAGCTTCATTTTGGGAATCTATATTATCTTCTATTATTTTTAAGCGAAGGCTGCACTTGGGTAGTTACATGTTTGTTTTGGCGCTGGTATGGGATATGTTGTAGCTTTTACTGTAGATCTGCTCTGTAATTCTGATGCGGGCTTCTTGTCCGCATTTATTGTACTTTTTTTTATCCATAAAATAGCATCAAGAAATGTCAAATTCAAAAAGCAACATTTTATGTAACATGCATCATGGGAATTACCAAGTTATGCTGCTCAGATATTGCATCTCTCCAAGGAACATTTATGATAATATTGAAGATACTAACATCCCACAACACTTTCCTAAGATGGGATAAAAGGTATCTGCAAACAATAACATTGATATATTCATCAGTTTGTACAAGCCTTGACAATATCAAGGATGTCGATAATTCTTAGGGTAGAGACAAGCAATTGAACATTGCGAGTGGCAACAAGAAAACTTACTCAGCTTTTGACAACAGTCGACCATTGACATTTTCAATCCCATTCAGCGACAAGAGGACCTGCAGCAGTTCATATTTCAAGTGTCAGTGGTTGAAGGGAGAAAACCTCCAGTCAAGAAGAACATCCAAAAGCTTATCAATGTGGTAAGGGAAGGAATTCATTAAGCATAGTGAACAAAGTTTTCACTCTTGTATCATTTTTCCGTGAGCAAAGCGAGAGAACACTACTAAAATGGTATGTTCTATTTTTAAAACTCCCCAACTTTAGAACACTACTAAAATGGTTTCTTCTCACATAACCTTTGCAACCTTTGCTAATTAAAACTCTCCAACTTTAGAAATTCGAGCAACTTCACACTCTGAGTTGCATTTTAAATGTTTTTTTTATATATAAAAAATCTGGATCCGAAAACAATAGTAGCAACAAAGAATCAATTTTGTTAGCAAAATAGACGAAAAGCAAACCAGAGGGGGAGATATATATATACACATGTGTGTGTGTGTGTGTGATATCGAGCTTCAACAGAGTTGCTGATAATCATGCATGGCAAAAGACCAATAATAAAACAGAAACTTGTAGCAACAAATTTATATCAATTCTTACCCTTCCATGCTGACCTTCAAAGGACTTCAAAACTCCAAAAAAATCAATCAGATTTAGGAAAAATTCTGCATCAATAGTAACTTCCAGTGGTTGAAGCGTGCCCTAGGTACAGGGGTTGGATAATGCAACAGTCAGTAAACAACTTCCAGACAAATAATAACCACCAAAACATATCTAGATATCCAATAGAGGATCCTTAAATAACCTACTCAGTATCTAACCACAATAGATGGTAATGGTACCTTAATGGACAATTCAACCTCAAGGTTTGGTGACACATCCACTTGCAATTTACAGGAAGGATGCACATTGTCCAATAGTTTCTTCTCAATAATAGGCTGAAAAGAAAATGATCATTCACAGGAACTGTCTTCTATAAGATTGCTTACTAGAAATTAACGATTCCATAAAGATGTTATTTTAAGCAACATTTCCTAGTGGAAAGAGAGTCCATTGAGTATGCGGTCAACTGGTTTGGAAATTAGCATGGCTTGAGATACATGAATCACAGTGGTGCAAGTAACAGTATCTAAACACCCACGAGTAACAAATTAATTATATAATAAACGGCATAGAAAGTTTCATCTCTGTCTAACTCAGGCATATTGCCCCAGTACGTAAGACCATCAGAAAGGTGGGTTGAATGAGCTTTGATTATCCACTGGAGTTTCACAGAAACACTTAATACCTAATATGAAAGTCATTTACTCCCCATAAAAGAAAACCTTTGTTTCTTTTTATAAATTTTGTTTAAAAAAAATTCTGCAATTTTACCCAAAAAATAGAAAAAGAAACATCAACTAAAGGAAAACGAAAAAATCAATTACAAACCCTTCTCATATGCAGAATGACTTTCTTGCTACAAGGATAAACCATCTGCCCTGAGTTGACAGTGGTGACAATGGTAGCAGATTCTTCCCAAAACTTACACTCTACAATCACCCCATTCAACATCAACTCAGCAATTTCCTGGCCATACTTCCTGACAAATTAAACCATATAGTACCTAAAATAAGTAAATGATAAAGGTAATAGTACACCAGGAAAAAAAAAGACAAAAAACACCAGTGCATGCATCTTTTGTTCGTGAAAGATAAAATAGATCACTTACAGAGACAGATGAAGCAACTATTATAAAAATAAAACCTTTTGGTTGGCATATAAAGAAAAAAAAATAGAAGGGTGGGGGACTGTATTTGAAACTCCAAAAAAGTCATCATGCACTCTTGCAGTTGCAATTTCTCCCTTGTGTTATTACAAGGAATGAGTTCAAGGTATGTTTTTGGACTGCCAATAACAGCTTCCAGAAGAGAGACATCAAATAATTAATTTATAAATATATACAAACGATGGATTGGAAATCCACGACGACAGAACATCAAAAAGAAGATTTAACTCTAATCTAATGGTACTGTACAATCAACAGAGGCATTTTGTAACATTACTGAAACCATAGAAAACAAACATTTCACAATGGCTTCCGCTTGTCTACGAGTTAGGATAGAATGCGCCATCAAATGCAGCTATTCTTTGACCTCTTACAGAAAAATAGAAAAATGCCCCCTATCACAGCAAATTGCTATCTGCCTGAACCCTTATCCCTAACATTTCTTTCTTTCTGGGATAGTTCTTTGTTCAAATACATCTGAACTACGATCTCAACAAAATTTTGGAATCGTGTAATTCATGGATCCAGGGATTAGGTTTCAATGAGATGAACACTACTAGGGTAATTTTATTTTTCAGACCATTAGGCATGTTATGCCATCAAACTGTCATCTTATCAGTGAATCAAATTAACAGTCTGGCAACATCCAGTGTTCGACTTTCTCGTCTGGCAAGGGAATGCTTCCAAAACTAGTAAGAACATTTTTAGTAAAGTTTAGCTACTATTTTCTGTTCACCAATTACGATACAAGTTTTCAATTTAATTTATATGTGAGACTAAGATATCTTCAACCGGAAGACAATGTCAAAAGTGAAAGTGACATGCAGAAATAACATCCAACTCTGCTCAGCTTCACCTCAGTTTTGTCAAGTTTTTCTTCACTCATGCCAAGCTCAAGCATAATGCAAATCCAAACTCCAGCAGCCAAATACTTAACCAATTAGTAACTTAGTATTCTTTTTAGCCAGATTAAGTACTGAAAATAGGCATCATACATGTTTCTCAGCGTTGCAGAAATTTGATGAATGCTGAACTGGAGTGCACATATACTGATCTTGTCTGTCGGAGCATCCCGATTAGATAAAACCGGAGGATTGAACTCTGTGGCCTCATATATATCCTGCACATGTAATAAAACACAGTATTTAAAATTTAGCAACAACCTAGTTTACTGCTACCTAATTGGATGAGAAATACCTTAATAACTTCATCAGAAACAACACCAGAAAATTGACCCGAATCATCTGTTCCTCCAGCACCAAGCATGCCACGGGATAGCCAGTTCAGCCATCCACGGGATTTGCCCGCTGAACGCTCATCATTAGGCATCCTCTCCACAGAAATACTGGCAACATTTTCAATTGTGTGTGAAGTTGAAGAGTTCGACAAAAATTCCTGAACGAACATACAACCACATGGATAGAAATATCTAAATTTAACAAGCAAAACTTCTCATAAGTTAATACTAAAAACGGCTAGAGGTAATGAAATTTCTTTTTAAGAAACAAATTTTATGATAATGGAATGCCACTCATACCTGCAGCTCACATTCAGCAGTAGACCTGTAACTTAAAATATCATCTATGTCTAATTCTTTCTCCATTTGCTCCAATTCCCATTGAGTACTTTCGTCAATTGGCTGATAACAAGAAACATAATATCATGATTGAAACCAACCTTTAAATTGAATGTTCCTACCTCAAGCTTAAAAAAGAAGATAGCACTTTTACACAACCAGCCCTATAAGGTAACATCATATGTATCCAGTACAACATGGTCCCGGACTTACAGTGTGCAGGATATTAATATCGCTTTCTATTCGAGATTAATATCTGCGCACAGGACATAAAATATGACTTCCAATAAAATCCTCGTAGATTTCTTCATTACCTTCTAAAATAAAAGTCGCAAAAAAATTATCGAGGGAGACAAAAAAGATAAAGTTGAACGAATTCTTATCCATCCAAGTTCAACTATCATAATATAACTACAATAATAGCACTTTTACACAACCAGCCCTACAATAAGTTCATCTTTAATGTAGTATAATTTTTTTATGAGAAACCGAATGCTGCCTGTTAATGTGGCTGTTACGAGCTGATCTAGGATTTGATTTCGGAACTGTTGTGAGTGTAGTTTGAATGTACTTGTTTATAGTCGAAGCCTTGTCTGCATTGAATAAAATTTCTTTCTCTTTGAGAAAGACTCGAATTATCATTGACCTCTAAGGCCCTCATGAAGTTAAATTCAACTATAAAGGCCTCTAACATAATTGTTCTTCTGGCTTGATTGAGCTGGATTCCTCGACAAAGGCCATTTTTAGTTCTCGCACCATAGTGGGGGTAAAGAGGGGAGCTTTGAATATATTTCTGCCAAAAGCAGAACAACTAGAGAACACAAGTGTTTTCAACAAATATGATGTTATATCCACTGCTCTTACTATTTAGTGTAACTAGAAAACATTTATGATAAACAATCATACCAGAAATAACTAGATACATCCACACATTTGCATGTGCATTAAGAGCCCTGCGCAATATTATCAAACCATATACAATATGGATTTTCAGGCAGAAATGACACCAAACACCCAGACGAAGACGGTAAACAAGAACAACAATCACCTGATAATGGCGAAGAAAATCCAGCTTAGTTTTATATAGGTTAACATACTTCCGGCAAGAACTTCTGCAATGAGGAATAAATATGGCAATGTTAACATTAAATTTTTTTAAAAAAAATTACTTGTTATGCCTCAATGGGTATGACAGAGGGTAAAGTATAAACAGAAACAGACTTACAGTCTCTGTCCAAAGTATCTCCACGAGGATTTTCTTAATCTCTTACGAACATCTGATAGGATAGATTCTTGCGCATAACGCCACCACAGTATTTGCCAGCCCTTCATTTTTTTGGATAACAAACTACACCATGGACGATACCGCCAATACCTTCACAATTCAAACACCAGAGATCAATTTAAACCCACTTGAGCTTCAGATGTTACTTATTTTTGCAAGTTTCAAGTTTCAACCAGGAATGCCTCAGCTGAACATAAACTTTACAACAACAGAAACAACAGTAGTATCACGACAGGGAGCCAGCTATGCAGAAAAATATTAAAGTCTTAGGCGAAACACATTCTCCTTTTTTGGAATATCGCCAACTTTTATAAAATTGATAACTAAGATAAAAGAAAAAAAAAATTGAAATAAAGACAGAAGTAGGTTGGCCTTAATTAATCTCATTAAATAAAGAACACCATAACTTCCAGCTAAAAGGGAATGATAAGAAAACATGATTCACACTCTCCCCTGATCTTTTACATAAGATACACTGATGCGGGCACAAACTAGGACACCTTAACCTTGGTGGAACCTTTGATTTCCAAAATATGCTGAAAGGAAGAAAAGGCGGACTGCCTGGTATATGTCTCAACTTATTTAAATTGGATTTACAAGAAAATTTCCCAGAAGGCGCTAGGCACCATCTTCTTGAAGCCCCTCTATATACTAGAGTCTTATTGACAAAGAAGTGGAACAAATTTTTAGTTTATCAACAAAGTGGTTACAAATGTAGAGGCTAAAAGAAGTATGGACAAAAAAACTTACTTATTTCTCAATTCAGATGTGCATAGGTAATCCCACAGAATTAAAATCTGTTGCAACTGAACCTCATTTAAAGACATCACCTGACATGCACATCATGAAAATATATGAGAAGATAGTACACCAATTAAACTTAATTTACAGACACCTTAAAGACAAGTTACCAACCAAGCCAGTTATCTCAGCGTTGATAGAGTACTGTGGATTATTGTTATCAAGCTGTCCCGATCTGTTGACCTGCATTGAAGTATGTCACTCAACCTCCGTATACAGGAGAAAAAAGTCTATAATTATTAACATCTGTTATACAAAGTACAACTTCATTTTGAATAATTAGAAGGACTCCCTGCCATGAAGACACACACACACACACACACACACACATATATATATATGCATATACCTGGACAATACAATCAAAAATAACTTACTAACCATGAGAATATTTAACTTACTAATAAAAAATATTTATATTGTCAAGAGTATTTTTGTATTTTTAGCATCTTTAGCGTTTCAAGGTTGCCTAATTTAAAGGGCTTGTATTTTATGCATTAGTTATCATTCTTTGCAAGATGCAACCATTTGATAATATGGTTGTTTCCCTCTCTCTTCTTTCTTTTATTTTTCTTAACGTGGTGTCAGAGCAAGTTCCTCCCTCTCTTATGGTGGCTTTTTTTTTTTGCTTGATGTTGTGTTCTTTGTATTCTTTTCTTGTTCTTGTCTTGAGAAACACATTGTATTGGTCAGACTATCAACGGACTGAGAACAATTTCATCTGTAATTCTATATTATTATTTTTTATAGGAAACAAAATTTCATAAATAAATGAAATGTATAACACAGTCGACGAGATGTCCTGAGAGCTTAAGAAACTAACCCTGCTTACACCAACCAACTATACCAGCTACAACATCAGATTAGCAGTTACATACAATAAGACTAATAAAAAGAAACCCAACATCAGGTATTTAAAAATTTGGTAGTTGATAAAGATGCATTTGTTTCTGACATATTGGACATGGAAGTTGGTGTCTACAACTCAAAATTGAGGGTGGTGGTGGAATTTTTTTCAGGTTTCAGATGGGGTAAAAAACAAAGAGACTCTTCAATGACCTATCTCATATTCCAAAGACAAGTTGATACAAAATAATTGAAATCCTGTGAAAAATCATAAACAAACCTTTGTCAAAAAAAAACAAGGAGAGAGAGAGAGAGAGAGAGAGAGAGAGAGAGAGAGAGAGAGAGAGAGAGAAAGCTCATGATATACAACTACAACAGAAGAAACAAGATAGAAAAAAATTGACTTTCATACCGAAAGTGACAGGGAAACATCACAAGGTGACAATATAGAGTCATATCTTTCCCTGTCCGATCTTGTATCGTGCCACAATTCAGAGTCCCCACCATTGTTCATAGTCATCAATTCCATGGCTCCATGAAATGTGCCACAATAAAATTCCAAACCCGTAATATCCACATATTTATTATCTTGGCCCCCTTTTCCACCTGATGACCTGAGACATTAGAGATTGATAAAATTAAAAGCCATTTGGCACATGCTATAAGAACATAAAAGGTCCACAATCCACGGCCATATATTTTGTTTATGAAGGGCAAAATAAGCAATATAAGTCACTCAACCAGAACACTAACCCACCCATAGTCTCACCCATTCAACACCATTAGCGTCACAACCAACCCACATCCATAGCCCGTGATGACCCCCATAACCCAAACCACAACCTCATAGCTCCACAGTTCACTACCACCACCTATGCCAACAAGCACACCAACTTTGCACTATCAATTGAAGTTTCCATGGTCAAATACTGCTATTGTCGACCTCATTCTTAGTTCAGAAATACACAAAAGTTATATTACTTTTCAGATCTGGGGCTACATTTTCTGCTTTGTAGGCTTACTAGTCAGATCCAGGGTTCGGGGGCTGGGGTGTGCTCCATGTGTTTGGTCTGTCGTGGGTGCAACCTAGAAGCTGTTATGGGCTGCTTCTGGAACTTCTTGGGTTAGGGGCTAAAAGCAAAGTGATTACCCTTCGGCAATGTGCTGATTTGGCTCTTTTGTGGAATTAATGTGGGATAGGATTACGTTCTTAGCCTCGCTATGGATTCTCTATCCAAACATTTGGAAGAATTTCCCCTTATTGCAATTCTTTTTTATTGGGAGAACTGCTGTATTGAGTGGATTTTTTCAGGAGTTGATTCTATGTTTTCATATTTAATTATGTCATTACGGTTTCCTGTGATTGTGAGATGTTCGCATCCTACTAATTGTCGTACACTTTTCATCTTATTCCAGTATTTCGTTTCCTATTAAGAGTTCTGCAGTTTCAGCAGTTTCATCAAACCAAGGAAGACAATAATGGTGATTCACAAACAATCAAATCAGATTTTTTATTTTCCTGAAACTGTTAACTGACAAAAACATCCAAGCATTGTATAAACCAGTTGCATGCTAACATTCGTCCATATAAGTTAACAGAGATGGAAAAGGGGGCACAATGCAACTATGAAATTCTAGCTAACATTACTGCAGTTGAAAACAATGTAGGACCAAAAAACACACTTGAACAATCCATACGCCTATTCAAAGACTCTCCTGAGTTTGAACCAATGTAAACACGAAAAAGAATAACTTTAAGAAAAACAGTCGAAACTACCAATATACCAGAAGAAACTGTGAATTACCCAAAAGGATTTTGCTTCATTGTCCTCAAGCTGGACAACTTTAACCCGAATACAGTATACGCCTGGAAAACAATAAGCAAGACTGGAAATTTATGCGTTGTTAATTAAGAAAAAAGTTGTGAAGAGGGGAAAGCAACTTCAAATACCATATAACATCCACATCTTAGCAAACAACAATATAAAGTAGGTTTTTCAATAGTTCTTTTAACTTGTATAATAATATTAAATTACAAATAAAATTTTTTATTAGTATAATAAATAACTTCTATTTAATAGGAAACATAATAAACAAAAAATGTTAAGACCAAAACCATGAATTGAATACAGAACAACTAGCTACACCAAAGATTTTTTTTTAAAAAAAAATTAACAAGGACTAACATGGAGAAAATTTACCGAGTCACTCAGCTTGTCATGGTACAAGATATGAAAATCTTTGATTGACACTTGGATGCTGTCAAGAGCCTAGGAGGGGAAAGGAATAAACATCAGTGCCATCCAGTAATGATCATAAATCCCAAAAAAATTGATCTTAAGATGTCTTCAAGAGTACCAAATTAGACAATTAACTCTTTTTCTTTTAAAGTATTGAGATGGAATAATAAAGAACAAAATGCATCACAAAAATCAACCAAAATTTGAAGTTCAGAAGGTAATGTCACCTTTGCAGAAATATATGATATAAGCCCAGCCTGATTTTCTGCCCAAAAAAGAAACACATAAGCACAAATGGTTTCAAGTAGTTGCCAAACTTTAATTTGTAAAGAACCTCTCCCCTTAAAAATCTAGAACTTCCATGAATACTAAGAGAACTATTTTGACAAGAATGAGATCATTGCAATCTGTACTAGACAGTGAGGAGCTACCCATGAACTGTAGGCCACGTTCCATGAGTACAGACAAGATATGGTGATAGCTTATCACCTAATTGGTTTAACACAATCTGAACTTTTTTTTGTAGTAAACAGAACAATTACTTCGTATATGAAAAAAAAAATTGATAACCAAGATGAAACAAAAGCCCAACCAGACTTCACTCAAACATTAAAATAACAATAATATAGTGGTACCTCATTTGATGATTTGTTTGCCTAAACTTATGAGTTGACTTAACTCTTTTTAAAATGTCACTGCAGCCCTTATAATTATCGAAGTATTACCACAGAATAACTACATTTTCAAAAAATTTAACATTATTGAAAATGGTATTTCAGAAGCTAACCACAAACACGTTTTGATAGTTTTGCCAGCTCTGCTGCAGCAAGTTTGGCCTTTTTTCCAGCCAGCTCTCGTCTTTCAACTTCATCCAAACTCCACTACACCAGAGAAAATAACTTAACAACAATGTTTTTAATAAATAAAAATTTCCAGATACTCTCTCAATTTTCTCCTTTTTGAAATTTACATGATATTGGATACCTTTAGATTATCTGTAAAACAGATTTCTTTCTATTTTTCATGGTTTCAGTTAAGTCTTACGATTTATTTTCTTTTCACTATATATACCAATGAATTCTGCTTGTCAAATCCAAGTACATTTTCTTTCAAACAAACATATCTGAGAGTGAAAATTACCTCTTGATCATCCCGTTGGGATGCAGAAAGAAAGACATTTTCTAAAACAATTTCGATGGGGTCCCAACCAAGCTTTTTCCAAGGAATTTTGATGCTTAGCTTTCCAACCCGCCCTATCAATGAAATCCATGATTAGATGTAGTTACTAAGAATAACTGTGAACACATATAGACAATAATGCCATGAAAATCACAGTATTTTTCTCCTAATCCACCAGTTAAGAAGTTATCATGCAGGATTCTAGGTATGAGAGCACCACATCCGGTTTGTACCGCATGAGACATAAGATATCCATCCATCCCAAAAGATAAAACAAAAAATAAAATAAAATCATAGGTAGAAAGTTACACCTACTGCTCTCAATAATATTCCTAATGCACTTATAGAACCATTGTGCCATGTTATTAGACATAAGACTACAGCGCCAAATAAACCCTGTTAATAGTTTCAGCACAAATTCAATATTATTCTATTAGTTATCCCAGTAATCTCAATCTCACAGAATTATTCCACCAAATGATCCTAAAGAATTATGTTAGAAGCCATACAAACCTTAAATGTATGGTCATTGGTCCCAAACATTGACTCTACAATAATAATGTAAAATAAACAAATATGCTTCCCATAAAAATTAAAATCTGGACCGTGCATATCTGATTTTCTAAGTGTAACGAAGACACAATGTAGTTAAACTTAGAAGAAAAAATAATTATTGGAATCACTAAAAAATACATGTGCAGGAACAAGTGACATTTTTCAGTGTGTTGAATCCATTTGAAGTTCAAAAGATCGCCAATTAGCATTGCTGAACAATACTAAACCAAGGACATGAAACCCCAAATTACTGGGTCAATAAGATACAAGTTTACTTACATCAGTACATAATGTATACACCCCAAAACACTGGTTCATTCGTATATAAATTAACAAATAAAAAAATTTACAGATGTCCAACTTGGAAGAACTTTTAAGAACGACGATAGTAAGAAGAGGAGGTCAAAAATACCTTGCTTTAGAGCAAAAGGCAACTGGAGATAATCAAAGGCTTCAAGACTTAGCTCTAGATTTTCCAAGAACAATGCCCCTGCATGATAACATATGAAATTCAATTCACACATCAATTAATTAAGATTCCTTACCTATGCTATATTATGACCAATTTTTTGCCAAACATTTTGTGTTTTGTGTGTGTGGCCCATGTATTTTCAAGTGTGCAAATCAAAGAACAGCTGCATAATTCAATCAATTCTCAGTAACAGACATGAAACCAATATCATAAAACCCAAAATTAAATACGGAATATAAAAAAATTGGGTTTATGTCTCTGTGTAAAAATTATACCTTCCCATAGGGTGAACTTGAGCTGGTGTCTCTGAATATCTCTGAAGTAGCGACCGAGAAAACCCGAAATGACCTGATTAACAACTCCTTCGAACATTTCTTTTCGTGTATGGCTTCCCGCCCTTCTCAGCTTTCATTCACTCCCATTTGAGAATTACAATTAGACCTCACGCCCACAACAGGACCGAAAGCAAGATAAGGAATTTTGACTCAGAGGCATTGACAAAGAGGAAGAGAGATGGAAGTCTTAGGGTTTAGGGTTCAGGCAGAGCCTCCAAGAGATAAATTTCCAGAAGAAGAATGAAGAAGAAGAAGAAGAAGCGGCCACCGCCGTAGTTGGTTGCATAAGAAACCGAGAAATAGAGCGCTCACCTCCCCAGTCCAATTATTATTTTCTTTTTCTTGTGTGGCAATTCATTATCATTTTTTTTTCTTTTTTATCCGTTGGACTATGTTGCCAAAGTTTTTTTTTCTTTTCATATGAGCCAAATATTTTGACAATTCCCTTGTAACTTAAATGCGGAATTTATTAAATGATAAGCAGAGAAAACATGAAAATTAGGACATCAAATTTTCGAGTTTAATTTCCACCAAAATATGCGTCATTTCACAATTTTCATAATGCCATTTGCAAAGTCTATTATTTACAAAATTCGACCGTATATAAATCTAAACATTGAAATCTTCAATTGCCATAAATTGAAATGATGGAAATCTAAATTCTTTCATTTTAGAATTCTATGTAATTTTCAAATCCTTTATCCAAACTTGAGCAATACAAATTCTTAAATGTCAAATTTTATCACTATGATTTATCCGCACATATTGATTTGTAAGGAACCTATTTTTTTGTTTTGATACAAGTAATATCGGAAAAAGAAGGATTCGTTGGACTTCGGATGTTGTTCTATTAAACCATTTGAGCTACAATTTTCTTTTGTAATCCTTTATTGGTTAAAAATATATTCTTAAAAAGAAAATCTTTATGTTGCTAGCACTTATCAACAGTTTTTGAGAAAAATTGGTATTTAGAAGTTTTAGCAGATCAGACACGTCCCAATGAGCCAAGGTGGGCCTACCCAGTTCGGCCTATTTTGAAATTAAAAATAAAGATCAAGCCCAACCAAAATGTTGCTTGGAACCAATAAATAACACGCTTTCCTTCACAAAATTTGGTCTGTAGAAGCAGAGTTCCCGCGCGTCTGAAAGTTGGAGAAGACAAGACGAAGACGAAGATTTGAATCGTCGTCTTCATCGCAGTCAATCAGATTGAGATCGAAGGCACGGATGCTTATTACGTTATGCTTAATAGTAATATTATTAATGTTATAGTGAAGATTTATGCTTAATTTCGTACTGTTTTTGTAATCGCAAGGTTCTGTTTGGCTGATCGCTTAATTAGCTTCGTCGACGATCGATCCAAATGGAGAACAAAGACAGTGAATCTAGAAGAAAGCGCATGAAACCAGATGTAAGTATAACGCATTCTGCGATCTCCGAACGGTGCCTTGTGCTTCTTCTGCCGTTGTGTTAGTGTCTGAAATCTGATTGTTGAAATTACCAGGAGGAAGAAGAAGGAGCGATCTCAGACCCAGAAAAGGCACAGAATGAAGAGTTGGAGACGTTCGTTGCTGGATCTGAGGAGGTGGAGCTTGCAGTCGCTCATATTCTTGAAAAGATCGAACGGTTCACTCAGCTGGTAATTAACTGTTCAATTTCAGTGTAAATGAAACAAAAACAAAAAAATAAAAAATAAAAAATCCTTGTTTGATTGTATTTACAATTTTCTTTTTCTTTTTTTGTTTCTGTTATAATTGGAGTTTTACATAGGTATCTGAACTTCTGGGATCAGGGAAGGCTATGTTTCAGAAGATTGGTGATGAATTCGAAGAGCGGATGATTATGTCAGTTGCAAAGTTATAGTATATGTTTTTGAGTAATTTTATTTTGTTTTGTTTTTCTGTTGCTTTTGTAATATATATCGGGTAATATTATTATTAATTTAATACTCTAGAGAGAGACGCAAAGGGTTGTAGCTAAGTGGTTAAGAGCAATTACCTCTGCTCCCGAAGTCTTGTTTTCAAACTCCCTCCTCCAATTTTGCATGTATCAAAATAATTTAGACAGAGAGTTATTTATTATTTGAGTTTTCGATGATTGAAATTTGTGGGTGCAGGGTGCACAAGGAACAAATTGAGAAATGGCAGGAAGAGATCAGAGAATTGCGCATGCTTGATGCCTCAAATGAGGAGGCCAATGCTCTTCTGCATAATGCTCGAGGTTTGCTTCACCATGCTCATGTTGATTCCTGAAGGTAACACTCTACCCAATATTACAAGAATTCTCTGTTTCTACAAATTTCTCAGATTTTTCCCCCAATTATTGAAGGCTTTAAAAAATTCCACCCAACTGGCTGTTCTGTGTGGCTCAATAGGTCTTGGAATGTAATTTAGGAAACTGATACGCAGGTTTTGCTGTCTCCATTGATGTTGGGAAGCTACAAGCTAAAGAGACATGTTAAAATTACTGGCTTATTGTGATGGGATAGTTCTGATGGTGTACCTGTTGTTGCATTGAACGAGATTTAGAATTAGCATGTGGTTGTAGCTTTGATATTTCTATCAGTTTAAAGATTTGATAATTTCTCTTAAGATTAAGGATCAAGTCCCTTATATAGGGCCACACTGCAACCAACAAATTTCCCTTGCATAGAACATTTCAAGTTACATATGTTCTATTTAACCTTTTTTCCATGGTTACTTATGTGTTTTTACAATAGGGAATGACACAAATTTACCACGATCGTCTACAAAATTGCTGGCCGCTTCTGTCATAGAGGTAAGATCCACAATAGTCTTACTTCTACGAGAGATGTTGTCAATAAGTAGATAATGTACAAAATAGATTTTATTCTTTTACAAAGATGTTTGTGTATAGGACCCATTAGTGTAGTGGTTTGGACTTCCCCATGAAAAGTTATATGTTTGAGTCCTAGTGTCCGTATTGTATATGAATTTAGTATATTATCGCTCATCCATCTTGATATCAACACGAAAGGTAATGTACTCTATATCAACACGACTTGAGTATTAGAATACGTAATCTTGTCCTTTTAGTACAAATGGATGTTCTATTTAACATTTCGACTACTTCTCTAATAAAGTCATCTAAACATAGCATAATTTACTGACTCTCTTGACTTGCTCAACATCAATGTGTCCTGTTTATTAAATAAGAAAAATTATACAACTTGTCAGTCACTTATATGGTGGCGCATGACGATAAATTTTGTCATTATTTATCTTCTATATATATAAAGCAAAAGGCAAAGGATGATAAACATTCAAAATACCAGAAAATGTCTTTGGTTAATACAAACATTAAGAATTGAAATTATTAATTAAATGAGGATAATATGGTAAATTTACACTTTTTCATATTAAAAAAATTAAAATTAAATAAAAAATCAGATAATGGATCTTATTTTTATAGAACACAACTACCCATTAACTTTTTAAATTCTAAAATAAAATTTAAACTTTAAAAAAAAAAACAGACTCTCACAGATGCAGAAGTGCATGCGAAAAGGTTAGTAAATATTAGCACAGACGCAGAAGCACGTGCGAAAAGGTTAGTAAATATTAGCAAAAAGTCTAACAGATTGGGCCAGAGGTATTGGCTGGACTTTCAAACTATTGGGCTTCCATAATTTTTTTCTCGTTGTTGGACTGTTTAACGGTCAAATTGTTCATTGGTTGTTACATACATGTTCATGACATGTATGTAACAAACTCCAAAAATTAATTAAACTTGCGTATAAGTAATGACTTATCGTGTTTGAATGAGAATTTCTTAACAAAACTATTTGTTTGTCAATTATCTTTTTATATATTACTTTATTTTGACTTGTATTTATAGAATTTAGTTTATTTTTCATACAGTCACGACAATTTACAACGGGCCAATACGGCCACAATAAGGCTAGCCACAACTAATTAGGTATTGAACTCATCACAATATATATCGCCCTCTCCAACCGAATGTAGAAAATTACCACTAGACCAAAGGCTAAATATAACACGTGTGAATTGATAATAACAAGTCCTGAATTTCTCATTAATATGGTATCTCTTTAAAAGGAAATCCAGAGAGTGCTTAGTTGTGGTAATTTTTTTTTTTTTTTTTGAACACGTAGTTTTTTTTTTAATTATTAAAGAAGCTAGGCAAATCCCAGTAAGAGATCTGTTTATGGTATATATTTTAAAACAGAAACCAACCAAATCTCTTAAATATGGTAAAATATCTTAATTTTTAATGTATATATGTACAATCCAGTAACTAAGATATGGTATTATTAATGCATACATGAACAACACAAAGCTTTCCCAATTCTTCTTTCTCTTAATTTCTTTTTATTCCTAATTATCCATTATATTACTATATATATTAGCTTAGCCCTAGCTACTAAATAGAAAAGTTAATTAAGGCATAAAATTATAGTACTCAACAAAACAACCATGTCGGGGAAGGGTTTGTTTGTTTTGTCAACTCTTTTGGTGTTGATCTTCATTCAACTTGGAGATTGTAAAGGTGATGCCAAACATGCCTCTAATGGTGGTGCTTTTGCTCGAACAGAAGGAACCCGTTTTGTTATGAATGGGAGACCGTTTTACATAAATGGTTTCAATTCATATTGGATGATGTACATGGCATCTGACCCATCTTCAAGAGCCAAGGTCACCTCTGCATTCCAACAAGCCTCCAGGTATGGCATGAATGTTGCTAGAACTTGGGCTTTCAATGATGGCAACGGCACAGACAGACCCCTTCAGCCTTCTCCTGGCTCCTATAACGAGGACACATTCAAGGTACATATATGTAGCTATGTTCTTTCAATATAGTTTCACATGTTATGTTGTTGTAAGGTCTTCTCCAACTCATTTGGGGCTAAACCCAAATTTTCCCCCTTCAAAAAGTAACTATTTGGGTTTTGCTCGGATTCAAACCGTTTTTTCCCCAACCATTCAGACTCAAATTTTAAGTCCGAAACTTTATTAAATTATTTAAGAATGGTTTAAGTCTAATTTTTTTTTAAATAGATAATTTTTCTTCATTTAATCTTTTTAAATTTCATAACTTAATTTTTTGAACAATTTGACCTAAAAAAATTGAAATTCCATAAATATAACTTTTGGTAGATTATTTGAGAAATGGGTGGGTATTTATAGAGTTTTGGGGTTGAATCTAATTTAAATTAATTTAAAAATATCATTTTGATCATTGGATTTAAATTTCAGCCGTTTGATATCTTTTTACCATTAAAATAGCTTGGATTTAATCTAGATCATTGATTTGGGTTACTATGGGAATAAAAATAAAATAAAATAAAAGGGTTGTTTGAATTGTGTTGTTGGATTCCAATGGCTACATCACATGCACGCAATACGTGGTACAAGGAGGTCTACAACAGCAGCAGCACGGGCCCCTTTCACAGCTGCTTGTACATGGCCTACGTCTTTTAGTGGGCTCCATAGAAAAAATTTCCAATCCAAGCAATAGTTGGACTAGTATTTGGCCCCAAGTTTGGGTTTTCCCAACTTCTAGCCTCTTAATTTTCTTGGGTTGGGAGAGGAATTTTGCTAAAATTTGGAATATTTTGAGTTTGGCCTCATGGGTTGAGATGACCTAAAAATTTGTTAATTGGAACTATTGATTTCACAAAAGTAGAAATTTAATTTGAGTATATGTATGGTTCATATTCATAGTCATTCAAAAATAAGTGCATGATTGAGATGGGAACAACTAAAAGCGCTTCTAGAAAAAATACTTCATATAGAAACAATTCCAAACGGGTCTTAAATTTCACTCAATCAATTCCAGCATTAACCTTTTCTATGGCCGCCGAAAGTATGACTTATTAATTAAAATTTCCCCCCTTTTCTTGTTGTTAAAGATATTCTTGAATTTTGGGTTATGGTCGATCTTATATGATTAATTAGTTATAAATTTTCTTTTGAGGTAGGGATTAGATTTTGTGATATCAGAGGCTAAAAAATTCGGAGTATATGTGATTCTAAGCTTTGTGAACAACTTTAGCGACTTTGGGGGTAGAAAGCAATACGTGCAGTGGGCAAGAGACCGTGGCCAACCCATCAGCAGCGATGACGACTTCTATTCAAACGCTGTCATCAAAGGATATTATAAAGATCATATTAAGGTAGGTGCTTAATTAATTCCTATTTAATTTTTTCACATTAATTAATTAATTTACTAATTTTTTGGCTTAGTTTTTCAGTTATCAATTAAATGTTTTCTTTTTTCAATCCGTTTCCTGTATTAGACAAATTATTAAATACCACTTTAGAAGGGTCTCCCATTTGTTATGAATTATTAGTCATTAACGTTGCATAGATTTACTTTTTCCCATGTGTATTTTTGCATACGAGTATGTGAGAATGTTGGACCTGCTAGGAAATCTTCTAGTCTGTTCCGATATCACAAGAACAATCCTAATTCCTATGCAGACTGTGCTCACAAGAATAAACTCCATAACAAGGGTGGCCTACAAAGATGATCCAACCATCTTTGCTTGGGAACTAATAAATGAACCTCGTTGCCAATCTGATGTCTCTGGAGCCCTTCTTCAGGTATCTCTCTTCAAATATTATTTGTTTTTCCTTTAAAAAAAATAAATTATTTTTAACTTATTTTGGTAAATTATTATTGTGCAGCAATGGGTGACAGAAATGGCCGCACACGTTAAGTCCATTGATAGTGAGCATTTACTAGAAATAGGGCTTGAAGGATTTTATGGGGAAACGACGCCGGACAAGAAGCAGTACAACCCTGGTAACCTAGAGTTTGGCTCTGATTTCATAGCCACCAACTTGCTTCCCCAAATCGATTTTGCCACTATACATATCTATGCTGATCAATGGTACGTTCAAAACCTCTATCCCCCTTAGCTATTTCATTAATTTGTGGTATATATTCCAAGTACATTACTAGAAAACTTCAAAAAAGGTCTGATATATGAGAACATGATGATGGATAGGTTATCAGGACAAAGCGAAGAGGCTCAAGCTGGTTTTGTGGACAGATGGGTGCAAGCACACATTCAAGACTGCAACACAGTGGTGAAGAAACCACTGCTCGTGGCTGAGTTCGGCAAGTCTTATAAATTGCCGGGCTATGTCCTACAAAAGAGGGACGCCTACTTTGGAAAAATATACAGTGACATTTACAGCAGTGCCAGCAGAGGGGGCTCGTGTGTAGGTGGGCTTTTCTGGCAGCTCATGGCTCCAAATATGGACACTTTCAGAGATGGATACGAAGTCGTTTTGGAGCAGAGCCCTACCACTGCCACTGTCATTGCTCAACAGTCTAGGAAGCTTAATGGGTTAAAGGCTAGTCTAGCAATTAATGTCACAAGGACTTGAGATCTGTTAAAGAAGCTAGAATCTAGTGTTGGCTGATTACTCATCAATAAATTGCTAAAGCGAAGAGGCTCAAGCTGAAAATTACTTAAATACCATGCATGTTTAAATGCTGTTGAAAACTATAGTTACAATTGAAGAACATTTAAGAACTAGCAAAGACAACAAGAAGCTATCAGTTTCGGTTTTTTTGTTTTTTTTGTTTTTGTTTTTGTTTTTTTGTTTTGGTTCATATAAGTCAGCTTTTTAATTTTGGAATTTCCTGAATTGCACCCAGAATCATCATCACTGCTACATGTACCACTGTCACCGAGGTCATCATCAACTGCTTCAGAGTCTTCGGTATCTGATTGGGATTCCTCCACTTCCTTTTCAGAAGAATTAATACGCACATGATATGTGGAGATGATGAAATCTTTTCAAATAATGTAATATCACTTGAAAGAGTTGAACCAATTAAAGACTCTAGTTCCTCTATTCCACTGGAAAGATTCAATTCAGAAATTTGCAAAACAAAAACAAAGTCCATCGCTAATTCAAGTGGAATGTTGTGCTTGGCTGGTATCAACTTAATGATTAAAACATGAGAGATAATGATAACAATATTTTCAAGAAAATTACCTGCAATGACTTCACCAACTCAGAAACTTTCAACCCAAGAATTCCTTGCTCTAGCAGAACTCTGAACAATTCACCCTTCAAAGTACGAGGACGTAAACCATACTTCACCATAAGGCTCATTTCCTAGGTACGTCTTAGTCGTTTCACCCACAGCTTATGAGCAGATTTTTTCCAAGCACCCAACAAAGCATCTTCTGGCATGACTGACTGCACAAAGCAGAGCGAGGTGGAGATCAATATAGCACGAAAAAACATTAAAAAATTTAGGGCGAATTGAAATGTCTTCGATATATAACCTAGAAAACCTGTTTTAAGCATCAGACAATCAAAAAGGTTCAGGCCCCAAATCCAACTAAAATAATCCCACTATTTAGGGTTAGCTACCAGAGGCCAGAACTAATCAGATAGGGCAGGTGGATGCTAATCAACCATTCTGCTCCATTCACAGCAGTATGCATTTTCATCAATCCCTTCCCAGTAACACATGCTAAATTCCTCTTTTAGTCTTGTTTTCCCGCCATCCCCCATCCCTTTCATCTAAAATCTTATTGCACTTCAGAGATTTTCACTTCTCTTTTTTTTTATAAATTATATAAAAGCTATCGGATTTGATTGCACATAAATCTCAACGTCACATTCTAATTATCCAAATCATGACCACTTAATTCATTCCTAGGTTGATCCTCAACTGAAGTCCTATTCTCCTCCAGTCTATCAAAGATATGCGTAGCTTGAAATCTTTTTAACTGGAGGACATCTTCATTACTATAACAAACAAATATCAGAAAATGGAAAGCTAAAATCCAAATGATGGGTTACCTCAATTGCATGCATTGCAGCTTTTAGTGATTGGATCTGTGATGAGAGGACCTTATGCTTAGGAAAAGTATCACTCGCTTCTTTCTCCTTACATGTGGCTACATGGATGGCACACGATTCTTCCAGATCAAAATGAAGCTCAAATGTTGTATGGCAAATCCTGCAGTGCTTCTCATCTCTCCAATACAAATCATGACAACTTTCACATCTAGTAAGTGTATCAAAATAGGATCGTCTACCATGTTTGACAGCATTAAGATCTAGGTAAAAGGAATTCCATAACCATGAATCAAATGCTTGGATTCGGCTCCATTTCTGTTTCTGTTGTTCTCCTTTCTTTCTAACTTCAAGAGCCACAACTCCAGATGAAGGCAGAGAATCATTTGCAATTCCAGAGAAGTTGTTGTCTACATCACATAATGGTGAATAAGTGTCTTCTCTAACACTATCCAGTTCAGATTGATCAGATTGCGCCAAGTTGTCAATTCTATCACTATTTATCATTCTACTTGACATCGCTTGGCATCGTTTCTCTACGGATTCAATAAGCAGAGCCTCTCGTTTACCCCTGTCATCCAAAACTGACAACAAAGCACACAGAGCCTGCATTTGGTTTAAGAAAAAGCAAGTAAATATTATAACTTATACAAGGTCAAGCAATATGTACTACAATCACATTGATCGTATAACAAAAGTTCAGCATAATACCTCTTCTGTATCAATCACCTCCCAGTTGGGCGCCGTCGCGATTTCATCCTAATCGTAAGGAGTAGCCGCCAGGGAGTTGGGCGCCGCCTAACGCCCGCATAGCGCCCGCCTAAGCCGCCTAAGCCGCCTAAGCCGCCTAGCGCCCGCCTAGGCCTCCTAGCCCCCGCCTAGGCCGCCTAGCGCCCGCCTGGCTGGCCTGGGCTGGCATTTTGCCGTTGAGGCGACGACCGGTTGAAGGGCGCAGGAGGCGGCGACCCTTAAGGTGGCACTGAGGCGCTGCTTGTTATGAAGAAAGACCGAGAGAGGGAGATGAAGTCGAAACAGCGAGAGGAAGGAGTGTAGACTACGCTGGGAAGAAGAAAACAACTAACCTAACGAGTTGGGTTTTGTAAAACGAGCTTAACATTGTATTCAAATGGCCCTATAAACTTTTTAATTTTTTAATAAATAGTTTAGCCAACCGGCTATACTACGTTTTTTAAAATTAAAAAACATATAGCCGGTCGGCTATACTACGTGCATTTCCGATGAAAGGAAAAAGATTTTCAAAAGATGGACCGTAAAGTCTCGGAGAAGGACATTACGAGAAACAAGAGCCCTAAAAACACTTTCCAGACCTGGAGTGGGGGATATATAACTATGATCACAATTATCCCAAACCAAACTACATTTTGCTTCTTCGCTTTATCCAAAAAGAAGCAAAAATAAGTCCATTACTTTGAAAAAGTGGCTTGATTGGTCGGCTAGACTTCCCTTGGGTGTCAAAAATAGTTGTAGAAAAGAAACTTACTGGTCTTTTATACAGAATTGTTTTATTTTTATACGCACTGTTTAAGCACAAAACAAGAACATCCTCTCAGACAAATTTGCTATATGGCCACAACTGACAAAATGGACCAGGGAAATTAGTAATTGCTTGTATATATGGCTTCCACCTTCCATTCCACCTATATAAAATCACACTATTTCCCTGCATTGTGCAAAGCCACATGGTAAAGTCACTTAGCCTGCTTGCTTAGTCACAAAGCAGAACAACTTTGTACAACAAAAATAACTTCAGTATTATAGCTCTACCTCTACAATTATTTTCAAATATGACAAAACCTAAGTATATCCTTGGCTAGCCTAGCCTAATATTATACCTTGCCGTATATGTTTTGCATGACAGGGCTCTACTACATGATCAGACAGGCTGCAAATTTCATTAAGCCAAAGCAATCGGAGGGCAACTCTTCTTTGGCAGGTCAATGAAAGTGATTGTACATTTGTAGCTGCATTAGTCACCTGTGCCTGCCAAGAAAGAGGAGCCCTATGACTGCTTTGCTTATTTGACAAGTATAATTCTTCTAGTATGCATAGCTGCTTCTGCTTGTGTTTTAAGGGCTCAAAGACTCCAAGAGATGGAATAAACCAGTATTATGCTGTGAACATCCATCAAGGGCTGCTTTTCAGGGATTCTGTTAGGGCCAGGGCTCATTCTGCTGCTGGATTTTTCTCCTCATTATCTGAGCCTTGTCTTTCCTAGCGTATGAGATTCTTCCACTCTATGTGTCCATGAAAATGTGCAATGAAATTGAAGCAGGAAAAAAGTAAATGAAAGGAGATGCCTCCCCATATTATTATGAGGGGCTGAGAAAGAAGGGATAACAGCACATCCTAATCTTATTCGTCTTCTTTTCTTTTTTGCGTACGTCTGTATATTAGTAATCTCTGTCTTGAATACAAAAGAGCCTCACTTTTATAGTGAGCCATCATTATAGGATCTCCAAATTAGTTTGACTTTAGTTAATCTGCTGCACTTTCAGTCCTTCTATGGGTATCTCTTTCTAACCATGCCATGATTGTGCGCAATGCCTCATTCGTTAATTTGGTAATCATTTTTCAAATCTTTCTTTTGCAAACGATGTACAAAAAAATCATCACAACTAAAGAAAAATAAGGCCTATACCTGAAGGACTTTGTTGCATTCCTAAAAGGACACAAATTAATGTGCAAACAACCAATTAAAAATACCCGCAAGTGCACGAATCTAATGAAGTATAGATTATGTAAGTACGGGGTCGATCCCACGAAGAACTTGTCGGTTTCCTATAAGTTCTAATTTGAGTACGTAAAGAACACTAATTTTACACAACACACAAACACAATACAAATTGGAAACTAAAAATGAAGTAAGGAAGATAAAAGAAATGAAACAACACAAGAAAACAAAGAAAAACACAAACAGCACTTTCTATCACCCGTTTATCACCATTTGGACAGATTCGTTTCTCTGTTTTTCAGTTTCGACCTCTGTCCAGTTTTTGACCTATAACTTTCCAACCGTTTATCCAAAATTCACGTTCTTTATACGGTTGGAATCAGCACAGAAAATGCAAGAACACAACGCGGACCAAAAGTCCAAAACAATTACGAAACAAACAAAATTCAGTGACAAAGACACAAAACGTGTCAAACACGCAACTCACACACACATTGGGGGGGTTTTTTGATTTGGTTCAAGTGACCTATTTCTATTGCATGAAAGTAAATGGACTTTGAATTTAAATGTGAATGGCAGAGATGAATTATCAAAATGTGAAATTAAAATGTAACAAACACTAGGGTTTCGGAATCCACCCTAAACAATTCTACCAATGTTCATGGATACTCAAGTGATGAACTCTAAATGTATTGATGAAGATGTTCGCAATCAAGACCATGGGTCGTGGCTCAAGACGCATTGATTCTCTCTAATATACGTAAAGTGCATGGTTCGTGCTACAATACTTGTGCCCTCCTCATAACCGAACCTAGGTATGGTTCGTACTTCGATTCGATTGCAAGGAAAACCCATTAAGTTCAAAGAGAATATGAACATCACAAGAACCCTAATAGCATGGTGTTTACATTAGGTATTCAAGAAACCAATTCACATGGATGGTTCTTACTCCATCCATCTATTGCTTAGGAAAACATGAAGATACACATAATCCCAACAACCTCAAGAAGCATGCTTTCAAAGGTAATCAATCAAGGAAAACACACATCAAGGATAGATTAATTTGGTGAATTGGAATTCATCAATTGTTGTCAAGAAACCAATTCACATGATGCTCACTTAAACAAGTTCAATCATTTGTTGCTAATTAGAAATTGTGTTCTTGGTTATCTTACACAACTTCTCAACTTTAGCTACATGCATACAACCTAAGGTGATTAAGCAAAGGAAGCAAACACATATCATAAAATTCAATTAGTGAATGGGGTTCATCAACAACATCTAGAAATTCATACACTCAAGCATCAAAACAATAAGGTAATCATGTTTAGGGCTTCAACCTAAGCCCTAGCTATGGAGTTTAGTTCCTCATAATCATTTCAAACACAAATTCAAAATGAAATTAGAAAGAGTTTACAGATTTTCAGAAAATGATGAAAGCTTCAAGATCATCAATGGTGGAAGTCTTCTTCTCCACTTTTCTTGACTGCACCTTGTCTTTCTCCTAGCTCCAAGCTCCAAAATCTGCTCTCAATTGTGTAGAATGGTGGAATACCCTCTCTCCCGTTGCAAAAACTCCCCCAAATCTGATTGCAATCCCTTTTGACTTCTCTCTCTCCTCCTTTCCAGCTTTTCTTTTAGTATAAAACTTATTCTTTCTCTAAAGCTATTGCCCATTGTCCCCTTGCAAATGATGAAACCTTGTTTTAAGGTATAATCCAAGGCTCCAATTGACTCAGGAAATGCCACTCAAATGCAATCCATTGTTACCAAAAGGTGTGGTAACAAGTAGAAATAAAATGCTATTAAGTGGGGGTGAAAACTGGGCCAAAACAAACATCCAGAGCCAGCGTCAATTGTCCGATCAGCTGGATAGGCTACACTTGCCCAATGGAGCTCAAATTTGGATATGTTGTAGTTAACATCCATTGGAACAAGTCTTATGAAGATCATCACCTCATCCAAGGACCGGAACATGCTGATCCAAGGCCACGAAGTTGACCTACGAAAATGAACAAAAACAGAATTTATATCAAATAATGCACTTTTAGCTCATTTTCATACAAACCAAGGTAAAACCTATTAAAACACAAAAAAGAAGTAAAAAGCTATAAAATGTCAAGAACTAACTCAAAATAGTGGGTGAATAACATGAAAAATCATGTGTAAAAATGAACCGAACAAACTTCCCAAACTTATCTTTTGCTAGTCCTCGAGCAAAACAGAAATTAAAACAAGACTCGAAACAAAACTTTCCGAACACTTTCTAAGGAGAGAGCAACTCATGCAAACGACTCAAAAGTTTTCACAAGAAAAACTCAGTTTACACATTATTCACAAAGCGGCAAAATTCATAACACAACATGCTCAAGTGTAGTTGTGTGATGGCCAAATGGAACTCATTCTCCAATTTCAGTTTTCACACAACTTCAAAAATCATACCAAGCACAAATGTAACTTCAAATCTCACCAAAGTTGTCCTCTCACAAATGAATCACTCGGAAGAGGGTTACAATGCATCACTCAATAATAAATATGAGAATAGAGTTAAACCATACGGGACTTAACTCAAAATTAGCAAGATGAAAAACATGCATGAATATGATCTCAAGAAGGATGCTAAACACTTAAAAGCTGAAAAATGTGTGCAAATCAACCACATGACATTTAGGATCAATTTAGGTCTTTATTATAGGTTGTAATGGGGCTAAGGGTGTAAGGTGAGTAAGAAATGAAGGATATGGATACAACAAAGTCCAAGGAACTCACAATGTAAGAGCATATAATCGTTGACTAAAAGACTTTGAAACATCACGCTTGAGATTTTCACTCAGTTTTTGGTGATCAAATAGACCACAAAGCCTTATACCTCCACTAATTATGATTCACACTCCTTCCTTCCATTTGAACAACCAAGAAACATGGAATTGAAATTGAAACCATTGCCACTTAACCACGACTTTTCTCTTTTCTTTCACCCTTTGAGTGAAGTACTTTTTTTTTTTTTTTTTTTTTTTAAAGAATGTAATAACCCTTCCCAAACTTAGCATGAAAAACACATCTAAATTAAAGCTCACGAGTTCCTTAGAAAGGTGAATTCTTGTTTTTCAGGCTAAGGCTAGAAGTAATAATTGGTTACTTGAAAGAAAAGGCATACATATAGGCTCAAGGTGGTTAACAATGGAAAATCATGCTTAAGCATGCATAGGGTTAGCTTGAAAGGCACAAACGGTCCAAAGAGGGCCTTAATATCATTTCTCAAATGTCATGTAATCAAATTGCACAAGAATGAGTAACTTTTAAGTGCTCAACCAAATCAATGAATAATGAGATCAGACAACAACTCAGATGACAAGAAAAGTAAGAATATGTGTATAACACTCATGAATTGAAGCACAAGGCTCAAAGCTCACATTATATGGTTATACAAGTCTAATTCATGCTTGATACAATTCTTTGGATCATGCAAGTCCCTCAACTGGAGAATTATGAAACAAATGGCAAGTGCATAGAGGGTTTCAAACATATCATGCTAGAACGATGCCATTTAGTGAATAACAAATTTTTTTTTTTATTTTTTTTATTTTTTTTT
The DNA here is from genome assembly GCF_965620075.1 of Prunus avium. Classification (NCBI taxonomy): domain Eukaryota; kingdom Viridiplantae; phylum Streptophyta; class Magnoliopsida; order Rosales; family Rosaceae; genus Prunus; species Prunus avium. Next base: position 2,200,741 of record NC_142286.1, read on the forward strand.
AACATCTTCAATCAAGTCATGTAAACATTCATCACAATCTCATCATATATGTCCGGAAAGTGACTTGAAAACAAAAAAGACTCAAAACTGAAAAGAAAACAGAACAAATTAAAGCAAGAATTTAAGCGAAACGAAAAAGACTTGCTATCCCTTCCCAAACTTAGAAATAAACATTGTCCTCAATGTTAAAGAATTCAGGCATTAACAACGTTATAACAAGAAATAAAGGGAAAGAGCAAGTAAATACAAAAACAAAAAAGAAAAACAACTACAACACGGTTGCAAAACAAAACAAAACAAAACAACACCAAACAAAACCAAACAGTAAGCCCTAACAACAATCTTACACATGCAGAAATCCAGCCCAATGAAATGCACAAACCAAATGAAAGCCCAACCCAAACGAAAGCCCAAAAGCGAAGAAAGTAAATAAAAAAATAAAAAAAATAAAAAACAGAGAAACCAAGTCAGAAGCACAAAGAGCGAGGACTCAGTAAAATAGAAAAAAGTGGGCCCTGAAGTCTCGGCACCTGTGAGTCACGGGAAACAAAGTGAGAGACGTGTCGACAAGCAGCGGTCTCTCTCTCGGTCCCAAGCCAGAATTATTGGCTTCATAGGAAGGTGTGACGACTTTTGTTTCTCAAAAGTGCTGAAAGGCAGAACTGTAATTAAAGGGGTTGGGGACCAGGTGAGGTGACCTAAGGGGATAGGCCGTAAGGGCCGCGCAAAACGCAGAAGCGCCGTGTCTAGGGTTACGTAGAAACTAACTCTATAAAAGAAGAAGAGAAAGAGTTGGGGAAAAACACACAAACGCAGAAACACACAACAGAGAAAAGAAAGAACAAAAGAAAAGAAAGTTCAAATGGCTTCTTCCTACCCATTCTCGCTGGATCTCAACCTAGCTCCACCGACTCAGACTCGGGGCCAAGCAGTGGCACCAGTGTGGATGCCCTACTTTGCCTCTGCACGGGGGCACGTGACAGTGAATGACTCGATACTGCTGGACAACGATGTTGCCCTTGGAGTTGCTAGAAATCTAGTAACTCCCAAGGATATACGGGTGCTGGGATCAAGGGATGACAACCGGGTCGTGAGCGATGCTCTGGCACTAAGCGTGCAAAGCACCGCAACAGTCGCAAGTGTGGGTCATCGCCTACTTGCGAAGTCCCATGAAGTGGAGGTGCTAAGAGGTCAGTTGGCGGCGGAGCGAAGTATGGTGGAAGAGTGCCAGAGTATTATTAAAAGTTTAAAAAGGGAAAGGGCAAGGATAGTGGAGGTGAATCGACACCAGCTAGAGGCGTTGCGGGAAGAGAACCAAAATCTCTCAAAGATGGTAAGTGTTTACGCCCATGACATGAGAAAGCAGCTGGAGGACCTGGACCAACCGGGTAAACGCAAGAAAACCGATCGCGAGAGTAGGTATGCTCAAGCTAAGAGTGCGATCTTTGGGAGCTCGAGTGATGAGCCCCAAGAGGCTGTGCGTGAAGCCCCGGAAGAGGATAGCCATAGGGCTAAACTCAAAGGTCCAATGGCCGAGACACCGAGCACTGTGAAAGAATAATTTCTAATGTATTAGTGGTGTGCCTGGTTGTCTTTGCCCTTTCCGTGTATTTGTTTGTTGTTGTTGTTTTTTTTTTTTTTTTTTTTTTCAGAAATAAAAGAAAATGAAGTTGCAAAAGAAAAAGAAGCACACTTCCCAAACAAAACAAAGACGACAGCCGAAAGGGAAAACACACTTTCCTAACTAAAATAAGACAAAGGTGATAGCCGAAAGGGAAAGGCAAAAACACAAAACACTAGAAAAACACGGAAAAAAGAAAAGTAAAGTGAAAGTTAATGTGCTCCCCCTTGAAGCGATTAGGTCGAGCATGCCCGGGAAATCCGAAATGGCGTTGGCTCTCCCTCTCATCTGCATATGTCTATTTAAGCCACGCCTCTGCAAGCGGAAGAGTACCCTGCAATTCTTTCTGCAAACTCAAGGAAAACCATCAAAAACATCCAAAAACAAAACAATGGCATCCACATGTACTCACCTTGATGATCTCAACCTTGAGCTGTCACTAGCACCACCAAATTCCCAGATAAGGGCTCCTCCAAACCCTATCTTCCCAAACTCCTCATACCACCATGGCTCGGCCTCAAACTTCTCTGAGGTGGTGCCGCGAAGGGCAGTAATGCCGGAGGGCATGACTGTCAGCAGACTGACAGTTGCAGATCACCTGCATGTGGCGCAGAGGTCTGACCAGATGGCAGTGGACGAGTCCCACAATCTAACCGTACTCAACGCGGTCTCGGCCACAAATTTGGGCATGCGCCTACTGGCGAGAACACGAGAGTGCGGGGCACTGAGTGAGGAGGTGGCGGCCCTGAAAGCTCTGGTGGCGGACCTGCAGAAGCGGCTCTACAGTGCCAGCCAGCATGTAGAGATGCTGCAAAAGAGGAATGAAGATCATGTAGAACTTTTGCAGGTTCTACAAGCAAGAACAGACAGAGGCAATTAGCAGAAGCCTCAGGTGGTGCAAAATGCAACAATGAACATGTGATTGAGAAATTTATGTTTTTTTTTTTTTTTTTTTTTTTTTCAAGTTTGTGTTTGGAATCACATGTATGGAATGAAATAAACATTTGAGCCAAAGTTCAGTGTGTGCAATCATGAAGCAATTTACTTCCCAAACTTAACAACAAAATAGAAACACAAACAAGTAAAGGAAAGTAAAAGTAAGAAAAACAAAGAGAAACAACAAGAAAATCGAAATTACCTTGGTTGGAGATTGAAATCCTAACTCAAAAGGAAAATAAATAAATAAAGTAAAATAAAAGTAAGTTTGAGTCTAGAGAAACTCCACTTTGAAGCGATTAGGACGACAACAAACTTCTTCTATTCACCTTGGGTTGCCTCCCAAGAAGCGCTAAGTTTAAAGTCTTTTGCCGGACTTCCAACATACTTGGGTCACTTGGGGGGTTTTGGCTCAATCGCCTCCTTGTGCCGAACATGAAGTTTCTTCAAATCCCTTTGCCATCTAATCAACCCATTTCGTATTCTTTTCTTTTTATGCACATGAGTAGGTTTCAAAAGCAATTTTAAGCGCTCTTCAATACGTGGATTAGATGGAGGAGGCACAAATTTAGGGTCGGGTGGCCTTCTCATTTGAGTAGAAGGAGTGACATTGAACATATGATTGGTGCTTGGAACATGGATGTTCAGCTTGTCTTCCTTTAGTACTTCAAAAACAGAATATGGCATTAGATTAATTGAAGCACCGAAATCAATTAAAGGTTCCTCAAATAATTTATCACCAACTATACAAGGAATTGTGAAACTTCCTGGATCTTGCAAATTGGGAGGAAGCTTCCTTTGCAAAACAGCAGAAACCTCTTCCGTTAATGCAACAGTTTCGCATTCCTTGAGCTTGTTTGCATCCAAGGAAGGAATATTGACTTGCACTTGCTTGAAAGTTTCCAATATGTCCTTGGCATGTTGATTTTTCCTAGAACTCATCAACCTGTGAGGAAAAGGAGCATGTAAGATATCTTCATCAGTAGGTTCACGACTTACCTTCTCCTTTCTTGCCCTTCTTGCAAGTTCATGCTTTGGGATCCACTCAGGTGAAGATGCTGCTTGTTTATCTTCCCCCTTGTTGATTTCATCATTTTCCTTAGGCCCAATCACTTGCTCAACCTGCATTTCATCAACATTGTGAATCAAATTTTTAGAACCATCAATTTCACCAATTACCTTACCAGTTCTCAAGGTAACTGCTTGAACATGCTCACGCCCATTTTGTATCACTGTTTGGCTAGACATTATCCTAGCTTCCCTTTGACTCAAAGATGTGACAATTTGCCCCACTTAATTTTCTAGATTGGCAATGGCCTTAACCATTTTCTGCATGTGGGTATCATTCCTCTGCATATGGGTGTCATTCCTCTGCATGATGAAACTATCTGTGTGTCTAACCATTGAAGCAACAATTTCTTCCAAAGTTGGTCCTTGAGGTGGTTGGTGAGATTGACTAAGTGGTGGTGGATTATAATATTGGGGTTGACCATAAGGTGGACAAGTATTATGTTGGCCTTGATATGGTTGATATGACCCTTGTTGAAAATTTGGATTGTCGGTCCACCAGAAGTTTGAATTATTTCTCCACTCCGAATTGTATGTTTGTCGGAAATATTCATTCATAGGCAATTCATTATGAAATGAGCCAAAAACATTTGCTTCTTCCATCACAAATTTATTGGAGTATTCTTACATAGTAAGTTCCACAATTTCAGTTGCGGCTGCCATTGGAGATGGTGGAGGTGACTCCTCGGATGTTCCTGTAAGAAAAAGAAACAAAAATAAATCAAGATAAAATGAAACAACAATCAATAAACAAAAATAAAACTAAGTACTCTAAACATACTCAAACAAAACAAATAAGCAACCGTGCCAGTTCCCCGGCAACGGCGCCAAAAATTGTTGCATTCCTAAAAGGACACAAATTAATGTGCAAACAACCAATTAAAAATACCCGCAAGTGCACGAATCTAATGAAGTATAGATTATGTAAGTACGGGGTCGATCCCACGAAGAACTTGTCGGTTTCCTATAAGTTCTAATTTGAGTACGTAAAGAACACTAATTTTACACAACACACAAACACAATACAAATTGGAAACTAAAAATGAAGTAAGGAAGATAAAAGAAATGAAACAACACAAGAAAACAAAGAAAAACACAAACAGCACTTTCTATCACCCGTTTATCACCATTTGGACAGATTCGTTTCTCTGTTTTTCAGTTTCGACCTCTGTCCAGTTTTTGACCTATAACTTTCCAACTGTTTATCCAAAATTCACGTTCTTTATACGGTTGGAATCAGCACAGAAAATGCAAGAACACAACGCGGACCAAAAGTCCAAAACAATTACGAAACAAACAAAATTCAGTGACAAAGACACAAAACGTGTCAAACACGCAACTCACACACACATTGGGGGGGTTTTTTGATTTGGTTCAAGTGACCTATTTCTATTGCATGAAAGTAAATGGACTTTGAATTTAAATGTGAATGGCAGAGATGAATTATCAAAATGTGAAATTAAAATGTAACAAACACTAGGGTTTCGGAATCCACCCTAAACAATTCTACCAATGTTCATGGATACTCAAGTGATGAACTCTAAATGTATTGATGAAGATGTTCGCAATCAAGACCATGGGTCGTGGCTCAAGACGCATTGATTCTCTCTAATATACGTAAAGTGCATGGTTCGTGCTACAATACTTGTGCCCTCCTCATAACCGAACCTAGGTATGGTTCGTACTTCGATTCGATTGCAAGGAAAACCCATTAAGTTCAAAGAGAATATGAACATCACAAGAACCCTAATAGCATGGTGTTTACATTAGGTATTCAAGAAACCAATTCACATGGATGGTTCTTACTCCATCCATCTATTGCTTAGGAAAACATGAAGATACACATAATCCCAACAACCTCAAGAAGCATGCTTTCAAAGGTAATCAATCAAGGAAAACACACATCAAGGATAGATTAATTTGGTGAATTGGAATTCATCAATTGTTGTCAAGAAACCAATTCACATGATGCTCACTTAAACAAGTTCAATCATTTGTTGCTAATTAGAAATTGTGTTCTTGGTTATCTTACACAACTTCTCAACTTTAGCTACATGCATACAACCTAAGGTGATTAAGCAAAGGAAGCAAACACATATCATAAAATTCAATTAGTGAATGGGGTTCATCAACAACATCTAGAAATTCATACACTCAAGCATCAAAACAATAAGGTAATCATGTTTAGGGCTTCAACCTAAGCCCTAGCTATGGAGTTTAGTTCCTCATAATCATTTCAAACACAAATTCAAAATGAAATTAGAAAGAGTTTACAGATTTTCAGAAAATGATGAAAGCTTCAAGATCATCAATGGTGGAAGTCTTCTTCTCCACTTTTCTTGACTGCACCTTGTCTTTCTCCTAGCTCCAAGCTCCAAAATCTGCTCTCAATTGTGTAGAATGGTGGAATACCCTCTCTCCCGTTGCAAAAACTCCCCCAAATCTGATTGCAATCCCTTTTGACTTCTCTCTCTCCTCCTTTCCAGCTTTTCTTTTAGTATAAAACTTATTCTTTCTCTAAAGCTATTGCCCATTGTCCCCTTGCAAATGATGAAACCTTGTTTTAAGGTATAATCCAAGGCTCCAATTGACTCAGGAAATGCCACTCAAATGCAATCCATTGTTACCAAAAGGTGTGGTAACAAGTAGAAATAAAATGCTATTAAGTGGGGGTGAAAACTGGGCCAAAACAAACATCCAGAGCCAGCGTCAATTGTCCGATCAGCTGGATAGGCTACACTTGCCCAATGGAGCTCAAATTTGGATATGTTGTAGTTAACATCCATTGGAACAAGTCTTATGAAGATCATCACCTCATCCAAGGACCGGAACATGCTGATCCAAGGCCACGAAGTTGACCTACGAAAATGAACAAAAACAGAATTTATATCAAATAATGCACTTTTAGCTCATTTTCATACAAACCAAGGTAAAACCTATTAAAACACAAAAAAGAAGTAAAAAGCTATAAAATGTCAAGAACTAACTCAAAATAGTGGGTGAATAACATGAAAAATCATGTGTAAAAATGAACCGAACAGACTTCATGAAGTTAGAGCAGCCCATGTGATCAAAAGTTCTGAAACTGCCAGCAGTTGTGTTGTGTCATCCTCACCTCCTTACTAGTTTCCTTCCTAATTACACTCTTAAAAAAATAAACAAAAACTAACTAATTATTTTTATAGCTAATTTAGTTTTAATAGCAAGGCAAATATTTAATCACAGGAAGGCTAATCTAGTCTAGCTGAGTACAGAAAGTTTTGCTTGAACCATACCAGATCTGATCAATTCAACACCAAATGTGATGATATTAAAATAAACTTGACATCAACTATATAGAATTTAAAATTTTAGGTTCCAATATATCTCTACAATATTATTCAAATGTCTCAGAGACATATATTCCAGTAATCACTAATTGACTTTAATTATGTTTGGGAAACACAAGTGACCAGATCAATTTTCTTTTTTGATCCATGGACTAATCTGTCATGCAGAATCCTTTGCCCCATGTATCTGCAGCACATGCACAACAAACGAAACCAAAATGCAGGTTTAATCAGCAATTAATATAAGATTTTCGTGAAGATTATGTATATATGATATGTTTTCCAAGCATACTTGCCTTCCAAGCATCATGACAGTAGCTTGAGGATTAGCACCCAGGGTGTGATAAAACGTTGAACCATCAGTAACCCTCAGAGAATCAATACCAAGAACTCTATATCCTTTATCAACAACCCTCCCAACTTGACACACTCCATGATAGTGCCATATGTTCTGTTGGAAATTTTGGTTTATGGATACTACTTTTCCTGCAAAGCATCACATAAATATATATTAGAAAATTGTAATTTACATTGACATAGTAGATTAAATAATATCAATGAAATTACAGCAAGATACTTATCTTTTGGGATGTAAAAGTTGGTCTCCGTTGATACTTGAGTATAATAATAGTTTTAGATTGAGGCAGTAACATATATTATTAAGTTCTCATCTCTCTGCAAAATACATACAATTTAGGAAATTCTTGCAATGAATCTAGATGGGAATTCTGAATTTCCACAATCATCATACCCTTGGTGCAAATAAACTATCAGATAGAAAATAGGGAACAGAATCTTCAAAACAATAACAAAAAAGGAGAGGGAATCACAGACAACGATTGCAAAAAATCGGCCGCCCAGCGCCTAGGCCGATTTTTCCAACATTGTTTAAAACTCCTACAAACTATTTCAGTAGTTCTCAAATGATCCATAACTCTAATTAACGAACACAAAATGACATACATATGGGAATCACAGACAACGATTGCGAAAAATCGGCCGCCAAGCTCCTAGTCGCCGCCTAGGCAGATTTTTCCAACACTATTTAAAATTCCCACAAACTATTTCAGCTGCTCTCAAATGATCCATAACTCTAATTAACAAGCACAAAATGACATACATATGAGAATCACAGACAACGATTGTGAAAAATCGGCCTTTTCCCCACACTGTTTAAAACTCCCACAAACTATTTCAGCTGTTCTCAAATGATCCATAACTATAATTAACAAGCACAAAATGACAGACATATATATAGTTCGAGTATGAAATTACCAAAATGGCATCGATGTCATCCTCAGGTGAGAGCTCCTGGTCTCTCTGTGAGCTCTCTTTTCCTCAGCTTTCACTGCTTTCTCTTTGCCTTTTCCTGGCTTCTTCGTCTTCTTCCCCATGTCTGGAAACACAGCCAAAGAGGCTCAGACTCTGCGTGAGGAAGAAGGGAGAGAGTTATCTGAACGACGCTAATACTACGATTTTAAAAATAGTATAGCCGCATTGTGACGCATACTACGGTTTTTTATTAGGAGCTTCATTAATATACTCAAAATAAGGGTTGAAATTATAAATAATAATAAATAAAAAACCCACATGGAATGTACTTTAGAAACACACCTAAAACTCATTTACTACAAAAGAAATTGGTGTTTAAGTTCCTATAAATTACATGATTGTCATTGATCAACTTAAAAAAGAAGTCCAACACAGAAAAACTTAAATAGCACCCAAAACAAGCCCAGCCCAATTTTATTTATTAAAAAAAACCCAAATAATTCATTACAAACAAAACGTCTTGAAAACCATAGCGTCATTTACGTGTCATGTTGATTAATGACTATAATGTTCCACACATTTACTGTCATGTTGATTAATGGTTGTTATGTTCTAGTCTATGGTAATAACACTGCTAGTTTACTGTCAGGTTGATTAATGGCTGTAATGTTCCAATCTAGGTAATAACACTGCTAGTTTTCTATGACATCTTATTTCTAATGCATGTCTACCCCTGTAATGTTCCAGTCTAGGGTAATAACACTGCTAGTTTACTGTCATGTTGATTAATGCTTGTCATGTTGCTATTTCTAATACATGTCCACCAAAGAAAAGATGAAGAAAGAACAAACCATACCAACTCAAAACAAGCTGAGCCCAGATTGTTAATACTATTATGTCATAGAAGTACATTGTTAATACTATGTTATAGAAGTACATTGTTAATACTCTATCATAGAAGTACATCGTTAAACAAAAATGAGATCCATAACTTAAATAGTAACAAAAGATAAATCGATCATCAAAGCTTAAAATACATTTCAAAAATCAACTAAAATCCGAAGAGAAACACATAATTGAAGCAAAAGATCAAAAATCTCAAGTCCAAACCAAACGACAACGACGACGACGATGACGATGATAATGACAACGACGACGATGACGACGACGACGTGGCGAAAGAGCAGTAGAGCTCGAAGATGAGGAGTAGAGCTAAGAGCATCTGATCTAGGTTTGTTCGAGGTCTTGAACAATCCGAAAAAATATATATATATCAAAAGAAGCACAATTTTAGAACAAGAAATCGAAGGTGGAATATTGAAAATTGTAGATTAAAGATGAAGAATATAGTTGGACCTAAGACTGAGCTTCAATGGAAGCTCATCTTACTCCAACACTAGAGAAAGCACCAGCGAGAAAGGAGAAAATAAATCTGATTTGGTTTTTTGGCAGATTTAGTTTTTTGATTTTTTGGCAGATATGGGCAGATCTGATTTTTTTCTCTCAAATCCGTAGTACAAGGGCAATATAGGTATTTAACACACAAATAAACTAAAAAACTGCTATTAAATTGAAAAAATTGACAGCTGTCGATTTTTGGGTTTTTTTTTAGGTGTGTTTATAGTTTTTAAATGGTATAGGATTTCTTTATAAGACTATGTCTAAGATTGGGTATAAAACTAAATTTTTATTTTTATTATTGCTTCGAAGTAATAATGCTTCTCTTGTTCATCTTCCTAAACAGATTCAATGCCTCATCAAGATTCCCACTTCTCAAATACCCCTTAATCATCGGTTCCACAAAACATCCATTCCAACATTTCATCAAATAATGTACGTGCACTATTCAGAAACCCACATGCATAGTACATACCAATCAACGAATTTTGAACAAAAACATCATGTCGAGCCCATACTTAACGACTTGTTCATGGAAACTCCGGCATGTGCCACCATCAACCCTACTTGTGCATTATTTTACAAGGAACGGAAAAGTGAGACAATTAGGGGAAATGCCATCGCAGAGCATTTGCTTATACAATAACAACCACCCAAACGAAGAAAGAGTTTCATTCGCATCACTGATTTTTGTACACGCATATGCTCTGATCACCACGTTATTGACGTAGGTTTTCTTTAAAGTCAGGAAAAAAAATTTAAAAGACCTAGGCGGGCGCCTAGCCCCTAGGCTAGTTTAGGGTCCTTTTTTTTTCTTACCGTTATTTTGTCTTTTGCTGAAGCAGATGCTCTATAAAGATACTTACCTTTAATTGAAGAGTGATTTTTAACTTACATTTAAGCTCCAACAAAAAATAAATAAATAAACTTACATTTAACGGTATATGCAACTTTCTATAATATAGGTAGTGACATGCCTTTTATAAGCCAATTAATTATCACATTTAATCCTTAATGTGTAAGGCAAAAAATAAACACTGGGAAGATAACTTATGTCTCTAACAAAGGGACATGTACTATTTTTCATTTCTCATTGATTTTTAAATTGATTTTTAATTAGTAAAATAGGTTCCAACAAAAAAAAAAACAAATTAGTAAAATAGGTGGCCCAAAAATAGTCACTATACACACAACATATATACTCTTTAAAATAAATTCCATAAGTACATTTTATATATTTATTCAACTTTAAAACAAAATATACAAACCTCTCGAAACAAGTTGTAAAAGCTAGCAATGAAGAGAACTCATTTGAGATTATTCAAGGTGATAATTATTCCGTGCAAGATAAAGATATTTCTTCCTCTCCATATTTATTTCCTCCTCGGCATCATCCCTCTCAGTTTCTTCATTCCTCTTCAACTGATAATTTTAAGGTTAAAATGGCCACAAAGATTGAGGCATATATAAAGTTTGTTGCTCAAGGCACTGAGAATTGCTACCGAAACCAAGAAGGCGGCTTCGAGGAATGCATGGAGTCTTTCGTGAAATTATGCAGCAATTATTATCTTAAAAAACGCCATAGAAAAAGTACAGCCAAACCCTATTCTTGTGTAATATAATTCGAGCATACTTGGTGAATGTTTATTTTTTTACTAATCAATAGCTACGAGAACCACAATGAAGAAATACGAATTTCAATAAACCAACAAGTCTTTGGCAACAAACTGTGAGGTCGAGGATATTCAACTACAACAAACATTGTTCTAGCTACAAAAGATTATCACAAAGATGACTTTCAAATCTTCATTTTTTTTTTTTTTTTTTAAACAGTATTTTGTTTTTCTTTACAACAATGTACATTTGACAACATTTTATTCCTGCTTCAAAAAACTAGAACAAGCATACATGAAACAAAATCTGAATCCTCCATTGACTGAGACAGTAAAGAGGCTGCCATATTCTATACAAGAGAATATAGGATAAACGTGTGGATATTTCTCTGGAGCAGGCTTCAGTGATATGAAACTCTTGTATCTATTAAACGTCCAACTTTCCTTCATGCTGTACATCTAACGGCTCAATAGCCATATATGGCAACTAAATAGAAAACTTGAAGCATAGCTTCATACAAAGTACCGCGGTTTCAAAGCCTGCAACAGTTCCACTGATCTGGCAGTACAATGGACATATATTTGCTCCTCAATCTGTCAAAAAAATGTGGGATTGAATTTGGCTAATCTACCGAAAAAAGGCGGTGCTATTGCTTTGGAGCATGCTTCCCTGAAGTAAAAGAAGCTTTTAAGATGGCGAAAATTTGAACAGCTATGAAAACAACTAAGAAGTCACTCAATTGTCAAGCACCAATCTGCATTATATTCAATCATTACCTCTGACACTAATTTCCAGCCTTTTCTGAGAATGGGCTCTTTCCAAGTATGGAGCAATTAAGGCATCCAATCTCACCAACCAGAGTGCAACTGCAGATGTTGTTTGGGGCATACAGGCAAAGGACGCAATCAGTTCTTCACTAAAATTACAAGAACCTTGCACTATGTTGCATTCATATAATCGGTCCTCGTTGATGGCACCAACAAAATCACCAAGAACCTGCATGAGTAAACAATAAAGAAACTGATGGTTCTGACTAGAAAATAAACAAAAAATAGATAGTGTGAAAAGAGGAAAATAGAAAACCTGCAAAAGCTCAGCCAAAGATGAGGTACGTCTCAGTCGTTTCACCCATAGCTTATGAGCAGATTTTTTCCAAGCACCCAACAAAGCATCTTCTGGCATGACTGACTGCACAAAGCAGAGGGAGGTGGAGATCAATATTGCACGGAAAAACATTAAAAACTTTGGGGCGAATAGAAATCAGAAGGTTCAGGCCCCAAAATCCAACTAAAATAATCCCACTATTTAGGGTTAGCTACCAGGGGCCCGAACTAATCAGACAGGGCAGGTGGATACTAATCAACCATTCTGCTCCATTCACAGCAGTATGCATTTTCATCAATCCCTTCCCAGTAACACATGCTAAATTCCTCTTTTGGCCTTGTTTTCCCGCCATCCCCCATCCCTTCATCTAAAATCTTATTGCACTTCAGAGATTTTCTCTTCTTTTTTTTATTATATAAAAGCTATCGGATTTGATTGCACATAAATCTCAAAGTCACATTCTAATTATCCAAACCATGAACACTTAATTCATTCCTAGGTTGATCCTCAACTGAAGTCCTATTCTCCTCCAGTCTATCAAGGATATGTGTAGCTTGAAATCTTTTTAACTGGAGGACATCTTCATTACTATAACAAACAAATATCAGAAAATGGAAAGCTAAAATCCAAATGATGGGTTACCTCAATTGCATGCATCGCAGCTTTTAGTGATTGGATCTGTGATGAGAGGACCTTATGCTTAGGAAAAGTATCACTCGCTTCTTTCTCCTTACATGTGGCTACATGGATGGCATACCTTTCTTCCAGATCAAAATGAAGCTCAAATGTTGTATGGCAAATCCTGCAGTGCTTCTCATCTCTCCAATACAAATCATGACAACTTTCACATCTAGTAAGTGTATCAAAATAGGATCGTTTACCATGTTTGACAGCATTAAGATCTAGGTAAAAGGAATTCCATAACCATGAATCAAATGCTTGGATTCGGCTCCATTTCTGTTTCTGTTGTTCTCCTTTCTTTCTAACTTCAAGAACCACAACTCCAGATGAAGGCAGAGAATCATTTGCAATTCCAGATAAGTTGTTGTCTACATCAGATACTGGTGAATAAGTGTCTTCTCTAACACTATCCAGCTCAGATTGATCAGATTGCGCCAAGTTGTCAATTCTATCACTATTTACCATTCTACTTGACATCGCTTGGCACAGAAACGCTATTCGTTTCTCTAGGGATTCAATAAGAAGAGCCTCTCGTTTACCCCTGTCATCCAAAACTGACAACAAAGCACACAGAGCCTGCATTTGGTTTAGGAAAAAGCAAGTAAATATCATAACTTATACAAGGTCAAGCAATATGTACAACAATCACATTGATCGAATAACAAAAGTTCAGCAGAATACCTCTTCTGTATCAATCACCTCCCAGTGACCATCTTCTGAAGATTCAAAATAAACCCTTCTATGTCCTGGGTCATATGCATTACAAGGGCCCAAGAAAAGCCAGTATCTATTGTATCTACGATCAGACCCCAAAAACACAGATTGCATTGGGTGTAAGTCAAACCGCACTTCTCTTTCTTTTCCATTTTTCTCTTTTGTAGAGAATCTCTCGTCAGAGAACTTTGAGATTGACCCTGAAGAATCTATAGGGTGAAACTTTAATGTATAATCTTCTTTTGCACCACTCGTATGTCCTGCATGGACCCAGGTTGGCCTGGGCATGCCATGTTGTTTAGTTGATAACCTCTTAATTTTCGCCCCTGAACCAGAATGAAGACTGCTAGGAATGCATTCAGCAATGGCATTTATAGGATCCTATAAAGGAATAAGAGAGACATGTTTAATCTGCTGAAAATTACTTAAATACCATGCATGTTTAAATGCTGTTGAAAACTATAGTTACAATTGAAGAACATTTAAGAACTCAGTGGGGAAATACATGATACATAACAATAGCATAGACAACTAGAAGCTATCAGTTTCTGTTTTTTTGTTTTTATTTGGAGAAGCCAAAGAAGGCAGCCGTAATGAACCCGTCAGGACTTCAGTCAGGTCACATATGTGGAACACAAAAGGTAGATCAAATTTTAAGGAAAACAATAATACGAACCAATATTAAACTTATAAACCACCATTATAATTACGGCTACTTGAATCTCATTGAATATTCAAATAATATTTACTGTCAAAGTATTTTATATATAATGCAGTTTGCACCGTTCAGATGATATTATCTTACAAAGGACTGAACACGTTCCATTTAATAGGGCAACCTCATAGTAGGGGGAAAAATAAAAACAAAGAAAAGGTTTCAAAGTCCATGCAAAGATTCTATATGTTACCTCCATTCTAAAACTAGAACCTGCATGAAGAAGATCAATTAGAGCCACTATTGCGCTCAACTTTTCTTCAATGCTTAAATCTGAATATTCGCCTTCCATCAGTCCTAACAACCATACTTCTCCTGGATGGCTCTCATCAATTTCGGTGTATACTGTCACCATGTTATCTTTACTTTTTCCATGGTTCATATAAGTCAGCTTTTTAATTTGGGAATTTCCTGAATTGCACCCAGAATCATCATCACTGCTACATGTACCACTGTCACTGAGGTCATCATCAACTGCTCCAGAGTCTTCGGTATCTGATTGGGATTCCTCCACTTCCTTTTCAGAAGAATTAATACGCACACGATATGTGGATGATGAAATCTTTTCAAATAATGTAATATCACTTGAAAGAGTTGAACCAATTAAAGACTCTAGTTCCTCTATTCCACTGGAAAGGTTCAATTCAGAAATCTGCAAAACAAAAACAAAGTCCATCACTAATTCAAGTGGAATGCTGTGCTTGGCTGGTATCAACTTAATGATTAAAACATGAGAGATTATGATAATAACATTTTCAAGAAAAGCACCTGCAATGACTTCGCCAACTCAGAAACTTTCAACCCATGAATTCCTTGCTCTAGAAGAACTCTAAACAATTCACCCTTCAAAGTACCAGGGCGTAAACCATACTTCACCATAAGGCTCATTTCCTAGATAACAGAAGATTCAATTTGAAAAACCAAATTTTACATTTATAGATAGGTTTATGCAACAACAGATAAAGCTTATTAATTGTAGAACATAAATAAAACCACCATAAGAAAGTAAATAAAGGCTCCTGCGCATGTCTGTTCATTAAAGCAAATAATTCCAGAGACAAGTGGAGACAAATATGCATATGCTCAACAGATGTTATTTAGGAATGCATGATAATGCCAACAAACAAAACTGAAGAAACTATTTCCTTTAACATTCAATCACTACATGTTATATGTAAAACCTAAAATTTCTGATTTGGTCCTTTAGTATGGAAAATGAATCTATCCAATTGGGGCTCTGCCTCAAGGTAGAAACAGATTATTCAGGGTAATGACAGATCTTAAAAGACGATTGCCAATAAGGCTTTGAATGCTCAAGGCTTTGGGTGATGAACACATATTATTAGGCATATGTAGCACTTAACTGGCAGAATACAGATGTATTGTTAATTAAATACATTTACTAGAGAGGAAATGGAGCTTAGAAAAATCAATTGCAACTACGGTAGTTAAATTAGAAGACCTTGCTAAGGGCATCCCTTCGCATTGCACCTTGCTTTGAACCAAAACCAGCAGCAACCAGTACTTGACGCAGTATTTCTGTCCATGTTAAAGGGTTAAGTGATCTCTTCCAGAATTCCAGAGTGGATTCTTGATTTTCAACCTGCCAAATCATTTGACAAAGATGCTTAGTTATTGAGTACTTGCATTCAATTTTGTCATAATAATATGAAATAACAATTGATTTAAGAGATGAGCAAAAAAGTCTAAAGAGGTTGACAAAAATAAGTATCTCTGATCAACTATACCACAAAAAGCAAGTGGATCTTCTAAACGTGCATATGGATGGACTACTAATAGGCTGATTATGATTTTGTTCGGAAAATTTCTTGTCGCCTAAGCATATCTATCAGAAATTCTGGAGTGTACACCTTTTCTGTAGTCACACCAAACTTTTGATTATTAGATGATATCCTCTTTCCTGTATTCTTTAAATTTTTCTGATATCATATTGCTACTTTCAGCGGTATTTAACTTCCCTGTAAAGAAACATGTCAACAGTCTTATAGATTGCATTCTCTTTTTGTTACCAACAAAGTTCCAAACATATGAGCCTTTAGAAAACTGCTGTGACATATATGTACCCAAATGAAATGGTCAATATGACTATACAACATTATCATAAGTTAAATGAACTTTAAATGTCTGTGATCTGCACGATTATATGCTGTTTGTTCATAACTCACCGAGTGAATAAATGCAAGAAAATTGCATGATTTGCTCAAATGAGGTATAGATCCACAGCCAAGCTCGGCTTCAACATTAGATAGAAGAAGCTTCAGAAGAGCCACATGAATTTTTCCAAGTAGCAAGGAATCCTAAAAGGCATTTTACAAAACAAAGATGTTGAGCAAGTAGAAGACACAATAAATCCGATGTTGGATCAAAGATAAGATATAACCTTGTCCTGAAATGCTTGGGCAAACTCATCAATAGTGAAGGAACTTATGTCTACCATAACGGCATAAGTACAAAGGAAATGGAAAACCTGCCCAAGAAAGTCAACCCAGAATATATTTGAGTACAATAACTAAACAAAATGTAGCAATCTGAATTGATGGCCCCTAGACACATTTGTTAACAAACCAAAAAAAAAAACTGCAGATCTTTTCACTCTCTAGTTTCCATAAGGAATCATAAAGTTGACAAGATAATAATAAATTTCCTACACTCGGTACGAACTACACAAAAGAGAATTACAACTTACAAGTAGATTCCAATATCAAATTTAGACCACATTCCATATATCTCTAGTACTTGATATATGTTTTTCTTGAGTATATCATTGTTTGCATAACATCTCTACAAGAACAACCTATGACTTCAATCTATGCAATGAGAGCATCAACAAAAAAGATTGGTAAGAGTAATGAGAGACCATTAGGCAGTATTAGCGAGCACAAAATAATTATTCCAAGCTTTTATACACCGTACAATCATGAATAAGAAAACAGACCTCATAAATAAGAAAAGGCAAATGCAATAATAGATGGAGTGTATGACATCTTTCATGAACGATGTCCTATATTTGCAAAAGAACTTAACAAAATCAGGCCACAAACAGTTTGCAATTCACATACCTTGAACAGTTTCTTGACAATCTCTGGAGAAGAATCCCAAGGTTGCATACAAAATGGCTGCTTCATCTTGACAGAATTTGGAGGAAACTTGGCCAGGAAATCTGAAATCCCAAAAATTCCTTATCCACAGCTCAAAATACCATACATGCAGACACATACATATTACAGCATTTCATTTTAGAGTGGAAAATTTGTTCCGTTCTTCCTTCAAACCAACCTTTGCAAAGTGAACAGGCATGATCTCCATTAGTAGTAAAATGATCAGAGCACCCCAATGCATTTGGCCTTCCTTGTAATTGTCTCAGCTCCAGCTCTTCATCTTCCACAAGCATTGCAATCTTATCCGAGTGTTCTTGGGAACCTGCTCCTTCCAAAGCAAGTTCACATTTTTCTTTGCTTGGCAGAGTCTGATTCTCATTGTTAGATTCCACCTTGCATCCAAAAGCAAAATGAATGTTGTTAAATCTGCTAACTTAAACCATAAATTTGCAAGAACAATTTTTTCACTTACTTCTCTTCTTTTGACGAAATGTTTCCTCTTTTCTTGTACCTTATTCCGTACCCGTCCCTGTTTCTGTAAAGGCAACAAATGTCAGACAACTGTCTAAAGGTAACCACTCAGATCGACCTTTAAGATGATCATCCCAAAAGACTTTCTCACATATCTGCAAGCAATACAGACTAAATCACTTACAGGAACACATTTTTTTTGTTGCAATCTTCTGTTCCGAGTTACTGGTTTTCGTGATACAGAAGTTGGATTTAATGATACACTAGTGACTTCACCGTTCGCAAAACCCATGTCAACAGGAAAATCTCTAGCATCAGGATTGGTTGCCCGCCAGACCGTCATCAAACCTTTTCCAACACCATGTTTTTTCACTGGAGCACTCTTGTCGCAATTCTGATGACCAATGACAGCATGCTCGGTAACCTAATAAAAGTCAAAAGGGTAAGAATATTTGTGGGACCAGTTAAGGACACTTAAGGTAGAAACAAGAGAATCATGAAAGCTGGTGCCAACAAAAGAATTTATCCATTACCTTCCTCCTTTTAGTTTCTCTTTGGTTCTCTTTGCAAGGGGGATGTAAATCTTCGGGATCTAAATGGAAATAACAATGTGAGTGAAACCTTCTTAAAATATGTAGTGCAACAAAAGAAAAAATCTACAATATAGCATCGAAAAGAACAAAGAGAGAACATTTTCCGAACAGCTACTGCAACACCAATACAAATTAACTCTGTCAAGAAGTTTAGACGCAAACTACCAAAAACATCTAATTCTGAATGGCATTAAACATTACGAAACAACAATATCTCAAAGAATCAAGTCCTCTCCCTTCACAACTCATATAAAAATCAACAAAGAGAATGTTCTCATCAACACACCAAACCACTCTGAGTGAAAATTTTACAACTGATGTGTAGTTTACTTTTTAAACAAACGGAAAAGGAGAATAGATCTCAGATAGACAAAAATGTACAATAGAAATGATTCATTTTGCCTATGATTTCTCAGACCTGAAAGTTTCTCAGTTCTTACCTGTAGAATGGAAAAGTGCCCGAGAGGGGAGAGAGTCAAATTCCACACCAAGGGGAGGACCATCTTTGCGGAACACCTTCTTGAGAATGTAGTCTGGAGTTAACAATTCCTGAATATGATTCCCATTCATTTTTGTTTGCTTGTATCTCGACAACGAAGGAGCTTTTGCTTTTGAGAGGCAGTGTTTAACTACCCTTGGAGCACCAGCTCCCGACCCATTTCTTCCACCCAACTCCTCAGTGGTTTTATTTTCTCGCTTCTCTCTCCTCCTCTTCTCAACAAACCAACCCCGAACCTGCTTGTAAGTCAATCTGAAGGCAGCAGCATGGCATTCCATTGCCGTTCGTGAAGGATACCTATCCTCTGTGAAGAAAACAAAAAGGTTGTAAATATTGGGTTTCGCTCTCTTGTGATTAACACTAAAAGTTCGCTACCATTTATAGAATCTATAGCAACAGATGCACGACCAATCCTAAGTGCTTGTATAATTGTATTCTGCAACTATATCCTTATTGCTTTCTAAAATCAAAACAAACAACGGAACGATTGCAGTTGTCTGTTCCAAATTTGAGCCAATAATTGCACGTATAAAATGCTGATTTCAATTAAACTGTCAATTGGGTGGCTTAATTCTGAACCCAATAGAGAAACAGAGCAATAATAACAAAAGCTACATATATCAAACACACACACACGCAGAGAGAGAGAGAGAGAGAGAGAGAGAGAGGACAATTAGCGAAGAAGCGTACCTGAGTAGAAGCTCTCAAGGGCTTCAAGCTGTGATTGAGTTTTCCTCTTTATCTTTTCCATCATCTTCTTCTTCCACAAGTACCCAAAATCACAGAAATTTCAAAACCATTTCCAGAAGGAGTTGAAGAACAGAACCCAAAGCAGAAATGGTTGGGGCGGTTGAGAACGCAGAAGCAAACTATACAAATTAGCAGAGCGAGACTGTGGGTGGCGATATCAGAGTGAGAGTGGCAGCGTCGAAGCCGCAGGGAAATGGAGGTGGGAGAGTGAGCTCTGTAATCTGCATGCTTGTCCTTAGACACCGTCTAATTGTGATGCGAAAGGGGACGAGAAGCAGCAGATAACGAAATGGGAAACTAACCAAGTAGGGTTTTGGGTTTTACCAAAAAAATATCTTCATCAAATTCTTGACGAAAAAAATTAATTAGCTTCAATATTTATATCATCATCTTTTTTTTTTGTTTCTTTTTTAATTTTTTCGGGTTCACTTTTTGGCTTACAACAAGAAGAGGAAATATTCTGGTTGGATAATTGTAGGGTTTTACATTGGAGTTTTGGGCCCTTTTTTTTTTGGAAGGCCCAATGGTTCCCTATAGTTTATTCGAATTTTCACTTTCGTCCTCACACTTTTATTTTTTCAGTGTCATCCTTATAGTTTTTTTGTCGTTGTTGAATGCCTTTTAAAATATGGGCTTAAAATTGAGTTTGGGGATAACTATCCTCCTGTCAGCCCATTTACCATCTCAACTTGGATACCTTGTTTGCTCAAGTAGCTTGGATACCTTGTTTGGATTTGCTTCTTTGGGAAGTTTTTTTTTTTTTTGACTAAGTTCTTGATCAATGTTCAGTAAATTTGCTTATTTAGGAAGCATTTTTGTTTGATATCTTGATCTATGTTCAGTGAAATTAGCAGTCAAGGCAGTGTGCCGGCTTTGCACTCAAGTTCGATACCCTTCCCATTATACGAGTAGTTTAAAATATTGCTTTGTCAAAAAAATAAAAATTGTCTAGTGAATTTAATGTTGGAACTGACAACATGCGATTATGTGTAGTCTCAAAAACTAAATGAGCAGTCAAAAATAATTTTTTTTTATATAAGTGATAATCTAAATTACTATGATTTAATTAAATCTACAGGAAAGGATACTTGAACTTGGATGCACAATCCTAGTCAATTGAACCCACATTTGTAGTAAAAAAAAAACAATCTTATGGGCAATTTTTCACAACTATATATTTGAATAGAAGGTTTTAAATCTGGAAGAAATAAAGTTTTTAAGTTTTTGTGGGAAGTAGCAAGTGAGAATGTATTTATTTATTTATGTTGTAAAGAGAAAGGAGGACAAAGTTCATATTATAGAGACTTGTAATTCAAATAGTAGCGAGCATTACCCTACACGTAAGGCTGGAATTCGAGAATGGCCTCCCATGTTAAAGTTTAAACCAAAACAGATCATTTTGTCATGAGAAATCACAATTCACAAGGAAGGATGATAAAATATCGTAATGTCAAACAACTTTAAAATATGAGGGACTCTCTCAACTTGTGTTATGCATGTGGTACAAATTTGAAGCCCCGAGATGGTCTTCAATGGCAAGGCACAAACAAAGTGGAGCAGTTGAATATGGAGGGCGTTTTAATTAATTTAATGGTGAAACAAATATATATCTATTGTGTAAAGTAAAACACAATAATATTAATAAGCCTCCAGAACCATTGACTCGTCCTCTAACCCTCCCTTTCAAAGTTTCAAATCTTCCCACTTTCTCATTCAAGCCATTTTTGCTGAGTCCAAGTCAGGTTATATGGTGGTGGGCATAAAGAAAAACCCAAAACCCAATCCATCAGAGATTCACATCTCAATATTTTATTCAAGAACAAGGGTCGGTTCACATTATCATCTATGTAATAATAATAATAAATTGGAGGTGTGTTTTTTTTTTTTATAGTTGGATCACATTCATATGCATGTAGTTAAGTTTGACAAATGCATTCTTTTATGTTCCACTATCTATTATATTGACTTTATGCCTCCTACCTGGTAATTTCCTTTTTAGAAAAAGTTTGTCTCCCAACATTTTTTTAAATTAAATATATTAGGACAACTGCTGGTCAGAACAAGTTGACTTTGCACGTAAAAACAGCCAGCCTCTCCGCATGCGCTTCCGCACTTGCGAGAGGTTTTTTTTAAAAAAATTTACATTTATTTTAGAATTAAAAAAGAGAATGGGTAGTTGTGTTCCATAAAAATAGGATTCATTATCTGAATTTTCTTTTAATTTTAATTTTTTAAATATGAAAAGTGTGAATTTACCATATTAACCTCATTTAATTAATAATTTCAATTCTTAATGTTTGTATTAATCAAGGGCATTTTCTGGTATTTTGAATGTTTCACCATTCTCTGCATTTTGCTTTATATATATAGATGAAGTAGTGCGCACAAATCATCATGATAATGTGAAAAATGGATGAACAAATCAGAATTGGACAATGGTAACTCCCTTAATATTTCATGGCCACCAAGTATCCTCCCTGCTCTAAAGTCATGCTAATGGGAAAATTATCAAGGTGAATCAAAAAATGGACCCACTTATCTTATCAATGTTCCATGGCCACAAAATTTTCTTGTATAAAAAAATGTATTTCATGGGTACCATCTTTTATTTTCACACCCTTCATTCATATGTAAAATCATTTGCTTTGCAGACATGAGTTTAGTTAAGTTGGTTACAGGGGATGTGCTCCCCGCTCTGTATTCGAGTTTGAATCTCCCTCCCTATAATTTAGATTAGTTTAAAGTATATTTAAAATATTTTTAAAATAAATCATTTGCTTTGCTCAAAGTAAACACCAAAAATACCCTTAATAAAACCAACCTCTCTTCTTTTTTTTGACAACCATTGTCATGCAAAATTAGCTTTGATAATATGAACGGCAATGAGATGGATCGATGCCAAATATGTCATTATTATCTCCGTCTCCACGAAGGAAAGTGAGAATCATTATCCTAAAAATAAAAATGTATTTAAACTAAAAAGGAAGTAGAGACCTTAAGTGAGACAAACAATCCTAAACCTATAAGTGTATCACGTGACCATATTATTTTAGTATGAGTTCAATTTTCCTGTTACCATTTTTCATGTGCCCACCTTGTTACGTATCTAACTTTTTGACACATGTCCTTCCAATTAACCCCAAATTCACAATGTTAACTTTTAATTAAATTAAAAAATAAAAAACTAATAATTGAAGGGGGAAAAACCCAACAGCGAAGCGACTCTCCTTCTCCGTCAACAACCCTATCCTGCCGGTGCAGCCCCTCCCCTTTTTGCCGTCAAAAAAGCATCTTCTCTCTTCTCCCCCTTTATTTTGGATCTAGATCTATCTTCTTCCCCTGCTCTTCTAGCTTATTCTTTGAAGGAGAGAGATAGATTGAGGATGAAGGAATGAAAAAGAAGATAGAGAAAAGAGAAAATGAGGCTTTGTCGGTGGCGAGAATAAGAAGGAGTTGTCGCCGGCCGGGTGGGGTAGGTGGGAGTTTTGGTGGCTGGTTTGGGGTTGCTGAGGGTTGGAGGTGGGTAGGAGTTCGTTGTTGGGTTTTGTTTGTGACAATAAGATGCGTGGATATACATAATTGGAGCATCGTACAAAGAATGAAATTTGCAAAATAACCAAGTAGAAAATGAAGCATAATCAAGCCACTAGTTAGGTTCTCTTTTCAGCTTCCTTTTTCTAGTGGCTCATTTCTTTGCATTTGCAAACCTAAGACACCTATACTTTTAACCACTTACTGTCATTTCAAGATCTCAGAAGCATCTCCAATCTCAGAAACAAGCGAATCCGATTTCTAACGTGCCCATTGAGTCATCAACATGGTTGCTGCCTCCGTCTCATGGCTCAGGATGTTCCGGCTGGGCGACGATTGGCTAAGGAGAAAGGAACTCCTTCGTTGTTGGGTTTTCTTCCTTCAATTATAAGTGTTTTTTAATTAAAGGTACTGATTTTCCCCCTCCCTTTTTATCCACTTACACTCCATTTTTTTTAAATTGTATGTTATTACTATTCTTTTGTTCATTTACACTCCCTTTTATCCTATAGTAAAAAGTATTAAAAAACAAAAGGAAGTGTAGGTGGATAAAAGGGGAGTGGGAAAATCACACCCTTAATTAAAGGTTAACATTATTAATTTGGAGTTAAGTGGAAGGACATGTGTCAAAAAGTTAGATAGGTAATATGCGGACACATGAAAAATGGTAATAGGGAAATTGAACTTCCTTAGTATTCTATTAGCCTCTCAGCACGTGTTTCTGTGCCTGCTAGAGGTTTTTTATAAAAAAAATTAAATTTATTTAAGAATTAAAAAAGATAATGGGTAGTTGTGTTCCATAAAAAGAGGGTCTATTATCTTTTTTTTAAAAAAATTTTAAATTTTTTTAATATGAAAAAATGTGAATTTACCATATTATCCTTATTTAATTAATAATTTCAATTCTTAATATTTACATTAACGGATGACATTTTCTAGTATTTTAAATGTTTCACAATTCTCTTCCTTTTGCTATATATATATATATATATATATATATATATATATTTTCTCCTCTCAAAAATATTGGTTAGTTGATGAGTGTGCTAATTAATCTGCTAAAGTGTAAATATCCTCAAATAACTCTCACTTGCGTGGGTTCAAAAAAGGAAAAAAATTCATGCAATCTACATTTTGCCCCAATTCTTTTTCCAAATCCCTAGTTTCTTAACCACTTGACCTGCCACTTACAACCTTGACTGCCTCTCTATCTCCAACAATCTGAAAGATTCCAAACCCCATCATTTACCAAATTGACCAACCAACCAAACCCAAATCTCCAATCTGTCACTTGCCGGATGCAAAACCCATTTGCTGCGTTAGCTTATCGGTCTCCTCCTCAGCTCTCTGTCGGGCTTAAGCAGCAAGCCAAGCAAAGCAAAGCAACCGAAGAAGACGTCGAGAAAGAGAAATGAGAAAAAAGAAAAAAGAAAAAGAAGAAGAAGAAAATAAATAATGGGCAAGTGCTGAAACGAATATTTGAAAAAGAAAAAATAAAGAAGAAAGCTTTTGCCTTTGATATGTGAATATCCTAATCCTACTATACACGCTAAGCTCTTGTGGTGAAGGATCATCATCATCATCGCCATCATCATGATTACTAGATTAGAAAATGTCCAACAGCACCAACAACACCAACAGCCACTACCAGCCGCCCACAAAGTAAACGCTTCTTCCTGTGATTTATTATTATTATCGTCTCTTCCATGTCAACGTCAGTTGTCTTCACATAGGCACAGCAGCTCCCCCAACCCAACCTCTCTCTGTCTTTGTTTCTCTGGGTCAATTGCTCAATTGGGTTTTTGCTGCAATCCCCAAAAACCCAATCTTTCTGCACCAGGTTAGCTTGGCTAGCTAGCTAGCTAGCTCTCTCGACCATTTATTCAAACACCTGTAGGATCTTGGTAGATTGGTGCTGCTTCTACCAATTGATATGGTTCCAATAGATTGTGATGATGCTGATGGTGATATGTGTTACAGCATGTTGTTGTGTATGATTAAGTGAGAGAGTTAGAGAGAGAGAAAGAGAGAGTCTTCATGTCTTCTTCTCTTGTTCCGATGAAACACGACAAGAGGAAGGTGAAGGTACCGACAATAACAAGAAGAATACCAACCTTCCTTCCTCATCTCTTTTTGGGTCAATGGGTTTTCATTCTTCTTCTTCTTCCTTGCTCTGCTTCTGCTGCTTGTAACCAGCTCGATAAGGACGCTCTATTGTCCTTGGCTCTCCCTTTGAATTTGAATTGGTCTTCTTCCACTGACTGTTGCCTTTGGGAAGGAATAACCTGCGCCCAAGATGATCAAGGACGCGTCGTCCGGCTATGGCTGCCTAGGAGAGGCTTAACTGGTGTCATCCATCCATCTATCACAAGCCTCACCCATCTCACCCACCTCAATCTTTCCCACAATTCTTTCCTGGGTTCTCTCCCTGATGATTTGTTTTCCTCTCTCTCTAGTCTCCAAGTCATTGACTTGAGCTTCAATCGTCTCATTGACCGCCTACCACCTTCTTCAAATAAAATCAGTAAGCTTCAGGTTCTGAACTTGTCTAGCAATTTCTTCAATGGAACAATCCCATCTTCGATCCTTGTCCCATCGGTGTCCATTTTCAATGTCAGCAACAACAGCTTTTCCGGGTCGATACCCATCGACAACGATAGCAACCACACATCCCTTACCTTCTTGGACTTGTCCTACAATAAACTCAATGACACAATTCCTCCTGGAATCGGATTATGTTCCAAGCTCCAAGTTTTCCGTGCAGGCTTCAATAGCCTCTCTGGTTCTCTCCCTGATGAAATTTTCAACCTTGCTGATCTCCGACAGCTCTCTCTGCCTGTCAATAGTCTTACAGGACCCATCAACGATGGTATCTTGAACCTCACCAATCTCCAGACCCTGGAGCTCTTTTCAAACCAGTTCTCTGGGCCAATCCCAAGCCAAATTGGTAACCTTTCCAGGTTGGAAAATCTGCTGCTCCACATCAACAACCTCACAGGTCCCTTACCTCTATCTCTCGCCAACAGTACAAAGCTGTCCACTTTGAATTTGAGGGTCAACAACTTGACTGGAGACCTCTCTTCCTTCAACTTCTCCCCTCTCCAACGCCTCACCACTCTGGACCTTGGCAACAACAACTTCACTGGTGAGTTACCCAAAAGTCTCTACTCTTGCAAGTCATTAACAGCTATTAGATTGGCCAATAATCAGCTCACAGGACAGATATCACCTGAAATAGTTGCATTAGAATCCTTGGCTTTCCTCTCCATCTCTACCAACAATCTGACAAATGCCACTGGGGCTTTTAGGATTCTAAAGGGTTGCAAGAACTTGACCACTCTGGTCCTGTCCGTGAATTTTCTGTTTGAGCCTGTGCCAGATGATGAAAGCCTAGGAGACCCAGATGGATTTCAGAGTCTTCGGGTTTTTGCGCTGGGGGGTTGCCAATTCACAGGTCAAGTACCCACCTGGCTAGGCAAGCTTAAAAATCTTCAAGTCTTGGACCTGTCAATTAATCTTATAACTGGTTCTCTACCCGGTTGGTTGGCTAGTCTGCCCAACCTTTTCTACATTGATTTGTCCAATAACCTCCTTCAAGGCGGATTTCCTAATGACCTCTGTGGGATGCCAGTTTTGACATCGAAAGAGGCCAGTGATAAGGTGGACAGAAGTTATTTAGAGTTGCCAGTATTTGTGAAGCCCAATAATGCTACTGATCAGCAGTACAATCAACTGTCCAACCTCCCCCCAGCCATATATTTGAGTAACAACAGCCTTAATGGCAGTATCCCCATTGAGATTGGCCGATTGAAGTTTATTCATGTGTTGGACCTTAGTCATAACAAATTCTCTGGCAGCATCCCAGATCAGATTTCTAACCTCACTAACTTAGAGAAATTGGATCTTTCCTATAACAATCTATCTGGTGAAATCCCTGTTTCTCTCAAAGGTCTGCATTTCTTGTCTTCCTTCAGTGTGGCATACAATGATCTTCAGGGACTTATACCATCTGGAGGTCAGTTTGATACTTTTACCATCTATAGCTTTGAAGGGAATCGAGGCTTATGTGGTCCTCCAACTGTGCATCGCACATGCCCTCAACCATTACCACCGGCTGCTGCTCGAAGGTCTAACAAAAATCTTCTTATTGGACTCACCTCTGGGATCTGTTTTGGAATTGTATTTATTGTTGTTATGCTAGTAGTGTGGATGTTGTCTAAGAGAAGGATCATTCCAGGAGGAGATACTGACAAGATGGATTTTGACACAATGTCTAGCCATTCAGCCACTGCTGTTACTCCTGAGCTTGACAAGGATACCAGCTTAGTCATAGTGTTCCCAACCAATACCAATGAAATCAAGGATCTTACTATAACTGAAATCTTAAAGGCAACTGACAATTTCAATCAAGCAAACATCATTGGCTGTGGAGGTTTTGGTCTGGTTTACAGTGCAACATTCGCAAATGGGACCAGGCTAGCTGTTAAGAAACTCTCAGGAGACTTGGGTCTGATGGAAAGGGAATTCAAAGCAGAAGTTGAGGCACTGTCCACTGCCCAACATGAGAATCTGGTTTCCCTGCAAGGCTATTGTGTGCATGATGGAGTTCGCCTGTTAATATATTCCTATATGGAAAATGGAAGTCTGGATTACTGGCTGCATGAGAAAGCTGATGGTGCTTCCCAGTTAGATTGGCCAACTCGACTGAAGATTGCACAGGGAGCAGCCTGCGGGTTGGCTTACATGCACCAAATATGTGAGCCACACATTGTGCATCGTGATATCAAGTCCAGCAACATCCTCCTGGATGATAAATTTCAAGCACATGTTGCTGATTTTGGGTTGTCCCGGTTGATTCTTCCGTACCAGACTCATGTTACAACTGAGCTTGTTGGTACCCTTGGTTACATTCCTCCAGAGTATGGACAAGCATGGGTGGCCACATTGAGAGGAGATATGTACAGTTTTGGGGTTGTCATGCTTGAGCTGCTAACCGGAAAAAGGCCTTTTGAGGTATGCAAGCCAAGGGCATCGAGAGAGTTGGTTGGCTGGGTGCAGCAAATGAGGAGAGAGGGCAAACCAGAGCAAGTTTTTGATCCTCTCCTGAGAGGGAAGGGCTTTGACGAAGAGATGCTGCAGGTGCTTGATGTGGCTTGCATGTGTGTCAACCAGAACCCTCTTAAGAGACCAACCATCAAGGAAGTTGTCGATTGGCTGAAAAATGTAGGGACATCCCACCAACACCAAAATAAAGACCAGTGAGGAAAAACAAATTTCCTAAGAAAGTATTTATATGTATACATGCACATAAATATTTGGGTTTATTATTGCAGACTTTCACAAAATCACTTGTGTAAATGATATTTTGCTTTACAGATCTATGAGGCAGCAATAGTCAAGCGGTTTGCTTGTTAATTTTGAGCCTCCCAGTACATAAGTATATATATGTCTAAGATTACAGCTCTGATGATGTTGCAAATCAAGGTGGTGTAATGAGAAAGTGGCCACACATGCATCTGTAAATCAGCAATTTTATAATTTCTGATGCTCAATATTTTTGGTAATTATCTTACTTCAGATTCTGTGTAAATCTCTAATGACACCTGCTGATGCATAGTTTCAATTCAAAAGGGCTTTTGTGAGACCTCTGTGAATTGAAACTATGCAGTTCCTCTTCTCAAATAAAGGAAAAATCTAGAGGTGGTTCATCTATGCATAACACTAATTGTCTGAATCTGGACTACAAACTACAAATTATATGATTTTCCGGCAATGCATATGTTGATTATGTCGTCATTTATGATTCAAAGTTCAAACCGAAATTTTCGACATGAATCTTTAATTGGTCTGGCAAGTTACTCTGTTCTTTTCCTTGTCTGGATAATCCAGTGAACTGCAATGTTTGCTGAGCTGTTTTTTTTATCCCTCTTTCATAATATATATGGATTAAATTAGAGCCTCAGTTTGGGGGAAAAACTCTAGGTCAAATATCACACATGCATTGCATGAAGATCACATACACAAGGAACAGCAAGCTGCTTAGTGCTTAAGACTGATTTATTTATGGCACAATTGTCAACCTCATGAGGCAGACATCATGAAGAGTGTGGGGGAGGCAAAATATCAATCTGTTTAAACACTGACCTCTGGAGGTGTAAAAACACCACTCCAGCACACAGCAAATGCTTGGTGAGTCATTAATTTTGTACAAAAAAATAAAAATAAAAATCTGATTTTGAAAGCATAATGTGATAAAACAGTTAATGCTTTACATTATTTAGATACTCTTTCTTTTCTTGAACAACACAGTAAGTTAGATTCATCCCCATCCAACTCACTCTTTTTTGGCCATTAGTAAAGGTAGGAGGGTTTTCTCGTATCAAGTCAATGTCATTTTTCATTAGACTACACCCGTGGCGAGATGCCATTTGAAAAACATAAGTCAAACTATCTTGCTTTGCTTTACCGTCAGGGTAGGGTAAATTTTAAAAAATAAAAAAATAAAAAAATTTATTTTTGGGGTTGAACATAAATCGGAATCTAAAAATACGAAATCTGAAAAAGGAAAGAAGAAACAGGACAGAAAATGAGTCCACCATAAACAGTGGAGAGAGAGAGAGATGAAGCAGGCGGAGCTCACGGGGCTGCTCTGCGTGATATGGGCGGTGACTCTCCTCTATGGCGAGATGGTGGCCTTCTGGAGGCCCTCTCTCGGGTCTTGTTCATGGCCTCATCAGAGCAACAACGCTTCTTCTTCCATTGCTGACCGCGATTATGTCAGAGTGGCGGTCCTCACAGACCCACAGCTCATGGACAGAACCTCGCTTCCTCTTCCCCCAAAATCACTTGCTCTCGAATTGGCTCAGTTCTTCGCCGACTTGTTCATGCGCAGAGCCTTTCATCAATCTGTGCTTCCTCTGCAGCCCGATGTTATTTTCTTTTTAGGTGATTATTTCGATGGCGGTCCTTATCTTTCGGATGAAGAGTAAGTAAGGCACCGCAAATTTGTCTTCTTTTGTTTTGTCCTTTCAATTTCAAATAAAAGTTGGGTTTTTGCTGCTTCTATGCAATGCACTTGGTTTTTTTTAGTGTTTTAGTGTATTTTCTAGCTTCATCATGTGATTTAACATGGAAATGAGCTCAGAATTTTTGGGTGTCCTGTAAAAATTGTTACTTGGTTTGCTTTAGTTAGCCGCTTCTTCTTCTAATCTTAGATTGCTAGTAAACTAGTGCAATGTATTTGCTATCTGCTGTAGAATGGCATTGACGTTTGTTGCTTGATTAGGTGGAAGGAATCTTTAAGCCGTCTCAAACATATTTTTTCCCTGAGTGCGCATGAAAGATATTCAAATATCCCAGTTTACTACCTTTCTGGAAACCATGACATTGGCTATGGAATTCTCCACTCTCGTAGGGCAGAGGTACTTTTATTATGTTGCCATTAAATGATACCCTAAGTTTTTGGTCTAGATTTTGTTGTCTTGTGCACTTGTGTGCATGGATAAAAACATCTCCGTATGTGTGTGTGTGTTTCTGTGTGCATGACAAAATAAGTATTGCACGCATACTGTTGAAAATAAGATTTAGAAAGGGAGAAGAATATCATTATCCCTGATTGAACTGAGTAATGTACATAGTTTTATAGAGAAACCATACATGAAAAGATCAACAACTATTCCTAGAAATTAGCCCTCAAGTTTCGTATTGGCTCAATCAGTACCCGTAGAAATCAGCTCAAGCAGTCCTAGAGATCACCCCCAAAAGATAAGCTAAGAAGGATGTTTGCAGTTTATACTACTGACACTCCCCTCAAGCTGGAGAGAAGATATCAGCAAAAATATTTTAACCATGCTTTGGAAGGTCTTAGTAAAGATATTAGCTAACTGATTTTCACGTGGCATTGAGCCATGTAAACTATTTCACTTAGATCGGCGAGATCTGGCCACAGGAGTAAAGGCCCCCAGTATGATCAAGACCATGTGTCTGAGTGAATTTCTAAAAGTAAGATAAGGTTTTTACAATCTACAGTCATGACACATGTATAGAAATGCATGTATATTTCAATGTATGTGTGTGTGACTATGTTAAAGGAAATTCCATATGAAATGAGGAAACAGGTATGTGGAAATTTGACAAATGAAAAGAGAACCCTTGGAAATATTAGAACTGGATGAGTGTGCTTGTGACTGAGTCGCATTTAGCAAGAGGTGGTGATGTAGTACAGCCCGTAGGTATTAGATTAAGCACTCAAACAATAGGACATAGAAGAATATAAAAGATCGAGGAGACGAAAATATAGATCGAAGGGACGAAAGAAAGGACCGAAATCAGAGAACAGAGAAGGAAGAACAGAAATCACATAGTTTTAAGAGAAGGTTTACTCAATATCCAAATCTGAATTTTAAAGAACTACATGGGGGTATTTATAGCAAACTAAAACCTAGACATAATAGGATAGAAATCCCTTGCTTAAACAAAAATCCTAACCCAAATAAAATAGGAAACTTAAAACTAGAAATCTGGAAATCTGGAAAAGTAGAAATCCTACTAGAATTTGGAAAACTAGAGAATCTAGGAAACTAACAAATATATTAGGGAACTAATAAATTTAGGTCCTATGCATCCTGCATCAGGTGGTCTTAGCATGTTATAAAAATGAAATTGTGTGCAATAATAACTTCACCTCTATCAAATCGTATCTGCAAGTATATCCTGAATCTTCCTTATTTGTTTTTATGCATAGTTTTCTGTTTCTGACTCTGAGGAAGGTCTCATTTGTCCAAGTATGTATGGAATTTAAGCTGTATTTTGGCTATCTGCATGTTTTCACAAAGTCTAGTTGATGACTTTCTGAGTTGTGCTTATTATGGTGTAATAAAATCTTGTCATGGACTAGATTTTTATTGACACCCTTTCAGCAATTTTGTCATCTTTTAATCATATTTACTTGCTTTTTAATTAAATAGTTTCTTATATGGTTGTACCAGGCAATCAAACGATATGAAAAGGAATTTGGTAGCAGAAACTATCGATTTGCAGTTGGAAAAGTGCAGTTTATTGCCATTGACGCTCAAACTATTGATGGTATGCATGCAAACAACATTCTGTATGTTTGTATCGTTTTTCTGTTTTGTTCCTGTAAATATCTCTGTGTGTATATATATATTTGCACTACTTTTCCTCTTTCCTGCATCAAATTGTCATGATTTACTGCATAAAGTGTAATATAGTGAATCAAGATTGCTTGATATAGTAAGAGAAGCTGAGAAGGTAGCTTATGTGGGATGAGAGTGGATTGGTTGGAACTTGGAAGAAGAAAATGAGAGTAAAATAAGGAACCAATTAGAAGAACACCTAATAACATACGATCTTTGGTTTTTAAGTTATTATTAAAATCAGTTGAAATAGTAGGGGCATATTTTAAATTTCATATGTGCCTATATATCAGGAGGTACTCTTGAAGAAGTTTTCTTGTTATACAGGCACAATAATTTTGGTCCTCTTATCTGTGTAAAAATGTACTTTGTGCATGCATCTGCGTCTGTCATTATGCTTTTAGAAACGGCAAGTCAAATCATGCTTAATTTAGTTGAAATTAAATCTCTAATAGGGAATTGGACTGAAAAACTGCAGCTTCTTTTCTGCTTGGTGGCCACTGTAATTGCAATTGCATTTAGATGGGTGCATATTGAGTTTTACTAATGTCCATTTAAAACAATTAATCTCGTGTATGTATCATCTGCAGGAAATCCTCAAGGAATTCTGACTTCCTCTACTCATGATTTTATCAAGAATGTCTCCATGGGTATATCATATATGCTCATTGTATGTTGTTAACTTTGCACATCATATATTGAACTAATTCATCTAATTATTTACATCGTTGTAGATGTTCAAGCGTATCCAAGGGTTTTGTTGACCCATATTCCATTGTACCGACAAGATTGGACAGACTGTGGCCCCAATCGTAATTCAGAAATCGTCAACCAGGTACGGATTTATTGCATTTTATTGGGGCAAGACTTAAGCGAAGTATATCTTTGTATGTATATTATTGGCATTATACTTTCTAGCGCATTTCACCATATTGTAATGGGTTTGTGGATGTTGAATTTTCTCTCAGTATATAAACTCACGAGGTTCTTTTAATTTTATTTTTTTAATTTCTTATTTGAAATGTTTAGCGGATTCTGCACTCTGCTGATGGTCAAGAAGTAGTGTAAGCTTCTTCTTCTCTTGTGTTTTTTTAAATTGATATCATAAAACTAAATTAACTTGCAAGTATGGTTGGTGTTTGACAATTATTACCATTGTA
This sequence comes from Prunus avium, assembly GCF_965620075.1. NCBI lineage: Eukaryota > Viridiplantae > Streptophyta > Magnoliopsida > Rosales > Rosaceae > Prunus > Prunus avium. The sequence goes on from NC_142286.1 coordinate 2,234,471, forward strand.
CAGGTATCAGAATTACATTACAGAGGAATCATCAAAATACTTATTGGATTCAATTCAGCCGGTAATTTCTCTTTTCTCTCTGGGATGCATCTTGTCCATGAGATGGTACTTGTTTGTCCATTGTCCATTGCACCTTGGATTCAAGTTGCACCTTGGTTGTTCATTGTTTACAGGTACTTGTTTTATCTGGTCATGATCATGATCAGTGCCATGTGATCCATGAGTCAAAATATGGGCCTGTGGGGGAGGTAAGCACCCAATTTGTTTGCATGTATAACTCTTACCAGGGCTTGATATATTATTGATAAATACCTTTCAGTACACTGTAGGGACAGTAAGTTGGCAGCAGGGAAACTTGTATCCCTCTTTCATGTTAGTGTCAACTAGTAATTTTGTAACTTCAACTGCATCCAATGCTGAAGAGGCAATCTTAACTCAGCCGTGCTTTCTTCCTATGCAAACACACATTTACATATGGTAACTCTCCATATTGTTGTGTGTAGATTTGTATGCTAAGCTTTTCAGTTCGTTTTGTTCCTACTTCTTACTTGTCTTTTCTCAAATTTCCAGGTACCTCTCTCTATTTGCTTTGACCCTCCTTGCCCTCCTGCTTTGGCCATCCAGTGGTGTTAGTGTTGGGCATCATTTTAGTGATTTAATGGGGCTTGGAAAACAACTAATAAGTAGCATCAGAAGTAGAACAAAAGAGAAAAATGAAGATCTAAACTGTGAGTATGAGATGATTTGGGATGCAGAAGGATCAATGCATCTTGTCAAGAAAGCCTTGAGCACTCCTATTGCACGTACAAGCGAGAAAAATTTAGTAGAAAGGTTTGTTTCTGTGCTACATTTGTACGCCCTGTTTCTATTTGTATGCAGCTGTGTAGTTATATATATTGAGTCCCACGTCAGTTGGGTGTTGATTCAATGTGAGCTATATAAGCTATTATGGGTAGCCCCACAGTAGTCTTTTTGGAGTATTGTGTCCATGTAACAAGTGCGTTCTTAGGACGGTGACAAATGGTATTAGTGGGTCTTGAAAAGGACACAATGGTTGTGTGGTGGGTTGATATAGACTGTATAAGTGATTATGGGAAGCTTCATTAGTTGCTATACAATATGCACTTCAATTTCTTTTACAAGGGATCTATTTTACCCTCAATTAGACTTTGGTAGTTATTTATATTACTGTTCGGTCCATTGATTTATTATTACATTTGCTTTACATTCTTTCATTCTTTTGTAGCAGAGGCACTGCTGTGATGCGGCCCACAGCTAGAAAGAATAGTTCCCAGGAGATAGAGGTTACTGTGAACGCAGACACCGACACCGATGCTGTGTTTGATCCTATGGCAAAATTACTGCCTAGAGCAAGCAGATCATGGACAAAGAGAGTGATCAAAAGATTAGTGCGGATGTTTAGAATGGTCATAATCATCGCTGCAGTAAATGTACCTCTCTATGTGATGTTACTTTTCAAGGACTGGATTGACCAATGACATCCAATTTGCGCATTCAGTGGGCTCTGCATAATACAAAAAAGGAATACCATGCATGTCAAAGTATAGCTCCCATCTGGAAGTTAATCAGGTGAATCTTTATCGCTTTGATCTGATGTCCATGATCTGATCCCATCGTGCTTTTGTACTTTTGAGTGGTAAATGGAAGTGTTTCATTTATTGAGTGAAAGGGATGTAAACTGGATCAGGATCTTATTTTACTTTATGTTATATAAAGAAACCTCATTCACTTTTATCAGCATATCCTTTTGAAATTTGAACAACAGCTTTAGCAAATTTTGGCTTAGACAAAGTTCAAACAGAAATGTAATAACAACAGAACCTCAATCGTACTGGTAGAAAGGAAAATAAGGAAATTACCAGATGCTAGTTATCGGACAAAATAATATGATTATTGTTATTTTTCCTCTAAATCCAATTGATGGCGTCCGAGGAATTTTTAAACCGTGATGATGGAATTGGTAGAAATAAGGGCAAGATTAATTACACTGGGGGTTAGTTTAAAATAGGATTAAGATCAAGTCCAATTACATAATCGAGGAAGCCTGCATTATCTTCAAAACATGATTGGTAGTTGAAGATTCAGATAGTATGGCTGAACAGGAAAATCATTGTTTAGACTCACCCGTCCTATTTCCAAGTGCGATGAACCAAGTGGAGTAAAGAAAACAGATAGGTCGAACCTATCCCAAGCATAATAGCTCTCGTGAATTCTTTTAACTCACTTGGAACAACCAGAGCCGTGTATATTGTCAGGCATTATAAAGAGCACGCTTATTGCAAATGTGGGTTAGACCTATTGGCCAAGGCAATGTACCCTTGCACATGAGTCGCCATATTTTGGCTTCTAGAGTGGAAGTGGGAGGACATACTCATGTATTGATTGACTCTACATACTTTCCTCAACTTGACAGCATATCTAATTGTATCTGATGGTGAGTGGGGTCACAAGCATGGAATGAATGTGGAACTTGCTGTTTCTAGTGGATTTTCATACCTTGTGTGTTAAGAGTGGAGTGCAAGAATGGATGTAGAACTTACTGCTTACAGTAGTGGATTTCATACCTTGTGTTTAGAGTCACAGAATCTCTCCTAATGCAGGCAATTATAAAGTTGTAACTGAGAGTGTTGAGTCAACTTATCTAATTAAGGTCACATTTTAATTTTAAACACAATCATTGCACAACCCACAATTACAAATTCTTATCTTTTCTGGCCAATGCATCATTTCAAGCTTGGCAACCAGAAATTATTGCATACTATATATCCCCCCACATTGACAAGAAGGGTGAAAACATTTTCTCCCACTCAAAAGAAATGAGGGGAAAAGGAAAAAGGAGAAGGAAAAAAACAGCAAAGAGAATAAAGCATACACCAGTGGTAGTAGTTGTAATAATATTGACTCTTGAAGCAACATGAGCCAATCAAACAGCCTTTCAGATACAGATACTCCTCCATGTCAGCTTACATCAGTGTCCATGCTTGAAAGATCCAGCTAGTTAAAAAGCAAGAGTGTGGGCATAAACCTCTTCTGTGCTCCAAAAACCTAATTGGGTTTGCCCCAAATCAGGTAAAAAAATAGAGTTGGCACTCTAGAGCAAGTAGAATATAACCCACACAACAGTTAAAACCAACCAGACCAGCAGAAACAGGCATCCTTTCATGGAGTAGTGTAGTGTAGGTATAAGGAAAAAAGTTAAAAGCAAGAGACCAGGTGGTGAGGTTGATTGAGTAATTCTTGTATGAACCCGTCATATATACGATATTCCTCTCACAATATATGTATGCGAGTGTCATCTCGTACACATGTTCTTCTGAGAAGAAAGTCGCATATGGCAGGACTCAGACAATTAGTTTTGTGGAATATGAAGGTAAAGTAGAGAAGGTTGCTAGCTAGTCATCTCCTTGAATGTACCAGCAAAGGAGCATGGTGGCGCAGCGGCGCAAGATGTAAATACGAGCACGTTGCTCCTTCACCAAGGCAGCACATTTCCGGCTAAACCCATGCAGGCTTCGCTTTGCATGAGCCTTGGCTGTGGCTGATGATGATTCACCCTTGTTGCATTGCACTTGAACCATATCCATGGCTGATGGCTGGTAGCTGATGATGTTGAAAAAGAAAAAGAAAAAGAAAAGAAAAAAAAGATCAAAAAAGAAGACAAAGCTCAGGAGAGCTAAGAGGGAGTTGTGTAGGTTAAGGAGGGTTGAAGTATATATACAATTTCAAAATGCATGGGGTTGGCTGAAGTTTGAAGGAAGGGAGTGAACATGGTCAAGCTCGGAAACTGAGGGATATGCAGCCTCAGCAGCATAGTTTTCTATGCAAGAAGGGGGAGTGAACGTGGGGTTCAAAGTAATATAAAATTATGGAAGGGACTTGTTTATAAATTTCAGCAGAGTAACGTAGGTTGGTTGGAGTGTGGAGTTGAAGTGAGAGGTTGATTAGAAAAGTGGCAAAGGTGTGGCATGAAAACTTGAAAACAGGAGGGCTGCTTAATCAAGACAAGGCAAGGGGATGTGGTATTGGGAACCAGAGACCGGCAATCTGACCTCAATTCTGAGGTACGTTGGTTTGGTTGGATTCTAGCATTCTCATCTACCATATTAGTCGTCACACATCTCAATATCCCAATAAACTATGAATATATGACTAACGATACGATATCTACACATATAATTTTAAAACGTAACAATACATCTACAACATGACTCATCACAGTTAGTTATCTAACTCATTAGAAATATATATCGTCTTCGCATCCATGTCAGTTGAACATGAGACATTATCGAACCAAGTAGAGACAACTACTACCAAAGCCTGATTGGTTGATTAATTTAGCTCAATTGAAAAGAGATTAGGAACTAATTATATAATCTTAGGTGAAACAAGCTTAATTAATAGCTAGCTGTATAGATTGAAGCTAGCTGTATATGATCCTATTCAGTCATGTGTCTACAGTGCTGCCAATTGCATATCTATCTATATAATAAATCTTAGAGGATGTGATATGTGGGCTGCTGGCTAGTAAATATATATGGAGGCTTCATGGACTTTTCATCAATTAAATAAGGGGTCAACTAATTTTTGAATTGAATATTTTACAATCATTTAATTCACTTGAAGTGGCAAATCTTACCTTAGGTGAATTTCAGATTTGGTGTCCGGATCCATATTCTCTCCAAATATCACATTGGGGTTAGCTGGCCAATGCAGACAACCCCAATCTCAATAGATATGTAAGGCTGTTCAATGATCTAGTAAATATATGATGCTAATTAGCATGATTTAAGTCTAAATTTCTTTTTAATGGTTCAAAACGATGTGTATATAGAGTAATTCTTTATTGTCATATAGACTGTTAGTTAAGTAAGCAATGTTTGAATTTGCAACATTCATATGATCTGATCAACATCACATGCCATACGTTTAACTAGACCAAATCAAAATCGACCATCAACATAACATGTCATACTTTTAGCGAGACCAAACCAAACCCGGCCCATTATATTTGGCTCGAAGGGTTAGTTTCAAAACTAGGGAAGGAACCATGTGATTGGTTTCATAATCTGACTTCCTTCGAATCAAATCTAAAGGGCTTCAAGTTGGTTCATAAATTTTTAGAAAATCGAACTTCGATTTTATAGAGTTCCCGTAAAGATGGAGGGGGGACTGAATAGTGCTTGCTCTTTTACTGATAGCTTGAGTACCAAATTCGATGGAACATGAAGAAGATCCAAAGAGGGTTTGATTGTTCCTTCGAGGAACATGCCTTCTTAACTTGTGAAGGGGAAAATGCCATGGAAAATATTATATCCTCATGCAATGTACATCTTAAAGTAGTAGAGTATATTACAAGTAGCCATCATCCCCAGCCTGTTAACTTAATCTTGTACCAAGACAAAAATAGTATGATTAACTAATTAGATTTGTTACTTAAGCAACGTTGTTAATGAGATTGGTTTTTCGTATTCTACTAGTACAAAGTTGTGTACTCCTCAAACAAAATAATCATTGACCTGATTTGTAGCACCTTGTATTTGGTACAAGGAGGATGTCTTAATAGGCAAGATTTGTTCCTACTAGAGTAGATGGTTGGACAATCTAAAATGTATGATAATTTTATCGTAAGAAATGCTACGGACAATCTAAAATGTATGTATTATGATACCCTAAATGCTACTGTTAATCGTTTACGTGCACGTGAGTGATTATCAACTGTTTTTAAATATGAATCTCATTGGTTAAATAGAGTCTCACACTAACTAATAGTTTGGATGTGGATGACTCTCTTAATTTGCAAATCTCTTCTGTCATTTGTAAAACAGAAGTAAGATAAGCATCATTGTTGAAAATGCAAAAAACAATAAGTGACAGAATTCGCCTTAATAGAGCTCAATTTCAACGAAGGATTTGATAGCAAACCTGGTTCGTAGGATCGATGTGCCCAATATGCTAAGCCCAAAAATAGATACATTGTAGATCCCGTAGTCCTATCAGCTAAGCCCATTAACCCAATGTAAGACTTCTTCCCGCTAATTGCTAAGGACCAATGGGTTTGGTTTTCTGTTGAATTCTCACCTTTTTTTTTTTGGGTTGGAGTCCAACATGATCCTTGTTGATTAGATCACAATCTATACCCTAGTAAGGAAAAACAAACCTCTTAAGAGCATATCCACCCCAAAAGGCTAAGGTAGGGCAAAGGCAAGGCAAGGGCTGCCACGATTCACGTGAATAGTGGCAGCCTTGCCTTTTTTTGGCTCTACCCCAAAAGGCTTAGGGCAAGGGCCAAAAAAAAAAAAATATTATGCAACAAAATATAAAAAAAAATTGGTATTTTTTTAAAAAAAGAATCCACCCCAATTTGGTATTTTTTTTGGATTTTTTTTCACTCGTTGACATCAGCGCCTTCGAGCTGCAGCCCAGGCAGGATCTGCTCGTGGGCTTGCTCGGTTCGGTGGGCCCCAGCACTTGCCCGGGCTGGATTTGCTGCGCTGGAGGGAGAAATGGGCTGGCAGGGGGCCTTTTGCCCAGGCAGGGCTCCTGCGCTGGACTTGCTCTAAGACGCAAGGGTTAAAAATGTGTCCGGAGTTTTTGCCATAGATTTTTTCATATTTCATTCAACGTAATAAATGATCATGATTAGATGTACGTAAAAAGAACTACTAATCATCTTGCAAATTTGCAGTAGTTTTATAGACAATTCGTGTCATCTTCATTCGAGGGGAGGGCATGTGCATATTTAATATGAATCTATGTTATTACATAAAATCCTGAATAACCACATGTTACTATTTCTTTTTTTTTTTTTCTTTTCTTAAGTTAGTAAAGAGGAGAATAAGAAAAGGATAAATTTTTGTGTATGGTAGAGAAAGTGAATCTGGTCACGTACTTATAACACTCTTGTTTTTATTTATTTTTTCAGGTGAAGATGAAATGGTCACATGCAATTTTTAAATGCTCATTTTCAGCTGGAACAAAACAATATTATGCATATGCAGCATAGTTATAGAATACATTAATTATTGGCTAAAAACAATATGTAGTGAGATTTGTTGCTGGCTAAATTAAATAACATAAATGGAAATGAATGACAGCAAACACACAGATGAGAATGAGAAATAGTGTGTTTGCTTATTGATGATAGATTGGATGGTGTTTGAACCTAACAACACAACACGAAAGCCTCCTTCAATGGCGTAATAAAAGTCCTCTGAAAGAAAGAGTCCAAACACAAATTGGAACACACCTAATAATACAGGTGGTCAAATGGTCATGCATAACCCTAATGCAATAATTGATTACTTTAGAGTTTAGACAAAAAATCAATACTAAGTGTCATCAAGATGAGAGATGGTAGGTGAGGAAAAAGTCCTCCCAACTGTCATCCTTTCCCGTATGGGGGTGGGTTTCTTATTTTAGGAATTAATGATAGCTAAGCAAGGTTGGAAAGTTTATGCAGGGCCTTCAAAAGTATATTTCCTTTTGCAGAATGGAGGGGGCTGGTGTCTAACCGTCCAGTTTTGCCCATCCAATAATATTATAGTGAATAGTTGTTTCAAAATTGCAGTAAAAACCAACGGGGTTTAGCCCGATAAACATGGATTTAATTTGCATACTGGTGGTCTCAAGTTTGAATTTCCCCTTCCTTGACAGGGTGTGTGAGAAAATTACTGTACAAATAAAATCAAAGGCCGCTTAACTATCTAATTTTAATAAAAAACTTAATATCAAAACTTATTTGCAAGAATTTATAACTCGACTTGAGTTTGAGTGGTTAAAAACATTTATTATATATTATTTACTCGAACTTCAAACAACACGTTGCTCAATCCATTGTTTGACAAAAACAAATTTTTCTGGCGGATCTAGTATTTGCTATGTCATGTCGCTATCTCGCGCGAGCCTAATTCATGCAGGCCACATATGTTGCAAGTTGTAACTGGTAAGCACGTTACCGGTGGCTGCTAAAGACCCAACAAAGTATTTGTGTTTTTTTTTTCCACATTTCTTTTTTTAAGCTTGAGAATTTGGAGGGAGAGACCGTTAGGTTGGAAGGGTAAGCTTTTGAAAGGTAGTTAAAGCCAACGGCTCTTCCTACCCAGTTCTTGAGTTTCCTCACTCTCTCTCTCTCTCTCTCTTTCTCACACACACACACACACACTCTCCTTTGTTTCGTCAACCAAATCCCAATCAATATTCAATCGAGAAGGACAAGAATACGTATAAAATGGCAAGACCCAAATTAAGACAAGATGCAAATAGCAGATCATCATCCGCTTTTCGCTCAACCAACGGTCAGCTACCAAATCAATTAGATACGTGTGGGAACACTAATCACTCTTTATACATCCTACTACTTGTTCACTCCTCTGCAGTCTTCACCAATACCAGAGGAGGAGAGCTAAATCTCATCCTTCTTCTGCTTCCCATCCCAACTCTCCCAAGTTCTAGGGCACTTCCCAAACTTCCAAGTTTGATTCAATCTTCAGTAAGTGCAATTCTCAAGTTCAAATTCTATTCTGGGTTGCATTTATATATTTGATTCTTTATGTTGGTTGTGTGCATGATGCTAATTGATGATTTGGGCAGATAGGATTAGTTCTTATTGGTAATGTTTGGTCTTAATTAGAGCCAATTGTTATGCAATGAAGTTAATGTGGAATTCTTGTAAGTTTGTGGAGGTGATGCAGAAGTTGAATATAGATTCAGTTCTGTGCTCAAACTGTTGACATAATGATCTACTCAAATGGCATTGATCTCAGGGAATTTTAGACAAAACAAAGACATTGAGCTTTCTTTTATTCTATTACTAATGTTAAGATTAAGACTAGTTTGAATTGGTTCTGATTCTGATGCATACCTTTAGGGAATGCAGTGATTGCTTTTCCTTTTTTTTCTCGGTGAGATTTGACCCTAAGGCCTATCCTTCACCATAATTCAAAAAATCAAGGACACTATGTTTGCTGATTTTCTCTTTCCAAATCATGCTGTCAGTTCTGCCTACTTACTTGTGGCACTGATGCCTGCCTAATGTTGCAATGCACATTTGATTCTCTTAATCACAGGATTTGAAGCTTGAATCATGGCTGAAGATCTAGATAAACCACTGTTGGATCCCGAGAATTTCAATAGAGAAGGTGTCGATTTGGTAGGTTTAGTTGCATTACGACAACCACATTTTGGAATTCATTCCCTACAATAGCATTTTAAGACACTTCAAATATAACAGGAACGCTTACCATTGGAAGAAGTTTTCGAACAACTGAGGACATCACCGCAAGGACTTTCATCCGAAGATGCTGAAGCCAGATTGAAGATTTTTGGCTTTAACAAGCTTGAAGAGAAGACGGTAAGCACCACAGTTCCTAAATATGTTTATAAGTTCAGTTTTATTGTTTTAAGGCAAGTAGAATACTCAATATCAGCTTAAAGCTAGATTGACAGAGTAATTGCTATTAAAAGCCCCCTCATTAATTTCAATGCAGGAGAACAAATTTTTGAAGTTTCTTAGTTTCATGTGGAACCCCTTGTCATGGGTTATGGAAGCTGCAGCAATTATGGCACTTGTCCTTGCTAATGGTGGAGTAAGTAGAGTCTTACACTAAGTATTCATTTCCATTTCAGGGCAATGTAAATTCTGGTTTATAACTTTATTCTGTGATGAAATGATATTTCAGGGCGAGGGTCCTGACTGGCAGGACTTTGTGGGGATTATTATCCTGTTAATAATCAATTCAACAATTAGTTTCATAGAGGAGAACAATGCAGGGAATGCTGCATCGGCTCTTATGGCTCGTTTAGCTCCGAAGACAAGGGTATGCCCCTTTGGTTGATGCATTTGGCACAGAGAATGTCACCTTTATGCCCATAATAGCAGATTAGCTCACATTTCTTTCTTGCAGGTTCTCAGAGATGGGCGCTGGCAAGAGCAAGATGCAGCTATTTTGGTACCAGGAGATATAATCAGCATAAAGCTTGGGGATATCGTTCCAGCTGATGCTCGCCTACTTGAAGGAGACCCTTTAAAAATTGACCAGGCAAGTGCTTGAAAAGCCAACTTTGTTGTCTAACTATCAGCAATTATATAGCTGTCACTTTCTCCGGGTGACCTGTTTGTTGGCTTAGTGATATGATCCACAGAATGAAGTAATGTTTTGTGGAATTTGTTCCTGCAGTCAGCTCTTACAGGAGAGTCTCTACCTGTCACCAAGAGGACAGGAGATGAAGTGTTTTCTGGTTCAACATGTAAGCATGGAGAGATTGAAGCTGTAGTGATAGCAACTGGGGTTCACTCCTTTTTCGGAAAAGCAGCACATTTAGTTGACTCCACAGAGGTTGTTGGACATTTCCAGCAGGTAATTGAGCGCCTAACATGCTCCTCCTGATGTTAAATTCTCACAGTGACATAGTTCATAAGTTTGAAATCATGAGGTGACATCAGTGACGCGGTTTTCTGCAGGTCCTTACCGCGATTGGGAACTTCTGCATTTGCTCTATAGCTGTGGGAATGATTCTTGAAATCATTGTCATGTTCCCCATACAGCACCGCTCTTACAGGGATGGGATCAACAACCTTCTTGTTCTCTTAATTGGAGGAATACCGATTGCTATGCCAACAGTGTTATCTGTGACACTTGCAATTGGTTCTCATAGACTCTCTCAACAGGTGCATCTCTTTATAGTTTAAGTCACATAACATTTTGGAAGTCAAAAAATATTTATGCTCCCACATATTAAAAGGGGTACTTTGGATATTCAGTGGAAGAAAAAGCCTCCAATTTTGTGCTTTGTTCTGCAAACAATATAGCATCAATCCCACATATTCAGACTGACAATGTTTGCATACCTTTGATTTTTCTTTAATTCAGGGTGCCATTACAAAAAGGATGACAGCAATTGAAGAAATGGCGGGAATGGATGTCCTCTGCAGTGACAAAACTGGAACTCTCACCCTTAATCGCCTCACTGTTGATCGAAATCTAGTCGAGGTATGAAAGCTGACTCCATGAGAATTTCTTAATTTCAAACCATGGAGGCAAAAGTTAATATTAAGTGTCCTTGATATATCATGTTTTGGCCATATGGTTTGGCTGAATAACATAAAACATATGCATCTTTGCAGGTTTTCAACAAAGATATAGACAAGGATGCGGTTATCTTGTTTGCAGCCAGAGCAGCAAGACTGGAGAATCAGGATGCTATTGATGCAGCCATCGTCAATATGCTTGCTGATCCGAAGGAGGTAGGGATACAATCCTGCTGTTTTGTTTGTTTTCTATTCTGTGATGGTTACTTATGCATAAAAATATCCTTTGATCTATAGGCAAGAGCAAACATCACAGAAGTGCATTTTCTACCTTTCAATCCAGTGGACAAGCGTACTGCAATTACATACATTGATGCTGATGGTAACTGGTATCGGGCCAGCAAAGGAGCTCCGGAACAGGTACTGATGTATTCAGAGGACAAGTACCTTAATTCTTTGATCCCCTGCAAACAGAAAAGTAGTAAACAACACAATTAAGTTTACATTTTAGAAGCAATAGCTGATCACTTATGAGAACCAATGGTGTATGAGAAGAAATTCTTTTGTTGTTGCAATGCCAAAACCTGAATTATTTTTCTTTTGTTTTTTCTTTTCCATTCTCATCCTGAAATCAGATTCTAGATCTATGCCCCGAGAAAGATGAGATTGCTGGAAGAGTGCATAACATTATTGACAAATTTGCTGAAAGGGGATTGCGGTCTCTTGGAGTTGCTTATCAGGTATGCCATAGCTATGCTCTAATCCTTTTAGTGCTGGTGTGAGAGTTGTAATGAACTTAAAAAAAGGAAGAGTTTAAATTATCAGTTAGAAGATGGAAATCCAAAATTTAGGTAACAACAGTTTTTCAGCACCAGATGAAATTTCTGACATACTTCAACTCCCATGTTATGGTACTGCCAGGAAGTTCCAGAAAAAACTAAAGAAAGCCCTGGAGGTCCTTGGACATTTTGTGGGTTGTTGCCCTTGTTTGATCCTCCAAGGCATGATAGTGCTGAGACTATTCGAAGAGCACTTAACCTTGGAGTCTGTGTGAAGATGATTACAGGTACATACATGTATCATCTTGGCCTTACATAAAAAATGTGAATATCATCTTTGTTTCTTGATTAAAACTGTAAATCGTTTAGCATAAATGTCAAAGATAGACACTGATTCTTAAATGCTTGTTCTCACATTAGGTGATCAGTTGGCAATTGCAAAGGAGACAGGGCGACGACTTGGGATGGGAACAAACATGTACCCTTCCTCTTCATTGTTGGGCCGTGACCGTGACAAAGAAGAACACGAAGCTCTTCCGGTGGATGAGTTGATTGAGAAGGCTGATGGCTTTGCTGGAGTCTTCCCTGGTAAATAATCGAACACCTGTTTCACGAAATAAGTAAATTCTCTCCCTAAGGCTCCCTAATTCTTTAGAGACTTGAAAATATGAAAGACAGGTTACTGTTTGGTGGGGTGTGTGTGCATGTAACATTTGTAGCACATATTTGTTTCATACATATTTCCATCTCTGGATCACTCACCTACCTTATCACTGCTTTCACTTTCAGAACACAAGTACGAAATCGTAAAAATTTTACAAGAAAAGAAGCATGTGGTTGGAATGACCGGAGATGGTGTTAACGATGCACCTGCTTTAAAGAAAGCAGACATTGGTATAGCAGTGGCAGATGCCACAGATGCTGCAAGAAGTGCTTCTGACATAGTCTTAACTGAGCCTGGCTTAAGTGTGATTGTCAGTGCTGTCCTGACCAGTAGAGCTATATTCCAAAGAATGAAGAATTATACAGTGAGTAGTAATCTTTTCCCTGCATTCAAATAATGGTACATTTGTATCAGTAGAATACCAGGTAGAGAGCAGTAAAATCATAAAGCAGTGCTTACTTTGCCTTTTAACCAGAAATTCTTCAATTTCTACTAGATAGGATTTTTACTTGCATTTTTTGTTTTTATTTGTAATTTTATTCTACGTTTCTACATTGGTTTGATGGTAAAACTGACTAGCCTACTTGCATACACAGATATATGCTGTCTCTATAACCATAAGGATAGTGGTAAGCTTATATTCTTATCATCTCCATATTCAAGTAATATTACTAGGTTTCAACTTTTCATAATGTTAAACTCAATCGTGTTGCAGCTTGGTTTCGTTCTTCTTGCTTTGATATGGGAATATGACTTCCCACCTTTCATGGTTCTGATTATAGCAATACTCAATGATGGTAATATTTCAACTAGCTCTAGCTTTACTATTTCTTCTTCTTGGTTATCGAAAAGGAGTACATGACTGTGCATTATTTTAAATTCAGGAACCATCATGACGATTTCCCAGGATCGTGTAAAGCCCTCTCCAAAGCCAGACAGTTGGAAGCTTAAAGAGATATTTGCAACTGGCATTGTCATTGGCACATATCTTGCTTTGGTAACTGTATTATTTTACTGGGTTGTAGTCGACACCGACTTCTTTGAGGTATGAAACACAGAAATGTTGCTTCTTGACTTTGTTTTCTGAGACCCTCTGCAACATGAACAGCAGAAGATACAATTGCTTGGTTTACTTCTACAGTGCTTATTGATTTTATATGGCTGCAGACCACCTTCCATGTAAGAGATTTATCCAGCAACAGTGAGGAAATTTCATCTGCTGTATATCTGCAAGTTAGCATCATTAGCCAGGCTCTCATATTTGTTACAAGAAGCCAGGGATGGTCATTTCTTGAAAGGCCTGGAACTCTCTTGATGTGCGCATTTGTGCTGGCTCAACTGGTATGACTTATGCAAACCAAATCTTAAATATATGCATTAAACTCGATTTTCAAGGTAACAAAACCAAAGCTGAATTAGATTTTCATTTATGAAAAAAAAAAATTTGTCTGTTGTTTAGGTGGCTACTTTAATTGCTGTCTATGCAAGCATCAGCTTTGCTTATATCAGTGGCATTGGATGGGGATGGGCTGGTGTCATATGGTTGTACAGTTTGATTTTCTACATTCCCCTGGATATCATCAAATTTGCAATTCGCTACGCCTTGACTGGAGATGCCTGGAATCTATTGTTTGATAGGAAGGTTTGTGCAATGTTATAAGTTTCATTAAAATTTGCTGCTATCACTTGTTTCTACGAGGAACAAGCCTTGGCTTGAAATGACAACTTCTGATTTTTATGTACTTTTTATCTTCAACAGACGGCTTTCACTTCTAAGAAAGATTATGGGAAGGAAGATAGGGCAGCTAAGTGGGTACTTTCTCAGAGAAGTTTACAAGGGTTGGCAGACATGGAGATCAATAAGACTGGCAAGCGATCTTCTTTGATCGCAGAACAGGCCAG